>NW_026606208.1:3375000-3975000 GCF_029834395.1 Sorex fumeus
GACCTTGATCCCTTCCTCCATCCCTGACTGAAACTCCCTTTCCCTTCCTTTTCTTGGCTTTCTCTTAATAAAGTCTCTTTCTCTTTCTCCTCTGGCACTCCTAACAGCACTTAGAGAAGGTCTGTCCTCAAGCCCTTTCTCAACTCATTTCTCAGAACCATCGTCCCCCTTCGTCCCCCCGCCCCTCACACACTGGGACTAGTTGTCTTCCTATCTAAATCATAATCTAAATAATCACAAAAATCTCTGTTTCAAACCTCACCTGAACTCCTGAGCTCCAATAGCCCAAATGTTTGGCAAATGAAATTTGATGTTTTGTTTTGTTTTGTTTTGGGACCACACCCAGGAGTGCTCAGGGCTTACTCCTGGCTCTGCACTCAGGGATCACTCCTGGCAGGGCTAGGGAGACCTTACGGGGTCTGTGCAAGGCAAACACCTTACCTGCTGTTTCTCCAGCTATTTCTCCAGCCCCCCAAATTTGATTTTAAATCCAACTCACTCCTTCTTCCAACTCAAAATCGGGTGCCTCAGATGTTAAAACATACTTGTTGTCTTTTTCAGCATTATGATATATTGTGAGTCTCTTACTGTAACTGCAGGGATCAAAGGAGAGATGTGAAGACTAGTCTAGAAAGAGCTTTAATGGCAATACACATGTAGGTTGGAAGATGGTGGACTCGTTTCCTCAAAGCAACTATCTTCTCTGCATGGCCACAAGAAGGGGTTTTTATAGGGGAAGGACACGGTGGGCTTTAGACCAGTGAGTGTCTGGGTATAATTCCAAAGGCATGTTCCCTCTTACCTAAGAACCTCAACAGAGTGAAGAGTTAGACTTTGGGGGAAGTGTAAACACGATAAGTTGTCCTCATTAGACTCTGGGGCAAGGACAGTTGCCCTTATTGGTCTCTGGTACAGTTTTCAAAGCCTACGGTCAATTCTTCCTTCGACTTCCATAGAAGGCAGGACCTCAGGCCAAGCCTGGCTGCTTCCTGCTGAAATAACCCTGTATGATCCCTTTTCTTAGGGATTCTTGAATAAGGAGAAGCTGTTTTCCGTATTTCCCATGTTTGCTAGTCCCTACTGTCAGTTGTTCAAAAGAAATAGGATGCTAACTCAGATCTGGCATTTCCCACTGAATGGAGCTATCATGGGGGCTGGCGGGAAGACAGAATAGAAAGCCTGGTTTGGCAGGACAATAGCCCTACAAAGGTCAGCTATGTGCTACCTCTGGACCTCTTGCATGAAAAGAACCTTGTACACCAAACATATTTTGAAGAGACAGAGTTTTGCTGCCTTGCACTCCCACCTTGAGAACTTCTTGAGACACTCAGAAATTCTGTCCAATTATTATTATTATTATTATTATTATTCATGGTCATAGTCACGGTCCTCCCGTTGTTCATTGATTTGCTCGAGCGGGCCAAGTAACATCTCCATCGTGAGACTTGTTACTGTGTTTGGCATATCGAATACGTCACTGGGAGCTTGCCAGTCTTTGCCGTGCGGGCAAGATACTCTCGATAGCTTGCCGGGCTCTCCGAGAGGGGTGGAGGAATCGAACTCGGGTCTGCCATGTTGGCTGCATGCAAGGCAAATGCCCTATCCACTGTGCTATCGCTTCAGCTCATTATTATTATTATTATCATTAGTATTATTTTAATCACTGTGAGATACAGTTACAAAGCTTTCATGTTTGGGTTTCAATCATACAATGATCAAACACCCATCCCTCCACCAGTGTACATTCTCAACCACCAATGTCCCCAGTATACCCCACCTTTCCAACCATCTTCCTGCCTGCATGGCAGACAATTTTTCCCAACTCACTCTCTACTTTTGGGCATTATGGTTTGCAGTACAGATGCTGAGAGGTTATCATGTTCGGTCCTTCATCTACTTTCAGCACACATCTCCCATCCCAAATCTCCCATCCTCCAACCATCATTGTCTTAATGATCCCTGCTCTATTCCAGCTGCCTCCTCCCCAACGCATGAGACAGGCTTCCAACAATGGGGCAATATTCCTGGCCCTTGTGTCTACTGTCCTTAGGTAGTCTCATATTATATTATTCTATATTCTACAAGTGAGTGCAGTCCTTCTATGTCTGTCCCTCTTTTTCTGACTCATTTCTCTGTCCAATTATTTTATAAAACCAGACTCTCAATCCCGAGTTGAGATTGGTGCACATAAAGGGTTGTGTCTAAATCTTTGGCAAAAAGAAGAAAGACTGGAAGTAAAATGGAAATCCAAGCTGGACTCTAAGAGCTGTGTGTTCTGTGTCTCCATGAAGCATCTTCTCCCGGCCAAGCGCTCAAGCCCCACAGCATCTTCGATGTCCTCAGGCATTCAGGAAGACAATGTGATCACGGGGGCATCTCTGCTCTCTGCCAAGTTGTCCATCTCCAGCACGCATGGTCTGTCGAAGAGAACTGTTGGAATTATTAATCAGTACAAGTCAACTAGGAAGCACTGGAAATGCTAGCACAGAAAATCACAGCCAGATATTAGCAAAATTTAGGATTCGTTCCTGTTTACAAGCCCAAAATTTCAAAAACAAAAAGGTTCAGAAGAACATAATTTGACTTCCGCAAAAAAAGATCTGCTGTTCACAGAACAAAACAAGACCTGTTACTGAAACACATTTTCTCTCTTCACCTTCGTCTACTAAATAATTACAGGAACAGATAAAGTTGATTCCTAATAAGTGTGAAAATCCAGTCCTTTTGCCTAAGCATGGTAGGAATTATTTAGATTCCTTTTACCTGCACATTTAGACTGTGTTTAAATGGCCTCTGTAGACTCAGTAGTCAAAGAAATAGAGCCAGGTGACTTCTCCCTGGGAGCATCTCACTGTATCTCCCAACCTCAGGCCTCAGGCTAGTCTTTTAGTTGACTTAACCTCAGAGAGTCCTTCTAGGTTTTGGAAAGAGGAGCAGTGTCACATTGGCTATGCTAGAGCTTGTCTGATAAGATATTGTTCATCTACCAACTATACATCTTTTGGGGGGGTGGGGAGGTAACAAGCATGGACTACACCTGGGGCACTCAGGGCTCACTCCTGGTGGGGCTCTGGAGACCATACGGGGTGCTGAGGATTGAACCTGGGTCAACCAGCTGCAAGGCTGCACCTCCTCCGCTGTCCCATTCTCAGACCCAACTAGACCTATTTAGCCCTTGGGTTCTGCCCAACTTCTCTACAAGCCTGGTGTGACTCAAAGGAGCAGGTTGAGAGATAAGGGACTCACTTAATGTGCTCTGGGAGCAGCAATCCAAAAGTTAGTTGGGGGCGGATTTCTTATCTAAACATAAAAGATAACATCCTGGAATCTCTGAAAATGACCTTCACATCTTTTTTTTTTCTTTTGGGATTTTTGGGCCACACTTGGCAGTGCTCAGACCCTACTCCTGGCACTGTGCTCAGGGATCTTAAGACACAAAAGAGTGGAGTTCATGCCCAGTTCAATCAGCTTAATCAATGGCTGGGTAAATAGCACTACTCCTACACTAAAAAAAAAAGACAAAAGAATTTCAGCTCAACCAAAGAAATCATTAAGACAGTGAAAACACAAGCCACAGACACACACACACACACACACACACACACACACACACACACGCATGCAGAAGACCAACTAGGAAACAAACAAAACCAACGAGTTTGTGAACAGGTGTTCACCATCATTACCTAACAGGGCAATGCAAATTAAAACTACTAGGATGTCACTACCGTCCTTAGAAAGACTTACAAGTAAGAGTGAGAGGGGCTGGAACAATAGCAGAGCAGGTAGGTCATTTGCCTTGAGCACTGCCACTGGGGCTTGATCCCTGGCATCACAGGTGGTCCCCTGAGCCCCACCAGGAGTGACCCCTGAGTGCAGAGCCTGGAGTAAACCCTGAGCAGAGCTAGATATAGCCCAAGATTCCCCATCTCATGAATTAGTACGAGAGCCGGAGTAAGATAGCTCGAAGGCTGTGAGCACCAGCCAGTGGTTTTCACAAGCCCTTGAGCAAAATACCAAGCAATCAACCCACACTGAAGTGTCCCCTGTTACAGGTCACTTACAAATGGTTCAGGCTTGGCCAGGTGCCATGACCTGGAGCTGCTTTGGAGGTGGAGGGGCAGGGTGGGTGTGTTGTACCTGTACTGTCTCCTGACCCCAGCATTGTGTTCGTATTTCCACGTGAGAAGTGCACAAAAACATTCAAATACCACTAGCGTGGGCTCCTTTGTCTGCCCTAACTAAGCCTTAACTCACCCCACAGACTTCTGAAATCAATTACGCGTCTCCAAAATCGTGCATTTCATCGGGAAATTTAAATTATGCCTAGGATGGGTGTGGTTTTAATTACATGGAAAATGTTTAGGGTAGGGTTGTTAGTGAAAAAAAGCGAATTAGAAAGCTGGAACCCTTTATGAGTTCTGCTAATACGCTCAGGAGAAATCTGGCTGGACAAAATGATTGTGGATTGAGTTGGGGCCCTATCCTGATATCTTTGTCGTTTCCAACAGAGTCCAAACTCTCTCCAACAAGCCTGCTTTTTCTTAGACTGAAAGTAATCTTTCAAGTCTTCTCAGACATTATGTTAGATTTATAAATTAGTGATGCTTTCCTTTTTTGGCTTTTGGGTCACTCCCAGTGAGACTCAGGGGTTACTCTGGCTCTCCACTCAGGAATTACTCCTGGCAGTGCTCAGGGATGCTGCTGGGAATCGAACCTGGATTGGCCGAGTGCAAGGCAAATGCCCTTGCCCGCTGTGCTATCGCTCCAGCCCCTCAGTTCGTCTTTAAATGTCATACAACCCATCTTTTCAAAATGCCTTTGCTGAAGAACAGAACTGGAGCAGGACTGCATTGAGCACCCACGGGCCCACTGGATATGTTGTTTAAAGACAAATAGCCAGGCAGTCACCTGGTCAAGATACCCCTCCGGCTGCGGGGTCTTCCCGAGTCATCGCCTGTGCACTTCCTCCCCACGAGTCACTTCGTGCTCTTGCCTTTCTTCTCCTGTCATTTCAGCTCGCCCCCTCATTCGCAGCCTGGAAAACTAAAGATGGATCTGACTGGGTCATGCACTTAACATGAATGGAATAAAATTCTTTTTCTTCCAATTTAAGAATTGAGATTTACAAAATTATTGATAGCTGTGCTTTAAGGCATAGGATATTTCAACACGAATTCCACCACCAGTGTCAACCTCCCTCCACCCGTGTTCCCAGATTTTCTCCCACCCCACCCCACCCCACCCCACCCCCTGCCCCATCCCCGCCTGTCACCTTGACAGACACGTTACAGACTTCCCTTGGCTGCAGCTTAGCCTCATGTTTTCAGTGCTGTCGAGTCTGTGTTTTGGATATGTGGCTGTACTCCTCACCCATATCACCAGTAAAACCGAAGCCCTGATGCCTGTCCACTAACTGGAATAAAATTCCAAATATTCTACTCTATCTGACTTCTTTCTTTGTATTATCACTACACGTCTCACAATGGGGACATTACTGGACCCACTCGAGCAAATCGATGAACAACAGGAGGACAGTGCAACAGTGTTACTATTTGGGAGAGGGATTTGGATATTTAGGCCACCCCTGGCAGTGCCAAAGATTTACTCCTGGCTCTGTGCTTAGAGGTCTCTCATGGTAATTATTGGAGGACTATATGCAGTGCCAGAGATGTAACCAGCTTTTGGCAAGACAACACCTTAGTCCCTGTACTATCTCTCTAGTCCCCATATTTCTTTTTTTTTCTTTTTGGGTCACACCCGGCGATGCACAGGGGTACTCCTGGCTCATGCACTCAGTAATTACTCCTGGCGGTGCTCGGGGGACCATATGGGATGCTGGGAATCGAACCCGGGTCGGCCGCGTGCAAGGCAAACGCTCTACCCGCTGTGCTGTCACTCCAGCCCTATTTTTTCTTTTTTAAATTTTATTTTCCCTTATACTTTATACAAATGCTGTGGTTTACAATTGTTCATGATCATTTGTTAGAGACATTCAATATACCAACACCATTCCCTCCACCACTGCACGGTCCCTCCACCATTATTTCCAATTTTCCCAGCCAACCCTTGAGTCTGCCCCCATAGCAGGCCCTCAGTAATTTATTTTGTATTATTGCTTGTTGTACTTTGCTAAAAGAACGATCAAAAAATATTTCCTTAGAAGAAAGTTAGTGAAGATTGTTGTGTCTTACCATGGAGCTATTAAGCCCTTGCATAAGAGATTACTAAGATGTTGTTACAGGTTATGTCTTCTGTGTTGATATTTTGTTAATCAAGATTAGATTAACATTGCATCCCATCTGATCTGGTGTTAATTTTTAATGAGATGATACAGCTGGAATTAATTTTTTTTTAACCTGATGGCGGCTTTGGGGTAGAGGCATAGACGTGCAGGGCTTCCAGAAGTACAGGGAGATGGAGGGAGGTAGCCCATCCCTGACTCTGTGAGGACCTGGAGATTTCAGTCACAAAACCCTCATACCTAAGTTTCTCAGCAGATTAATTTCTGGACGAGGCTCGTCCCAAGCAGTGGGTCTGACCAGGAGCGTGGTGATGATTGTGGAGTGTGGAGGTTTTAGGCTACAGGGTCTCTGTTTGGCCAAGTGCTGAGTTCACCTGCACCTCCCACCCCCCACACAGAAGTCTCAGCCTTGTGCAGGTCTGGAAGAATCTCTACCACTTGTTGATCTCTTTTGAGATTCATTATGAATCTGTGGATCATGGCTGGTGAATGAGTTTACATGGTGCCAGAACCAGTTCAACCCCAATATTTATTTATTGGTTGATTTTGGGGGGAGTGTCATGCCTGACAGTGCTCAGGGATTACTCTTCACTCTGCTAAGTGATCATTCTTGGCGATGCTTGGTGCATGGGAGACCATCTTCAGTGCCAGAGCTTCAAACCTGGGTTGGCTGCATGTAAGGCAAGTGCCTTACCTTCTGTGCTAGCTCTCTGGCCCCTGTTATTTATTTATTTATTTTTAATGTGCTATTACTTTGTAAAGGACAGCGGTAGGGCGTTCGCCTTGCACGCAGCCAACATGGCCGACCCGAGTTCGATTCCTCCACCCCTCTCGGAGAGCCCGGCAAGCTACCGAGAGTATCTCGCGGGCACGGCAGAGCCTGGCAAGCTCCCCGTGACGTATTCGATATGCCAGGCACGGTAACAACAAAGTCTCCAATGGAGACGTTGCTGGGCCCGCTCGAGCAAATCGACGATCAACGGGAGGGCCTTTACCTTTACTTTACTTTTTAAAACTGCCCCATCCCTTTTTGGGTTGCTGGTGCAAGGACCAAAGGAAGCACACACGACCACAGAGTTGGTTGTGGTACCTCAGATCCCAAAGAGCAGAGCCACTGCAATTGCACTCACGCCTGTGGAGTGGTGCTGGGAATTGAACCTGTGACTTCACAGACTTCACACTTATAAGACAGGTGCTAGGTCACTGAGTCTGGCTTCTTAGATGAACAGGTTCCTAAGCTACATTGCTTAGCATTGTAGTTACTTACTCGTTTTGTTGCTATGTGGGAATTTCAACATAGGACTCGGCTAGTTTTTATTTATGCATTCTGCTGTGAAGGATGTTTGGGCTGATTCCAGATGCTGTCATTGTGAACTGTGTCTGCTTTCAACACCCCTGTCTGTGTCTCCTGGGGCACATGCTCTCCTTGGAACTGATGTTCTAGCTTCTAGGAGCTGTCCTCTTTGTGCTAATGAGGTGTCTGCCCATCCATGGCCATCAAAGGGGAAGATAATAAAGGCCCTGGGGTTTGAGTCTCTGAACTGTGCATCTATCTTGTCATGGATTGGATCCTATTTGTCACAAATTCAGATTTCAAAGGACTGAAACCCTAGCAATTTTCTTAAATGTCAGAATAAACCTGCTGTTATTTTAAGAGCATTAAAATTCTTTTAAATGGCAAGCATTCATCTTAAAAGACTTTCTTTCCTCAAATTATTAGCATCTAAATGTGAAGGTCTTTGTGACTAATGAAAACACTTGCCAATATTCCAAATTAGACACTTTTGCTTTCCGCCAGAATCAGACACAGTGAGTGGGGCTGGGGGCTACTCCTGAGGACCCAGGGGAGACCTACATGATGCCCGGGATCATTTAAAAATATTTATTGGTCACTATGAAATTATAAAACAAAACAAACACTGTCCTCCCGTTGTTCATCGATTTGCTCCAGCGGGCCCAGTAACGTCTCCATTTTTTTGAAACTTGTTGTTACTGTGTTTGGCATATTGAATACGTCACGGGTAGCTTGCCAGGCTTTGCCGTGCAGGCGAGATACTCTAGGTAGCTTGCCGGGCTCTCCGAGAGGGGCGGAGGAATCGAACCTGGTTTGGCCAGGTTGGCTGCGCGCAAGGCAAACGCCCTACCGCTGTAGGATTGGATTTCAGGCATACATTGTTTCAGCACCAATCCCTTCACCAGTACTCACTTCCCTCCATCAAGTTCCCCCCTGCTGCCTTGGCATCCCACCTGCCAGTCTGCCTCTAGAAGGGAAACTTTTAAAAACATTTGTAAGGTTTTCAGTTATACAATGATCAAGTACCCATCCCTCCACCAGCGCCCATCCTCTACTACCACAGGTCCCAGCATCCCTCCCCCCATCCCCCCCATCCCCCCCTGCCTCTGTGGCAGGGCATTCCCTTTTGTTCTCTCTCTCTCTCTCTCTCTCTCTCTCTCTCTCTCTCTCTCTCTCTCTCTCTCTCTCTCTCTCCCCCCTTTTGGGTCCTGTGGTTTGCAAGAGAGGCATAGAGTGGCAATCATGTTTGGTCTATAGTCTACTTTCAGCATGTTTCTCCCTTCCTGGGAAGATCTTCCCAACACCCTTTATTTGGTGCTCCCTTCTCTATCTGAGCTTCCTTTTCCCCTAGCACGTGTGAAAGTCTAAAAAAAAAAGTAATTTGACTGAAATGATGAAATAGATGTTATACTACTGGAAAAAAAATAAAGAGAAAATCTTGAAATCAAAAAATAAAATAAAACAAAATGAAGCTCCTACTTCATTTAATTATCTTATTCTAGATAAATAGGAAAATAAACTGAAGGGATTTGTTGAAAATTGTAAACAAAACAAAACAAAACATTTGTAAGGTTTTGCACTGCGGCTTACTGTATTGTTGCCAATAGGGTTTTGTACATACACCTTACCAGCTTTCAGCACTCCCTCCTCCTCCTCCTCTTCCTCCTCCTCCTCCTCCTCCTCCTCCTGCTTCCCTCCACCATAGTCATTGTCCCCTCCCTGTTCTATTCCCCGGTCTCTCCCATGGCATGTTTCCTACTGAATCATACCAGTTCTCATGTTCTTTGTTTCCTCTGGCTTTGGACATTTATTATTTCACCATTGTGTTTCTTCACTCCCCACGTAATGAGAGAGATGGCTCCGTGTCGCTCTCTCTCCCTCTGACTAACTGCATCAGCATGATACTCTCCAGGTACCCCAGATGCCAGCCTCTACCCTGGACCCCTTTGCCTACCAGGCATGTGTTCCCATCCTTCAAGCTCTCTCCAGCCCAAAACAGGCACATCTTGGAGCTGGAAGAATCCTCCTCCCAGGCACCCTCTAGTTCAATCCCTTCGTTTCTGCAAATGAAGTCTTTTTTTTTTTTTTTTTTAAGGCTAAATGTTTTTCCAAGGTCATGATGCGCTAGTCAGTATCAAACAAGGACTAGAACGAGGACTTCTGTTTTCTGACCGTTTACATTCTGAACTGCCCTGCCCTGCCCCACATTACACAGGCCCTTCTTTCAAACAGTGGCGTGTGTAGAAGACCGAGGATGCTTAGCTGCCCAGATCACCATCTTCCTAGTGAGGGCGTTGGTGCACACACCTGCACAGGGTCCACTGTTGATTTTCCTGAATCCTGTTTTGACCATGGAGGGGAGGCAAGCTGGCGTGTGGCATGTCACATGGGTGAACGGTCATGTTTTAATCCACTGGCCACAGACAGCTGTAAATTGTTCAAGTACTTAGAAGTTGCAGTTCTGAATGGACCTGGCCCATTACTCTTTTTGGAACAGAAAAGCTCCCGAGAGAGCAGTCATTTGGAACCGTGTGCCCTGGTAGCCCAGTGCCAGCCTGAGACCGGGTACTGATTTTGGGTGGTCATTTTCTCAATCAGTGGGAATGCGAGGGGAAAAAGGAAAAGGTAAACTTACATTGTTCAGCTTAAAGGGACTGTCTTAGGTACTAAGATACGTCATCTCTATTTTTTTGTGTGTGCATTGAAATGTGCTTACATGAGTAATGTTCTGTTGCATTTATACTTTAAAATACTTTTGGTCACTAAACCTGAAAGCTTTGTAACTTTTCCCACAGTGATTCAATAAATAAATATAAGAAGAAAAAAAAATAAAATTATGAAAAAAGGTGGAGTTCATGCCCAGTTCAATCAGCTAATCAGTGGCTGAATAAATAGCAGTACTCCTACATAAAATAAATAAATAAATAAAATACAATACTTTTGGTCACAGTTGTATCTCAGTGTAATGCCTAATATATAACAGAGACTAACAGTATCTCAAGGAACAGGTGAAAGAGATAGTAATCCTAATTTGGCCACCAATGTGTGTGTGTGTGTGTGTGTGTGTGTGTGTGTGTGGTGGAGGTGCTGTTGACTAATGCCTGAAGTCCAGTTGCTTGTCTAGATCCAATTGCCCCTCCTGAGTTTCCATCCCGAATGCCTAGGGAGTAGGTTTGGGGTACTCCCCACTGAATTTGCACCTACTTGGAACATCAGAATATGACCGTTTTGGGAAATGAGATTTTGGCTTGATACAACCTAGTGCAGATGAGATCGTAATGGATGAGGGAGGGCCCGGCCCCGGTGACTGGTATCCTTGTTGGAAGAGGGATATGTGGTTCCAGAGGCAGAGAGGAGGCTGTGGGGTGAGACTGGAGGGCCGTGCAACTCCACCGCCAGGAAACTGGGTGAGGGATGAAGGGATTGACGGGATCCCATCCTTGGCCAGGGAGCTAGCTGTGCTGAACATGCAGAAGGGCTTGAGCATGTGCTGTCCATGCAGGAGGCCCCAGGTCTATCCCCCGCTGGATGTGTCTCTAAGCACGCTGAGGTATGAGACCCCAAAATAAATTTTTGAAAAAAGGACCCACACTCTAGATGACTCAGATGAGCACAGTCCCATGAACACTTTGAGTTTTCCCTTGTAACTCCAGAATTATGAAATAAATTTTGCTGTTTTGAATCTCCCCATTCATGCTATAGCAGCTCCTTAAAAAAATAATCTTTTGAGGGTTGACAAGAGAGGACAAGGGTTAAGGCATTTGCACGCAGTTGACCCTGGTTCGATCCCTGGTATCATGTATGGTTCCCTGAGCACCAACAGGAGTGAGCCATAAGCAAAGGGCCAGGAATAAACTCTCAGCGCTGCTGGGGTGGCCCAACACCCTGTCCCCACTAGTAATCTCACGAGGAGTCCAGGGGAGGAATTGTGGGGAGAAGGGTGAGTTTCCTAGGGGTCGCTGATGTCTTCTATAACCATGCTACGGCATTTGGGGGCATAAAGCAGCTACTCTTGCTGCTGTTTCAGGGTAGAATTCACGACTTTACATCTGGGGAGGTGGGATCATGATTCTGGATGGTTACTTTTCTATTTTCACTTGTGGAGGATTTCAGGCGTCTGCTTTTGGCATGATGTGGGAAACGCTCTTTTTAGTTACAAATTTTGACCAGAAGAGACTTCATGCAGTTGGTTTCGGCAACCGAGAAACCAACTATGTTGTCTAAAACGTTGGGTGTTTTAGAGAGATAGTATAGGAGTTAAGGCACTTGCCTTGCATGTGGCTGATTTTCGTTCCACTCTCCACTCTCCCCCGCCCACCCATCCCCCACTCCCGCACTGAATATAGTCCCCTGAGCACTGCCAGGAGTGATCCATGAGTCCAGTTGGGTATAGCTAACTGTTACCTTGGTCCACCCAACACCACTCAAGAGTTGGGGATAGATTTCATTTTTAAAGTCTTGCTTTCTTGCTCATTTCTTTCAAGCCTTTTTGGGCGGCAACTGGTGGTGCTGGGGCTGAGGGCATGTGATGGCAAGAAGGAACCCGGGACTTTCACACATGACGTCTGTACTCTGCACTTAAGGCACCAGCTCAGTGCCTCAGTGTGGTATTTCAGATTTATGAATACCATAGGACCCCAGCGTTTAAAACACTTATATGAGAAATTCATGTGTGAAAGAATAGGGAATACTTTGGGAAAAAATAAGCTAATTATAACTTATGTATCTGGACTTTCATGCATCCTACCCGCCAAAACAAGAACCATCTCTACTGCTCCACCAAAAATAGAACCTACTATTTTTTTGGGGGGTGGGTGGGAGTGGGACTGTAGTTTGGGCTACACTTGGCAATGCTCATGGGCTCACACCTGGCTCTGCACTCAGGAATCACCACCCCCAGGGGGTGCACGGAGGACATATGGGAGACTGGGGATTAAACCCATGTGCAAGGCAAGTGCCCTATTCATACTATCACCCCAGCCCCAGTAGGTTGTGATTTTAACTAAAGATTTCAAAAATAGTAACGCCTATGCATAACTTTCTTCGAGTATGGGGGATAAATGGTGCCTACACACAAAAATTCAATAAATACTTGTTGAATGAATATTTGAGGTAACTTACGTTATGATAAGAAGTAGGTGAGATGGTGTGGACCTTTTCTTGCTCTAGCACTTCACAACTGCATAAACTTTTCTGTATATTTCTGTGAGGCATGATGTAAGAAATTTAAACAAAAGAAAGATTGACAGAATTAAAAAGTGGGCTCAAATCTGAAGAGCTACCAAGCTATTATATTTATATGGTGTGATACAGAAAAGGCCAGTGGCTGGCGCCTGAGTGATAGCACAGAAGGTAAGGCATGTGCCTTGCACGTGGCCAACCTGGGTTTGATCCCTGGCAACCTATATGGTGCCCTGACACTGCCAGGAGGGATTCCTGATGCAGAGCTGGGAGTGAGCCCTGAGCATTACTGGATATGGTCCCCAAACAAAACAAAACAAAACAAAAATGACAGTGGTAATGTAAACTCTTCAAACTGTGGGAATGGTGTGTTTTGGGAGGGCGGGGCAAGGCTTAGAGATCCCAAAAGGCTTCAGCTTGCCAGTGAGCAGGGATCAGAGAATTTAGTTTGGCCTCCAGGGGCCTGTTGCATGCACTAGACCAGTAATTTGCTAAAAGGGCTACTTGTAGTTAAGAAAAAAAATAGTGAACAACTTAGACATCTTAAACCACCAGTAGCTCAAGGGATATAAAAATGTATGACTATGATTAGATCCCTGGTTGATCATGGAAGAACTACATGTATTCCATTATATATATCGCATCTTTGATTTTATTTCTGGACACAGGAGAGCCCTTAAACAATTTGGATCAAAATCAAGCTAGTTATCAGCTCATGGCTCCATTAAAATTCCATCTGCTTATATTAGAAAAAAAAATTCTGAAGGTGGTTTTTTTAATCTTAGATCTAAGGTTGCAAACAGCATTAACCTGAATGCAGAACATGGTCAGTCAGTTATAAATCACATGGCATTAAACAAACCGTGGCAGTAATTGAAAATTATGTTCTCCTTTCCTATACTTAGCTGTGAAAATATTTTAACAAGTTGGCATTGCTACTTGCAACTTTTACATCTGTTGTTTCTTTTCAGGATTATTTTTTAGTATTTAAAGACGGGATTCTTTGAAAAGCATGGCGAGTCAGAAACGTGGTGTTAGATAGTACATGTGGAGCACTTTACAGATGGGGACGTTCGTGAATCGCATGGCTTCAGGAGACTGGCTTATTCCCCATTCTGCTGTTAAGTAGGAGAGGCTGCTATTTCCTGGGTGTCTGGAAAACATTTGTCCTTTACTGAAATCCTTTCCTCATTCTGTGAAATTGTGTCGCGTGGATCGGCTTTGCTGGTGTGGCTGACGGCAGGCTCTCAGTGCGACTCTCACTGTACTCAAATTTATCAGCATCTTTATCAGCATCTGTCATTTGAGCCTTGAGGCTCCAGCTGTTCTCCCTCCTGCTCCTCTCTCCTGCCTTGAGTCATTTTCATGGAAGCTTTGGAGGTGGAACGAGAGATGGGACGCATTGCTTTTTCTGCTTCCCTTTTGACTGATTTTCGGGGACAGGCAGTGAAATGTGCTTTCTTTTCAGATCATGGACATTATGCCTGAACCAAGTTTTCTATGCAGAAGTTATATTCTGCATTCTTCCCCACTGCTCCCACTTCCGATACTTTCTGATTTTTTTTTTCCAAAAACAGACACCACACCATGCTTCTCCCATCCTCATGGTGTTTCACTAACAAAAATTTAAAAAAATGTAAATGATGGAGAATGGGCACTGGTGGAGGGACGGGTACTGGATCATTGTATAACTGAAACCCAAACACAAAAATTTTTAAGTCTACAACTGTACCTCATGGTGTTTCACTAATAAAAATTAAAAAAAAAAGTGAAGGATGGTTACATAGAGGCTGAAATTAAAAAAAAAAAAAACAAACAGGGACCTCACCCAAGGAGCCTGGGAACCGGATGTGCTGGGGATTGAACCCAGAGCACTGCTATTTGTGCTCTACTGTATGTTATCTCCCAGGCCCAACAGACAGTGTTTTCGAGGCTAGAGCGTATTCCATTGCCTTCGTGTTGTGGTAATTTAACGTTGTCCACTATTCCCCTCCTCCTATTTCAGCAATCCCTCATACCCAGTTTGGAGCATATAACTTTCCATCCTGCTTTATCCCTAGATTCTGGGTACTAAATTCTCTGAGGAATGTTCTTTTTTTCTTAAAAATTTTGTTCCTCAGAGGGAGGTGTTTTGGTTATAAATACCTTTAAAGAATAAACAAAATTCCCAGAGGATAAAAAAAGGCAGAGCCGTGGTAACTGCGTAAAGCCTAAATGACAGGGTCTAGTTAGATGAAGTGCAGTACTGTAATGTCTTAGAGATGATGCAAATGGACAGTGGGCTAATGGTGATTCTGATCAGAATGAACTTAAGTTTGTTAGATTAGTTAAGGAAACATGCCCCATAGGAAGCAGCTATGTGGGTGTTAATATATGTTTATGACCATAGCCAAAATTAAAGAGGTTTGTAGGAAATCAACTATAAAGCAATGAATATAAAGACATACGGGCTGGAGCGATAGCACAGTGGTAGGGCGTTTGCCTTGCACGCAGCCAACATGGCCGACCCGAGTTCGATTCCTCCGCCCCTCTCGGAGAGCCCGGCAAGCTACCGAGAGTATCTCACCCGCACGGCAAAGCCTGGCAAGCTTCCTGTGACGTATTCGCTATGCCAAACACAGTAACAACAAGTCTCACGATGGAGATGTTACTGGGCCCGCTCGAGCAAATCGATGAATAACGGGAAGACCGTGACCGTGATGAAGACATACAAATAGCTCATGGTTTTATACTGAAATTCAGCATTTTAGATTTTTTTAAAATTCAAACATAACTTTGAAATTCAATTTGAAATTCAAATTTAAACATAAAATGACTTTTGCCATTTTTCTTTTGAAGCCTTAACCCCTTGGTCTCATGAAACATTTTCTTAATTTTCAATTCAACACTTACATATTTTTATTTATTTATTTTTATGGCACATATTTTTAATTAGGTAAAATTAAAGTACATTTTTTTATTAGGTGAAAATTAAAACACATTCCTCAGGAAATATTCAGTTTTCTTTCTTTTAGAAAATTTCACCCCAAGCCAGTCTCTATTGTCTGACTTCCTAGATTAGGGAAGTTCCCTTATTGACCTTCCCATGACACCTTCCATATTCCCCTTCCTTACGTCTCTCTCTTGTTGACTGTCATGTTTCCTAATCTAGCTCCACCTAGATGGAGAAATGCCTATGTGTTTATTCAAGTGCTGAAACAGTGACTAGCATGAAATGTTCATAATTGTTGCGTTAATTGACTAAATCCTACCTATCTAGTACTCTCTCTCCTGGGAGAATGGACACTCCACCTAATTAAAAAAATGTCTGCCTGTTGAATTGAAAATTAAGAGAACATTAGTTTCATGAGACCAAGGGGTTAAGACTTTCAAAGAAAAATAAGGAAAGTCAGTTTCAGGTGTTTTGTGAACTAAGAGAAATACTTGTTACATTTTTCTCCTGGAAGCCTCCACCACTCCTCTTCAATGACATTGTGCCCATCACACAAAAACAACTTTCCTTGCCTTAGATATTTCTGTTGTAATGGTGCTCTGGGACCATACGCAGGGCTGGGGATCAAACCCAGGTACACCGGGTAAAGACAAGTGCCTTACCTGCCATCCTCTCTCTCCAGCCCCGCCCTTGCAAACATGATTTCTTTTTATCTCTAAGTTCCAGTCGCCCCCTCCTCCCTCCCTGCTATCTCTTCGGTGCGACTTTAAGTTCCGGCAAGTTCCTGGATAGTTGGTAATTGAAAAAGTTTCACATGTGCAAATCCAGACTTATGAAACGATCTGGAGGACCGGCAAGGGTCACTAAATTCTTTAAAATCGTAAGCAATCTAGTCCAGCCTGCAAGAGAAACTGCAGTTTATCAAACCACACGGAAACACGGTGGCGGAACACCTCTGCTTTCTGAATGTTGAAGGAAAAGAATAAGGAGAATGTCAGGCAGGACGAGCTCATGTCCTATGCCACCAGGCCTCTGTTCCAGCTTTTCTTCTTAACTTCCCACTGCTTTCTCTGCACCCAAACTACCTCCAACCTTAAGAGCAGGCGAGGGAACCGAGACCTCAGACCTTTGTCTTTTTCCTTCTCAAACTCAGCAGCAGGGGAAGATCGTTTCCGGGGTCAGAGGATTTCCACCAATTACATGCTGCAGCTTTACAAGTTAGAATTTCCAGACACTGCCGGTCTTCCCTGGCTTTGGGGAAAAAAGAAAAAAAAAAACGGGGAAAAGGTGAAACCGGCGCAGTGGCCCGCCGGCTGCTATTCTGTGGGTACGGGGCGTGCATTTGTGCCCGGTCCCAGCAGGTGAGGACCGGGATCGTCCTCCGTCTGGAAGTTCTTCAAGCGGGAACTTCCCAGAAGCAAGGGCAAAGAAAGTTTCTTTTTTTTTTTTTTTGACAAGCCCGGGAATCGGGCGGGCTCGGCAGAAAGTTAAAAGGAGAAGAACTTTCCTCGGGACGGAGTTCAACAGCAGAGGGCATAATCCCTTCGGTTCTGGGCCAGCGGTGGGCGGCAGGGAGAGGGGCGGGGAGGGTGGAGGGGGAGGGCCTCGGGGCGTGTCTGGGATTCGTAGTTCCTTCCCGGCCAGCCTGGCCGGGTCCGCACGCGCGCGGAACTACAACTCCCAGCAGCCCTCGCGCGGCGGCCCTCCGCGCCCCGCCCTCCCGGTCTGCGGCGGGCGCCGGAGCCCCCTCCCTTTCCCCCTCCCCTCCCCGGGGGCCCGGGCCGGGCCCCGCGCCGCCCTCGCACGCACGCGTCACGTTTGTTTACCCCGGAGCCCCGCCTCCCCGGGCGCCCCTCCCCGCCCCCACCCCCCACCCCCGGGTGCCCGCGCTCCCCGCGCCGCCTCCCGAGCCCGCCGCCGCCGCCGATGCATATGCATGAGGCCCGCGAGGCGGTCCCGGCGCGCCGGCGGCGGGTGATTAATATGCAATAAGCCGGGCTGCGCGGCGGGTCCGCCCGCGCGAGGCAGGGGGTGGGGAGGCCGCGGGCGGGAGGGCGTGTGAGCGCGCGCGAGTGTGTGAGTGTGGGAGCGTGCGGGAGGAGGGAGGGAAGGAGGGAGCGCGCGGCGGCGGCGGCGGCGGCGGCGGCCGGGCGTTGCGGGATGGAACCCCGGGCCGGCGGCCGAACGCGCCGAAGCGCCACATAATCCCCCTCGGAACGGCCGCGCCGAACGCCCTTGGCTTCCCCGCGCCGCCCCCCGCCGCCCCCGGAGCCGGGGGCGCCGCGCGCAGCCCCCCGGCCATGGAGCCCGTCGCCGCCGCCGCCGCCGCCCCGGCCGCGCCGATCGCCGAGCCCGGCCGCGAGCCCCGGGCGGCGGCCCCCGCGGCGGCCGGGGCGCGGGCACAGGCCCCCGGAGAGGCGCCGGCGGGAGGCGCGGGGCGCCGGCGGCGGCCGCGCGGCGGCGGCGGCGGCGGCGGGGCGGCCCCGGGCCCGGGCCCCGGCGGCGGCGCCAACTCGCTGCTGCTGCGGCGCGGGCGGCTGAAGCGGAATCTGTCGGCGGCCGCCACCGCCGTGTCGTCCTCGTCGTCGGCGGCGGCGGCGGCCGCCTCGCGCTCGCCCTCGGCCGGCCTCGCGGCGTCCGGCCCGGCCTCGGCGGCGGCGCTGTGCACCCGCAGCCTGGACAGGAAGACGCTGCTGCTCAAGCCCCGGCAGATGCTGCCGCTGCAGCCGTCGGACCGCGACTGGGTGCGGCACCAGCTCCGGCGCGGCTGCGTGCACGTCTGCGACCGCCACCTGGCCGCCACGCACCTGCGCCCGGTGCTCTGCACGCTGGACACCACGGCCGCCGAGGTGGCGGCGCGCCTGCTGCAGGCCGGACCCCGGGGAGGCGGCGGCGGCGGCGCGCTCAAGGTGCCCGGCCGCGGCGCCCCCGACGTCGACGTCGGGGTCCCCCCGCGCGCGCCGCCCAACGACCTGCCGCTGCCCGGCTGGCCGCCCCGCGCCCCCCGCGCCGGCCCCGCCGCGCCCTCGGACTCTAGCCCCGGCCAGGCGGGCGCCCCGCGGCCCCCCGGCCCGGCCTCCGACGCCGAGAGCTTCAGCCCGAGCCCCGGCGCCGAGAGCGCGTCCGAGCGCCTGGACCCCTGCAGCGGCGGCGGCGGCGGCGGCGGCTCCTCCTCCGCCTCTTCCTCCTCCTCCTCCTCCTCCTCTTCGTCTTCGTCGTCCGAGGAGCTCGAGGCCGAGGCTGCCCCGACGGCGGCGGCGGCGGCGGCGGCGACGGCCCCGAGCCCGGCGCGCCCGGACGGTCGCTGCGCGCATCCTCGGTCCCCCGGAGCGGCCGCGCCAACGCCAACGCCAACGCCAACGCCAACAACGCCGCCGCAGCCCCGAGCCCCGGGGGGCGCCGACGGCCCGGCCGGGGCCGCGCGGGAGGAAAAGGGGGCGGCGGCCGAGAGGGCGCCCCCGCCGCCCACCCTGTACGTGCAGCTGCACGGAGAGACCACCCGGCGCCTGGAGGCGGACGAGAAGCCACTGCAGATCCAAA
This sequence comes from Sorex fumeus, assembly GCF_029834395.1. NCBI lineage: Eukaryota > Metazoa > Chordata > Mammalia > Eulipotyphla > Soricidae > Sorex > Sorex fumeus. Next base: position 3,394,192 of record NW_026606208.1, read on the forward strand.
ACGACTACCTCTTCCAGCTGGGCTTCGGGGAGCTGTGGCGGGTGCAGGAGGAGGGCATGGACTCGGAGATCGGCTGCCTCATCCGCTTCTACGCAGGTAAGGACCTGCCCCCCGCCACGGGTGCGCCGCGCCCTGCATCCCAGGGGCGACCCCCTCGCTTCTCGCCCCCGTCGCCCAGCCCGCGAGGAAACGCGGGGCCCCGACGGGCTTTGTTACTTCTTTGCAGCTTCCAGGAGCGCCCAGCCCGAGGGACCCCCCCCCCCCCCCCCCGGCCTGCATCCTCCCCAGTGGTCCTCCAGGGCTCAGGGGGGTGGGGAGCGGGGTGCTGGAGGTGGCAGGGACCCCCGGGAGGCTCGGGCGCCTGGGAGCAAGAGGGAGCTCCCCTTTCAGGCCTCTCCTCGCGGGCAAGCTGGGCTGGCTTGGCACAGACACGCAGGGATTTCAGGAAAACCCTCTCCGTCCTGGGAAAGGGACCGAGGCAGAGAGGCCCCTTGAGGTGGCCCCTCGTGGCTTACTGATGCTCTCCTTCAGCTTGTCCTGCTCACCCCCGGGCTCTCGGCCGAGCTCTCTTGCAGTTTTCTCCGCAAGTTTCATTCTTGCAGCAAAAGTGATTTTGTGTCTTTTCGCCCCACTTCCTCCCAGCCGGTATAGCCAGCACTGGGCGTTTTGCAGTGCGATTTGTGTGCTCACAGTGATTTCAAAGGGTCACTCTCAGAGGTGTGATCTGAAACCCTACACACACTCGTTCTTGGTTCTAGCTTGACGTGGTAAAAAAATTTTCATGCGACACATTCATCCTTTCCAGTTTTATTAATAGGCAAGGGGAGATTCTTAAGTGGCGTTGACTGATGTTATTCTTTGCACTCAAAATGTAGCCGATAGTATATTCGGGGCTCCATTTCCTGATTGTCCTCAGCGATTGCAATTTTGTTTAAAATAAAGTGGAGTTTATCCAAATAAAGTCAGGAGTAGTTTCCCCAGCTTCCCTGTCCTAGGTTGCCGGTGCTGGAGAAACACTTAATTGCCCTTGTTAATTCCATTCACGTATAACCTGCCACATTGTAGCTTAGTGGTTTGGTCCCATTTGTGTCTTAGTTACAATTTACTCTGCCAGGGAAAGAGAATCTTGACTCCCTCACTGAAATGTGCAAGACTAGGAAGCGTTCCTCGGAAGAAGTCCCTTAAAGTTTCACTGGTGATTTTCTCTTAAGTCTTTCAGTGGATTTTTTGTTGTTTCTGGCCACACCCATGTGTGCCCTGTGGCTACTCCCGGCCTGGTGGAGAAGGACTGTTTCAGGCCTGGGCATTGAACCCGGCTCCCACATGGCAAAGTGTGAGCCATTTCCCTGGCTCTTCGAGCCATTATTTCCCTGGCCCTTTAAAGTAAAATTTAAATTAATTTTTCGCCTATAAGGAAAGCCGGATAGTAATAGAACTGCATATGCGGTATCTGAAGGTAATAGTCTGGCTGGGTGACATGCCTTTGAAAGTTTTTGATGTTAGGAAATACGTGATTGTGTGTGTGTGTGTGTGTGTGTGTGTTTGTTTTTGGGTCACACCCAGTGGTGCTCTGTACTTAGTCCTGGCTCTGCACTGAGAGGCACTCCTGGCGGGGCCCAGGGATTGAGCTCAGGTGAGCCTTGCGCAAAGTGAGTGCCCTACCTGCTGTATGTTGCCCTGGCCCCTCGGAAGTAATTGATTTAAAAAAAAAATGTCAGCGCAACAACTGTATCCTCCCTTACAGCTCATTAATTTCTAAAATAGTGTTTTACAGAAGCATGGAATGGTAATCACAGTTGGATTATGTAATTATATGAAACTGAATGTAAGAATGATTAAATGCTATTTAACCAACCTTATTTTATTGAAAGAAAAAATTATATATTTAAGAAGGGATATATTAAATAAGGAACCTTGAATATACTCTTTACAAAAAGAACTTTACATTCCTTTTGGCATGATTGATGATGTAGTTAATGATAAATGTCATGAGAAAACACTTGGGGTGTCAGTCATGAAATCTGAATCTTTGATTTCCTCAAAGTGTTATTTCAAGAGTGTCTGAAAATTCTAAGTGGGTGATAGGCAGTTAAAAACTGATATTAATACAGAAGTTATAAATTCTCTTGTTAAATCTTAATATCTTTTTTTTTAAACAGTGGGAGTTGTGTCTTTTTGGACTTAGTTGATGTATTTTTGTATGCACAAGATAAAAATCCATAGGCCTCAGTATATGTGCGCAAAAAGTAGCTGAAAATGTGGGGAGCCACATGGACAGCCCAGTCTCTTCTCGAATTGGAAGCGCCTGTACAGGTGTCCGGCAAGGGGCCCTTGGCTTTGTGCCTGTTTACTTTGATTTTTTTACCAATTGAGCCTAAGTTACTACACCAGACATCTCATTGGCCGTAGAGCAAAATTCAGCATATGGCAAATCCACTTGAACTGCAAGGAAGTTTAGTTGCTAATCAACAGAAAGGCATTGTTATAAGGTGCTCCGACTTCAGGGACGTGGTGAGGATGTGATATATAGTGAAGAAGCTCAGTACCAAGTTAGAGCTTCCTACAGATTATTTTTATGCCTAGTGGAGGGACCACTTTGGTGTTAACTTTTTTCCTTATGAAGGACTCTTTGTTTGAAATTACCCTTTAAGTGTATGTTGTGTTTATACACACATAATAATTTCGCATTTACGTTTAAGTGTATTGCTGCGTTTTGCATTTCTTTTTATGTTGGCTTGGGAGTTGCTGTTGAATTTCCAGTGTTTAACTTGAATTTATGCACAGTGCTGTTTTTCTAGCCAGCTTTTCTTTTCTTTTCTTTTCTTTTCTTTTCTTTTTCCGACATGTTCTTAATCAACAGAGAACTTGAACTGTCTTGAGGGTCACCTTTCTATTAAATTTCACTATTGATAGCCTGATTCTAGATACTATTTAAAGGCTTTGAGTGCTATTTGTGATTGCTCTGAATATTTATATATTAAGCTGGGTGAAGTAAAATGAAAGTCTCCAGTGAACTAGAAGGAGTTGGACAAAGGCGATCTCTGATTACAGAGCTATTAATGAAAACTTGGTCTGAGACTGGCTGGAGCACCTGTCTGAGACAGCCATTCTCTGAGCTGACTTAAACTACGAAAACATTCACTGACTTCCTCTGAAGTTACTGATGTTAAGGATGGTCAGCACTTCTGCTGTTAGTTTTCTTTAAAAAGAAGCCATGTTAAATCTTATCTGAAGGAGAGTCTTTTTGTCTTTTTCTCTTTTGAAGGATAGTCATTTTGCATGAAAAAAATCAAATAACCTCTAGTGTAGGTTGCCTTATCTTAAGTTCTGGCCAATTACAACAATGAACGTGTGATTTGAACTTTCCATAGGCCATGCCACTGATCATGAACAGTGTTCACCTGCCTCTTTCATGTTTTTGGTTCAGATTCGCCACCTTTGGCGATCTAATTTTCTAGCTGTCCTAGTTCAAACTGCAGTGGGGAGGGGAGGTGTTGGCAGAACCCACTATGCCGAGTGGGTCTTGGACAAGACAATTTCATGTGTGATTTATTGGAATTGCAGAACAATCCCTTGTTCCTCTCAGGCTTCTTCTCTTTCTTTTCTTTTTTTTTTCTTCCAAGAACGATCCAGCTTTGCGTGGTTTCCTCTGTGGAAGCCAAGAGGGGTGGTTCAGCATTAGGCTGTAATATTGACGAGCGGGCTCTTATTACTGTAATTACAGCAGTATTGAGTAACCTGCTCGGGAGTCTGTGACACCAGTCTGTGCTTGAAGAGTCCTTTAATTTTAAAGAACAAAGGTCTTAACGTCATGTTTGCTGGTTGTATATTTAAATTTTATGTTTGTTGTTCTTATTTTAATGCAAGGTACAGGCTGTCTCTCCCTGAGGTGTGATAACATCTATTACTGTGTTGGGTCGTTATTCCCTAGAAATCTTGCAAGGGCTTTCACCTAAGCGGTCTCATCTGTCCCTCACAGCCCTCGCTGCGAGGAGGAGTAGATGTGAGCTGTCTCAGAGGGAGGACTCCCTGCATGGGGCGAGGTCTGACTCTGATGCCGGTGGTTCAGTCCTTGGTTCAGTCTTTGGCGGAACGGAGAACAGAGGGTTCAGACACTCCGTTTTGCAATTCATATCACTTTCCATGAATTCAGGCTGAATTTCATTTGCTCTTGAAATTTTCACTTACTTGCAGGCATTCAGAAAACGTTATTTTTGTTGGTAATGAGGTGCTATTATACTCTTTGTCCAAAGTGATATTCCTTGTGAAGTGTGGCTGGGCCTATTTTTATCTTGCTGCCTTATAATAAAACTTCAAGAACTGGGACCGGCAGATCAGTAACAATGCAAAAAGATTAGTAAGTGTTCAACATATAGCAGTTGTAAGTAATCATAGGAAATAAAGTTTACCTCATGATTTATTCTTTTCTGTAAGCATACCGCTTGTTTGCTGTCAATCTTTGAGTATAGTGATTTAACACTTGATCTGAGAAGTAGATATTTTTCTGAAGGTGGCGATATGATAATTGAAGTTCATTAAAACATAACTTTACATGTGAAGTATTGGAAATCGGCACCATGACTGGAATGCCTATTTTGCTTGCAGGAGGCCTGGATTTGCTCTCTGGTGCTGTGTGGTCCCCAAAACAGCACCATGAGCAACCTTGGCGGCCCAGAGCACCAATGGGTTTGGCCAGGCCCATCCCCCTCTAAAAAATATTCAAAGAAACTATCCACCATGAAAGATTAAAAACATTTAAAATATATAATTATTTGTATTTTGGTAATCAGCAGGGCATAATTGGCATTGGAGTGGTTTTGTCCAATTTTTATAATGTATGTGCCGCCGAGAACCACAGCGTAACCTGGTGTTTCTGGATTTCATGGGCATTTCTAAAATGGTGTGTCTTTTGTGTTTATTAGAATAAACGCAGGGAGAGGAGATGAGTGTAAATGAGTTTGTCAGGTGTTTGGTTAGAAGCCGGATCATTTTCTTGCCGTAGAGTGGTAGGTTCAAAGATTATTATTTTCCATAAGGTTTCAGGGTGTTTGGTTGTCCCTTATCTCTCTTTTCAGAATCTTGAGTTAGCTTTTGGTTTCTCGGGAACACAACATCCATTAATGTTGTAGGTGAAGCCAAGCCTTAGTATAATACTTGGTATTTTGGCTTAAACATTTGTCGAATTGACTTTGTGGAATTTTACGAAGCAGCTGTTGGTGTGTGCTCTGATTCTTTTGCCTTCCATTCTGTTTGGGTCCCAAGGGATGTGCTCGGCACACAAATGCATAGAGGCATTTCTCCTGTGGCGGAGATTGTAGCTGTGCCACATGCTATTAATATCTCCTAATTCGTGTGAGCCAAGATCTCTGTGAAGTTTGGGAGAGCAGTTCTCCAAGTTATCTTCAGTTTAACAGGTGCTCCCCACCCCCATCACTGGCACCTTCAACGTTGAGATTGATTTAATGAGACACCCATCCAATGAAGCATTTAGGTTTAATGATTCTGTTATGTCCCAGGGTTGAACACAGTTCCGTTGATCTGAACTGGAGGATTTTACTGTGAACACTGTGGAAGTGGAGAGATCCCAGAAGCTACTTGAGCAAAGCTTTCCCTTTAAATGTGCTTGACCTTTGCAAAAAAAAAAAAGAGATGTTATCAAAATGTCCAGAACAGCCTGGGAAAAATGAAGCCTTCAAACAAACAAAATCTCTACCTTCTAAAATCCACTTGGGCTCGTTTGTCCCAGGCATCTGGTACCCGAGTGGTTGTGAAGGGTTTTGAGCCTGGCCTTGTGGTACAGTTCTTTGCCCTTGTTCACATGAACCCTTGGTTTCCTAAAGATCTGATGATTAAAACCAAGAAATGAACCACATGGAGTCTTTAGACACGCAAGCCACTCATTTCTGAAGTCTCTGTGATTGCTTGTGTTTGGATTTTTCTGACTGTTAAGCTGAGACTTCAGAAAGTTTTAATAAATTAAGACTCAGGAATCTAGAAAGAATAGACTTTAGTGATACTTGGTTAAAGATCAGTCTTGATTAAGATAATTAGTCAAGGATATCTGAATAGTGTTTTTACAGTTAGGTTTAGAGGCGGAATGATTTTGTGACAATTATACTATACATGCCTATTATATTAGACAAAATGAAACTCCTACTAACACATTCATCCTGGACTCTTATTTCCACCTTATACTTCTATTTTTCATTGAATCACTATGAGCTACAGAGTTATTCATGATTGCGTTTCAGGCATATAATGTTCCAAAACCAGTTTTCATGAGTGTCAACTTTCCTCCACCAACATCTCCCGTTTCCCTCCTGCCCCTGTCATATTTTAATATTTGCGATAGCGTGCTTTAATTCGTTGTGACATGTACTCAGTGATGAAATGTATTGTTGAGGTCCATTGGCCTCTCAGTCAGGGACCTACACGATCTCTGGAAATGGAGTGAAAATATTCTATGTAGGTTGTGTATATTCTGGAAGCTTTTGTAAAAATATTTATACTTTTACAAATGAGACTTGCTTAAATGTGAACTGATCCGTCTTCCAGTTATGAGACAAAAGTCAGTTCGAAGATGAAATGGAATTTCAAAGTTGGTTTTGGACCATTTCAATAAGTGAGTAAAAGTGCTCATTAGAAATTTGAAAGTTGACTTGTATTGATTGCTGTTTCTTCTTTTTTTTTTGTCTGTATTTTTTATGTAGGAAGAATTTGTACTTGTTGCTTTTTCTACTAATTTTCTAATGAAGAGCAGTTGGTTGATTTTCTTTTTCATATACCTGCCTCCATTAATAATATGTCAGAATGTTTAGGCTTTTAAAATATGAGGCATGATGTTTTTAATAAAGTGAAAGAAAGAGCTGTACTTATTTTCAGTGGCCATTTAGTAACTCTGGATTTTATAGTTAATGCACTCCTTTAAAGAACAAAATTTTATGTGCAGAAACCAGTGTTGTTCAATATTGTTCAGTATCATGAGAAATATCTTCCTGGAGAATTTTCTTTTTTCTTTTCCAGATCTTTGAGGCTTGGATTTAGAGAAGTGTTAAATCTGACAGTTTTTGAGTTTGATTGACGTGTCAGGGTAGGTAAAAGGAAATCTTGTTCATGTCAAAAACAACCTTGGACAAATTTTATCTTAGACTCACAGAGAGAATGATCTGCCTTTTAAAAATTTTTGAATTATTTTCCTTCCTTTTTATTTTCTGCTATCAGGGATCAAACTCCAGGCTTGACACATGGAAGTACCATATCCTTGGCACCAGAGTTGGCACCATAGTTGAAAGAAGATAGTCTGAAAGTTGGGGAACTTGGTATGACTTGGGCATTCATTGTAACGTGCCCTGGGCTTTAATTTCCCATCTGTAGAAGTCCAAGCTTGATGTTTGTGGACTCCGTTACTAGCCTGTTCTTCGAGTGGGAAGTACTCAGAGCTGTAGTTTTAAGTTCTGTAGTATATCGCCCATGTCATTAAAAAGTCAGACTCATCGCCTTTTCTCTTTGAGAAACTGGGTTTCCATCGACACCACACAAGCCAGCCAGAGTCTTGCCAACTATTGTATACAACCTTTTGAGTATAGATTAGAACCAACAAGAAGATAGGTATTTGTTCACTTGCTCCTTCAGAATTCTTCAAAATAGACAGTAATCAGCATACTGGAGATGAGTTTCAAGTCTTTCAAAAGTTTGAATTCTTTTTTTCTTTCTTTTTCGGTCATACCCGGTGATGCACAGGGGTTACTCCTGGCTTTGCACTCAGGAATTACTCCTGGTGGTGCTCAGGGGACCATATGGGATGCTGGGAATCGAACCCGAGTTGGCCGCATGCAAGGCAAATAAATACCCTACCCACTGTGCTACTGCTCCCGCCCCCCAAAAGTTAAATTCTTTTCTTAAGTTATAAGGCAAGGCATGTTCAAAATGCAGTTTATAAACTTTTTACTATAATGATAACTATATTTGAGGGAGCCAAATGTGCAAACCATACTTTTTTTTTGGGTGTGGAGAGGGGGAGGTGTGGTTGGGCCACATCCACCAGCTCTCAGAGGCTACTGGGGTGGAGTCTTGGGCCCATGCAGTGTTGACTTAGTATCTGTTTTGATTTGTTGAGGAAAAATAGGGGGAAGGACAAGTACCTTGCTCCATTTTCACATTTCTTTTTGTATTCCGCTTTCCTGGTAACTGTTGCCATTACTTTGAGGGTGGCTCTTCTGCATGTAGCAGATTACTCTTTTGCTCTGGATACTTTGTGGTTTCTACGTAGCAGGGCTAGGAGTGGGATTAGCTATTGGTATAGAACTGCAAGCCCCCTCCCCCTCATTTGCCTTTGAAATTTAGAACAGTGAGGACTCCACTCCCCGCTAAAATTCGTCCTCACTGTTAGGGGTGCTGGTTCACGCACAATCATGATAGGATGATGCCAGTATGATGCTCAGTAGCTCCCTTAGGAGGCAGCAAAAAATGGCCCGACTGGGGGCGGAATGGTATTACTGTTGGGAGTGCATTTGTCTTGCATGAAGCTGACTTTGGGTTCAATCCTCAGCATCCCATATGGACCTCCGAGCACTGCCAGGAGTAATTCCTGAGTGCAGAGGCAGGAATCACCTCTGACGTTAGTGTGACACAACAAACAAAAAATAGAAGAAAGAAGAAAAAGAAAAGAAAAGGTGCTACTGGGCCTGGTGGTCTTATGGTACCTGTGGTGTCCCGTGCTGCTGGTGAATGGATTTCTGGAAAAGATGCATGCAGTCATTGTAGTGGGGGAGGTGACATTACGGAATGTCATTGTCACTGTCCTCCCGTTGTTCATCTATTTGCTCGAGCTTGCCCAGTAACGTCTCCATTGTGAAACTTGTTGTTACTGTGTTTGGCATATCAAATATGTCCTGGGTAGCTTGCCAGGCTTTGCCGTGCGGGTGAGATACTCTCGGGAGCTTGCCCGACTCTCCGAGAGGGGCGGAGGAATCGAACTCGGGTCGGCCGTGTTGGCTGCTTGTAAGGGAAATGCCCTACCCGCTGTGCTATCACTCCAGCTCTAAGAAATGTCATATATGGCAAAGTCAGGTTAGAGTGGATTGCCTTTGGCAAGCAGGTGTCAAGCCAGGGACTAATTCTTTGTCATGGAATAGCCAGAAGACAGGAATGGTACTGTGCTTGGATTTTTGATCGGTTTCAACACATCAGCACCGGGGCAGCAAAGGCTTAGAGATCGCCGGGGTCTGGGCTTGCGTTCTGCCCTGCCTCCTGCCCCCGGCTCTCCTGACACCCACGTGTGTCCAGGGTGAAGGTGCCTCACGGCGGTGCCGGCTGGGCAGAGGGTGGCCAGGGCTCCGGGGAGGAAATGTACCCGGGCACTTGGCTGGGCTGCTACCTTACCTGCCCTGAGATGTGTAAGGAATCTTTAGCCTTTCATCTCCTTTTATTAGAGAGAGGAAGAGAAAGGGTGACAAAAATCTCAGCGCACTTGGTGAACTTCCGATTCGGGGATGTATGTGGAAGTGCTTTGTAAACTGTGAGCTGTTATACAAATGTAGTGCGGCTTGATTATTTTTAGCAATGGTAGATTGCAGGAATGTTAATTGGAGTTCATTAGGGCTCATTAGGGGAGATGGCGTGTTCTGTTTGCTCTGTGACACTGGTGGACCGTGTACTTTCACTCAAGCATCCAGCAATTACCCTGCGGCTCTGTGCTGCCAGAGGTGCTTTTGATTTAAGATTGCTAATTTAAATTTTCGAGGGTCCCTTGAAGTACAGATTTGCGGGCCTGCTTGTGGGAACAAAAGAGCCAGCAGATATGAATACCCTGGAAGTGAAAGGAGTCTTCAAGGCGGGAGGAGGTTTGCCGATGACTGCCGAGCAGAGGAGAGGCTCTGTCGGGCAGTGTGGATTCCCAGGAGACCCTGGGGCCACGTCTGGAAGCTCCAGAGGGAGACTTGGGTTGGAGAGAGCGAAGAGGAAAGGCTGGCGCCGACAGGACTGATGGCGACGTCGACAGGACTGATGGCGACGTCGGCGTCTGCCTTCAGACCTCCCCAGCACCTTCCTAGCTAGCGCTGGGGCCCTCTTGACCCACCTGAACTCTGTGGGCTTCTTTTGGGGTCATAGTTTATAAGAACTGTTGTTTGCTCTCTCTTTTTCTTTTCTTTTTTTTTTGGGGGGGTCACAACTGGTGATGCACAGGGGTTACTCCTGGCTCTGCCCTCAGGAGTTACTCCTGGCAGTGCTCAGGAGGCCATATAGGATGCTGGGAATTGAACCCGGGTCAGCCGCGTGCAAGGCAAATGCCCTATCCGCTGTGCTGTCTCTCCAGCCCCCTGTTGTTTGCTCTCTTGACAAGGGAATGATGCAGATATGCACCTGCTCAGACTGTGCTGAAAGCTGGCCGGACGAAGAGAATATTGAAAGATCCGTCCTTCCTTCCTTCCTTCCTTCCTTCCTTCCTTCCATCCATCCATCCATCCATGAGTGTCTCTTCTGAAGGCAGGAATTTCCTTTGAGATTCGTTACATGTCAAGTGCATGGATGTAAAATTTGAATGAAGATAAATTGGTCTTAGCCTCATCAGATTTTTAGCTTTGCCCGTCTGCTGTTTTGAATCCTCATCTATGGCGGAATTTTAGAAAACATTGTGTGCACCAGGGGGACACACAGCCTTTAAGACAGTATAAGTTGGGGTCTGAGCGGTGGTACAGCTGGGAGGGCATTTGCCTTGCATGCGGCCCACCCATGTTAGATCCACGGCACCAGGTATGGTCCCCGAGCACCGCCAGGAGGGATTCCTGTGTGCAGAGACAGGAGTAACCCCTGAGTATTGCTGTGTGGCCCCCGAATAAAAATAAACACAAAGAAGGACTTAATGTAAGCAAAAACAACCCTTTTAGCTCATACCCATGGTTGTAAAACCTGTACTAGACATATGGCAAGTTAAGTTTTCACTAATGGGTCTTTGCAGTTTTTGTTTGTTTCAAGCAGAGGCAAATTTCTCTGTGAAATATGTTTGTATGTAGAAACGGGAAAGGCGACTTTAGAAAAAAGATCTGTTTTAAAATTGTGACAGATCTGGTGGTTAAAAACAAAGTTGTTCAGATTCTTTCTAAAACCCGTCTTGCCTCTAATTCAGATGGAAATACTTCTAATTCAGTCCAATCAGCATTTAGGTTAATTACCTGCCAATGTGTATTTTCCATGGTTATTAGCACTTTTTTTGTCCGCTGTGACAAATTTTTGCAGAGACCTCAATTAACTCATTAGAGCAGCATCAACAGTAGACGAGCTGATTTTCAGAGAATGTTAATAGGAGTGTGAGCAGAAATATAATTATAAGACAGCTAGGGGCCAGAGCGATTGTAAGGGGATAAGGTGCTTGCCTTGCCTGTGGCCAACGGGGTTCCCTCAGTCACCACTCGGAGTGATCCATGAGCTCAGAGCTAGCAGTAAGCCCTGAGCACTGCTGGGTGTGGATCCCCCTTCTTTCTGCAACCTCCCCCCCCCCCCCGCCCCCACTCCTCCCCCAACAAACAAAGACAGCTGGTTACTGGCCTTTGAGGTTGTAAAGTAGCCTTTAAAATCTCTGACTCCGTAACCCTTACTCTGAATAAGCGGGACTTGGTGTTTTTTTCACCAAAATGTGATGGCAAGTCTCATTGATAAGCAAGTAGGTGATGACAAAAGTTCTAGGAACAGACTCTCCGAATTGCTTAAGTTAGAACAGTGTCATTCTGAAGGTATCACACAAAAATGTGGCCAGTGGGGTTCAGTCGGTGTGAACGCTTCCTCTCAAATGCAAGCAGGCTGGCTGCTGCAAACGGAGCCCTGGGAACTGCCCTTGTTGCCCTTGTGCTTAGAACCCCACATGTGGTTCACCAACCAGCCCCCAACCCTGGTTGATGGCACTCTTGGTTCTCAAAAAATGGCAGGAACCTGAGAAGCATCAATGAGGGAGAGAAGGAAATCTGGGTGTTCATTTATATTCCAGGTACTGTCACAAATACGAATATTCCTTAACTCCTGCACTTCCTTCCTTCCTCCCCTCCCCTTCCTTTACTCCCTCCTCCCCCCACCCCCCACGTCATTGCCAGGGATCACACTTAGGGCCTCATACTTGCAAGGCAAGTACAGCTTACACCCCTGGTAGTATCTTCTCTTTACCTTTTAGAAGTGCTTGAAGTATGGGATCGACTAAGCCAGAGTGGTCTGGATAATGGCTAGGTTAGAGCCTGTTGAATTTGCTAATTGAAATAATATCTGCGGTATATTAAAACTTTGCCATCCTTTACAGGCATAAAAGGGGGTAAAGGTAAAGGTAAAGGCCCTCCCGTTGATCGTCGATTTGCTCGAGCGGGCCCAGTAACGTCTCCATTGGAGACTTTGTTGTTACTGTGTCTGGCATATCGAATACTCTCGGTAGCTTGCCGGGCTCTCCGAGAGGGGTGGAGGAATCGAACTCGGGGCGGCCATGTTGGCCGCTTGTAAGGCGAACGCCCTACCGCTGTGCTATCACAGCCTCATATGTAACCCCTGGAGTGCAGAGAATTCTGTCTCGGAGGGATTAGGGTGCATCTGCTCTAGTTTTTTTTGACTTAGCATTGAAGTCTTTCCTTACCATTCCTCTTAAACCATACTGCTCATCTAATTCTCTGCTTGTCAGCTGGTTGCTGGACGTTTTGTTCCACAACGGCTCTGAGCGGAGCTTTGTACTTTGACATCTGATTTATGGACCTAAGCACCTTCTCGGATTAGGTTGGAAATGCGTAGTCTGGGGCTGGAGCAGTAGTACGGCAGGCAGGGCACTTGCCTTGCAAGCGGGGTCAGTCCCCTACACCCCCTATGTTCTCCCAAGCTTTGCCTGGGGTGATCCCTGCGCTCCAATCCAGGAGTAAGTCCTGAGAACCTCTGGGTGTGGCCCCAATACAGAGAACAAAAGCAAAGAAAAGCAAAAGCCCTTGTGTAGGCCGTGTGGGCAGGCGCTGGGCCCGTGGTCCTTACGGCCATGCCTCGCTGGCTTTTCTGTTTCTTTGCCTCTCCCACTCTGGGGAAGCCCGTGTTTGCACGGTTCAGTGAGCTACTGCCCTGGACCGGAGAGCTGGAGACACACGGAGTGACTCGCTGTCCTGGTGACATCAGTGCCAGGAGGACGCGTTTCCACGGAATGATGGGAGACTTGTGCGGCAGTTCATGAAACTCGGTTGCACAAGGTTTTGCGGAGACCACCGGTGACGGATGGACTCAAGTCAGGCCTGAGGAAGCGTCCTGGCAGTCAGGAGGTGGTGGTGAGAACGGTGATTGGATGCCTCTCACTCTGGGCACTGGCAGGCGGCAGCTCGGGACTGACCTTGCGGAGAGTGGGCTTGTGTGCCCGTGCCCCGTAAGCAGTTCCCCACCCCTGCCCCCGTTCAGAGGGGACAGGAACGGCTCCTCAGCCAGCTTCCCCCTCTCAGCGATGCGGTTCTGCTTTCTTACTGCTGACCCCACGTGCTCTCTCTTCAGGAACGTGTTTTTAAGTGTTACTTGTTTGGTTTTCTTATAACGGCCATTCCCTCCCGACACAAATGATCGTGCCGACTCTGGCTATGGAAAGAAGTGAGGGGTCTAAAAGTATTTACCTTAAATTTCGGAACTCACAGCATCCAAGCCAATTGAATGTAGAGGTTTCCCTGTATGGTGTGTGTGTGTGTGTGGCGGTGGTGGTGGGGTGGTGTGCGATTTAAGTAGACAATTAGAATAAAAATTGAAAGTCAATTATGGTGGCATTTACAGAGTGCGGGGGGAGCTCAGAAATCTGACAGATCAACCAATCCGAAACCATGGAATGTTCTGGAATGGCTGCTGAAGAAGAATCCTCTTAGCGAACGCGGGAGACTGGCCTTGCAGGGAAAGGGTGCGCCGGGAGCTGAGGCATGAACGAGGGAGCAGGATGCTGGTGGGCGACTCGAGTGGAGAAGTGTTGGGCGATGCAAGGCAGAAAGAGATCCGGACCACTTATCACTTGGCCGTGATCTGATGAGCGTGATCTGATGAGCGGTGGGAGTGACTGAGCGTTTCCAGCCAAGCAGGGCGGGGGCGGGGGGGGGTGTGTGTGCCACGATAGGTTTATTCTCCCACATCAGCCAGCAACCTGCACCAGGGTGGATTGGAGAGCGCAGCTTTGAGAGGCTGCCTTTGTGGGGGTCTTGAACAAGATTCAGAGCACTCCGTTGGGAGCTGGGGAGTCAGACCAAACAAAGGTGACCCTGCCTCAGTCACTTCAGCCCAGGCCTGGGAGAAAGAATCCCGGAAAAGAGAGCGGACGGTCTTCCAGGCTCTCCTTCCGAAAAGGGGTTCATCTCACTGGAGTGGGGTTAGCTGGGAGACGGCTGTGAGAATTTGAGGTGACCAGGGCTAGAAGTCGTAGCTGGGAAAGGATGTTTCCATCAGGGCGGAAGGCCTTCTCAGGAGGAGGACCCAGGCCCGGGACGATGCAGTAGGTGGCCAGCTGCGGGCACACTGTAGAATATAGAATTCTTGGGTCTGACCGGATGGTTTCGTAGGGGAAGGAGTAGTCCAGAATTTGTTATTCATCCCCGAACTAATTTGACTGTGTCTGTCATGTCAGGAAGGGTGTCACTATACTCCGAGTCAGGGAGAATAGTGTAAACAAGGCGAACAGGATTTTGTGTGTTGGAACGACTCGGGAGGTTTCTAGTTTGGTTGATTGAAATCTGATTAATCCGGGGCAGGATGTAGGGATTGGCTTTAGGGTGAGGTAGATTTTGGCTCTGCCGAGTTTCAGGACCTGCAAGGATATTCAAGGTTGTCTGAGAGCTGGGAATCACCTGTGTTTAGGTAGTGACTGGGAGTTTGGCTTTTTTAAAAAAGAATTGGTGGTAGTGGGGGACACATCGGCTCAGGGGTTACTCCTGGATCTTCACTGGAAAATTACTCCTTGTGGGGCTCTCGGGACCATATGGGATGCTGGGGATTGAACCTGGGCTGTCTGCGTGCGAGGCCCTCCCTACTGTACTGATGCTCCGGCCCCATGGTTGTTCTGCAGAGCGAAGAAAGCTCTCAGTGTTCCTGTATGAAATATAGGAACTGCTTATATTTAAACAGTGGGATTGGGTTTGTTGCAGCACACAACAAATAGCATGTGCAGATCAGTCTAAACGCACGATTAAATTGTGGTACAGGTCATTTAGGGTTATAACTCTTCAGGGGAATATTGATAACAGGCAGAGTTCTTCGTTTTTTAGTAATGTTCTTTGTATGTGTCTGAGTTTCAGTCCTCTGAGGATGTGCACATACAGAAGTCTGTTGAAAGTTCTCTATGGTTTGTGTGCTTTACTAGGTGTAAAATACACAAGAGCCCTAATTTATATCCCAGCAGATGGGCAGTGATTCTGAAGGAGAAAGCTTCAGAACGTTGTTTCTATTCTGAAAGGAAGGAAAGAGAAGGAGAAGCCAAGGATGACTAAGGCCAGAGCGTAGAAGAATCCACAGGGAAGCCCAGGAGGAAATGAGCGGGGTGGACTCCTGTGTACTCAGGAGGGAGGAGTTCGTCGTGGTGGGAAAACCAGCCTATGTCTCTGGGCTCTCAACGACAAAGATAAAAAGATTTCACAGTTCAGGAAGTCGGGCCTTAATTTTCTTAGAGAAATAGAAGGTAAGGGAATCGTCAACATGGAATAGTTATTGTAATGTGCACAGATTAGCCAACTAATCAGAGTTTTGGCCCTTTTTCAGGGGGCAGGGCAGAATGTGATACTGATTCCAACATCAGCCCGCTTTTTCCTTCCTCCCTTCCCATTTCTCCCCTTCCCTCCAGGAAGTGGCTCGGGCCACTGACCAGGACATCAGGCTAGGATGAATGCACACCCATGGGCTTTGCTGCCGTAGGAACAGCACCACCGCTGAGATGTTTCTCTGGACTGTCTGGAGGCACCTCGCCGCCCTGGATGGGGGAGGGGCGCTTGTCAGCCAGACGCGGTTGGTGGATGCAATGTTTGCTAAACTTGGGTTTACAGGCTGGGCAGTGTTTGTATCAGGCACATTTCTTTGGTAGAACAGTTTTTGTTCCCTTGTCCAGAAATCTTCAGAACTCTTGCAACTAGTGACAGAGCGACAACTGCCACTTCTAGTGTATAGTTTTCTATTTATAACGTTGGAGTAATAAAACTTCTGAGGGTTTGCTGTTTTTCCCTTATGACCCAATTGATTATATTTGCTCGCAGAGATAAGAACTGGTTCTGAAGACTGTTTTTTTCTATTCTTAGGTTCTCAGAGTGACCTGCTGCTTCTGTTTCTAAAATGAGCATAAAAGACAAGTTATTCCATTTTGATAGCTGTATGTTATTGTTACAGACAGCGTACCGAATAGAGATCGTATCGAAACCTACAATTTTTCCTCTCGTTAATCGTATTAAGTATTGAATTTCTGTTTTGTACTTACTCCTGGGCTGGATTTCAAGTCGTGGTTATCAAAACAAATGAAAACCGAGCAGTTCAGTTGTTTTAAGAATAGAATTGCTCAGGTATTTTCCAAAGTCTCTAGCTGATCCGACTTGTAGATTTTGTTGTGTGAATTTTTTTTCGTTTGTTTGTTTGTTTTTTGTTTTTGGGTCATACCCAGCGGTGCTCAGACTTACTCCTGGCTCTGTGCTCTGGGATCATTTCTGGCAGGCTCAAGGAACCATAGGGGATATTGGGGATTGAACCCCAGTACGCTGCATGCACAAGTGCCTTACCCTCTGTACTATTGCGCTGGCCATTTTACTATAAATTCTTCTTCTTTTTTTGTTTTTGGACCATACCTGACGATGCTCAGGGGTGACTCCTAGTAGTGTCCACAGGGGACCGTACAGGACGCCGGGAATGGAACCTGGGTTGGCCACTTGCGATGTGGATGCCCTCCTTGCTGTACTGCCACTCCAGCTCCTGCTGTAAAGTTTTAATAAATATGTTTTGGGGACTAAAAAAGAAAGAACTGTAACTATTTTTTAAATTAATTAATTAATTCATTTAATTTATTTATTTTTGCTTTTTGGGTCACACCCGGCAATACACAGGGGTTACTTCTGGCTCATGCACTCAGTAATTACTCCTGGCGGTGCTCGGGGGACCATATGGGATGCTGGGAATTGAACCCGGTCAGGTACATGCAAGGCAAATGCCCTACCCGCTGTGCTATCGCTCCAGCCCCCAAGAACTGTATCTATTAATGCTTCATATCAAACAAGATGATTTACCAGACAAGATGATTTACCAGTCTAATGTTGGGAGAAATCAAGGACTTTCAAGGAGAGTCTAGTGGAATGGCAGTAGAGTTGTTTCAATGTTTTTTCTTGGTCAGGAATGTTGTGTTTCTCTATGCTGGAAGTTCTGGTATAAAATTCTGCTTATGGGACCAGAGAGATAGTCCAGGGGTAGGCTGCTTGCCTAGCATGTGGCCAACCCTGGCTGGATTTCAGGCACTCTTATATGGTTCCTTGAGCATTGCCAGGAGTAATTCTTATATGCCGAGCGAGGAATGCCCAGTGAATACCGCTGGGTGTGACCCCTCACCCCTAATTTTTTTTTTCTGCTCACGTAAAAAACTTTTTAATTGATATTTGCTTGTTTTGCATTTTCTGTTTGAAACAGAAACTGTATATGGGAGGCGGTCATTTGTTTATTTACTGACTTGCTTGTGGTGCCAGAGTTGAACCCTCACACATACAGGGTACATGCTGTCCTGCCCTATGAGCCCTGGGCGGGGATGCTGTCTCTCACCCACACCGTAAGGAACTGCGAAGGCCGGGAAAAGGCGAACCAGATGCTCTGCCTCCAGGAGCTTCCTTCCCTCTTGGCGCAGAGACACAGAGTCCCGTGTGACAGAGCAGAGTATGACAGTCCAGAGCACGCTGTCCCTTGCTGCACATAGTTTTATACTTTGTGTTTACTCTAGCCAGTCTTGAGCAGAAAACCTGAACAGCTGAGGTCTACCCTTGGCTTCACGGCAAGGAGACTTGTCCAGTGTAGAGAAATCACTGTCATTGTGATTCCGTGCCTCCCGGTTAAAAAATAAATACGTGTGCATATCTGTACATAGAACACAGTGAATTCTTGTTTAAGCTAGAACCTGAGGGATGCTTAGTAGTTTGGTTGATTTTTCCTGGGAAAAGGGGTTCAGATGGGGAACCAGGCGTGTGAGGAGCGAATGCTGGGGACCCAGCGCGTTTGAAGACCTCAGAGCCGAGGTCGTCAAACTTGTTTGGCCTTTTAGTAAAAGTGTCACTCATCGCCCGCCCCTCCTTTATTTCCTCCCTCACTGGAACTTCTCATCGATTGAACAGAAAGTGTCTCCCAGTTGTGTCTGTCACTCCCGGGGGTGGTGTTGCTCACTTTGGGAAACCGAGGAAGAGCCGAGCCCTGTGGGCTGAGCGTGGCGCCAGGTGTGGTCTGGGCCAATCTCTCTGGCCCTGTGCCGGGTCCTGGCCCCGAAGCCAGCACCCATGGGGTCGGGTGCGCCCCCCCCTGCGGCCAGGGTCCCCTCGGCCGCTGCTCTTGGGGCTCGGGATTGCTTTTCAGAACAGGAAACTGCAGTGAGTCAGCAGCGGCTCCCAACTTTGATTCCCCTCTCTCGAGGATAGGTGCCGTGGCTGTCATCTGAGAACTTTCATCTCGCAGGAGGATGGAGGGAAGATGAAAGTAAAGGGCCTTTCAATATTCACCGCCTTCTGCAGGCTGAGAGAATGGCCACTCTGCGGCCCCACTTACGTCTGCTGCTTGCGGACGCTTTCATCCCTCTCGCCTGCCAGCGCCACCCAGTTCCTTGACCTCGCTGTCTTGACCGCCCAAGAACCCAACACGATAGAATAATAGATAAAATAATAGGATGGTCTAGGATAGCATAGTCTGTTTCTGGTTAAGATTCAGGTTGAGTTTTACAGAAAATGTTCTTCCTTTTCCCCACCGCAGCCCACGTATTTCTTTTTCTCATAAAAGAAAAGTGACTGTTCCTTGATCGAGGAGCTAAGTGTTCCCTGTGGTCACTCCAGCTTCCCCGTAACAGACTGAGGAAAGCCAACACTCCAGGTCAGTGTGGCCCATGGGCCCTTTTGCAGCTGACCCTCTGAGTGAAGTGGGGATTCAGGACCACTGTTTTCATGTCTTTATTTGTGGTTGTTGTTTCATTTTTAATTAAAAAAAATTTTTTTATTGAATCACTATGAGCTACATTTACAAAGATTTTATGATTGAGTTTCAGTCATACAGGGACCGAACATCCATCCCTCCACCAGTGCACATTTTCCACACCAGTGCCCCCAGCATCCCTCCCAACCCCCCACCCCTGTCTCACCCTTCCCCCTGCCTCTGTCAGACAATTTTCCCCATACTCTCTCTCTACTTTTGGGCATTATGGTTTGCAATATAGCCACTAAGAGGCCATTATGTTTGGTCCTTTATTTTTTCAGCACACATCTCCCGTCCCGAATGATACCTCCAACCATCATTGACTTAGTGACTCCTCTATTCCAGCTGCCTTCTCCCCGACCTCAGGAGGTGGACGTCCAACTGTGGAGCAGTATTCCTGGCCCTTGTGCCTACTGTCCTTGGGTGTTAGCCTCATGTTAGGTTATTTTATACTCCACAAATGAGTGCAGTCATTCTATGTCTGTCCCTCTCTTTCTGACTTTATGTACTTTTAGGGAAATGTTTGGTGAGATGATGACAGTTTGTGATTTTTCTGTACTTTTTTTTTCCTTCTTAACCCATAAAGGAGAGAGAGCCCCTATAGAATCATGTATGTGTGTCATGCGCCGTTCCCTGTGTGGTTGGCTTTGGGCCACACCCACTCAGCGCTGCTCCAGGCCAGGGGTGTGGGGAAGGATTGCCAACCTCCCACATTGCCCATTATTTTTAAATTAGGGAGAGGTTCATTTGTTTTTTGATGGTTGAAGAGATTACACTCGAAGGTCCCCTTTACCTCTCTTGGTCTTTACCTTTTGCATAATTTTCCAGCTTCTGATGAGTTCAAGTGATGGTGAACTGGAAAGAAAATGTTTCTGAGGGGCTGGAGAGGTAGTACAGCAGGGAGGGGTCTTACCTTACACGTTGCTGATCCAGGTTTGATCCCCGGCATCCCAGATGGTCCCCTGAGCCCACCAGGAAGAATTCCTGAGTGCAAAGCCAGGAGTAAGCCCTGAGCATCTCTGGGTATGGCTTAAAAACAAAACAAAATTGAAAAAAAATTTTTTTTTCTTTAAATTTTGTCATGGAATATTTTCAAACATTTGAAGAAGCAGACAAATAGCATAAGTCCTCGTGGACGCCTTGTCCCACACGAACCAACATTCTGTTGCCTCCGTCTGGCTCCTCCTTCACTCAGGTTATTTTGAAGCAATCCTAGACATAACTTAAGATGGCATGTGGAGCAGGAGAGATGGTCCAACCTGAGGTGCTTGCCTTGTGCGGACTGACCTGGGTTCCATCCCCAGCACTTCTGTGGTCTAACCCGAAACTCTCCAGGAGTAATTTTCTGAGCTCAGAGCTAGGAGTGAGCTCTGGGAATCACAGGTGTAGCTCTAAGACCTAAAAAAGTGTGTGATCTTCTTTAAAAACATCCCCAAGGGACTGGAGAGGTGCACAGTGGGTCAGATGCTTGTCTGGTGGGTGGCAACTTGGTTCTGTCTCTGGCACCACGTAAAGGCCCCAGCACGCAGCCGGGGGTGGCTCCCTCCCAAAGAACCCCAAAACCAATCTAAAACAACAACAGCAGCCACAAGACCTTCATGTTGTTAAATTCCTGTCGTTGTCCTCCCATTGTTCATCGATTCGCTCGAGTGGGCCCAGTAATGTCTCCATTGTGAGACTTGTTACTGTGTTTGGTATATGGAATACGTCACAGGGAGCTTGCCAGGCTTTGCCAGGCTTTGCTGTGTGGGCGAGATACTCTCAGTAGCTTGCCGAGCTCTCTGAGAGGGGCGGAGGAATTGAACCCGGGTCGGTCGGGTTGGCCGCGCGCTAGGTAAATGCCCTACTGCTGTGCTATCCCTCCAGCCTGATTTGTAAACAAATATTGGGGCCTGGATGATAGAACAGCAGGTAGGAATGCTTGCAGCTCACGCTGCTGACCGGGGTTCATTCCCTGGCATCCCATAACATCCCTGAGCTCGCCAGGTGAAATTCCTGAGTGCAGAGCAGGAGTGACCAACCCCGAGCACCTCTGGGTGAGATCTGAGCAGAAAACAAACAGAACCTTCAAAGGATTGAAGCAGTGATATTTTGTCTTATGTCCCTTCCTTCCTCCCTCTGTCCATCTGTCCTTCACTCTCTCCCTCCTCCCTCCCTGGTGCCGGAGATTGAGCCCAAGGGATCCCAGTCAAGGCCAACACTCTCCTTTTGAACACCATCCACACCCGGCTGCATCTTTAGTTTGAGTTATGATCCAAATACGGCCCATGCCTCATGATTGGCTTTCATCGCTTTGCGTTTCTTTTTTTTTTTCGGTTTTCCTTCTGTCTCTTCTTCCCTTCCCTTTTGCTTCCACCCTCCCCTTCTCTTTTCCTAGAAATTTATTTGTTGGAAAAAAAAATACAGGTTATTTGTCCTATAATTTCCCCGAGTTTGGAATTTTGTCACTTCATCCCCGATTTAACAGGATTTCATTGTATTTAAAACTTTGGTATGCATTTTCCCCCCCACTTAAATATTGTGATTTTATTGTTTTGGTTTTTGTTTTGAGCCACACCTGGTGGTGCTCAGGGCTTGCTTCTGGCTCTGCGCTCAGGGATCACTCTCGGTGGGCTTCAGGGACCAGATGGGACACGGGGGATTGAACGTGGGTAAGCTGTGTGCAGGGCAAGTGCCCTCCCCACTATCCTATAGTTCTGTCCCAAATTTTACTCTTAATAAAGAGGGTTAATCTGAATTTTTATTTGAAGGAAGCAGTGCAAATATTCGTAACCAGTCTCATAGACAAATACACAAACCTGTTTTGTTTGGTGAACATGGTTTACAAAAACACACACATACACACATATATATTGGTTTTTGTATTTCTATACCCGGCAAGCTACTGAGAGTATTCCGCCTGCACCATAAAGCCTGGCAAGCTCCTCGTGACGTATTCGATATACCAAACACAGTAACAACAAGTCTTACAACGGAGACGTTACTGGTGCCTGCTCGAGAAAATCAATGAACACTGGGAGGACAGTGACAGTGACTCGATGCTCAGGGGTTACTCCTGGCTCTACACTCAGGAATCATTCCTGGTGGTACTTGAGGGACCATGTGGGACACTGGGGCATCAACTCAGGTCAGCTGCATGCTTGTCTAGGCCCTACCCTCTGTACTATCTCTCCGGCCCCTGGTGTTTGAATTTCCTTGCTAACAACTGGTGTTTATTCAGATAGTGGTCAGTGTATTAGCTGATGTTCCCGTGTGCCATTCGTATGACTTACTACACTGTATGAATTTGTCCTCAGACCCCTGCAAATATGGGTTATGTATAGTTTCAAGACCTAACAGAATACCTGGCACAGAGTAGGCACTCAGTGAATTCTTGTTGAATGCATGAGAGAAGAAAGGAAGCAGAAGAGACAAACAAGATAAAGAAAACATAGGAAGAGAAAAGAAATCCTGTGATACATAGTGATAATGTAATACAAAGAGACAAAACCTGTTTTTTCATACTGCACTATAGAATGTTGGAAATCACTTCTGTTGTAAGTATGCAGATATTTATATGTTATAATTATATGGACATAAAAGACATTTATAAAAACATTTATGTATTATAAATATAATTTGTGTATTCATAAGAGGATGCTAGTTTTGAGTATGCAAGTGTTAATTTTATATATGTGACTTAGGATGAGAATTTTTTTTTCTTTTTGGGGTAACACCCAAAACGCACAGGGGTTACTCCTGGTGGTGCTCAGGGGACCATATGGGATGCTGGGAATCGAACATGGGTTGGCCGCATTCAAGGCAAACGTGCTACCCGCTGTGCTATTAATAGCTCCAGCCCCCAAGGATGGGTTTTGAGGGAGTCACAGGCACTGTGCTGGGGCTCCTCCTGGCTTTGTGGTCCTGAAGTTGCTCCCAGGTAGTGCTGCAGGAACCAGGTGATACCTGGCCCAGTTGCTGGAGCCTGACTCTTGGATGCAAATAGCATCTCCTCCAGCCTTTCTGTTGCTTTGGTTTGGTTTTGGTTCAGGGCCGGCTCTGCGCACAGGGCTCACTCCCTGCGGGCTCTGGCGACCGTATTACCGTATTTTCCAGCATTCCGAGCCGTCTCCCAGCTGGCCCGAGGATCAATTTTTTTTTGTTTATTTTGAAGGGGGTCACAGCAGTGCTGGGGTATGGGGCTTACAATCCGAGGTCCCCACTTGCTCCAGCCCTTTGCAGTATTTCTTGCTCCTCAAGATTTCTTTCTTTTTCTTAGGGGGTGGGGTGGGGTGGGGTGGGGCTGGGGAATAGGAGTCCTCTTGGTGGTGCTTGGGAGGCTGGGGCCCCCTCCTGGTGAATCTGGCCAACCTGACTGTTGATCCAGTGCAGAGAGCCTGATGCTGGGGAATCCGTGGGCCAGCCCAGAGGCCGGGGGCCTGTATCTGTGATGCAGTGAGGACGGAACCAGGGCAGGCAGCACTGCGCTTTCAGCCGGTACCATCCCCTGTGCCCAGGGTACATGGACAGACTCTGTCTCGTGCCTGGATTGGAGCCTGCTTCAGCCTGGGCTGTGGCTCCATCGGCTTGCGGTATATCCGAATGGGAGAATTGCAGAACAGCTTTTCTTGTAGTTTATGGGTCAGCCCCGGTGATGCTCAGGCCTTACTCTTCCCTCTCCACTCAGAGCAAGCACCTCGCCCGCTGTGCAATGATTGCAAAAAGTTTTAAGTTTCTTGTTTCTCTCTTTGGGTCACACCCAGCGATGCTTCAGGCGTCCTCCTGGCTCTGCACTCTGGGATCACTCCTGGTGGGCTTGGGGAGGATCACATGGGATGCGGGGGATTGAACCTGGGTCGGCTGCAGGCAGGGCAAGCATCCTCCCCTCTGTGTAACTATTGCTCTAGCTCCTCCCCCCCCCCCCCCTTTTTGGATCACACTCAGCGATGCTCAGGGATTACTCCTGGCTTTGCACTCAGGAATCACTCCTGGCGGTGCTCGGGGGACCCTATGGGATGCAGGGAATTGAACCCGGGTCGGCCGCGGGCAAGGCAAATGCCCCACCCGCAGTGCTATTGCTCCAGCCTCTGCTCCAGCTCTTTAAATTTGTTTTTAAGTAATTTGTTTCGTAGTCGATTATCAGCATGCCAGTCTTTGTATATCAGCTTGCCTGGGGTCCCGTGGCAGTTTCTCAGGGGTGAAGAAGGGTGAGTAGAAAGTGTTTCAGGAGCCTTGCGGAGGGGACAGGCTAGCTGGCCTCTTCTCTTGCTTCCCAGGCCTGGAGGCCGCTCACACGGATGGAGCCCGCGCACTTGGGGGTAACTCAGAAGGTGTACCCCGTGTTACTGGGGAGGTCTTAAATGGGACATTCGGATATTACTGCAAACAGTAATTTAGAAAAATTATATCTTTGAGTTTAATAATCTTATTTTTGCTGTACCAATATATACTTAAAGGTTATAATTGAAGTTTTCATATTTGCTGTGGGGCAAGCTTGTCTGAACTCTGCTTACCTTTAAAAAAGCCTTTAAAAAAGGGTGAGCGAGGTCAAGTTAGGGACACGGGCTGGCAGGGTTGTATTAAATTTGTCAGGACTCGAAGAGGACAGAAAAA
The DNA here is from genome assembly GCF_029834395.1 of Sorex fumeus. Lineage (NCBI taxonomy): Eukaryota > Metazoa > Chordata > Mammalia > Eulipotyphla > Soricidae > Sorex > Sorex fumeus. The sequence goes on from NW_026606208.1 coordinate 3,418,936, forward strand.
TAGAAGCGGTTGGCCAGGAGCATGATTGGAACTGCCGGATTCTTAGTCCTTGGCGGTAAGGTATGAAAAGTAGGTCGAATCATTCAACTATCAGTCAATAAGCTTTCGTTAATTAGGACCACTTCCTGCAGTTTTTAAGGTGAACTGAGAGCAACAAGTGGTGCTCCAGAAGTTTCTATCTGGGGGCTGGAGTGAGAGTGCGGCAGGGGAGGGCGCTTGCCTTGCGCATCGCCAAACCGAGTACGAACCCCGGCACCCCAGATGGTCCTCCTGACGCCGCCAGGAGTAAACCCTGAGTGCTGCTGCGTTGGGGGCCAGTCTCTGTGCCCCGCCCCAAGGTTCTGTTTAAATGGACTTGAACAGTATCGTGCCGAGTGAAATGGGTCAGAAGGAGAGGGACCGACATAGAACGATCCCACTCGTTTGTGGGCTATAAAAACGTAGTATGAAAGTGATACCCAGGGACAAGTAGGAACACGGGCCAGGAGGACCAGCCCGCGGTGGGAAGCCTGCCTCAAGTGCGGGGCCAGAGGGCAGCTGGGATGGAGAAGGGACCACTCTGGCAGCGAGAGTTGGAAATGATCACTCTGGATAAGAACTGTGTGCTGAAAGTCGGGAAAGGAGCAAACATGAGAACCTTCCAGTACCTGTTTTGCAAACCATGATGCCCCAAATGGGTGGGGAAGGCAGAGAGAGCGAATGAGTGGGTGAGAGAGAAAGAGAGAGAGAGAGAGAGAGAGAAGAAAAGTGCCTGCCATGGAGGCAAGCTAGGTGTGGTGGGAGGGAAACTGGGAATACTGGTGGAGGGACCAGTGTTGGAACATTTGTATGACTGAAACCCAGCCACAAACAGCTTTCTAACTGTGTGGCTCACGGTGACTTAATTAAAAAACAAAATTAAAAAAGAAAAGAGTCAGCAGTGGTATTAGTGTGTGGTGAGCTGCTGAGCGCCTGTGCAAGCCGGCGGAGAGGCAGGGAATGGGGAAGTGAGTGCTGGAAAATGTGTGAGCCTTTTTTTTTTGAGTAAATAGTTTGAATCACAGTAATAAGAATGATACCTGGATAAGTGTCTCTGGATAATTACAGAATTTTTATATTTTCAGAGCATTTTCAGTGCTGAAATATGTTACTGTGAGAATTTTATGATGAAAAGAAACATTCTGAATCGATAATGCCATATATCTCGTAACTTCTTGAAATCTTAGTCACCTCTAGTAAATGTTGCTTGGTTAGTGTTTTGTTTCTCCCTAAAGATGCAAAGAAAACTTGTAGGAGAAGAGTCTGTACAATTTGGAAGGAAACAAGTTGAAGTTAAATAAGTTGAAATGCTGTAGCTCCAGCAAATGGGTGTATCGGAGGGCTGGAGAGAGAGCACAGCGGGTAGGGCGTTTGTCTTGCACGTGGCCTACCCGGGTTCGGTTCCCAGCATCCCATAGGGTCCCCTGAGCACCGCCAGGAGTAACTCCTGAGTGCAGAGCCAGGAGTAACCCCTGTGCATCGCCGGGTGTGACCCAAAAAGAAAAAAAAGTGGGTGTATCAGAGGCTGCCAGAGAGGCTAATCCAGGGAGCCGGCCACAGGCTTTCTGTTTGGCTTCCCCAGAGGAAGACGATAATGAATGCCTACCGATTGCTTTCTCGTTTTATGATTTCTAACAGGGAAAGGCAGCTGAAGGGCAACCAGTCATTGTTTTAAAGTGAGGTTTCTTCAGGTGTTCTTTCATGCTGTTGTTAAATAGCCATGTTTTTTGTAATGGATAAGTAACTCATCAATTTGGAAAATTTGACTTTCATTCCCTATATAGTCCTCATATCAGCTTTTTTTTTTTTTTGGTGGTGGTGGGGCGCGGTTCTGAGTCACACCTGGCGGTGTTCAGGGAGCCCTATTGGATGCCGGGGATAGAACCAGCTTGGCCATGTGTACAGTAGTCCCCTCTATACTATAACTCCGGCCCTGCATCAGCCTTTGAAAGCTGTAAGAAAGATGAACAACTAATGGAAAAACGTGCTTATATAGCAATAGGTTTAATTAAGACAAATTGAGAGCAGTATAAAGTATATCTGTGTTAACGACCACCTATTTTCATTAAATCTACTGTTTTGCACTATTTGTTTCAACTGCGATCTTTTTAGCAGACGTCAACTCGTGTGTATCTCATGATCTCAGCATCCTGGCATATGCTTTGTGTGATTCATTTCTCTCTCGTGTAGATTGTTTGAAGTGATGGAGTCAGATTTCGGAATTTGTTTGCTGTGGCATAGCAGTGCGATTCACTTTTGCATTTTGATTCTGAATACAGCATCCATGATGAGCTTTGATTAGTTTGAGTGGCTCTCATGTGTGTTTGCATTTCAGCCATAGACCCGGTAAGTCAACCATGTCTCTAACAAATTGGGAATGTAAGAATCTTGCTGAAATGGCTAATATTTTATTTAGTATTGTTTTATTTCTGCTGTGCCAATGGAACTGGCTTTAGCTCCCCCAGGCAGGGTCTGGTGGTGCCCCAGATTGAGCTCGGTGCTTCTGAACACCCCTCAGCCCGCTGACCTAGCTCTCTCCCCCTGTATTTCAGTCTGGGTTTCTGACTTGCGACGTCTTGTTGGGACTGTGTCTCGTATCCTGTGCTGCCATTGGTGGTGGTGGAAGGCGCTTGCCTCGCACGCTGCTGGCTGGCTTCAACCCCCAGCAGCCCTTAAGTTTCCCCGAGCACCGCCAGGAGGAAGACTGAGTACTGCAAGGGGTGCCCTCAAGAACAAACATGGACAAAGAAAAATATTGTTCCTTGGGAGCTGGAGAGATAGCACAGCGGGTAGGGCGTTTGCCTTGCACGCGGCCAACCCCGGGTTCGATTCCCAGCATCCCATATGGTCCCTTGAGCACCGCCAGGGGTAACTCCTGAGTGCAGAGCCAGGAGTAACCCCTGTGCATTGCTGGGTATTACCCAAAAAGAAAAAAAATTGTTTCTCGACTACCTCTAATTCCTGGGTACCCAAAGCGAGAATGGTCTTTTCTTCTTCACTGAGGATGTTAACTGTCACTTGGTTTCTGAGTTTCTCTGCAACTGAGATTTGGGTAATCCAGGGTGAATCTTGGGTAGATTCTTAGAACAGCTGCATATCATTGGTCTGAAAAGGATTTCTTCTCTCTCCCCCCACCCCCGTGTGTGTGTGTGTGTGTGTGTGTGTGTGTGTGTATTTGCTTTTTGTTTTTGGGCCACACTCAGTATTGCTCAGGGCTTACCCCTGGCTCTGCGCTCAGCCATCACTCCTTGGGGGAGGAGGGGTTCGAGGACCACCTGTGGTAACTGGGGGTCAATCCTGGGTTGGGCACATACAAGTACAAGCAAGCACCCTACCTGCTGTACAACCCTCCCGGCTTTCAGGGATCGTGAAAGATGACTGAATGGAAGTATATAGAGTATTTGTGGGGGAGAGAGGTCGTCTTCTCTGACCTCTTTCACCCGTGCCGTTTCTTTACATGGGAAACCTAAAAAGGAGCAGACTTGAAGGTGCACCAGAATCTGACCTCTTAGTAAGAGATAATTTGTACTTCTTCGGGAGAATGGAGTAAATGACTCTATCTAGTCCGCTTCCTCGCAACGTGTTTGTCTAAGGCTAAGAACGGCACGGGCTCACGAGGAGAAATGCAGGGCATGTAGAGAGGAGTCACCGCTCGTTAGCGCGTCCAGCGCCTTGGGGGAGGCTTTCATTTGTATGCTGTCGAATTAGACTGTAAAATAAAAGGCTGAATGCATTAGAGAGCCAGCCCTTTGTGCTGCTCCTGAATTCCTTTAATTTAGCGGCTGCATAGAAGCCTTATTCAGAGCATTCAGAAGCCTGACTATCTTTCCTGTCGCCTTGCCAGGTCCTATTCAGGGTGTCCTTTCTGCAGGAAGTCCTCACATTCATTGGAGGGGATCTGGGGGTGGGGGTGGGGGGAGATGGGGAGGGGGGAGACGAGGCAGAGGATTATGTGGGTCCCTCCCCCCCATTTCCTGCTCTGCTCCTTAAAAATGAAACAGAATCACAAACAAAAAGTAAACTCAAGAAGATAGCTCTAAAGGGAGTTCTCAAGTGACTCAGTGGATTGATAACTCCGGGTCAGTCACAGAAATGTTGAATTTGCCCCTGATATCTATTCACAGATGGCACTGAAACACCCAGAAGAAGCAATTCAGGTCAGAGGAGGGTAAGGGGCATTGGCAGGGTGGATGGCAGTGCGCTCCAAAGGGGTTGTTTCCTTCTACTGAAAGGATCTTCAAGGACTTCTTTTGCTTTGGGTGGGTGGGTGGGAGGGGTTGGTGCAGACTAGCTCTTAAGCTTGTATTTGCAGGCAAGTGGGGAGTTTGAGTGCACACCCCAAACCCGAATAGATTATATATAAAGAGACCAAGGAAGGCTCGTAGCCCATCCTTCTGGAGTTATGAACAGAACAACCTCAAACCCAAAACAACTACTTTAGGTCTGATTTTGAATGTGACCTTTTTGCCAGTAGCTGCTGACTTGTTGCTCATACCCGTGGCCCCCAGTGGATCTTCACATCAGCAGGAGAACTGGAACAGTCTGAAATGAATAAGGGGGTAGTGAGTGTAGGTAACTCGAGGAACTCATGCAGGGCTTTGGAATGATCAGATGTTCCCTGGTTCATGGTAGACCACTAACTCAAGGGAAGTTGTACCTTGTTCTGTTTTTTTTTTTTTTCTTCTGGGCCACACCAGAGGTGCTCAGAGTTTTCTCCTGACTGCACTCAGAAATCACTGCTGGTGGGTTTGGGGGACCCTATGGGATGCCAGAGATGAATCTGGGGTCTGCCACGTGCAAGCCCACTATCCGCTGAACTCTCTTTCCGACTCCTAGTTGAGGGTTTTGGACTTAGAAATATTGAAAAGTGGAATTGAGATACCATTTATAGTTTCTGATCTGTTGTTATCTCAGTGATCTTTATAGAAGCTGACCTAGTAATTTAAAAAACAAAATCAAATAGCATAAAATTTTTACTAGAAAATACCAGTGATTTATGATGACTAAAGGAAAGTGAAGAATGTGGTTTTATGTTGTGTCTTCAAAACTTTTAAGACAGAAAAATAACAGTTATTTAAGGGATATGATAGAAGAATTCCTCAAGTCTTTGGCTTATCTGCATAGGAAACCAAGTAACAGAGTGGAATAAAGACAGAGAATTGAATATTCAGTAATTTACCTTGAGAGAAATGATTTCATAATTTTTCTTGTTGGTGAAGTGAGAATGATACGGTATTGTCACAGATTATTCCACTTAAGCATGCAATTAAAGTGTCTTTTCTACTCTAAGGAATTGATAACTATGTTTCTAGCTAAATTTGAAATAATTGTTACACCAGGGATTTTCTAACAGGCAACTAAGTATTACAGTAATTTATGAAAGAGAGGGACTGGGGATATCACAAAGGGCTACCAGACATGCTTTGAAGGCTGGAAACCCAGGTGTGACCCCCACTCACCCTGCTGGGAGTAACCCCCAGCACTGCTGCTGTGTCCCCAAAGCACGTAAGTGAGCAGTAACACTCAGGCATGAGAAACAGGCCATATTTTCATGAGCTATTCCAGAGCATTTTTGTTTCTGTGATGAGTGCAGATGACTTGAGAGAACCAGAATTTCTGTTATAAGGTTTAGTTTTCTTCTTTTTTATTACTCCCCCCCCTTATATTTGCTAAAGAGTTTTATGATTAATGAGAAACTAGATTTTTTTTTTTTTTGCTTTTTTTGGGTCACACCTGGCAATGCACAGGGGTTACTCCTGGCTCTGCACTCAGGAATCACCCCTGGCGGTGCTCAGGGGACCATATGGGATGCTGGGAATCGAACCCGGGTTGGCCGCGTGCGAGGCAAACGCCCTACCCGCTGTGCTATCACTCCAGCCCCCCGAGAAACTAGATCTTAACTAATTTGTATCTCTTTTTTGGCTACTCAGAATGTGATTCGTGTCTTCCTGGGGACTTGTACAATGACAAATCTGAGATTGCTGCTTTGTAAAATGTGTCTCTTCTGGTGCTAATTTGAACTAGTAACTCTTTTTAGTTACTTTCTATTCTGAAGATGGTTAAGGAGCTACCGCGGAACCAAAAGGTCTTCCTGCTTTATTTATTGTGCAATGCTCAGAGTAGGTGTTCCTTAGAGAGGAAAGTGATCATTTTCACTCAGCTTGTACTTTTTTTTGTTTGTTTGTTTTGGTGGGGGTTGGGGTAACACACTGTTGTGTTCCGGGCTTATTCCTGACTCTGAGCTCAGGGATCCCTCCTGGCAGTGCTCAGGGGACCATTTATGGTTCCAGGGATCAAACCCACGTGGGCTGTGTGCAAGGCAAGAGCCATACCTCTAATACTATCTTTCCAGTCTCCAATACTCACCTTAGTTTTAAATGTGAAGTGCAATAAACTTAAGTGGGAATAATTATTTTCTTTGGTTTACTCTGAAATTGTTTTTAAAATAATTTTTTTTAGTGGGTCCGTAGCTTTCAAAGATATCTCTAACCTGTTTCGAAGTATTGAGCGTCTGTGAGCCAAGCACGTGGGAAATAGTTAAGAGGAAAAATGGTTTCTACTGATTTCTATGGAATGCTTTTATGTTAATGCCAGAATTATTTTTCTTCATTTCATTTCACTGAAGTTAATGATTTTTTATTACCGTGGATTACAGTATTTAGTTTCAAATGTTAAATGGGCATAGTTAGTTATTTTCAGGAACATTATCTAGAACAGTAGTTCTCAACCAGGGGCCATTTTATCCCCAAGGGCAGGTTGTGCCAGGCCTGGAGATGTTTTGGTGCCCATTGCTGGAGCAGCGCTAAATTACTGGTATTAAATGAGTAAGGCCAGGAGTGCTATTAAAAGCGCCGAACCCAGCAAAAATCACCTGGCTGTAAATGTCAGTAGTGTGGAGGTGCTTAAATCCTGACGTGTAAGTAGAGAAAAATGAAAGTCTTTGATTAAATTCCACAAAAATACGCCTGAGTTTCCAAGAACTTCCAAGTTCTTATTATTCCGGGAAGAACACGAAGGCTACCGAGAATGAAGAGAAAAAAAAGAAAAGAAAGGAAAAGAAATAAGGGCAGGCAGGTAAAGTACCCTGGGCAGGAAGTGTTTACATGATTCGCAAACAGCCGGCCAAGTCGGAGCCTGCCTTTATTTGCTTTTCCCATCTGCGTGTACCGTCTGTGGTCCCGGCAACATTAGATGCAAACCCGTCTGAGACTCGAGACTCTGTTGCACCAAAGCAGACTTCCTAGAGGTGGATGAACCCCTGCAGGCCTCAGTGCCCTGCACAGGTGCCGGGAGGGAGATGAGCCAGGGGAGATCCATTCAGTGAAAGACAGGAAGTCGGACTCTCAGAAGATAGCTCCTTAGGATAGCTGGAAACTCCCAGATGATAGGGAGTCCGCAGGCTTTTCAGGCGGAAGGAGAACTTGCACACAGACCCCGAGGCATAGGAAGGGAAGGTAGAGTGGGGGGAACGGTTGGTTTCGAGGGTGGGACTGTGGACCGCGCTGAGAGAGAAGGAGATGGCAGCTGGGATCAGGCCTGCGAAACCACGTGCGAAGGACCCTTCTCGCGTCTGCTTGGGCCTGGGCTTTGCTCTGAAGGCCTGGGGAAGGCTGTGGTGGGCCATGTGGGATTTGCATGGTGGAACTCGTGTGAGGGCAGTACTTTTGGGGCAGTCCAGCCAGACACAGACCGTGTACCCTCCCCCACGAGCTAGGAGCCAAGTGGGACTGGGAAGGTGAGTGCAAGGGCTGCTTAGAAAAAGCATCAGTGAATTTGGGTGAAGGTAAGCCTGAGACTTGGAAGGAGAGGAAAAACGTTGATTCCAACTCCTACTCGTGGGAAAATAGCAGCTTCCGCAGAAGCAAGTTTTGGGGGAGGCGGTTCTTACTTGACTATGTTTCTATTTAAAGCAGAGGCAGAGGAAGGTCAGGACTTGAATTCAAGATCTCTTGGTTGCTTTGTGGCAGGGTGGGACTGTGGCTCTGATCTTCAGGAAGGTGCTACCGGATGTGGGTTGTGCCCCGCCTCGTGGTAGGGACATAGTTCTGGAGGTGATGATGGAAATCCCAGAGCTGGACCGCATCAGCGTCTCCTCTGTAAGTCTGAATCAGAAGAGGCATAGGTACTTTGAACAATATTTAAATGGGCTTCTTTCGGGGGGGCCACACCTGGTAGTACTCCGGGTTTACTCCTGGCTCTGTGCTCAGAGGTCACTCCTGGGGAGCTCAGAGACCATATGGGGTGCCAGTGGTTGAACCAGGACCAGCCTCTGGCCCTCTAACATGCATTTTAATTTCATCCTTACAGACATATTCTGATTTATTTTTTTCCTTTTGGGTCACACAGGCATTGCACTCAGAAATTACTCCTGGCGGTGCTCGGAGGACCATATGGATGCTGGGAATCGAACCTGGGCTGGCCACGTGCAAGGCAAACGCCCTATGCACTATGCTATCACTCCAACCCCTCAGATGTGTAGTTTAAAAATGTATTCTTGGTTTATTTGAGGGCCACCACGGCAGTGCTCCTGGGTCATGCGGTACCAGAGCTCCAACCTGAAGCTCTCGCATGCAAAGCATGTGCTTTGGCCCCTTGGGCCAGCTCCCCAGCCCGGAGTCTGTATGCTCAGGAGGTTAATGTTCTGTTTGGGTCTGCTGAGCTCGTCAGCCACAACAGTCTGTTTAGAGATGATCTTACAGAAGAGAGGGGAAGAGAAGGCTCACCCGGCACTGTATACAACGTAATCATTATTCGGCCAGTCTCTCTGGATTCCATTTGAGAGCTAAGGAGGAACCACTTTGTTCTCAGATGAAGCATAGTTTGTCTTCCGGTAGAGGTTCCTTTCCTCTCTCCTTTTGTTTGTATTTTAGGCCACTCTTGGCAGGGCTCAGGGACTACATGTGGTGCTGGGGATTGGATCCGTGTTGTCTGCACGCAAGGCAAGCAAGCATCTTGCCCGCTCTACTCACTCTGTCCCCAGAAGTGCTCTAAATCGACTTGACGCTCTTTGTGACATCATCACTTCTCCAAAGCATCTGAGGCTTCCACGCTTTTTGCCGCCGTGGCCAGGATTTGACTTTCCTGCCGCCTCCGCCATCTCTCTCCACGGATTTATTATAATAGTCCATTTCTTGGTTCCAGCCTCCCAATCAAAACAGTTCTGTTAAAAATGAAGCTGGGCTGGAGAGCTAGTCTGGAGGGTCGGGCACTTGCCCTGCGAGCAGTGGCAGTCAGGGCATTGGTTCAAATCCCGGTACTGCGGGCTGCAGTCCCGGAGGACCACTGGGTGTGGCCTCAGCTCCTGTTCCCCCCACCCCCCCACCTCAGAAAAAGGGTTCTTACTGAAAATAAAGTCAGGTCATGTCACTCTTTTTCAAAACCCTCAAGGGTTTCTTAGAGGAGAGCCACAATCCCTGATGGTTACTGGAACAGTGGTGGGCTTATTGGCATTTGTTGAGCAAACTAATGGCTCCCACTTTAAAGAGATACAATGTTTCGGAGTGTTCTTCCAAGTGCAGTTTACATAGAGATCTTGCGGTTCCGGCTGGAGAGACAGTATAGCGGGTCCAAGGCCTGCCTTACATGCTGCTGCCCCAATCTCTAACTCCAACATCCCATATGGTCCCTTGAGAACCACCAGGAGTAATTTCTGAGCACTGCCAGGTGTGGCCCCCAAACTAAAACAAAAGAAATCATGAGTCTATTCTTAGCTGTCATCAAAAGACTGATGAGTACACGTTTATGTTAGAATACAGTTGTTTATCTTTCCCTTATTCTACATTTTTTAAAATCATTTCCATGGACTCTTTTTCAATTATTAGGTCGTTGAATCTTTATATCAGAAGAAGACTAAAATATGGTATATAGAGTTTGATTAGAGGGAAGTAACGAGCTGCTGTGTCTAACAGTGACGAGTGGAGGACTTTATGGAAGCCACACAGTGTTCGCCGAACTCCACAGCCAGTTCGCCATCTGCTCTTACACGCTGACAGATGTGATTCGTCGCTGCTATGAAGAATATGATCAGTTTTTTTTTTTTCGGTCAGGAAATGTTGTGTCATATCCAGGTGACACGTGCCGAAGTGGGACTTCCAGAGATCACTAGTTAGGGACTGAGCCTCCACGCCGAGACGAGATGCCCTTATCATTACCGACTCCTTGGTCTGCCTCACTTCACTCAGGATATGACATGATGCAGCTGTTGTTGATGTCACTTCCCAAAATTATATTAACAAAAGAGTAGTTTCCTCCAGACAATGACTTTAAAAGTTCGACTGTATTTTTTTTGGGGGGGGGGGGGATGGAGGTGTGGGAGGGGCGGGGTGCAGCTTTGCTTAGAAAAATGAAAAAAATGGACTGTTTTGCAAATTTCGCATCCCAGGCAGAGAGGAAACGCCACCCAACTGTGATTTTGATTCCTTGGCTGAAGGCTTTTGCTTTTGAAGTCCGGTCTTCTGGAGTTAAGTGGTTTCCTCGGGTCGCCCCTAAGCTGAGCCCCAGTGAAAGCCGCTAGTTGGCATCCCGTCATCCTTCTGGCCCCCCTGGCCGCAGCTGTCTTCGCACAGTCCCACCCTCCGGGGGAGCTCGCGCATTCTGCTCCGTCTTGCACAGGGGTCCTCACTGGTGCCCGAGTTGCTCCCTCAGCTGTCGCTTCTGCTGCAGAATTCCTTTCCTCGGTGGTGACACGCCTGCCTCGTCACCTGCCTCGTCACTCTGGCAGGCCGTGCTTGAGGCCAGGCCTAGGCGGTTGTTGGGCGCAGATGCTAGGACAGAGTTGGGGCGTGTCCGTGTGTCTGCAGAGGTATGGAAACTGTCCTGCTGCCTCCTGTTTGCTGTTTTTTCCACTAGCGTGTCTGAATAAAGGGTACTTGCCTGCAGGGTGAAGCTTTCTGAGAGGAGGGATGAGTCGATTGTGTTGGGCTGCACTACCATGGAATAGACCAGAAGGTGTTTGGGGAGTCTCTGGACACACAGTACGTGACAGTAGGGCTCCTCAGGTGTCGAGTTGGCGGCAGTGGAAGGCGTCCCTTCGTGATCGGACGGGTCTCCTAGAAGGTATTGTTCTCAGTATGGCCACAGTTCTCTCTTGATTCCTTTTTTTTTTTCAGGTCTGGGTAGGACAAACACAAACATAATTGAAAACTTAAAAAAATTTTGTTTTTATTGTGCTAATCGGAACTCAGTTGATTGCATATTTTAAGGAAATAAAAGATTTTGGAGCTGGGAGAAAGCTCAAGTGATGAAGTCCCCATATCACGCGAAGCCCTGTCTGTACCTGCTGGGCTCAGGCTAAAGGGATAGGGTCTACTCAGCTAAATCAGCAAATCTCAGATAACTTTAGTGCCGTGGAAGGATAAAGCCTTCATTGCTGCGCTGTTTGGATTGACAGGGTGGGGGACCACTGCCCCCTTACCACTCAGGGGGCCAGGCTGTTGAAACAGAGCCTGGAATGTTGCTTGTCGTCAGGCAGAAGGGCCTGGGGATGAGTCCGCCAGCTCACATGGCTGAAGGGACATGTTCCCCCCCCCCCCCCGCCCCCCAAACCTGGACGAAGTCCTAGCAAAAGCATCCAGAAGAGGAAGCTTGCCGTGAGGTGTAGCTCACGGCAGGATGCCTTTGGCTGTAAATAGTGGATGGTCTGATTCAAACAAATCATGAGGGGACTCAGTACGGAGAATGCAGAGGCTGGCAGAGTCCTTAAGCAAAGCTGGGGTTCAGTCAAGAATGGGGGTAGAGAATGAGCCGTCAGCAGTGTCTCCTGCTTTTGTTTGTTTGTTGGGCCATATCTGGCGATGTTCAGGGCTTCCTCCTGGCTCTGCACTCAGAAGTTACTCCTGTGGGTGCCCAGGGGACCCTAGAGCATGTCAGAGTCCATCGGGGATTGACCTAGGTCATCAGACACATATACAATTTTTTTCCCTTTTAGTTTTGTGTGTGTGTGTGTGTGTGTGTGTGTGTGTGTGTGTGTGTGTGCACGCGTGCGCGCTCTGGAAGTACTCCTGGTTCTGTGCTCAGGGATCACTCCTGAAGGGGCTCAGGGGGACCATATGAAGTGCCGGAGATTGAATTCCGGTCAGCAGCCGTATGCCCGAAAGGCAGTGTACCCACTCTCCTGCCTGTGTGGCCTCTGCCCATTCCTCGTAGCGGGTAAACACTTGGTTGAGGCTTCTCGCTGCAGTACCAACCAGGCTGGCAGTCTTGGGGCCGTGTATGTGGTGTGTCCCTGTAGCTTCTGAAACCTTGATCTTCTGTTTAATCTGTTGTGGTAGGAGATGCTGTTTGTTTCATTTCTTCACTTTTTTTTTTTTCCTTTTTGGGCCATACCTGGCAATGCTCAGGGGTAACTCCTGGCTCTGCACTCAGGAATTACTCCTGGTGGTGCTCGGGGGACCATATGGGATGCTGGGAATCAAGCCCGGGTCGGCCACGTGCAAGGCAGACGCTCCTCTACCTGCTATGCTACTGCTCCAGCCCCTCTTCACTTCTTTCATAGGGGTTCCGTGCTGGGGGTCTGGGGCTAGTCCTGGCAGGGCTGGACCCGCGCAGGCTGCTGCTGGGTGGGGAGAGAGCATCCGACTCCACACCTGCTGGCGGGCGCTCCTGGTTGGGCGTGAGCTGCTGGCATCCGACGCAGGGCTCGGCGCGTTCTCTCACCACTTGCACTCCCTCCCTGGCCCCGATGGAAATGGGCATGTAAAAGGTGTTACCTTGGTCAGGAGTAACCTTGACTGGAGAGCTCCGTGTCAGAGCGCTCAGCAAACACAGAACCGGATTGTTTCTGAAGCATCGCCGTCGTACACAGCACCTTGCTGAGGGGGCCAGGTAGGGCACTAGCCGAGAGACGGCTTCAGCTCTGTCACTGTTGGCAGTTGATAGACTCGGACTAAGCAAACAGAAACCTCCATGAACTAACCAGAAATGGCCCATTGCTTTTAGTATCTTGGAAACAGTGTAGTTTTTGCTTGAGTGAGGTTAACCTCTAGTTCAAATTATATACTTTTATATATATATATATACACACACACATATAGCTGAAGACCCTCCCGTTGTTCGTCGATTTGCTCGAGCGGGCCCAGTAACGTCTCCATCATGAGACTTTGTTGTTACTGTGTCTGGCATATCGAATACGTCACGGGGAGCTTGCCAGGCTCTGCCATGCGGGCGAGATACTCTCGGTAGCTTGCCGGGCTCTCTGAGAGGGGCGGAGGAATCGAACTCGGGTCGGTCATGTTGGCTGCGTGCAAGGCAAACGCCCTACCGCTGTGCTATCGCTCCAGCTCACCTTATAAATATACAGCTGATTTATAAGAATTTTTTTGGGGGGACTGGAGCGATAGCACAGTGGGTAGGGTGTTTGCCTTGCACGTGGCTGACCCGGGTTCGATTCCCAGCATCCCGTATGGTCCCCCAAGCATCACCAGGTGTAATTCCTGAGTGCAGAGCCAGGAGTCACCCCTGTGCATTGCCAGGTGTGACCCCAAAAAAGCAAAAAAAAAATGGTTTTTGAATGACACCCAGCAGTACTCAGGGGCTTCCTGGCTGTGGATTTGGGGATCTCTCTGAGCGGCACTGTTGGGAGTTCAACCTGGGCCTCCCGCATACAAAACATATCCTTTAGTCCTTTGAGTTACCTCCCCAGTCCCAGCTTACACCAAAATGTCAGCACTTTCTACCGTTTAACTTTCTGTCCTTTGCTTTCCCTTAGCGACAGATCCATAAGGCAGTGATTGGTCTGCAGGGAAGTCTGAGTCTCTGGTCTGATTTTGTCTTCTCTCTCCAGCCATTCTTAGGGGTGTTGTCCCCTTTTATTCCACTGCTCCTGCCGTCAGCTGACTCCTCCTCTTCTCTCGAGCTGCTGGTGTGCTGGGGGCGCCGTGACCCCTGACCCCAGAGCACCCCGCGGCTCCTCCACCCGCCTTGGTGCTTGGCTCTGGTTTGGAGCCAAGCCTTGAGCCTTTTCCCGCCTGCCCTCTCGCCTGCCAGTAGGGTCCTGCTCACACCTTCCCATCGCGTCTCTCTGGCTCCGGACCCTTCAGGTGTTTGTTTAATTTGAGAAGAAAGACCCCTTACACCTGTATGCTTGGGGCTCGGAAGAACTGCGCTCAGTTGTTTTGATCTGTTTTGAATTCCAGAATATGGGCACGTGTTTGTATTATTATTTTTGTCTATACTTTTTAAATAAAGTAGTTCACAATATTTGATTATATTTAATATTCGAACACCAGTCCCACCACCATGACACCTTCCCGCCACTCTCTTTGGGGTGTTTCCATCCCTAGCCCCAGCCCCTGCCCCAAAGCAGAACCGAAATCATTCATTTTGTGTATTGTTATGAATAATCTGCTGAAAGTGATCCAAAAAAGTTTCCTTAGAGGAAAGTGTGTGAAGATTGTTGTATTTCACCCAGGGCCCATTAAGCCCTGCTGTAAGAGATTTGCTAACATGTTGCTGAAGGTCAAGCCTTGTGTGCTTACATATATTACATATATATATATATTTGTAATAGTATATTTTCCTCTAAGATTGGTTGCCTTCTACTTTTTTTAAAATTTATTTAAAAAAATTTTTTATTAGTGAAACACCATGAGGTACAGTTGTAGACTTACAAATTTTTGTGCTTGGGTTTACGTTGTACAATGATCGAGTACCCATCCCTCCACCAGTGCCCTTTCTCCACCACCACTGATCCCAGTATCCCTCTCACCCCGCAACCCCCTATCCCACGGTTGCCATCTACTTTAAACCACACCAAATATGTGCTCTACCCTTGGAATATTAGTGGTGTCAGGTACGATACGTCACTTGGCCACAAATGTGGCCGTGCATTCTGGGAGAAAGTGGGTGAGTCTTGGCTTGCGTGGTTGGGTTCTGGAGGTTTTTGGGTGCCGGAGCTGGATTCTTTGGGATGGGGAGGGGCCTTACCCGGCCCCCTCCAGTGTGTCCTGAATGAAACAGCCTGGCTCAGGGTCCTGTGGCATGACCCACTATGGTGTAGGTCATTTTATGCTCTCTTACGAGAGAGCTTATATTATTTTTTAAAGAGAATACTGTTTATTGTCATGTATGTAGAACTCAAGAACAGGGAGAAAGTAAATTTTAGTGAACGGAAACCCATCACTACTCTCCCTGTAACTCTATGAGCTGCTTTTCAGAGGTGTAAATGGCATTTTCTCCAAGTGCTTGCAAAGTATTCTACAAATGGAAAGTCTGTTATCAGGAAGTAGAAATCCCCTCCCGTCCCCACCCCCCATGTTCTAAAAATGTTTATTATTCTTTGGATGGTAAAATTACTTGATTACAGTGAACTCTCTTTTGAACCAAAGTAAATTGTACCCTTTTCATCCAGTAATTAATAATGTAGCTTTGCGGAAAGGAAGGGGAAGACCTCCTTCAGGGCCAGCCAAGCCCCGAGAGCCTCCTGGAGGAGGAGGCAGGGGGCGGGTGGCTCTGTGCCCGCCCGTACAGTCTTGGCATCAGCCTCCGGCTCCTGTTAGCTTTCTTGTCCTCTCTTCCCGCCTCCTTCGATACAGTTCTTGCTTAGAAATAGCGAGAGGAGGCCAGAACGAGGCATTTCTCTATCAGAGTCCATATTTTTATTCTTCCAGGCTGGTAAGCAGTTGAACTGTCTTTTACTTTGGTGTTTGAGTCACACCCCGTGGTGGTTAGGGGCTGTTTCTGCCTCTGGCCTTGGGGTCCAGGTTGCTGCCTGCAGAGCGTGTGCCCAAGGCTTATCCTGTGGAGCCTTTTCTCTGGTCCCAGAACTAGTTTTTTTTTTTTGGGGGGGGGTGTCACACCCAACATGTACAGGGGCTCCTCCTGGCTCTGCACACAGGAATTACTCCTGGGGGTGCTCGGGGGACCAAAGGGGATGCTGGGAATCGAACCCCGGGTCAGCTGCATGCAAGGCAAAGGCCCTACTCGCTGTGCTATCGCTCCAGCCCCCAGAACTAGTTATTTTTAAAAATCCAATGAGCCCCGGGTTGCTGGCGTAGCACCCAGACGTGTGCTGGCACTAGGTTTGCTTCCCTGCCCTGGGGCCTGCCAGGGGAGGCTCTGGCGACCACTGGCCATGCCAGATGGCCCAGGCATCCCCAGCACCATCCTCTGGATCTGGGCAGCGTTGCCGCCTGGACTCCTGCACTGACCTGCTGGCCCCCCAGCGCCCCCTATGCCCATCTGAACACTGCTGGGGGCACCCCACCTCCCCAAACAAATAATAACACCAAGATAAAATCAAAGGGAGGCAGCCTGTAGTGCTTCCTGTGCTTTCGCTGCTGTGCTGATGCAAATCCGTAATTACCCAACAAAGAAAACAGTGGTTGCTTTCTGCTGGCATACAGTGCCTCTGGCCTTTCGACTTTCTAGGTATTTGGTGAATTGATCTGCAGAGGAGATGATGCATCTTTTTAAATAGTCATGTCAGATGCGTTTATTTTAGGCGCCATGGAGATGATACTGCTGCTGGCTCTCTTGGCAGTGCTCAGGGGGACCCGAGGCCGTGCTGAGGACTGAACCAGGGCTGGTCTCCTGTAAGGCTGGGAAGAGACTTACATCATCCTCCCCCTCCCCCCATCTATCACCTCCTTCTCCCCCCTGTAAAGGAAAATAAAATCCTTTAAGTTTTACGTGAGAGCCTAGTACAGATGAGCTGCTTTTCACAGGGTGATTTCAGGGACCAGAGGCTCCAAGGTTAAATCCTGTGCCATAGGCAACCACTTGTAGAATCCAAATCTTTCTAAATCAAGACAAATGAAAAATTTAGTGCCTGCGACTCATGTAATCTTTTATAGTTACACATGTTTGTGAGTCAAAAAGGAGAATTCGGGGGGCTGGAGAGAGAGCACAGCAGGGAGGGCGTTTGCCTTGCAGGTGGCTGACTCAGGTTCAATTCCCGCATCCCATGTGGTCCCTCGGGCACCTCCAGGATTGATCCCTGAGTGCAGAGCCAAGAAGAACCCCTGAGCACTGCCGGGTGTGGTCCCCAAACCAAACCAGCAAATGGAAGCAGGACCCATCTGGAAATGTTTACTGGTTGGATTCGTAATTCCTTTGTAGGAAGCACAGAGGAGGGAGAAATAGAATGGCTTTTTTTTTTTCTTTTTGGGTCACACCCGGCAATGCACAAGGATTACCTCCTGGCTCTGCACTCAGGAATTACTCCTGGCGGTGCTCGGGGGACCATATGGTATGCTGGAAATTGAACCAGGGTTGGCCGCATGCAAGGCAAAAGACCTACCCGCTGTACTATCGCTCCAGCCCCCAAAATGGGTATTTAAACATAAACAATAAAAGATCAGGTACAAATAAAAGATCTTAGTGCTTGGAATGGTGTGGAGTCATCAGTGAACAGCACCTCCTGTGAGAGAATTTCAGCAGAAGCTGCAAGGGCAAAAAGAATTGTTCTAGGGGTCGGGAGAGAGCCTGACCCAGTTCCATTCAACTCTGCAGGCCACCAAGCGCCATGGGGTGTTGTCCTGGAGGCCCCTAGTGACCACCTGGGGCAGTGTCAGAGCAGCCCTGCCCCCCAAAATTACCAGTGGGGCTCCCAGACTCCCTGAGCATTGTTTGGGAACTCCCCCCCCCATCTCCCTCCCACAGGAATTGCTCCAAAACCACAAATAAAGTTCTGAAAACATTTTCATTGAAGACTTAAAAAAAATGAGAGCCCGGCAAGCTACCGAGAGTATCTCGCCCGCACGGCAAAGCATGGCAAGCTCCCCATGATGTATTCGATTTGCCAAACACAGTAACAACAAGTCTCACTATGGAGACGTTACTGGGCCCGCTGGAGCAAATCCATGAACAATGGGAGGACAGTGCTACAGTGCTACTTAAAAACCATCCCGTTCACCTGCGAACGGTTCGGTTCATTGTTTCAGAGTCAGGAATTTGCGGATTTTACAACTTGCATTTCCTTTCCTCCGTGCAGTTTTGTCTGGGCATCAGAGGTTTCTCTGCGAAGTAAATTGCCTTTCTGCCCTCGGCAGTTTCTTGGAAACTGAGGCTGTGGGAGAAACAGCCGTTGCTCTCTTCAGCATCCCAGGGATTTTCTTTCCTCGCAGCGCCATAACAAATGGCATTTGAGGTCTGTCCCCAACTCTCCTCCTCAGGACTGACCCGCCCAGCCCGTTCCCAGCCCCGCCCCAGTGGTGCTCTCTGAGCCCGGTGTCACCCCTAATGACCTGTGACCCTATGTCAGTTTCAGCGCTGTACCCAGGGTACCAGTGTTGTTTTGGCCATCACTGGGTGCTGGCGGGTGCGTGGACCCAGGGACTGGGACCGTCTCTTCACGTGCATCTGCACAGTGCACCCTTCACTGTACCCTGGACCCCGGGAACGGAGCGTCAAGCTAATACCTGCCGTGTTTGGAGCAGGTACTTCAGTTGCAGTGACTGTTCTCAGGCCTGTGCCAGCGTTCCCCTGGGGCTTCCCCTGCGACTGCTCCTGCCGTTAGAGACGGTCGTGCCCGCCGGCCGCAGGTCTATGGATTCTGGTTTGAATGGCAGTGCTAATGAAAAGAATTAGTCGTCTGTGTAAAAATTTATTTTCTGGAGGAGGTGCTGGAAGGTGGCAAAATGTTACGTCAAGCGTCCTGTAAATCACCGTGCCTGGAATTAATAGGCCTGCAGCAGGAGTCCGGTGGGGAGGGCGCCTGCCTTGCACGCTGCGGACCTGGGTTCAATTCCTGGCACCCCCCTGTGGTCACCTGAGCACCGCCAGGAGTGTTTCCTGAGCGCTGCAGAGCCAGGAGTAACCGCTGCTTTCGAGGCAGACTGGTGGGTAGGCGGGAGACTGGAGACATCGGTGGAGGGAAGTAGATACCCGTGAGGGAACTGGTGTTGGAATATTACATGCCTGAAACCCCATCATGAAAAACGTTCATAATTTGTGATGACTCAAAAAAAAATTCATGACTCAAAACAAAACCAAGAAACTATTAAAAGGACAGAATTTTTTTTTTTATTTTTTGCTTTTTAATTTTGGAGGCTATCCTGGTTCTGTGCTCAGGAGTGGGTCCGGGTGGTGCTCAGGGGACCACGTGGTGCTGCGGGTCGCACCAGGGTTTGCGTGCTACAAGGCCAGCACGTTTACCCCTGTGCTTTCTCTGTGTGCCTGTCTGGGGTGGGACTGGGCAGAACACTTGCCAGCTTGTTCGAGATCCCATGTCTCGTTCCTGGTGACACAGGCTACCCCTCCCTGCCCCTCTCCCCCACAGTGTGTTATCTCCGTATCTCATCAAAAGAAGCAGAAAATCAGTCGACGTGAGGCACATTGGGGGTGAAATGACTTACAGCCGCCTTCCATGGGTCAGGGTTTCTGGGGGCTGGAGTTAGCGCACCCCAATAGGGCACTTGCCGTGCACACGCTTACATGCTTACACACCCAGCTCCCCGCCTGGCTCCCGAGCTCACCAGGAGTAAGCCCTGAGCACAGACAGATGTGGCCCCCAAACAAGAACTGTCCCTGTCACTGTCTTCCCATTGTTTATCGATTTGCTCGAGTGGGCCCAGTAACTTTGTGAGACTTGTTACTGTGTTTGGCATATTGGATAAGTGGGAGGGGGCCACAGCACAAGACTTGGGGAGGGGGTAACTGGTAGGACACGGTGGGGGACACAGGGAATGAATCTGGGGCCACAGCCGGAAAGGGGACGCACCGGAGCCCACTTGCCCTTCCTTTCGATAGCACGGCGGGTAGGGCGTTCGCCTTACACGCGGCCAACATGGCCGACCCGAGTTCGATTCCTCCGCCCCTCTCGGAGAGCCCGGCAAGCTACCGAGAGTATTCGATATGCCAGACACAGTAACAACAAAGTCTCCAATGGAGACGTTACTGGGCCCGCTCGAGCAAATCGACGATCAACGGGAGGGCCTTTACCTTTATCTTTACCTTCCCTTTCTGCATCTTGTGGGGGATGGGGAGGGGTGGGGGGTGTCCCGCCCTGGGAACATTCCTGCTGCAGATGCTTCTGTTTCTAGGACAATCATTTTCTATCATGTTTTTTGGGGGGAGGTGGTAACATCCTTCGAAGAGATTGAAGTAACCCCATAAAGTGTAGATCGTTGTGAACACTAACGTGATGTCAAGCAGAACCGGTGAAGCCAGAAACACTCCGGTCTGATTTGCAGCTTGTGGTTCATGCCCTGTCTCAGGCCGTTTCACGCCTGCTCGGAGGAGGGTTCTGAATTCCATGGCCTGGGCTGTCTCTCCCGTCTTCTCCTTTTCTCTGTCTTCGCTTCCTCTCTTCCATGGCAGGATGTGTTCATTTGATTTTTCTCTACACTGTAGACTGAGCCACACAGTTTGATTTTGCTGGACATGAAGGTTTCGGGGACAAGCAGGGGGAGAAGAGAATGAGAAGTACCCGTTCGGTAGGTGGGGTTTTGATTTGGGATTAGTGCCCTGCTTGGTGAGATTCGTACTGAGGTGGGTTTTGGAAATGGGTCCCTCTCGTATTTTAAGTTTTATTTCACACACACACAGCCGTGTTTTGTTAGAAACAAGAACAGAGCCTCGTGGTTGAGCCTTATCCAGTGACGCTCAGGGGCTGCCCTGGTTTGGTGCTCGAAGGTCGGACAGTCTCGGGGCCGTGCAGTGTTTGGGGGCCAAGCCTGGCTTCTCTCTCTGGCCACGTCTCTGCAGATTCTCGGGAGATGAGTCTTAAGTGAACACATCACAGCAATACCTATCTTTTAAAATAATCTAACAAGTGGGGTGATGGCTGAATAGTACACTTTTGTAAGCGAGATGCTAAAATAGTACAGTTTGTTGAGAACACAAGGTTATCAAATAACAGAAGACACAGGCGTCCCGCAAGTCTGAAGTTGGGCAACTTGATACGGTACTGTTTTATGAGCATTTTTCAGCTCCAGGCAACGTAACCTAAAGATGTCCTTGACTCTTCTCACTGACAACCAGATGGCCTAAGACCTAATAAAGATCTGATAGTTTTTATGTGGCATGTGATTACTTAAGCGATAAGCATTTATTATCCTTATGAGTATCCTTAGAGTAACCATTGCTATTAATTTTTAATTAATGGCATTTTTGGTTCTTGAGAATATTCTGACTATCCAGGTATATAATAATAATCCATGTTTGATCTCGAAAATTTTAAAGCTCAGGTTTAGCCGTATTTGAATTCAGTCCAAGTCACTTATTTACAGTTGAAGAGACTGAAACTCAGGAGAGGGATGTGATTACCGAGTCGAGTCGGCTGCGCGTAATTAGCGTTGCGCCTGTGACTCAGGCCTCTCCCGTCAGTTTTATTTTCTTTCCATAAACTCCTGGTTGTTTTTGTTCTCTTGATACTCTGTGAATGTCACGGGGTATACTTTGAAGTTCAAGTGTAAACATGAGGGGGGCGGAGAGATGGACAGTGGGTGAGGTACTTGTCTTACACACGCACACGCACGCGCATGCATACACACAGACACACACACACACACACACACACGGCTCAGGTTGGATCTCCATCACCACATGTCCCCCTAAACACCACCAGGAATGATCCCTGAATTCAGAGTCAGGAGGAAGTTCCAGTACTGCCTGGTGTGGCCCCCCAGGCCAAAAAATTATATATAAAAACAAAAAGGCAATGCAAACATGCAAGCATTAGAACAGTTCATTTTATGACTTTCGGTTTTATGATTCAGAGCTAAGGTATAAATTGCTGGAAGGAAGTAGCTATATTGTATCTCTCTAATCTTTTAAAATATTGACTCTTTTTCTAAATTTATCCTAATGGTTGTGGTAGGGATCTCCCTGGTGCTTTTACCCCGAGACGCAGAATTTGTAAGATGATATCTAAAATATAGTTACTTTTTCACATTCTATCATGTCACTTTGTAGCTCAGTCTACACACACACAAAAGTACCAGCCCAAGTTTCTACCCAGTTAATTAAAATTTCCATCCCGAAAGTTTCCCAGTGTGACCTGTTGTGACTCACTTGTTACTCACTTTTGCGTTCTCTGAAGTGCGCTGCTTCCTGGGGGTGGGGAGGCCTTCTCCCGCTGCCATGCCCCCGGGGGAGCAGCAACGGCTCTCTTCCCGTATCCTGAGAGGTGATAGTGTAGTGTAGTGGTCGGCCCACTAACCTGACTGCCTTTGGGATTCAGCTGGAAGATCGGGAGTCATTTCCGCAGAGCTCATGACTGGCGTCCTGGGCATCCACCCTCTTGGCCTTTATCACCTGTCCCTGATACTTCCCTGGGGGAGGTCACAGCACAGCTCTGTCCTCCTGCACTCATGCTGAACCGCAAGCTGGCCGGTCCTTGGGACTGTGTCACTCTTACTTGGTGACACTGTCTCTCATCCTTTCCTGCCCACTACTGGGACCCTTGCCCTGTCCCCTCCAAAGGAGCTCGTCTTCCTCTTGGGCACACCTGGGTCCTGTCACTTCATTTGATACACACTTGAATGTGCATAGAGGCTTCCTCTTGACCATCATGGAGGGGCCACAGACGTGGCCCCCGCCACCCCCAGGCTCCCGAGCATCACCGAGGGCCACCCTGCAGCCAGGTGGCCTTTCTGCTCTCTGCCTTGACCCAGAATCACTTCACAGCAGTGGCCCCTGTGACCCGAGTACCAGTTGGAAGGTCCTTCCCTGCCCCACTTTAAAAAAATGACAGAAAAACTTGTTCACTGCCAACTGCTGTTCTGTCTCCTGTCCCCGTGTTCATCGGCGACCCCTGACATCTCTGTTTGTCTCTCATTGTCCGTGCTCCCTCTCTTCTGGGTTCCGCCTCTGCCCTCTTAAGCGGCAACTTTCTTGACGAGTCCCACAGTGGGAATAGTGATCATCCGGCCCTCGCAGGGTCCCTGGGGGGAGT
Organism: Sorex fumeus; assembly: GCF_029834395.1. NCBI lineage: Eukaryota > Metazoa > Chordata > Mammalia > Eulipotyphla > Soricidae > Sorex > Sorex fumeus. Next base: position 3,441,788 of record NW_026606208.1, read on the forward strand.
AAATGGGTTCACACTTGGGGGTTCTTGGCACGGTGTTCCAGGCACACGGCAGGCTCTCAGACGCTGACTTTCACCATTATGGGTCACACCCACAAGTATCTTGTCCCTTCTCTCTGATTACTTGGAGCACTTGTTAGGGAAGATCAACTTGTTCTCCCCCTGGGCTGCCATGGCACTTGACTGTGTCCTTTTTTTCCCCACAGGTCCTGAGTTTGCTCAGCTCTTCATTCATTTCTGTTCCACTTGCCCTCTAAACGTTTCTCAGGGATCCCTCCCCCACCTTTGAAATAACCTGGGCCCAGAGCGATAGGACAGTGGGTAGGCATTTGCCTTGTATGTGGCCAGCCTGGGTTCTGTGCCCAGAATCTATGATCCCCTGAGCCTGCTAGGAGTAAATAAACCTCACTACAGTGCCAGGAGTAATCCCCGATCACTACTGGCTGTGGCCCCAAAACAGAATAAAAGAACACTCCCTCCCCGCCCCCATAGCTTTCCTTAACTTGCTCTCTCGTGCATTATCTTTTTCAGCTAATACTGTTGAATCCTCCAAGTTGTGCAGGATTGTAGCACTGTCCTGTAGCACTGTCCTCCCGTTGTTCATCGATTTGCTCGAGCGGGCCCAGTATGAGACTCCATTGTGAGACTTGCTGTTACTGTGTTTGGCATATCGAATACGTCACGGGAGCTGGCCAGGCTCTGCCTTGCGGGCGAGGTACTCTCGGTAGCTTGCTGGACTCTCCGATAGGGGTGGAGGGATCGAACCCAGGTTGGCCGCGTGCAAGGCAAAAACGCCCTGCCCTTCTGTGCTATCGCTCCTCAGCATTCTAACGTCTTCACCTCCTTTCTTCAGATCACCCTGTGCTGTCTGTCCCCTTTCCCCACGTCCTGTTGCTTGTCGGATTTCTCTCAGAGCACACGGAGCCTGCCCCATCTCCCTGCCTGGTTCTGGGTATCAGATCTTTCATCTTTCCTTCTCCCAGCTCCACACCTGTGTCTTCTTTCTCTACTTCACCTCTGAATCGTTACCCATTTCTTGAAGTGAGGCTCTGCAGAGGGTGAGGGACATTTTCATTAGAGGTGAAAACAAAACATTTGGAGGGGGAAAGAAAAAAAAAATTAAAACTTGGATTTACGCATCCATTAAGCGTTTGTAATATTTTTGTGTTTGTTGACCTCGGTACCTCCCCTGGATCTCTGGATCACTCTGTCCTGTGTCTGGGGAAATCCTAAGGGAGGAGCAAGACAGTTACCAGCTTTCCATTGCTTTTCACTGTACAGCTCATTTCCAGTTCACGGGGGTCTCCCTACAGGAATTTGTAAAAACATCACTTGTAACGTGCTCTGTAAATGGTCTCAGGATAATAAATGAAAGATTCCTATACACAAAAAGGGAAGTTTGAAGATCCTATTAATAGTGCACAAAAAATTGGGACGTATATTTGGGGAAGAGGACAATATTTTTTTTTATCCAGCGAGAGCTCCGTGGGAACTCGTAAGCATCCTGCTGGCTCTGGGGCGGTGTGAGGCCCTGGAGACTGCACCGTGGAGAAGCGTCTCTTCTGCCTTTGCTCATGTGGGAAGGGTACTCTCCGGAGAGTGCTCCTACCTCACGTGACTTCCCTCGGGAAGAAGTAACTGATCACTCTGAAGTATGGAGAAGGGAACAGGGCTTAGATAGCTCAGCACAACATTTCCTGCATAAAAGCCGTCTTCTGCCCTGCCCGTTCCTGCTTTCCGTTTCAGAGAGACGAGCTTCCACAGCACGGCCTCTAACTGCCGAGGTAATTCTACGCCACGACTCACTCTCGGCTGCAGTATTAGCAAGACCACCTGCTTGGCCGGGACCTCCTGGTCTAGGGTCCACTTTCCGAGTGATGTGTGATGCTTTATTTCTGTCTGTTCTCCAGAGCTGTCACTTCCTGGGTGAAATAGAGGGCAGGAGACTTAGAGTTCTAAGTACCCAAACAGTAAAGTATTTCTAAAATCAAATTACTCAGCACTGAGAGATTTTTACGTAATGCTAAAATAACATAGAATGAGGTTTTGGGAAAACTAGACTGTTTACAAATGATTATAGATTTTCAGATCTTCAGATTTATGAATATTCTTGGGAATATAAGGAAGAAATAAGCCATGGCCTGTTATTTTTGTTTGTCTTGTTTTGGGGGCAGACCCGGAAGTGCTCAGGGGTTACTCCTGGCTCTGTGCTCAGGGATTACTCCTACTAGGCTCAGGGGACCATATGGGATGCCGGGAATCCAACCCGGGCCGGCTGTGTGCAAGGCAAGTACCTTACCTGCTGTACTGTCGCTCAGGCCTGACCTGTTATGTTCATAGTTAACTGCCATCTTCAGATGTCCTGCAGCCACCACTGCCAACTCTCTTTGGATTAATAGATGTGGTGGGAGGAGTGGAAATAGCAAATGAAAAAAAGAAAAAATCTCTCTTCAAATGTAACTTGGGTACCGGGGCTGGAGCGATAGCACAGCGGGTAGGGCGTTTGCCTTGCGCTCAGCAACATGGCCAACACAGGTTCGATTCCCAGCACCCCATATGGTCCCCTGAGCACCGCCAGGAGTGCATGAGCCAGGAATAACCCCTGAGCATCGCCAGGTGTGACCAAAAACCAATATATATATATACATATATATATGTTGGGTACCAGTCTCTAAAATTACATTAGTATGATATCACAGATTTTAGAAATCAGGAAGTAATCAGATTGAAAAATTTTTTCCAGTAGGGAAAGTTAAAATACATTTCAAAAGAGACCTTTAAGGCAGAGAGTGTTGCAGCGTCTTACTCATCCCAGAGTGCTCTATGGCCCTCTGAGCTAAGGATCAGTGGAGAATGTGCTGGCTTTGAAGCTCACGGCACCTCTCTATCCCCACGTGAGGGAATTTGGGAGAAGATACCTCGAATTTGGCATCATCCACCTGTTGAGATACACAACTAGAAAGAAAATCATTTGCAGGTCTCTATTGAATTAGTCCTTCCTGCCCTCTGCAAGCAGAGGCCACGCTCAGCAAACCTGGAGTTTGAGGCTGAGGAGACTTAATAGTTTGGAGCTTGAGTTCCTTGTGGTCTAGTAATGAAATCCCAAGTAATGACACAGGATAATTACTGCTGCTGCTGCAAGATTTTAAATGGCAAGGATGGGAGTCTCTTTGAAAATACCGATGTCTCATTGTATTTCTAAGTAGGTAACAGCTGTGTGAAGGGTGTTGGGAAGTCTCCTGGGACAAAGGAAAACAGAGTGCTACTTTTATGTTAGATAAATACTGCCTTCCTCCGGCTCCCATCTGGTTTAATAGAGGACAGGAAAAAAACCGAATCAGTTCAGGGAGTGGCCTACTTACATCTGGCCTTCCGTCCACGGTGGTTTGGGCTGAAGAGATGCAGAAATGAAGGGGCTGTCACTAGCTAACCGCCGCCGAGAATGCAGGAAACACTTGATGTGAGATCCAGGTCGGCCAGATAGCTTCCAGGAGAGGAGAGAGAATCCATTAGCACTTTTGGCTCTGGCGGACTTGCCAAGAAGCCCTGTTCTGTAAGTTTGTTTAACTTTTTTTTTCTGTGACTGAGTTTTTCCATCTCTCTCATCCCGTTTTTGTGGTGGTGCTGCGCCAGGGGTCACTAGTTGTGGCGCCACTGAGCAGCACACAGCCACGCTGGCATTGCCTTGGCAGTGTGCGGGCCGGGCCAGGGATAGGCGTCATGGTCACATGACTGGGGAGCTGTGTCCAACCGCTGGGTCACAACCCCGCTCATATCCCTCTGCTTTTGGTACAGCAGGGTGTCATTGCTGCGTCGCCAAGGTCGTCGCCCATCTCTCACTGTGGCCAATGGGGAAATTGATCATGAGGTGTCTATGGGTGGGGAGAAGAGTCTGTGGTCTGATTAATGTCATCACTTGAATCCACAGTGCAGTGACGGGGGGGTCCCACATTCTCCTGGCTGTGGTGTTGGCACATTTTCTACCAGGCAGTGAGGATGGCCTTCCTTTAGTCGTGGTACCTGCATATGTGTGGTCTCCGGGGACTGCCCCTTTTAGCTGTGCTCACATACATTTGGTTTGCCATTCTTGCCTGGGGTCACTGCAGCATCCACCCGGTGCTTGTGGGGGTCCACACTTCCGTGCCATGGTGCTTATACTTTTCTTAGTGGTGTTCTTGCGGGGTTGGGAGGGGGGAGCTGCACCCTTTGACTTAGAACGCTCAAATGCAGCTGTCTGGGACGTGGGCAGAAATCCCTTGCAGGGCTGGGATCAGTCGGAAAGCTGAGCTGCCAGGCTCGTTCTGGTGTGTTGCATAGCACCAGGAGTTGAACCTGTGACCTCCGGCTCGCGAGGCAGGTGTTCTGAGTCGGTTGTCTTTTATCTTCTGTTTTGCCTAATTTTGACATGTCTTCTTTGTCATTTGCCATGAACGAGCAGAAAATGAAAAGTGATGAAGTTTTGCTTTGTTCAGAGAACGCTAAAAGCAGAGGCAAAGAGTTTCTTTTAAGATTTTCTTGAAAGATCATGTAAATGCTTTGGGCAATGTCACAAGAAAAATGGATGCTGAGACAATAGTAATAGCATTTGTCAGACATCCTTCTCTAGGTGGTTACATCATTCTGTTATTTTTATCTTTTTTTGCAAAAGCATAGTGGGGATAATTGATTAGTAATAATGAAGTATCTGGGTAAATTATGAGGGTGAAACATCTTGCAGAAATCGATAATTGTTTCAAGATGCAGGAAATATAAGATTGCTAAAAGCCTCAAAATATATTTTGAATTTATAAAATGGTGGCTCTGTTGAACTGATCTGGTAACTGCAACAGAATGAGTTTTATTGTTTCTAAGAGGAACAAGTAAAATTTCTTAAAATTTCTCAAAAAATAAAACGGGAAAGTACCATAGAAGCCAACTACACTCAATAAACAAAAACAGTAACACAGAAGGCTCAGCTAGCAACCAGCTTAGTAAAACCTCGGACAATGATTTTAATGACCCCTTGGGGAGATATAATAATTCTCACAAATTTTCTTTTTATTGAAGTATTTTTTGATAATTCCATTAGTCTTTTGTTGTAATAAAATAAATTACTTGGTACCAGCTAAGGGGGCGTGCTTGGGGGTGGGTGGGTGGGTGGGAAACTCATGACAATGTTGGAGGGAAGGTCACACTGGGGGTGGGATTGATGTTGGGACATTGACTGCCCAAAACAACTGTACTATGAATTATGTATTTGGCTTTGTGAACCAAAGTTTAAAAATAAAGTTTGTCTTTGTTCCATATAAATCTCTAAGAAGGAAAAAGTTACAAAATACATTACTTTGAAGTAGAATTGCTCAAAAAAAGATATCCCACCGCCCGAGTTGGGTCCACTGGACCTTGATGGTATGAGGAAAGTAAAGCCACCCCAGAAACTGCCCTCTTTCAAAGTACATCTCCTAGGCGTCAGCTGCTGCCAGCTCCAAGCGTGGCCAAGTCTCGGAGTCAGGTAAAAGGGAGGTGTCAGATTGGTGGAGTTTGGAGCTTTCTACTTCATCGGATTATTTTTGAGAGCTTCCTGTTGACTTTGATTGGATTGGTTTTAGCTGTTTCTCTGTGGCCAGTTTACTCCAGAGGCCACTCAAACTTGGGCTCCGAGCAAAGTCTCTCGCGGTCATTTTGTGTGTCTTCTTTCTACCCTCTGGGTCTCCTCAGGGTGTCAGATTTGGCAGGGGTGGGCGTGGGGGAAGATTAATACGTTGGGGAGAGGGGTGTGGAAGGAGGTGAGTTTTGGGTTTGGTTGTGGCCAAAAATTCAAAGTATTTCACCTCGAGGAAGCTTAAGGAAATAAAAAATTGTTTTCTGATGCTGCAGTTAGTCTGGTAGACAGTGTCACAGGCTTCTTGTGACATGTCTGTTCATTCATTACACCTTCCCACCTAGAGTCACCGACGAATTTTCCTTCCTCCCATCGAGAGCATTGTTTCTCAACCCGGTGCCAAATGGCCTGATGTGGGCCTACTGGTCATTTATTTATTAGATTTTGGGCCACCCCTGGCTGTGCTTGGAACTTTCTCCTAGCTCTGTGCTCATGCGTCCGTCCTGGTGGTGATGGGGTGGGGTGGGGGGTTATTGTACATGGTACCAGGTATTGTACCCAATGTGCTCAAAGGGAGGTGTCTTGCCCACTGGCCCACTGTGTTATTTTTCTGGCCCCCCACACGATTATTCAAAGGGGGGCACAGGCGAAGAGAGCATAAACGGAGGAGGCACAGCACGAGGCCGGGGTGGAGGGGGCAACTATAGGACAGAGGAAGCAAAAAGCTGGAAGGGGACCACGTGCGTGGGAGAATGGCTGAGAAACACTGTTCTGGAATATGGCAGCGGGGAAAGGGAGCAAATCGGTCCGTTTTCTGTGTGAAGGAACAATCCGAGACCGAGATGACTTGACATCGACCACGTTTTGTCGCCACTCTTTCTTTGATTAACCTCAGCTCTTTTTTTCCCCACATTGCCCTGGATATTCTCTTTAGCACCATTGTGACATAGCAAGTATTTGTACTTTTTTTTCCCCCTCCTCTTAAAAACCTTTAGGGATTAAAGAGCCAGTGTTGGAAAGAACCGTCTTGAAGAGAAAAAGAGAAAACCAGGGAGCTATAATTTTTGGATACTGTCACATCTTTTTCTTTTTTTCCCCCAAAGCTTCTGGTTTCTATATTTAGAGGCCCTCACTTTAAGAATGTTCTGTAGGACTTGGGACTGGGAAAATAGTTCAGTGGCCAGGGGCACATGCCCCACATTTGAACCCAGGTGTCTCTCCACAGCACCACTGAGGCCCCAGGTATTGCTTTGAGCAATGGGTAGGACACGATCGCCCCAAAAGATCATGGTCTGAGATTAAATACAGCATCCAAGTAGGATGAAATACAGTCCTTGGTCAGGCGATAACTCGTTGAACTGGTGTTAGACCGTGGGTCGAGGAAAATAGCAAGAGCATCTTGGACTCGTTTTCTGAAACTTGACATGCTCACGACAGTTCTATCAAGTCTTGCTGTTTCGGTTTGAAACGTCGATTTCTAAGTGGTAAGATGATATATTTTTACAAGTGCAGAGAGAAACAGTGTTTAAATTGAGTGTGTCCTTGGGAGGAAAAAGAATTTAACTTACTTAAAGACCATGGCTTCCAAAGTTGTTCACAACCCAGTTTCGGGCTTTCGATGTCCCCACACCAATCTCACCATCTGAGTGACCGTCCGTCCACCATTGTCCTCCTTTTCCCACCACCGCCCAGGCCTGCCTCTTCGCAGCACACAGTACTTTGTTTCATACTCCTTGTTACAAGCACATGGCTAAAGGAAGTTTTAAAAATACTTCAGTAGAAGAAAATTTGTGAAAATTGTTCTCTCTCCTCGATCTCTCCACCGCATTAAGTCCGTGTTTGTTGCCAGTTGAGCTTTCTGTGTTATTGTTTTTGTTTGTTGAGTTTAGTTGGCTTCTGTGTTGTTTTGCTGTCTAATTAGGTGTCCTCCTCTTGGAATTTCACTACTGTGAAAAATTTCTGTGCAGTCCAGAGACTTCAGATCTGTAGAACTGGGCTGATAAGCTGGCAGGGCGGCGGCTGTGGGAGGTGGGTGGGGTGGGGGGAGATGGCCCGTCCCCACTCCAAGAAGACCCCAGAGGTCTCAGCCCCAACACCAGAGTACCTGGATTTTCATGGTTTGGTGTCTCTGCAGAGATTCTTCGTGACGGTGTGGAGTTAGGCTGGAGAATTATTTTTCTGGGGCGTGCGTTAGAGTTCTAAGGCTGCCTGGGTTAGCCCACGCTCTCGGCGTCAGGTGTAACAGGTGTGTGATAGAAAGCGCTTACCTCAGCAGTTCTAGAGGGTACACAAGCTAGGTGTCCGGGAGATAGAATAATGTAGCCGTGAGTAAACTGTGTTAGTATGTTGATCTGATGTTGGTGGTTTGATGATATGGTATAGATTTCAAGTCTTTCCTTAGACTGTTTGCTCAAGCTGTGCTTGGGAAATAATGTGAGCCTTCGAAGTGTGGCCCCGTGGGGTTAGCTGTGGGCCGACACATCTTGAGTTCCCGGAGCTGCTGGGAGCTGCTAGGGTGATAAAGGAGTGTTTAGAATTGGTAATGATTCTGTATTTGTAAATAATCAGGTCCTGTAGTGCTCGTAGTATTAAAAACTTCCAGGGGGCTCTCAGTGCTCTTAGAATGAAATGCAAACAGCATTCCCAGCTTCCTGCCCCTGCCTGCTCTTGGCTTTATCTCCCTCCCTCCTTCCCTCAGTTCATTCCCTTCTTTGGCCTTAGCACTCACAGTCACCTCTGCCTGTCATCTTCCTCCTCCAGCCCTTGGTGTGTCTCTTTCAGGTCTCAGCTCGGGTGTCACCTCCTTAGATAGGGCTCTCCAGCGTCATCCCCTCCACTTCAGCCAGCCTATTGGGTTACACAGTCTGTCTTGTGCTCGGCGGGGTGGCGCTGAAGCCCCTTCTCAGGCCCACCACCTCTGGCGCCCTCCTTTGCATCCCTCGGCGCGGGGAGGAGGCGGCCACAGGGTTTGTGGATGCTCAGGAGGGGGAACGCCACCCACAACATGATCCTCACCACAATCAAGTAATAAATGAAGAGCAGCACGTGACTCGTTTATACAGTTGTCTGTTGAAATGGCTCAATAATTGATTCATCTTTTCATTACGAAGTACAGGATCCAATTATGGGAGAAACAGATACTGTGTCTCGTGGCCGGAGCCAGGGTCCGGATACAAGATCCTGTCGTCCGCTCCCTTTGTCAGGTCACGCTTTTTCTGCCTGCCAGCTCCTCAAGACAGGTAGTAGGTTGGGTTTTTTGGTTTTTCTTTTTTTTTTCTGGGGGGGCCACACTCCGAGGTGCTCAGGGGCCACACCTGGTGGCGGTTGGAGGGACTTTGCGCATGGCTGGGAATGAGACCAGAGGTGCGATCACAGCTCCGTGCTGGGCAAGTGCCTTCCCCTTTGTGCTTGATCTCTGGGTCAGCAATTCATGCCCCTTCCCTGTTTTTCTTCCTTTTATTATATATTTAAAAAAAATTGGGGGGCTGGAGTGATAGCACAGCGGGTAGGGCGTTTGCCTTGCATGCAGCCAACATGGCCAATACAGGTTCGATTCCCAGCATCCCATATGGTCCCCCGAGCACCACCAGGAGTGATTCCTGAGTGCATGAGCCAGGAGTAACCCCTGAGCATCGCTGGGTGTGACCCAAAAAGAAAAAAAAATTGGGTGACACCTGGGGATGCTCAAGGGTTCCTGCTGGCTCTGTGCCCAGGAATGACTCCCGGTGGTGCTTTGGGACCATCTGGTGCCTGTGTAGTCCAGAGACGGCAGGATCTGTGGAGTCCCAAGTCGGCCATGCGCAGGGCAAGCTTCCTCCCCGCTCTACTGTCATACTTGCTCCCTTTTCTTAAAGGTGCATTTTGATGATCTAGAGACTTTCAGAAATGGTTGAGTCGTGAGATGATGTGGTGTTTTCTTTTTGGAACTAACACCGAGATTCAGGGTGTTAGACTAGAGCGTTCTAGGGTAGAAACTCCAGCCCCAGTCTGGTTCTGCCGGTAGCTAAGTCTCCTATGGAACTTGGCTCCGGGTTCCCTAATTTATAAAGCAGTAGAGCGCAATGAAATTATTTTAGGTGTCTTCTTTTAGCAGTCTTTAATTACGTAATTCTAGGCATAAACCAGTTCGTTTTCACTTTTGGAAGTTTTTGTAGGTTGACTGGATATGTGGCATGCACGTACGTATATATCATAGTTTTCAAACATGGAAGGTTAATTTTGTTTAATCTATCTGAATAATAAAACATCTGAAAGATCATTATGGCCGTGGTAAGAAATCCTGTGCATGGTTTATGGAAACACTGAGTTTTGAAGTGACAGGACTCCGAGCGGGTGATAAGGCTTTTCGTTAAGATGCCAGTTTTCGTTTCATCGCCATTTCAAGGATCCCAAGTCGTTTTCTTCTTTTGGAATCATTTAAAAATCTGTAATTGGCTTGTCTTCATATATTCTTCGCTACCCCATCAGTATTATTACTCAGAATACTGATTGATTCTTTGTTGACACAAGGTGTGTAAAGTTTTAACCCACCCTGTGCCATAAGTTCTCTATAGCGTAGAGAATGGAGACTGCTCTGTTTAAGAAACATGAGCTAAATAGGAACTAAAGTTCCTGCATTTTTTAGGATGGGCATCAAAATTTCCTCCAGGACTTGCGAAAAACATAAATTGCTGCCCCGATGCTTGTTTCTGATTGAGTGGGTCAGGGATGGGACCCGAGGACATGATTTTCTAACATGCCCCAAGTTGTCGTGGCGGTTCTGGGGAGAGAACTCAATGTGTGTGCCCTTTATGATGCCAGCATCTAGCTCACCCCTCGGGTTGTGCGGTCCCTGAGCTCAGTGATGCCCCCCACCCCCAGCCCGCTGTACCCCCTTGGCGTTGGAGGCCTTGCTTTTCTGTTCCCCCGACCCTTTCCAGCCTGTGTTCAGCGATACTTAGCAAATAGCTCACCGAAAGCTGCTGCCAGTAACTTAACCTTTTGGGATGGCGTGTTTAAAGGGGGAAACGTGCGTTTGGACGGGCTGGGCAGTTTATTCCTGTCCGTCTGACAATATTGGCTTTGCATGAAAAAGATTCTGGTTTAGGTTGACTCTGCTGTTGGCAGTTTGGGTTTAGTTAAAATTAGGTAAATTTTCTGAATCCTTGTTTCCATATTTCTAAAATGGGTTTGATGACATCTGCCTTGTGGGATTTCCAGTGGGTTTTTGCAAAGACTTAATTAGATAAGGCAAAGGAGTCGCTTCAGTCGGCTCTCAGGAAAGGTGGCGCCACGCCGGGTCACACGCCAGTCTCAGCGGTCTCTGCCTGTTGCTCCGAGAGTGTCCTCAGCACTATGGAACGGGCCCAGGCAGCCACCTCTCTGTGTTCACCGCTTCCTTCCATGGTTCGGGAAATGCCATGCCTTGCCCGGCGAGTCTGGCTCCATCCCCGGGCACTCAGCTCTCAGTTCTGGTGCCCGACAGGCCCCTCCTGCCCTGCAGACCTGTTGCAGCCTGTTCCTTCAGTTCTCATTCTGCAGACGGGATTTTTGGGCTTCTCCAACTCCACGTGAAAACCAGTGTATTTAAGGTCACGTCAGTACACACACACACACACACTCTCTCTCTCTCTCTCTCTCTCTCTCTCTCTCTGTCTCTATTTCTGTCTGTCTGTCTGTATCATGGCACAGTTTTTTTAATCATAAAGTTAACCATTTTACTTTTAAATATCTCTTTTAAATATGAGTGATTTGAATCATCTTTAAGGAACAAACTTCTTTGGCAAATGCTTGTCCAAGGCATCACCAATGAAAAGAACTTTGATTTACTTCCTTGGGTGCCTGTTGAAAAATACCCGCATGCTCTAGGTGTCTCTTTGCTTGCAATACCTTTGGCAAATTTTCTGCTCCGTTCTGCCTATTGGGGTGGAGAACAACCCCCTCCCCCCAGCAGATGTTTTCTGAGAAAGTGTCAGTTGTTCCCAACACAGAATTATTCTTAGTGCCACTAGTGGGGGATGGGTTCAGCCCCTTGTCATTGCTGTTCTCCGTTCCGTTTTGAGATATGACCATTAATTTGGTGTTGTCCTCAGGCTGTTGTAGTGAGGGCTGAAAGTCATCACTAGATAGGCATTGGTACTAATAACATCACGACTGTGATTTTCTGCTTTTTAGAAACAAGAGGCTGTTCAGGCTGACCTTTGGCGTACTTCCTTTGTAGTGTATTGACACCATGTGGCTCCGCGGTGTGTCTTAGCAGATTCCTCTGCAGACCTTGTGCACAAGGGATCAAACAAGACCCGTGGGGAGAGCACAGAAGTACCAGATACACCCTAGCATTTGTTTACGGGATTTGAACAAACGTACGATAGATTTAAGGAAGACTCCAGAAGTAGGGTAGGGCTGCAGTGCATGTGCCCGGCTGTCGTGTGTGAGGTCTAGGGGTCAATCTTGAGCACACCTTCCCACCGCCATCCTAAAAACAATAAGGATATATAATAGCTGTATGTGACTGAATGACGGTATTGGTGGAGTAATTCAGATTTGATCGACAATGTTATTACCTAAAAGGTATGACAGGCTTTGAAGCATTGAATGATAAGTGCTGGGTCTCGCCTTGTCATTTATATATTATTGCCTACCGTTGTTTTATTGGGGCTGGAGAGGTAGCCCAGGATGTAAGGTGCTTGCCTTGTATGTGGCCAAGCCTGGTTTAATCTCCAACACTGAATAAGGTCCCCTGAGCACTGCCAGGGGTCACTCCTGAGCACAGTCAGGAATGGACCTTGAGCACTGCTGGGTGTGTTCCCAAACCCAAATAATATATTTGTTTTATTAGAGTACACAATTAAAGAGGAACAGGTAGCTTTTATCCTGTTTTTCACTGAGTTAAGCATCCTATTCATTTTGCTTGTTTGTTTTGGGGTTAAACCTGGTGGTGCTCAGGCCTTCCTTCCTGGCTCTGTGCTCAGGAATCACTCCTGGCAGTGCTTGGGGGACCATATGGGGTGCTGGGGATTGAATGCAGGTTGACTGGGCGCAAGGCAACTACCTCTCCAGCCTCTCCTATTCTTAAGATGTCGCTTTACATAAATTCTTTGAGGGGAGAAGAATTGTAATAATGAGTAATGGTTTTGTGTTTTCAGGTTTTCTTTTTTTTTTTTTTATTTTTGAGGGGGCACATCTAACTGCTGTCAGGGATTACTTTTGGATTTGAGCTGAGGAACCATTCCTGGCAGGGCTCAGGGGACCATCTATGATTCTGGGGAGCAAACCTGGGTCGGCCACAAGCCGGACAGGCACCCTACCTGCCCTACTGCCTCTTTAGCCCGGCTTAGAACAGCGAGCAAGGTAGTGGTACGTTTTGGCAGGTTGGGATCAGGTGTTTTTCGTTTTTTTCCTTGGTTTTTGGGCCCAACCTGATGGTTGTCAGGGCTTACTGCTATTCCTGTGCTCAGGGACCAAACCCAGGTCAGCTGCGGGCAAGGCAAGTGCCTTATTGCTGTAGGATCTGTCTGGCTTCCAGTCAGATGTTCTCGGAGCAGAGTGCTGTTTGTGTTTTGACTCAAAGAGTGGACTGTGTTTTTGGATATACTACACTGGAACAAAATGATTTTATTTGCTTTTGTTGCCTTTTGAACACCTGTCGTAGTTTGGGTGATGCCCTACCTCACAAGCTAATAGCTTTTGTTTTTGACGTTCATGAAAATCTTTAGTTTCGGAACCAATGAAGCATCATTCTTGCCCTAAGAGTTAAGTTGGGGGCTGGAGAGATAGCACAGCGGGTAGGGCGTTTGCCTTGCATGCGGCCAACCCAGGTTCGATTCCCAGCATCCTATAGGATCCCCTGAGCACCACCAGGAGTAATTCCTGAGTGCAGAGCCAGGAGTAACCCCTGTGCATTGCTGGGTGTGACCCAAAAAGCAAAAAAAAAAAAAAGATTTAAGTTGTATGGAAATTGTACTTATACTGAAACTTGATGAGTTAGATTTCCCCCCCCCCCCCAGAGTTTGGGGGTCAAACAGTGAGTCCCTCACAATAGATTCACAGTAGATGTCGACTGGACTCCCCTGAACTTCGGTGACATGCTGGGTGCACTGGCTCTGCAACGGGAAGCTATTGAGCCGAGCTCCCAAACGAATCTTTTCTTTCTGTGATTCCCCTTCCCACCCATTATCTAGGGGGCTCTGGATGCCCTGAAGGGAAGCTTTGCTGAGCCCCCCACTGACCCTCCAGAACAGTCACTTGTTGACTGTGTAATAACATAAGGATGTCTCAGCCTTATTCCATTATCCTTTGGATGAGTGACAGAAGACCACGGCTTGACAGTTTGTCTGATGGTAAGAAAAATGAAATATCTTACACTTGACTTTCGGAAAACTTGATGGGTCTCAACCATTGGGTTTGTTGGCTCAGCCCAGGGGTCTGGAAGGAGTGAGCTTCAAGGCCGGGATTGGAGGGTGGGGTGGCGGGGTGGTTAGGGGGTGCTAGAGGGAGCAGGCACTCTGGGGGACTTCACATGCAGGCCCCAGGGCGCCTGAGTTTCCCCCTCATTTCCAGCTCATTTCCAATCCTTCCTTATCCTAGAGAAGCCTGCAGGCAGCTCTGGGGCACTGGTTCTCTTTGGGGCACTTCTGTCTTCTTGGGGGCATGTGGCCGCTTGGGAGATGTCCCACGGTCACCAATGGTTTCTTCTGGCTTCTCCTGTTGACAAGAAAATCTCAGTGAAAAAATCAGCCGGCCCCAGGGCCAGGAGTTCCATGCTGCCGAGAAGCCACTAAAGTCAGGCTCCCTGGGGAGGTTCTGGGAAAGGACGCCAGACAGGACTCCAGATTCTGTTCCTGCCTTGGAGCGTGGGGAAGACGTTTATGGGCTGGAGGCCGTGTTGAATTTAAGTGAGCAACCAAATGTAGGGACCCCTGGTCATGCACACACTGGTATGCTGCAGGAGTTAAGTATTGACACCCCCTACCCCCAACCCCCCCCCCAAAAAAAAATAAACGCTTCATTTACTTTGTCAGGTGTTTTATAACTTGTTTCACTCGGTCACTGGACCACACTTTTGTGTTCCTTTAGTCTTAATCGGGGTTTTGCCAAGTGATTGGGAACGGCACACAGATACTCTCATGGCCACTTTAGTCAGCAGGAGACTACAGGCCTCTTTGGGAATTTGGTGATGGCGGTTTCTTTCTTTCTTTCTTTCTTTCTTTCTTTCTTTCTTTCTTTCTTTCTTTCTCTTCTTCAAATATAATTGCCATGATCCAGAAATTGCAGCACGGTCTGCTCAGGGCAAAATGAGTCATGTGTCAGAAAAATACAGATATTGGTGGAAAAAATATTAATACAGTGTAAGTAGAGAAGAGGGTCGCATCATTAGAAAGCTCATTATTTATAACTTGAGGCAAATAAAGCATAGTTCCGAAATTACGTTGTTATCAAACATGGGAAATGGAATAATTGGTATGTTTTTCTGTTTGACTCTTAATTCTCAAGGACTCTAATTGATGTATTGTGGATATTGTTCACTAAATACAGTGTTTGCATGACAGGGAGGCAGTTGGGGATGCATGTGATCGCGGCTCGGAGATGCTCTGTGCTGCTCCCCAAAACAATTGCAGTGCTGCGGCTGCCAATGGTGATGTCAACGCCGTCGGTAAATAAAGAGCCAGTTCAGATGCTTTATCGTCACCATCAGAACGACAGAGAATTTGGGCGGAATCTGTAGTGTTGAAGATTCAGACTGTGTTCATCTGTGTTGTTGCACTAAAGGAGGATTTTTTCCCCCATAATTTTATGTATTTATTTTTCCTTATATTTATTTATCGGGCTGGAGCGATAGCACAGCAGGTAGAGCGTTCGCCTTACACGCGGTCAACATGGCCAACCCGAGTTCGATTCCTCCGCCCCTCTCGGAGAGCCCGGCAAGCTACCGAGAGTATTCGATATGCCAGACACAGTAACAACAAAGTCTCCAATGGAGACGTTACTGGGCCCGCTCGAGCAAATCGACGACCAATGGGAGGGCCTTTACCTTACCTTTACCTATATTTATTTATTGAATCACTGTGGGAAAAGTTACAAAGCTTTCAGGTTTCAGTCTCGGTCATAGAATGATCAAACACCCTTCCCTTCAGCAGTATTCATTCTTCATCACCAAGAACCCCAATATACCCCCCTCCCACCCCTCCCAATGCCTGTGAGGCAGGTGATTTCTACTTAACTTTTCTCTCCATTGATTACATTCATTATTTTGACAAAAGATGCACCATTATTGTTTAGAATTCCCCTTCCCCCAACAATCAGAATTGCTGAAAAGGCATTGTGAAATACTTTGTTTTCTATAGCTGGTTATGAGAATCATATAATGATCTTGGATTTCTGCAAAGAGCCAGATAATTACGAGATTGGTTTCTGTGCGTCTGGTGTTATGGCTGTGCCGGAGAGCCACTCGTTGGGGGCAACTCGTGACCTCAGTAGTCCATGAAGGACAAGCTGGTACCACCCCCCTTCCCATGAGACTGCAGTTGCCCTGTCACCGCTGGCTCATGCCTGGCTTTTAAAGGAGGATTTTACACATGGATTATAGAAAAGTAAACACGTCCAGAATATTCTAGTTCTTTCCTACACATTCTATCTTTCCTCTTACAACCAGTAGATATCATATACAAATATCACACTGTGCAAACTAGTGTTAATTTTGACTTAAAGCTCATCAAAATAGAAATAGATCAAAAAGTAATATTGGGGCCGGAGTGATAGTACAGTAGGTAGGGTGTTTGCCTTGCAAGCAGCCGACCTGGGTTCAATCCTGGGCATCCCATATGGTCCCCCAGGCGCAACCTGGGGTAATTCCTGAGCGCAGAGCCAACCGTAACCCCTGAGCATCACTGGGTGTGATCCCCAAACAAATAATAATAAGAATAATAATAACAAAAATTTTAAAAAGTAATATTTTGGCTGGGAATGTGGTTCAATGGTAAGGTTCTTGCTTGTATCTTTGAGGCCCTGGATTTGATCCCTGGCAACTCCTGTCTACTTTGCCCCCAATACAAGGGAGCACTGCACTGTCCTGTAGCACTGTTCTCCCATTGTTCATCCATTTGCTGGAGTGGGCACCAGTAACGTCTGCATCGTTAGGCTTGTTGTTACTGTGTTTGGCATATCGAATACGCCACAGGGAGCTTGCCAGGCTCTGCCATGTGGGCGGAGATACTCTCAGTAGCTTGCCGGGCTCTCCGAGAGGGACAGAGGAATCGAACCCTGGTCGGCCACGTGCAAGGCAAATATGCAGACATTCTTGCATGCTTGTTTCCAGAGTAGCAAGCTCGCTCTACTCCCTGTCCAGGGGGCTGGCTCTCTGTCCCCTCTCTGGGATAGGAATGTCGTGGTCAAGCAGCCCTGAACTGCTGAATTGCTCGAAGCCACATCCAGGCCTGTGGCGGGCAGTGATCCAGATGCTTGGGCGGCTCTGCCCCCATGTCCGAAGAGCACCCTGCGCTTGGGCAGAGAGGAGCACTCTGGGGACGCGCCGAGCCTGCCCTAGGCCCCTGGTTTCTTCCCTCGGGTGTGTGAGTTGCCACAGCTTGTTTGTTTATTAGCCGTGTGCTTGTCTGTGAGTGACGGTGCCGTCTCTAGAGAATCATTCCTGAAAGCATCCTGTGCTTCTCTGCGTCCACTAATTCAGTCATTTTGAGGGAAAGTCAAACAGTGCCTTTGTTTTTTCGAAGAAATTTAGCACACATGTGGGCTGGAGTGATAGCACAGCAGGTAGGGCGTTGGCCTTGCACGCGGATGACCCGGCCAACCCAGGTTCAATTCCTCCGCCCCTCTCAGAGAGCCCGGCCAGCTACTGAGAGTATCTCGCCTGCACGACAAAGCCTGGCAAGCTCCTCGTGCCGTATTTGATATGCCAAACACAGTAACAAGCGTCACAGTGGAGACGTTACTGGGCCCGCTCGAGCAAATTGATGAAAAACGGGAGGACAGTGTCAGTGACAGTGACATGCACAGTGACACGTATGTATATGTATGTAGATGTAGATGATGCCATAAGATAGTGCTACTTTTATGGGCGCTCAGTGCTTGGGGGTCATTTCTGGCAGTGCCTGGGATTGAACCCAGGCCTCCTGAGTACAGAGCATATGCCCCAGTCCCCCCGAGCCATCCCTCCAGCCCCCAAATACTGCAGACTTTCTCCGGGCTGCTTTTCAAAAGGTCTTATGCAGGGCAGAGCTCTGCTCTTCCTCCCTGTCGTGGGGGGCTGGAGCTTGCCCCCAGCCCGCGACCCCCCCCCCCCCCCCCCCCCCCCGGCAGCCTCGAGACACTTCGCTCACCGAGCTCTTCCTCTGGTCCTCCCACAGGGATGCGCTCTCCCCAAATGACCCGTCATTGCAAGCGATTTATTTATTGACTGACTTTTTACCTGCCAAACACTGTGTTCCTGGTGGCCCGGGGCCACTCCCAGTGGCCTGCCAGGGTACTGGCGTGATGCCAGGGCCAGAGGGTGCGGTGCTGCGTATGCCCTTCGGGGCTGGGAACCCCCAGGGCACTCCAGGACCACGTGGGGGACGCCCGGGAGGCTGTGTGGTGCAGAGGGTAGAACACGTGCCTGAAGAGCGGGACTCTGTCAGCCCAGACTGTAATTTAAGTGATTCAACAGGTAGACTTAAGAAAAGTCAACCCTTAGGGGACCTGGATTAATATCTTAAACAAATGTGTGCCCTCTTATTAATGAGCACAGTTTCTCCCCGCCCCTCCTCCCCCCTTAGGGTGAGACAGTCTTTTCTGAACAAAGAAATTAACCAAAAAAAAATTTTTTTTTCTTTCTTTCAGTCTGGATATAATCAGCTCGGTGGGTTCCTCTAGTTAAGGAGAATTTGTTATGACAAGCTTCAGCATATGTTTTCCTAATCAGGATGATTTAATCAAAACTGTCTCTGCCACGTTACTCCCAATTGTGGGTACAGAAGTCAGAAAGTGAACTCCGAGGCCGAGGCCCGCTCTAGGCTTGGAGACTCTCCCCTCTTTCAAGTGCCGCAGCCTGAAGGCGGTGCAGAAGGAAACAAGGATTTTCTTAGATGTCACAGACGGAACTTCTGGTGATTAGCGCTTAATGTTAGAGCAAACCGTAATTTGCTACCACGTTGATGCCCAAGGACACCACTGGAAAATTTTATTGATTTTATTACTGCAGTCTTTTCCAGCACGAAAGTAAATTTCGAAAGGTTTTCAGGGATTGCTTTTCTCAGTGTGAAAATACTTTTTGAGTTTGCTCTCCATTCCAGTGCATGACTGCTTCTTACCTGCCGTTCGTCTTTTATGAGGTAGCCCGACGAATTCTCAGATATTGAAGAAGTCGGTATACCCTAAGGTGCGAGGAGCATCCTCTGTGGGCGTGTTTTACTGCAGTTGAATTGGAAATTAATAAACAAAGCAGGCCTCTTGGGTCAAGACAGCCTGTTGGTGCCCAGGGTGACAGGGGGTCCCGTGGTGCCGGACTTTGCAGGAGTCCCCCCGTCCTCGTCCCCGTGTCCTTGACCCCTTGAACTATAGCTCAGCCCCTGGCCCACTTTTGTTTTGGGGGAATTACCTGTGGCTCTGTGGACTGTAAGCAGTGCTGCAGACTGAATCTGGGCTGGCCCTATGGGCAGGTAAGGCCAGTTGGCAAGGGTCTTCCCCACTGGACTGTCCCCCTACCCCACCTCTAACGTTGTTTAAAAAAAGCTGTCCTGGAGGGGCTGGAGAGAGAGCACAGCCGGTAGGGCGTTTGCCTTGCACGCAGCCGACCCGGGTCCGATTCCCAGCATCCCATATGGTCCCCTGAGCACTGCCAAGAGTAACTCCTGAGTGCAGAGCCAGGAGTAACCCCTGTGCATTGCCAGGTGTGACCCAAAAAGAAAAAAAAAAGCTGTCCTTATTATCAAGCTCTTGAGGGTTTTTTTTTTTTTTTTTGGGTCACACCCGCAATGCACAGGGGTTACTCCTGGCTCTGCACTCAGGAATTACCCCTGGCGGTGCTCAGGGGACCATGTGGGATCCTGGGAATCAAACCCAGCTTTGCATGTGCAAGGCAAATGCCCTACCCAGCCCTCTCTTGAGTTGTTTTTACAATTCAAAACAGTATCCAGAAAATAGAAAATAGTATCCAATCAAGTTTTAAGTTGTTTTTTTTTTTTTTCCAACCTTTCTCTTGGAAAAGTGGGGGTTTTCTCCGATGCTTTGTTAGCTGCAAATAAAGAATGGGATTTCCCTGTTGGAATATGGAGTCGAGCCCGTCCACTCTTGTTCACTGAAGGTGGCTGGGAGGAGAGCCTTGGCAGGTCTGCAGGGAGCCTTGGAAGCGCATCCGTGTGTGTTGGGGGGGGAGGGGAGGGGCGCTGCGTTTAGTGTGACTAGAGGGATGGAAAGTTCAGGCTATCAGATGGTTCCTTTTCTTTAAAGTTTTAAGAACGTTTTAAGGAACTTCAGTTTCCAGCACCATTCTACGTGGACGGCCTGCACGACACACATGTGTCTTGACCCCGGTGGCTTTTCATTTACTCCCCAAAGCCTCCTGCCTAGTGCTAAGCTGTTCAGGCAGTTTGGGTTTTGGTCCCTCAGTCCTCGAACCCTGGGCCGCCTGCACAAAGGATGTGCTCCGCCCTTGGAGCTAGCTCACCTCCCCCTCCCCCCATTAATTCCATTTGTTCATTGAGAGAGGGCTCCCAAGGAGGTCCGGGGACCCTTTCTAGTGCTTCTTGTCTGACCAGCCCGTGGTTCAGCGTAAGACCCGAGGATGCAGTGCTGGGGACCACTCGGGGGGCCCTAGTGCTTGGATGCCTCTAGGGCTGCAGCTGGTGATGCCAGGGGACCGCGTGGTGCCAGGGATGGAGCCAGGTTGTCCGCGTGTTGCCAAGCACCCCAGCCCTCCTTTCCATTTGAGTGGGAAAAATCGCAACACATTCGTCCTCACCAAGGTATCCAAATAATTAATTGTCCACGTTGAACAATGAAATAGAATCGTCACCCACTGAGAACAAGAATACTTTTTCTGTTTTTAAAGTTTAAATGCTTTTATTTCCCAGTAACTCTGGCAACATATACAAATTTTGGGGATTTTTTAAAAACTTTTTATTGGTCACACCCGGCGATGCTCAGGGGTTATTTCTGGCTCTGCACTCAGGAATTACTCCTGACGGTGCTGGGGGGACCAAATGGGATGCCGGATCGAACCCGGGTCTGCCAAGTGCACAAGGCAAATGCCCTACCCGCTCACTCCGGGCCCACATGATTACTTTCTTGGCTGACCTAAAATTTTCGTCATGATGGATTTTATTTAAGTACATCGCTAAAAATAACCCCCCAGTTGATAAGACTTGAGAGATCTGAAGGGCCGGTTGCTCTGCTTCTTGTATTTGACCCCTTGCTCTCCTCACACGCTAAGGAGAAACGCGGTGGCTTTCACTGGTGTCTGTAGATGGACAGCAAACAGGCCGGGGGAGAAAGGAGAGGAAGAGTCAGGCTCACACCTCGGCTCTCCGGCTCTGGAGCCCGTGTTTTTGAACCGCCCTTCTCTGTTGCGTCCCCAACGAATTAATAGTTAAAAGAAAGACTTTGAACCCAGTAGAGGAAAGGAAGTTTTAACCTTCATCCTTTTTCCTGCCAAGGTCTCAGGTCCCTTTGTATTTTGTTTTCACCAGATAGTTTTTGAACTTGGCTGAACTTTATAGATGAATATTTGAATATCTGAAATAGGGAAGAGTTGAAGGTTATCAGCACCGGAAAGAAATGCAGTTTTTTCCCCAGAGTACGGTTAGGTGCTCGTTTAGATAAAATGACGAGGAATAGTAGGCAAGGAGATTAGAAGCCCTCTGAATATGATTATTCAGTGTGAATATTTATTAAAAGCTCCAACAAAGCACAGTGTTGGCCAGCCGTCTGTCAGCTGAAATGAAGCTAAGAATTTGCAGTCGGTTCAGAAAACTGCTTTCATTATGGATGGGCATATTGTCATCTGGATAATCAGTTGCTCAGCAAAAGAAATGCTATTCTCTCTTTTCATTTTATTAATTATTTTTTAAGTTTAGGCACTGTGATTTGCAAGGTTTCTCAGCGTTGCGTCTCAGGCATACTGTTCTAACACCAGTGTCCCATCACCAGCTCCCTCCACCCTGTCTCATCACCAGCTCCCATCACTGTCCCATCAGCATCCCTCCACCACGTCCCATCACCATCACATCAGCATCCCTCCGCCAGAGTCCCAGATTCCCTCCCACCTCCCTGATTTTATTTTTTGCAGGTCAAGTCCAAAGTACCTCTCAGAATGTTAAATGTGGGTGGGAAGTTTATGAATATTGACCAGGTAAGATAGAGCTATCAAAATAAGGCTAACTTTGCTTACACCTATGGCCATTAATCCTCGGGTTCTAAAGGTAAATCTACCCCCCTCAGCCCTTTCCCTTTTGTTTTTGGTTTTTGGGTCACACCCAGCTGTGCTCAGGGGACACTCTGGCTCTGCACTCAGGGATCACTCCTGGCAGTGCTCAGGGGACCGTTATGGGGTGCTGGGGATCGAACCTGTGTCAGCAAGCAAGCAATGCCACTGCCTTACCCTCTGTACTGTTAATTTGACCCCATAAAGTTTTTAACTTTGACTTGTCTGGTAAAGAATAGACTATTCTTTTGTAACACAATAAAACAAATATGCCTGTTCATTCTTATGTGTGTGTATGTGTGTGTTTGTGTGTGTGTGTAGCACTATATGTTAGGCATTGAACAATTTATCTATGACAGATACTACTGTAGGTACTTAGGATACAGTAAGGAATAAAACCACATATGTTTGGGACTGAAGAGATTGTGCAGTGGCAGGGTGCTTGCCTTGCATGGAGCTGACCCAGGTTTGATCCCTGACAGCCCATATTCTCCCCTGAGCCCCACCAGGAATGATTCCTGAGTAAGCCCTGAGCATCGCTGGGTGTGGTCCCCAAAGAAAAACAGAAAAGAAACAACTACAGTGCCGGATCGATAGTACAGTAGGTAGGGCATTTGCCTTGTGTGCAGTCGACCTGGGTTCCATCTTCGGAACCCCAAGCACTGTCAGGAGTGATTTTCTGAATGCAGAGCCAGGAGTAAGCTCTGAGCATTGCTTGGGTGTGACCTAAAATTCAAAAGCAAAAAACAAACCCCCACAAGAACCCACAACTACCAAAAAGAAAAAAAAGATTTGTGTCCCTATGAAGGGAAATTTAACAAGCACATGTAATACAGAAGTGAAATGGATATTAAGTAATAGGAACTGTGGATAAAATTAAAAGTAGGTCAGGGAAAGGGAGTGCCAGGTCTGGGAGGAGCAGATGATGGTATCAAAGGGCTGGTCAGTGCAGACCTTGTTTAGAGCTGACGTAGAGCAGGGGAGGACAAAGCCAGGGGACCAGCTGTGAGACTTGCCGCCACCTCTTATTTCTGACCCTGCCCAGCTTGGTTCTTCCCTGTTCCTATTTATACTACCAGTTAGAATTTGTGGATCACTTAGTATGAATTGTGGAATTAATTTGGGGGATGGGGGCATGGGGGCACACCCAGCAGCTCAGGGTGTCCTCCTGACCATATCTAGGAGACCACATGTGGTGGTAGGAGACCGGGTGGACTGTGTTCGAGGCAAGTGCTTTACTGTCTCTGGCCACTGCACAAATCGTGAACCTTGAAATATTGTTCTCTTGGCCACCGCGATCAGAGCAAGTAAAACTTCAGAGTTTGTGTTGTTGCCCCAGTGTGACTGATTGGGGCCTATTTGATCACTTTTGTGACTCGGTTGTTTTTAGCAAGCGCAGTCTTGACGTCTTAAAACTTGCCATCAGCTTGTTAATATTTCGCCCGGGTGCACAGCGGTGGCCTCGGTTCTTGTGCCTTGCCACGTGGTGCCACGTGGTGCTTGTGAGTTCTGCTGTATCCTCCTTGTGGGGTGACACTCACCTGGGGAGTGGCCGAGGATAAGGCGCTTTCCCGCTCCAATGGTGGCCCTGCTTCCCGGTACTTCATTTGTCACTGTTGAAGAGACATGACTTAAACCTTCGTTTCTAATGCAGTTCTCCAGAGCCATTCTTCTTCTTTGCGGTGTGATGGGATTGACCCAGGAGCTCCTACTACAGGCACGTGCTGCTCATTGAGCTGCCCTCCTCGCCCGGCTGTCACTTCACTGCTAAGTGAAGTAACATAGTGCTGTGTGACATAGTGAACCACACCAGATGATGCTCAGGGCTTACTCCTGGCTGTGTGCTCAGGGGTCACCCCTGGCCGGCCTAGGAGCCCACATGGAGTACCGGGAGTTGAATCCATTTCCACCGTGTGCACGGCCAGCACCCTACCTGCTGTGCTGTCATTCTAGCCCTCTGACAGGAAGCTTTTATAGAATACCTAATTTCATTACCAGAATCACTTCCTTGTGCCAGCGAGACAGACATGTCAAAATTAAGTATGAAGTGCTTGGGTAAGTTTGAATTTGGGACCAGCTACTTGGGGATATGTGCCAGTGTTTGTCTTAAAATGGGATGTTCGTTCTCTGGACTTGGCTGACTTGGGCAGTTCTTTGCAAATTTGCTGAAGGAGCTTCGAGAAGATTCTATTTAGTTCTCAGTTTTCTAAAACAATTAGTCCAATGGGGTCTGTGGCTCTAAATCAACTGCGATCATAGTCACTAAGCCTAAGGGCATAGCGAAAATATTTGAGTTTTATTGTTAGCGCTGGTCCTTATAGAGTCAAGGTTTTGAAGTTTTTTTTTTTTAATTTATTTACTTTGGATTTGGGGCCATACCCAGTGATGCTCGGAGGCTACTCCTGCCTCTGCATTCAGAAATCACTCCTGACAGTGTTCAGGGGACCATATGGAATGCTGGGTATTGAACTCTGGTCAGCTGCAAGCAAGGCAGATGCTCTACCCACTGTACCAACTCTCCGGCCCTGAAACATTGTTCCTTCTAACTTTGAATCCTGTAGGCAACTGAAAGTGTCTGTTGCTGTGGACATCGTGTTTCTCTCGCGATTCCAGTTCCAAGTCTTGTCAGACCTTACTGAGCCCCTTCTGTGATGCCTCTCCTCAGCACCCTACATGTCCTCTGTCATCCTCAAAACCATCTGAATTTTCATTTTATTCCTAAGAAAGTGGAGTCATCCAGAGGTTACCTGTGTTCATTAATTTATTCATAAACTAGATTTTGTGTTTATATTATATGCGCCATTGTTCTAGGCCCTGGCAAAACATTTACCAAAAGCAGAACCAAAGACATTCTTGGATCCGAGAGTCGTTAAGGAATTGCCCAGTTAGAGTTCCTCAGAGTTAGAGTTCCTCCGTGTCGGAGACTGGGTCCAGAGCCCGCATTCTTCGCTGAGTGGCGGTTTGTTCCTGTGGCCACAGTTTCCTTCCTTTCTGGAGCATGAGACACTAACTCCTCTCTCTTCAGCGTTTTGTTCCATTTCCTCGCCAGTGTCTTTTCTTTCCCATAGCTCATCCTCTGTGCTTGCCTTTGTGCCGTGTTCTCGTTCCTATCTACTGAGGTTTTCATTCTTCATCCTCAGGGGCGCGGTGTCTGGTTCTTTTCTCTGACTTAACCTCCCTTCTTTTCCTTCCCTTTCTTCGTTCTCTCTTTAACTCCTGTCCTGTGAGCTCTTCAGATCCGGAAGGTATGTCTAGGGGGACGAACAGAGGGGCATTTAACTTCTGTTTCTTACTGTGTGTGAGAGTCATCCTGGCTTTCGCGCGAAGGAGTCATTTGCTTTCATTGCCTTGTGTATTACCTGCTGCACTTATTACCACTGTCGATTCGTTCTGCTGCTTATGGAAATTGTTTCTCGTTGCTTCTCCTGATTACTGCTGCCCTGAAAGATCCTGTGCACCTTTTAGTGCACTTACTGCTGTCTTTATAGATGGATCTCTGGGAATGGGACTGATGAGGCCCAGAGTCTTCATGGTGTAGCTGTATAGCGGAGGCCCTGCAAGTAGTAGAGGTCCTCTCAGCAGTCCAGAGCGTTGTGTCCATTAATGTTTCTGCCAGCAGTGTGTGAGTTCATCCATCCTGGCCGGCACTTGTTGTCTTAAATTTGCCTGCCTGAGTCAGTGTACAGAGTGAGCACATGATTTGGTTGTAAGTTTCATTTTAAATTCCCAGCAATTAAGGTTGAATACTTTTTATGTTCATTGACTATATAAATTTTGTGTGTTTGAGAGAAAGGGAGGGAGGGAGGGAGAGAGAAAAAGAGAGAAAGAGAGAGAGAGAGACTTTCTACATGCAGACCATGTGCTCTGCCCATTGAACTATTTTTTCAGCGGTTTAAATTTTAATAGAAGTCATTTTTTTTCTAGTTTGTCATATTTTATACTAAAAACAGCTTTACTTTGCCTGATCATTGACTTTATTTATCTACTGTGAAAACAAAATCTTAAGCTCAAGTGTTTTCCTTATTGTCTTTATCCTCCAAAATCATACAAGAAATATGCCTACCGCTGTGTGTGCTCATACATATGTATGAGTGGGGCATTATGGATACAACTTCGGTAGGTCTGTCAAGAAAAACAGTAATTCCTATTAGCCTGACACCTTTTATTGATTTCTTATATTAATTCCAAAAGGATTCATTTATAATTTAGAAGGAAAATAAATCTATTTTTGCCTTGTAATTTATTATTTATACATTTTCTTTTCTCCTTTTTTCATTCTTAGGACTAGGGCATACATCATTTAAAAATGGATTATAAAAAAATGGATTGTAGCAGTCTAACTGGTGAACAAACTATAATAACTCCAAAATTGCTACTATTTGGTTAATCGGTTCTTCATTATTTTGCTAAATATTGGTCCTAATATTTTGAAATAATCCTTTTCTTCTGGAAATTTGATGATATACCAGTATTTTGCTGTTTTTTAATTTTTTCACTTTTTTGGGTCATGCCCAGCGATGCTCAGGGGTTACTCCTGGTTCTGCACTCAGGAATTGCTCCTAGCGGTGCTTGGGGGACCATATGGGACGCTGGGAATCGAACCCGTGTCAGCCACGTGCAAGGCAAACGCCCCACCTGCTGTGCTATTGCTCTAGCCCCCAATATACAAATATTTTGTAGGAAAAGAGAGTTGAAAAATAAGAATGTTTCTGTGTTGTGTATATGCTGTTTTCTGTAGTTGGACATCTAAGT
Source organism: Sorex fumeus (assembly GCF_029834395.1). NCBI lineage: Eukaryota > Metazoa > Chordata > Mammalia > Eulipotyphla > Soricidae > Sorex > Sorex fumeus. The sequence continues at coordinate 3,468,508 of NW_026606208.1, forward strand.
GGTGATTGCTATGTTAAAAGGAGGATTAGTCTAACATGTTTTGAAATCCCTAATTTCCTATTTTCTAAACAGAACTCTGCTCTCAGATCTTACTATGAGATTATATTCTTTGACTCTGAATCTCATAAGTGTAGTTTTATTTTCCCTCTAAATTTGTTTGGGATTACACGAGCTGAAGCTATCCCAGGCACTCCAAGAACTAAAAATCTCGAGGTAAATTTCAGTTAATCAGGAATTGTTTGAGTCCCTCTTGGTCAGCTTTTAGATCAAAATCTTTAGTTTGGATAAAGTTACCCTTGTAATGAAATATTCTGATCTAGAGAATGTATTTAATTAGGTTTTCTTTTTTCAATTAATAATCCTTATATATTGTTGTAGCGTGCAACCAGAAGATAATATTATATAAAAAGGAAACCTTCACATCTGTAATGCACGGTTCTTTGCAAAACAGAATTGTGTTGAAGGAATATCCTAATATATAATCAGTCTTCATTTTATTACGTTTTCCCATAACCAAAGGACATAAAATGGACTATGCCAGAGTTTTAAGTAAATTTCAATTGTATGTATTAAACATTTAAGACGTATGTATTACGAGCAGGGAACTCCTGTTTAAATGAACTCACATAGCTTATAAACTTCAGTGGCACCACGACGTGAGAATGTGCATTGTTCTGGGATGAGCGTTTAGAAATAACTTGGTTCAGTCACGGGTGGCGGAGTTCTGCCTCTACTCTGTGGGAGCAGAACTGTGGATGAGTCCAGCATGCGATGAGTGTCCAGGTGTCTGAGGGGACAGGTCAGGACAGCCCTGCTGGGATCCATTTCTGAGGGGCCCGTGTTTTGTCTTCATGTCAGAGTCCGGGGATGTCCCACCCAATCCCACCCAGCAAACTCCACTAAGACAGAAAGCCAAGAAATAGGAGCCGCAGAAAGGGAGAACGTCGATTCTTCTAAAGTTGGGCTTGAAAACCTTGATATATGATTTAAAAAAAAAAAATCCCAAAACGCTCGAACCAACTAATAGTGCCCTGTAGGAGTTTATCATCCTTAAGAGTGGTCCAAGTGGAAAATCAAAAGTGCTTTTCAGTTTGTTTTTTTGGACTTGGCCTAGGGAAGATGATTGTTTCTTTTCTTTTCTTTTCTTTTCACTTTTTTTTTTTATCATATTCATAATCTCAGAGAGTTCTATGTTTCATTGCCTTTGATCACCACTGTGTGATCTTGTATCTCTAATATGTTCCAAGTGTCATGTATATGAAGGAAAGTTCTATAGTAGACTCTTACGTGGACTTTTCTGCAGTCTCTTGTTTTCATTTTTGGGCCACACCTGGCAATGCCCAGGGGTTACTCCTGGATAACTTGGGGGGTGGAGGGTATGACCCACCCACCTCACACCACCCCCAAGCCGCCACGGAAAGAGTGTGGTTGACACATGATTGGGCTCTGGGTATTCCTTTAATGTTGGGGCACTGGTGGGGTGTGTGTGGATTTGGGATGAGTGAGAGTGGTAGAGTAAGAGGCCTCTGACCCATAGCATAGACGGCAGAGAGCGAGTGGCCCTTAAGGCTTAGGGGAGTGGACGCGTGCGTTCAAGAAGTGATGTGAAATAAACAGTTGAGCAGAGGAAGCTAGAATCCAGAAGATGGGGTTGCAGTTGTAAACCTGAAAATTTGAAAGTTTCTCTAGCAATACAAACAATCATGTGCATATTGCCATAATCACATACAACTGGTTCTTGTTAAAAATTCATGTATATTCAAATAGCCTGTTAGGTTCTGTTACGCTAAATATTGGTTTAAATCATTGTTTTGTGGGGAGGAAATCAATTCCTCCCTTCCCCCCCTCGATTTCTCAGCAGATTCTATCAGAACATGCTAGAATAGATTGCTTGTCTTACTGGAAACAAGATTGGGGTGTGTGGGGGGGGGGCGGTTAGTGCCAGGGATCAAACCCAAGACCTCACACTTGGAAGGCAACTACTCCATCACTGGCTGCAACCTCGTCCCTAGAATAAGATTTTTAAGTTCTGTTTTAGGCGCTGTGATTTGCAATGCCATTAGTGGTGGGGCTCGTACATAAACCATCCCAGTCCCTTGCCCCCCCCCCCCCCCCACGGTGTCCACTTCTCACTAACACTGACCCCCTCATGCCCCCCCCCCCCCCCCCCCGGCCTTGGGAAGTTTCCTGCTAAGGACCAGTTTTTTAAGTTTCTCTTAAAAATAGAGAAAAACCTAAAGAGAATGTTTCATAGTAACAGTCATCCCTGGGACAAGCTGTAAATCTGAATAACTGAGCCATGCGACTTCAGACATCGTCTCAAATAACCTCAGCTTGAGACAGAGGTTCGGGAGAAAGGGTGTCAGGTGTAGGGCAGGCCGAGGCCAGTTATTAGCAGTGAGTCGGTGTCTCAGGATTGGCTCTGGGCTTGTGTGCTCACAGCCAGCTGTAGAAATGCTCAAGCAAATCATCTAAAACTCAACTTAATATAACTGAAATTCAGAAATTCACTGGCCTGGAACACCAGATGGTAGTGAGATTTTTTTTTTTCCAATTTTAAGTGCTGGGGTTCAAGCTGAGGGCTTCAAGCGTATAAGCGTGTACAGGCATGTACTCCCCCCAGGGCCAGTCACACTCCTTGAGCTTTTCAGATCATCTCCCTTGGTTCAGAGGTAGCACAGCGGGTCAGGCGCTTGCCTGCATGCAGCCGACCTGGGTTCCGCCCGAATTGTCTCGTGAGCCCACCTGAAGTAAGGGCACAGCCAGGCATGTAGCCCCCTAAACAAAAGCATTATATATCTTATGTGAAAGTTAGAAACCGCCATTTCTACTTACAGAAAACTTTATTGCTGTAAGCAAAAAATAACTACATTTCCTCTCTTTTTATTCTCCCCAAGGACTTTGCTTTTGGGGAAATAAGACCTATGTAGTGTCACAGTAAAAGTTACGTGAACATTTATGTTTTATTTTTTAAAATTTCATATTTATTGAACTTTTAAAAAATATTTAAAGGACAGCAGATTATTTAATTGAAAAACACCTTAAAGTTTTTTTTTTTTTAATATACCATATCAGCTAGAGCTGAATATTTCTGAAGACATATATGAGATTAGGTGTAGCTGTAAAAGTGACTACGCCACGGGGAGCTTATTCACTTTTACAGCTTCACCTAATCTCCCCGTGGCGTATTCGATATGCCAAAACCCAGTAACAACGATGGGTCTTATTCCTCTAACCCTGAAAGAGCCTCCAATGTGGCACTTGCTAAAATCGCAGGACTAGGAAGAATGGAGACGTCACTGGTGCCTGCTCGAGGAAATCGATGAACAACCGGATGACAGTGATAGAGTAGTAATACAGTGTAAAAGTGAAAATACCATATTTTTTTCCTTTCAACCATAGCTTCAACTCCTCACTGTTTATCCTTAATGACACAGTTGGAGGATTAGAAAGGAAAGTTCTTCTGATTCTTAAAAACTGACTTGATTTTAACAGATTGCGCACAGGAATGGCTAATATATTAAAACCAAAACCACAACTGGTCAGTCAGTCTGACCTCCTACAGAATGAAATAGCATCAGTGCAAGACTGAAGAAACTGTTTCCGTTGTTTACAAAGGGAAAGAACACTAAGGGCACCCTGAATGTTTGAGAAATGAAACGCTGTGAAGCATGGTTGGTATCTGTCGTTGAAACCTTCAGCGCTGTCCCCAGGAGCACCCCTAGTAGTCATGCCATCAGCGCGGTGGGTGTTTCCCCTCGAGCTTTCTTTAAATGCTGACCCAGCAATACCACCGGTGACACTCTCGGTTGTGGCGTAATACCCTCTGCAGTGCCAGGCCAGTGTGGTCGGGAGACATGGCTCGGCTGGGAGTATGAGTTCAAGCCGCAGGAGTCCTGGGTTCGAGCCCTGGCACCATGTCTTTTCCCCAAGTGATCTCTGAGCACTAGCTGGTGTGGCCCCCAAACCAAACCAACAACCCTCAAAAATACCAGAAAATATTATGGAGATGATTCCTTTTTTTAGAGAGGGGAAAATCTGAACTGCTTTAGCTGCCGAATTACGTGGGGGCGGGGCAGGGTGGTGCTTAAAAACCACAGAGAATACAACTTGAATATATATAGTGTGACTTTGCCATGTTCTGTTTCCGTTTGAGAGACTCCAGCCTAGATAAAGCGACTTCTCTAAAATCACAGAGAACTAATTCGTGGCGAAGGCAGTTCAGCAATTTAGGTTACTTGACTCATCCCAATTCTGCTGCCTTCATTTTTCTTTTAGATTTAAATTTTAATATTTGGAGTTATATTGAACACATTTGACATTCGCCCTTCTTTTCTTCTCTTTTTTTTCCTTTTTGGGTTTCACCCGGCAATGGACAGGGGTTACTCCTGGCTCCTGGCTCTGCACTCAGGAATTACTCCTGCCAGCGCTCAGGGGACCATTTGGGATGCTGGGAATTGAACCCGGGTTGACCGCGTGCAAGGCAAACGCCTTACCCACTGTGCTATCACTCCAGTCCCTCGCCTTTATTTTAAATGTGGAAGGTCCGTTCTGATTTGGGTTGAGCTTTACTGTGTATTTGACTGTGGGCTTGGACCAAGAGACTGGATGGACCAGCACAGACCCCTGGCATGCTGGCATGGGGTGTCTCTCTCTGCATGCCCACTTTCGTGCTGGGGCCCAGAGCCTGGTGTAAGCTGCCTGTCTTTAGACAGCTGTCTGAGGGGGAGGCTGGGAAATAGCTTGGTCAGCATGTGTCTTGCTTGCTGCGACCTCTCAATACTACCCTCCCCGACCTTGGTAACCCATGGACTCATCTGAGCCAGCTCACTGAGCATCACTAGGGGAGGCCCCGGGCGCTGGCAACACTAACAAGTAGCTCCCAGGTCACCTGAATACTACTTGGGTACTACTCTCCCCACCACGCTCCCAACACCCCTTCTCCCCGCAAAAAAATTCAAGAAAGGCTGTGTGATACATTGTGTGATGTATTGCCTCTGAAGATTTATCCTATGGAGAGGAACTCAAAGGGACTGAAATCACTTTTCTTTCCTGTTTGTTTTGTTGGGGCCCATACCTGGTAACGTCCTGGTTCTTTGGGGCTCTCTCTTTGCCCCTTACCTCTTTTTTTCCTTTAAAAATAGCAACTATTGGGGCTGGAGTGATAGTACGTTGGGTAGGGCATTTGTCTTGCATGCGGCCGACCTGGGTTCGATTCCCAACATCCCATATGGTCCCCTGAGCACCACCAGGAGTAATTCCTGAGTGCAGAACCAGGAGTAACCCCTGTGCATCGCTGGGTGTGACCCAAAAAGCAAAATCACTGTCACTGTCCTCCCATTGTTCACTGATTTGCTTGAGCGGGTCCAGTAACATTGTGAGACTTGTTACTGTGTTTAGTATAGCGAATATGTCATGGGTAGCTTGCCAGGCTCTGCCATGCGGGCGAGATACTTTCGGTAGCTTGCCAGGCTCTCTGAGAGGGGTGGAGGAATAATCGAACTCGGATTGGCTGTGTCTGCCGCGTGCAAGGCAAATGCCTTACCCGCTGTGCTATTGCTCCAGCCCCCCTCCCCCCAAAAAGCAAAATAAATAAATTAAATAAATAAACAATCAAACAACTATTGGTGGAATGTCCACCATATTCACCCTGGTAGCTTTGGAAACTTGCTCTATTTTTTTTTTTTATGAGTGAAACACCATGAGGTACAGTTGTAGACTCACAAATTTTTGTGCTTGGGTTTCAGTTATACAATGACCAAATACCCATTCCTCCACCAGTGCCCATTCTCTACCTCCAATGCTCCCAGTATCCCTCCCACCCTCCTACTCCCCCCCCATCCCACCCCAACCCTGTGGCAGGGCATTCCCTTTTGTTCTCTCTCTCCTTTTGGGTGCTGTGGTTTGCATTGAGTGGCAGTCATCTTCAGTCGATAGCCTACTTTCAGTATGCATCTCCCATCCTGGGGGGGATCTCCCCAATACCTTTACTTGGTGCTCCCTTCTCTATCTGAGTTGCCTTTCCCCCTAGCGTGTGCAGCTGGCCTCCAAGCCATGGAGTGAACCTCCTGGTACTTATCTTGGCTATTCTTGGGAGTTAGTCTCCTATTTTGTTACTTTATATTCCCCAGATGAGTGCAGTCTAGTCTGTCCCTCATCTTTCTGACTCATTTCACGTAGCATGATACTTTCCATGTAGTACCACTTGTATGTAAATTTCATGACTTCATCTTTGGAAACTTGCTCTTTTACCGCCTGAGAGAACTTGCATGAAATGCTGAGCTTCAGCTTTGGGGACTTCTGGGAGTAGTGGGGGTAAGGGAGTATTTCCGCACTTGGGTCGCCAGCATTTACCTCTGCTGCCGCCTGGCACAGATGCAGTGTGGCCGTGGCCCCTGGCCCGGTCATCTGCTCCCCCCCTCCTCCTCCAGAACAAAGCGGAGATGTGCAGGGGTCCCCTGGACTAGGTGCAAACCCCTTGGGAACGCTTCTACCTTTTTGGGAAGAGGGGTCTTTGGAGATGGCACTAAGCTAAGGATCCCAACATGGGCTAATTATTCTGAATTGTTTAAATTCAATCACAGATGTTCTGATGAGGGAGACACCTCTCTCTCTCTCTCTCTCTCTCTCTCTCTCTCTCTCTCTCTCTCACACACACACACACACACACACACACAAGCACGATGTGAAGATGTGCTTATAAATCCAGAAGTGCCCTCCTGCAGGAGGCAAGGGCAGGTCCTTGCAGGGGCCACGGGCGTGCATGCCCTGTGGCACAGCTCTTTCCCAGGGCTGCCTCGACAGACCGGCTCTCGCTGGGTGATGCATGACAGGACCGTTGTTCCGCATCCGTGCGGAGCCTGGCTGTGCCCCTGCGGGGGCTCCCAAGGGTGCTCGCTTGCCTTCTCTGTCTTCTGGGGTTCCCGGCAATCTCGGGCAGGCTTTGGCATGACCATGGTGTTCCTGCCCATCTCCATCTGCACTGATGTGTGGTCACGTTCACCTCTGTGACGTGTCCACTTCCCCCTGCTCTGGTAAAGGCTCCGTCGTTGGCTTTGTGTCAGGCGGTGTGACTCTGGCTTCTGTCTGCTGGAGCCAGCTTCACACCTCAGGTTACTAGGAGGGCTTAGGTTCGACTGCTCTTTTGGCCATTTATTGCAGCTCACTGTAAAGGGCGGGAAGGTGGAAGCAGAGCGGCTGATTGGCGTTATGGGTGTTGTTTCCATGGGGGGCTTGGGGGGTCTCCCCAACCGGGGTACACCTGGTGCACCTGGCAGTGTTCGGGTTGCAGGGCCAGGCCCGTTGGGGCCCTGTGCCAGCCAGGATGACACACCAGCCCTTTGAGCTCTTTTCCTGGCCCGCTGGGCACTAAGCCAAGTGTGCTGTTTAGGCAGAACGGGACAGTGTGTGTGTGTTTGTTTTAGGGTTACACCCAGCAGTGCTCAGGACTACCTCCTGGCTCTGAGCTGAGGGATCACTCCTGGCAAGGGTTGAGGGACCATATGGGATGCTGGGTATCGAACTCTCATTGGTGACATACAGGGAAGCGCCCTACCCAGTGCACTATCACTCTGACCCTAAAATCTGCTGAATTTATGAGGGAGAGTTGGAAATTGAGAAGGGTTTCTATTTTAACTGTAGACAGCTATCCATACAAATAGCAAGAGTCAAAGATTTAGTGATCTTGAATAGATTAACGTGATTTAAAAACTTACTAGCAAGCCTCAGCAAATCTTGGAATTTGCAAAAATTATCAATAATTTTTGATAATTTTGAATATATTTTTGTGATTAAAAAACTAGCAGATCTTACAGTTTCTCAGCAGATCTTATAATTTGCTGAAATTATCACTAATTGATAAAGTTTTGGGGGGACTTTTTTGGGTTACACTTGACGGTGTTCAGGGGTTACTCCTGATTCTGCACTCAGGAATTACTCTTGGCAGTACTCAGGGAACCATATGGGATGCTGGGAATCGAACCTGGGTCAGCCATGTGCAAGGCAAATGCCATTCCCGCTGTACTATCTCTCTGGCCCCAATTATTGATAATTTTAAATATTTCTAATCCCTGGGTATTTGTGTAGCAGTGTAAGCTGAATATGTTCTCTTATTGCTTTACAAATTATTTGTTTGTGTGCATTGGCATTTTAGCCCACATGTAGTTGGTTTTTTTAATTGATCAATATGAGCATTATTTTTGGAGTTGGTGAAGTGGTAGAAAAATGATTGAAAAACAGTGTAAGACTGTACAATCAGCCTGTGGGTTTTAAGTTGTTTTTATTTCAGTGCTAAGAGCATCTCTTGAAGACAGTTAAATAAACCATGAGGGTTGTTTAATTTGGAAGTAAAGTGCTCACACTGGTACATTCTACTAGTGTACCAGTTATTGGGTTTTCGCCAAACCATTGCCCTTTTACAAAAAAATCACAGAATGCTCTGTTTATCTTCAGCATTTCAGTATTTGAATTTCCAAGTGTGAGTGCTGAGAGACATGATACTTTCACTTTCTGGAGCATTTACCTTGAATATTCAAAATACTTCCCAATAAAGGACGCGTGACTGCAAGCTTAGTGTGTTCCCTGTTGTTTTGAAGACTCTCTGTGACAATGCTAAACACAGCTACTGCTCTCCGTAATCATGAATTAAAAATGGTCAAGGCAAAGCAAGTTAGACTTTTTTTTCAATCAGCGAATTAGCTGTATAGTTGAGTGGCCTTTCCTCCCCAAATCCATTTCTACTCACAAGTCCCAGAGGGTCACCGTAGGGTTTTCCTAGGTATTATTAGTTGAGGACATACGGGATTAGTGCTGTCCTTTGAAGGAGAAGAAATAACACCCGTTGATGGGCACACATAAGATTGGCAATCTGAAGGTGAGACCAAGAAAGGAATTATGTGTTAACCAAAAAGGGCCTGTCAGGAATTGCATCAGACCAGCAGAGATCAGGAGAACGCCATGTTAGCTTCCAGAAGGAACCAATCCCGGTGATTAGATGGATGTTTGGACTTCTGGGCTCCAGAACCGTGAAGAAATTGTTTTGAGTCATCTTAAGCTACTCCGTTTGTTGCCGTGGTTCTAGTCATCAATACGAATAGTGTAGGGCCTCAGGACCCATTTCCAGTGCAAGAGACACATCCAGTGTGATGCGCAGAGCCATATGACCTGCCCTTTAAGCTGCTGCTCAGTCATGCGGATGGTAAAACTGGTGTCACCGTAGCGTCATGTGCCCAGACCTCTACCTGCCTTTTTTTATATTCCCTGTTCCAGGAGTTTGCTCATGGGAATTGATGATTTTAATTTCAGTGAGGGTGAAGTTTCAACTTGATTCGCTTCTGCTGTTGTTTTGTTTTTACACCCAGCGGTGCTCAGGGGATTACTCCCGACTTTGTGCTCGAGTGTCCTTCCTAGAGGTCCATGGGGGACCTTGTGCTGTGTGGGTGATTGAACACAGACTATGTTTCTGGCTCCTGAATTTTCATCTTGAGTGTGTGTGTGTGTGTGTGTGTGTGTGTGTGTGTGTGTGTGTGTGTTCGGGGTATGTTGGCTTTTGCAGCAGCAGTCAGCCACACCCATCAGTACCTTAATCCAGCCCATGATTTGGTTCTCATGGTCCAGGCCATTGCTAATATCTCACATCATTCTTCATGGCGCAGGAATGTGGGTTCCTCCCGTGTGGGGCCTCTCCCTCCTCAGAGCTCCCAGTGAGTTCTGGACTGTCTGGCAGAACCTGTGAAAGGGTGCTGGTGCTGTTAAACGGGCAGATTGAAGTTGAAGGTAGGGCTAGGAAGATCCCTCAGTAGTTGGGGACACATGCAAAATTTGGGATCCGAGTTCAAAGCCCAGCATCTCATGCCTCTTGGGCACTGTTGGATGTTAAAAAAGCAATATGTTGCTTTTGCATTTAATTACCTATCACATTGAAAATCAAAGTTAGCTTTTAGCTGATAAGAGATTGTATAGTCTCTGGAAATTCAGTTATTTCCAAACATTTTTCTTTTCCTGTTCGCTTTATTTTTGTATTCTGAAAGGGAGTCAACAAATAATGCACCTTGTAATGCCCAATACAAGGTTTGGGAGGTCAATTTTGTACTCCAATTTCCAGGACACTAACTGTGATAAAAGAAGATTGATTCTGTCTGGTAAACGCAATCTCTTCTCTCCTTCCCAGTTCCCCTTGTTGTTGTCTGTTGCTCATCCCTTTGTCACAGATACTTGGAGTGTTTATATAAGTATTTATTTATTATATACTCCTAACAGAGGTACAGCAGAGCTGGCAAGTTCCCCGTGGCATATTCAATATGCCAAAAACAGTAACAACAAATCTCACAATGGAGACGTTACCGGTACCCGCTCAAGCAAATCGATGAACAACAGGAGGACAGTGCTACAGTGCCTAACAGAGGTTATGATGAAAATAGAGACAGGCTATGTTTCAAATGTATATAACGCTGCATTTGATTCTCCTGAATGATCTCATTTGCCCTTTCTTTAAAGAATAAAATTTCCACCACTGGATGTGTCCCTAAAACAAAACAAACAACAGCAACACCCCCCCCCCCCCCCAAAAAAAAAGATTGCTAGGGACTAGAGTTAGTTTTTGAGACCTTTTATTCTTACCGTGTAGCTGGGGATCATAGAGTGTTTCATAGTTTGCCGTCTACACTGGGAAGCAACTTTGACAGAGGTCTCAGTACAGGAGTCCGTCCATTCCGTAGCCAGTATTGGGTGAGCAGCCCTCTGCAGGGACTTCTCTGTAGTCTGGAAGAGCAAAGGCTGCTCTGGAATCTGTAAGCCAGTGACAGGGGGCAGGTGCCTGGGAGAACCACCCGAAGACCAAAACTTAATTTTTTTTTGTGATTTCCAAGGAATTGAATCATTTGGCTCAGAGCTGAAGAGATAGTTATTGATGTTAAATTTGATGCCCAGTCTGTGATTGGCCCCAGTTCAATACCCAGTCTGGCTGCCCCCCCCCCCCCCCCCCCGCCGGGTAATCTCTGGCACCACAGGCCCAGGGCACAGCAGTGCATCCTTAGGGCTGCATCGACGGCCAGTCTGGTTGGCAGAACACTGCTGGGGGAGGCGGGCCCTTCAGTCCTGAATGCCACTTGGGACTCCCTCCCAAATCATTATCCCATATCTGAAAGCAGCATGGTTTTATTACCCATTAATGTTTTTATTAAAACTGTAGCAAAGAAATTAGCAGTTAAGGCTAATCAAATGGTTATATCTTAGACATATTCTAAGTCTACTGAATGGGATATATATGTTATTCACTCATATTTCTTAAGGCTGCCAGCTATGGATTCTGTGAAGTTCAGGACGGTCAACTGCAGCCATTTTCTTTTTCATTGTCGTTATTTAATAGCTGGCGCACAGCTAACCAGGTTCAATCCCTAGCACTGCAGATGGTCCCCTGGGCCCATCAGGGGTGATTCCTGAGCACAGAGCTAGGAATAAGCCATGAACACTGCTGGGTGTGACCCAGAACACAAACAGCCACATGGGAGATGGCTGCACGCACATGCTTTGCATGCAGGGATCCCTGTTTTGCTCCTCAGTACCACATGGTCCTCATCTCCACCAGCCGTGAACCCCGAGCACTGGGCTGGGAGTTGTCCCCAGGCACAGCGGCTAGGTGTGGCCCCCAAGCCAACTGATAGGCTTTCTTGCCGTTTGTGCTGCTGATCATGGTGCTGAGAATGGCTCTTACCAGGACAACCTCTTCCTTCCTTTTCTTTTGTTGAAAACCATCCACGTTCTTGGGGATTTGGGGGCAAAGAGGAAAAACAAATACAGAAGAGCTAGACGAAATTAGAATGCTATTGGCTTTGTATGAATAGAAAATTTTTGCGAGAAATTTTTTTCTTCTATCTTTATTTTATTTTATTTTATATTTTTGTGGTGCCAAGTATTGAACTCAGTTCTTACACAAACAAGACAAGTGTTCCACTACTAAGACATATCCCTGGCCCACATTTTAAGTTTATTTTGGTTTTCTTTTTTTTAGTTTCTTTTCTTTTAATATCTTAAAAAGTAATGACTTCACGTGTCTTATTCAAACACAGTTACTGGTGTCAACAGTTTGAAATCTGTTTCCTTTGTGGGGTGTGGACATAGGTTTGTTTTATTAATAATATGACTGATTTGCTGGTTTTGTTCTGTTACATGTCCTTAGGGTGTTTGGAGGGGGTTACTCATTTCTTTGGAGAAAAGAGGAAATTCTGTAGTGGAACTGTGCTTATTTTTATGCAATTTGATTTATAATTACTGACTGGAAGGAACCAGTATTGTTTAAGAGGAATCAGGAATCATTAAAAAGGTTACGCTGTGCTTTGTCAAATCAAAGAATGAAAATTCAGAAACAATTGTTACTAATGAGGAATGGGTAAAAATGGTAGCGTGTAGAGTATTTTGCAAGTCTCAGATATAAACACTGACCACTTGGAAACGTGTACGATCCAAGTTGAAAAGCGTATAGCAGGAAATCAAAATGGTGTGCTGGTGTCAGTATGAAAATGACTTGCATAGAAGACTTGTCAAAGTGTTGATACTGTTATCAGGAAAGTAGGCTTCTTCCTCCTCTGTGGGGCGGAGAGCCGGCACTGGGAAGGCCCATCGTCTCACACCCGGCTCAGTCCCACCACTTAAGCTCCCTCCCAGGTTACTGAGTCATAAATGAGCTCTGAGCACTGCTGGGTGTGACTCCAAACCTTTATACGGGACAATCATTGATATAGAATAAGCATATAAAAGGGAATGTTGTGGATTTTATATGCGGGTTTTCACTGTCTTAGGAGAGAGGAACCGTGGACTGGATTCTCCAATAGTCGTTCCTGCATTTTGTTTACTTGGGTGTTTCCTTGCGTGTTGAACACCCAACATTCCTCACGAAAGCGTGGCCTGGTGCAGGCCTGCCGTTGCTGGGACCGTGGGGCCGTCTGGCTTCATCTCCCTGATTCCCATACCCAGGACTGTCTCTCTCACCTCTGACACAGTTTGCCTGAAGGAGTGATTATGTTTATTCTTCAGAGCGCAGTGAGAGTGAATCGGGTTACACTGGGCTTAAGGCCTTCTCAGATTGAAGATTTAATCTTCAGCATCGGAGGTTCTATAAAGTCTCGCAATGTCTAGTAACTTGGGATTTTCTTGAAGTTTAAATTTGAAGCTAACCCTTCCCTGCCAAGTCCTGCCCAGTTCTCATCATTTCAGCGGCATTCATTGGTTTCTCCTCTCTTGGGGCAGTTTACGCTTTAGTGCTTATGCCTTGTGACATTAGTCTTTGTAGGCAGGTGCCCCCAGAGCAAAGCCAGCTGAGAAAGTGGGTGATGGTAGATCTCTCAAGTCGCCCAGAGTGGTTCTTCTGCTTGTTTTGGGCCACTCCTGGTGGCTGTGCTCTGGGCTTACTCCTTGTGGGGCTCAGGGGACCACATGCAGTGACAGGAGTACAGCCCAAGTCAGCTGTGAGGCTACCATCACTTTGGTCTGGTGGGCCTTTTGGGTATTTTGTTTTTAACCAGAAAATAGGTGTGCAGTTAAGAACTTTGAATATGGTAGGAACTTCGTGAGCCTGCCTTTCATATAATGGAAGTGACAACAAAAACGTAGTGAAACCATTCTGGTGACTTTTTTTAGCCAAGGGGAAGAAAACTTACTCATCAAATGAGAAAGAACACAAAAGAGGACTTTGAAAAAGCTCTATAAAATATAAATCTGCCTTTATGCTCAGGAAAATAACATCTCCATTTCTGGGAAGTAACAGATGGCAATGACATTGAGCTAACAGGTTAAGGCTGATTTGATGAAAATTTTCAAATGCGTTTTCTTTGCAAAATATGAAGTGACTCAGGGAGACTGCACCAGTTAATCATGTCCTTTCCTGGAACTGAGTGGAAGCGGCTCAGAGCAAGGAGGGTTGTGCTGTCAATGAATTGCAAATTATAATGAAATCCACATGTGGAGAAAATCGCTTTTCTAAAGAGACACCTCAGGAGTAGACAGGAGTCTCCAATATTCAGATGGTTAGGGAGTAATTTTGATCTGTTGGTGGGATGGAGGGAACTTCAAGTTGCCTGAGGGATAAATCTAGGCCCTTGTGAAGAAAGGAGGAAGGAAGAAAGGAAGGAGGAGGAGAGTGTGAAAGGCAAGGCCTGCTCTGTTCATTTACTGTTTCTCTTTCATCTTCTTTTCAGCTTGATTTATTTACTGCTTTGGTTGAGATTATCAACCAAATACTGATAATCGTCCAGGTTTTTTTTTTTTTAACGAAAACTAAAAAAGAATAACCCCAAACTTGTCCAAACCACAATCATTGTTAAAACTGTTATTCAGCAACTTTTAAATTGTAGATTCCAGTGGCTGGAGCAATTGTACAGCAGGTAGGGCACTTGCCTTGCATGTGGCTGAGCTGAGTTTAATCCCCGTCATCCCATAAGGTTCCCCGAGCACTGCCGGGAGTAATTCCTGAGTGCAGAGCCAGGAGTAACCCCTGAGCATCACCTGTATGGCTTCCAAACAAAGAATGTAGTGTAAATTGTAGATTCCAGCAAAATCTCAGTGTCTTCCCATCCCATCACTGAAATTAGAAAGTATTTCGTGGAGTCGTCTGTTTGTTTCTAGCAAGTCTTTCAGTTGATGTTACCCACTAAGGCTCTGGTGCTCTGCTGAACTTGTGATTCAGTTCCTATCGTTACCTTTGTTTCATATATAGTTTGCCACATAGTCTGCATAACATACAGCCACAGACCTCATCTTCACTTTGCTTTTTTGATTTTTGAGAAGTTTGTGGTTACTTTTACCCCAGCTAATATTAGGGTTTGCCATTTTTCTCCTTTTCATGGTCGTTGGCCTTGTGTTTACAGAGCCCTTAAGAGTTTAAAGGGTTATTTTTTTTCCTAGGTACCATTTAATGAATATTACAAGGGAAATTATAAGCTCTAGTGGTATTTAAGAATTTAGTGATTAGAGAAAGGTTCAGGGCATGACATTTCTCAGGGATAAGGTCCGAGGTAACTTGAGAGATATAAATAAACCTAATCAAATTGAGTGGTTGACAGTAAGAAGCGAGATTTACTGGGCATTTGACTTTTTGTTTTTTGATCTGATGCATAAATTAACCGTCCCCAGATTGATTTAGCAGCTGGTTGTCATTTCCATTAGCCAAGGCAACTAGTCTTAAATCTGTTTCCAAGCTCCTGCAGGCTACCTGGCTGAGTTTGTTTAGCCTTTCATCTGCGAGACCAAATTCCCAGGTGTCAGTTCAGTGCTCATGTCTCTAGACCTTATTATGGCGTAGTTTAAAACCTTCTGCCAGCTCTTGAAATGACCCTAGACAGGTAATTTAATTCCGTCTTTCTGTCTCTGGAAGTAGTCAGAAAGGATTTAAGGATTTATATGCAATAAGAAACATGCTTTAGAGTTTTATCACTCTAAGCTCTAAAGATAGAGAAAGTGAGGCGAGAATTAATTGTTTTCACTCTTTGCTGACCATCCTCAGCCCCAGGAACCTGGTGTCTTCTTTCATGGGCTTCTATGCGTTGACCAGCTCTACCTTAGTTTCTGATAACACAGCGTTAGAAATGCTCTTATTTTCGTGTTAGGATTGTCCTAGCTTCATGTGCAGTTTCATTCTTGTTTTTGACTTGGCGTAGACATTCACTAGTTTATACACAGCATTGTTAATTTTGTAGATTGTTTTAGGGGAAATTCTGGCTATTAGAGCTTGAGAGTGTTTAGGTAAGTAGAGTGAAGTGATACAAGGTGGTCAAGTTGCAGTAGTTATTGCCCCCAACGGAACAGACGCCGTGCGTCTGTTTGCTCCTTTCTCGGAATCGGGAATCCAGGCATCCGGCTGGGTTCAGGGTCTAGTGTCATGAATTCTCTTCAGATGTCCAAGAGGCTGGAGAAGGATTTGCTTCCAACATGGCTGCCCAGACGTCATCTCCCTTCTCTCCTGGCTGTTGGCAGGAAGCTTCAATTCCTTACATTGTTGGCCGTTTTATTGCATTCCAAGAATGTCCTCATAACATGGCAGTTGGCGTCCCCAGAGGGAGTGATACTAGAGAGAGCAAGGAAGCTGGTGACCTGGT
The DNA here is from genome assembly GCF_029834395.1 of Sorex fumeus. NCBI lineage: Eukaryota > Metazoa > Chordata > Mammalia > Eulipotyphla > Soricidae > Sorex > Sorex fumeus. The sequence goes on from NW_026606208.1 coordinate 3,484,593, forward strand.
TTCAAGAATCACACGCCACAGTCACTCTGCCACATTCTCTTGTCAGAAACGCGTCACTAAGTAGAGTCACACGCAAGACACAGCAAATTAAAGCTCCTCCTTTGAAGAGAAGAATTTTTCTTTGTAGCGTAATTTCTTTTTTAGTTTTGTATCCAGTTTAAAAACAGTCTTTTAAATAATAATTGGGTAACGTGGCTCCTTTAGTGTTTTAAGTTTATAGTTTGAAAGGAAGAATTTAAAGGAACTTGTGGGTATATTTTCAAACTACTGCACTAATAACCAGTGGGATATTTTTAGCAAACATCTAATTAACAGTAACCAAATTTGTTCTTATTTTCATGTTGGTTCAGTGGTTTAGTTCTAGTTAAGTGCGTTTCTGATACTATAAATGTATGTTCCTGAAAATTCTCAGGTTCTCTAGAGTTTCAAATTTAAAATGAAAGGATTAAATAGAAAATTAAGTTTGGGGAAGTAGGATTCCTTTTTTTCCCCCTTTCTTTTCTTTTTGGGTCACACCCGGCGATGCTCAGGGGTTATGCTGGCTCATACACTTAGTAATCACTCCTGGTGGTGCTTGGGGGACCATATGGGATGCTGGGAATCGAACCTGGGTCGGCCACGTACAAGGCAAATGACCTACCCACTGTACTATCGCTCCAGCCCCGGGAGTAGGATTCTTAAGTTCATGCGCCTTTATAGTCAAAATGTTAGCAGTAGTGCATTGTACTGTGACTTCCCCCTGTCCCTTTCAAAGTTAATTGTATTGCTAGTCTTCTGATACTCCTTGCCTTGAGTACATCCTAATGAACCAACGCTGTGCATCAACCCCACCACCACTGTCACCGTCCCTCCATCATTGTCCCCATTTTCTCAACTACCCCTCCAGCCTGCCCCCGAGCAGGCCCCGAGCAGTGGTATATTGGATATTACCACTCAGTGGCTAATGGGACAACCAAAAAATATTCCAGTAAAAGAAAATTTGTGAAAATTGTCATACCTCACCTTGGGGATAAGTCTTTGTCTGATAGTTTACTAGGCTGTTTTTGCAAGTTCAGCCGTCTGTGTTTGTGTTTTTGTTAGGTGAGCTTAGCTGGCCTCTCCCTTACATTCTTGCCCAGTCTGGTGGGCTCCTACTGGGATCTAGTATTGTTGAATTTGGAGATGTCACCCACTCCGGAAGCTCTAGAATATTGAATTGTGCAGTTCCGCTGGAGGCAGGGCGGCAGCTGTTTGGGGTTTAAGTGGGGCTCTGGTAGGGGGGCCTCTAGCCCATCCTTGTCCTGAGATGGCCCCAGAGGTCTCAGCTGGGCCTGGGTATTTGAGAAATGTTTTTGCAACTAGTTGATCTCTTGAGATTCATTTATGAGTCTCTAGAACATGGTGGTAGGTGAGCTTCCATGGCCACAGTGGTGGGATGAAGCCACTCTTATTTTAAAAGTGGATGAGTTTATCTAAAATATCACAAGGATCTCTGTCTTTTCTTTGACCCAGACTGGAATTGACATAGGACTTGTTAAAACAGATTGCGGGGTTGTTGGAGGGATAATCCATGGTTAAAATGCTAGCCACTGGATCTGGTTTGAGTCAGTGCCAGCATCACATGGCCTCCTGAACACAGCTAGGAGTCACTCCTGAGCACAGAGCCAGAAGAAGGCTTTGAGCAGACACCTCCAGACATGCTTCCCCCCCGCCCCCGCCCCTCCAAAAAAAACCCTCTGCTGGACTGAACCAGAAATGGGGTTTAGAATGGAGATTAGAATCCCAGAAATGGCGTTTAGAATTTTAAACCCCAGTTTAGAATGTTGAACTTCTTAGATTAACAGTCAAGCAAATCAGGAAATGCCTATGAGTATAGGGAAAGACTTACTACGAAATTCAGTCCTTGACTTGGTAAAAAGTGTAGGGCACTAACTTTGGTTTATTGTTTTACATTAGAATATGTAATAAATTGACTGGAACGATAGCACAGCAGTAGGGCATTTACCCTGCCTGCGGCCGACATGGCCAGCCTGAGTTTGATTCCTCTGCCCCTCTCGGAGAGCCCAGCAAGCTACCGAGAGTATCTCGCCCGGACAGCAAAGCCTGGCAAGCTACCCGTAACGTATTCGATATGCCAGACACAGTAACAAGAAGTCTCATGGTGGAGATGTTACTGGGCCCGCTCGAGCAAATTGATGAACAATGGGAGGACAGTGCAGTGCTATGGAATAAATAAACCAATTTGAAGATGCTCGTTTCTAGTATATAACTGGGAAAAGAAGAGCAGAAGACCTATGTTAATAATGTGAATATTCAAGAAATTGGATCCACCCCACTGTGGACAGCAGAGTTTTCATACAGGTGTCAAGGTAGTTCAGTGGTGATGGAGACTCTTTTTGATCCTAGAATCATTTGGACAACCTTTTGGAAATATATAAATTCCCCTCCGCCCAAATTGATGGAACAAACCCCCCACAGACCTGCTTACTTCTTTATATAGAAATCAACTTGAAATTTATCGTGGACCTGAGAAGAGTTAGAACGATGGGCTTTTCAGGAGAAACGATGTGTTGAGTGTCGGGAATGCTGCTTGTGAAACTGGAGGGGTTGGCTCCTGGGAGTGACTTCCTCATCTCTATCCTCCTGAGGATGCTCAGATGAACTCACTGTCATATTTTGTGTGTGCTTGTTTATTTTCTGCCAGAGATCCATAACATTTGTCAGATTTTAAAAATGACTCTGAGTCAGACATGAAAGTGAGCAACTTCGGGTGAAGGGTGAGGTAGATGTTTTGAATGCATGAATGAATTTGTGAGGAAAGTTTGGGCAGTGCCTTTGATTTCTGGTTTTTTTTTCCCCCCAGATGGATGGCAGCAAAACATCCCTGTCTTTGCTGGTGGTGTAGAATGGAGCTCTTAGTCTCTGAGTAGTTATGGAGGATCCAGGTTGCGGGGGGGGGGTGCTTAGTGAACCTTGGTGGAAAGAAACTAATTCAGATGCAAGTTCTTCAGCCACGTTTCCAAACTCTTGTCTCAGTCATATTTGAAAAACTCAAGAGAATGTTGTCTTGGTATTCTCATTGTGGAGTGCTGAAGACAGCAGGCATTTCAGATTCTTGGCTGGAGTGATAGCACAATGGGTAGGGCATTTGCCTTGCACGTAGCCAAACCCGGGTTCGATTCCTCCATCCCTCTCGGAGAGCCTGGAAAGCTACTGAGAGTATCCCGCCCGCACGGCAGAGCCTCGCAAGCTCCCTGTGACGTATTCGATATGCCAAACACAGTAACAAGTTTCACCATGGAGGCGTTACTGGGCCCACTGGAGCAAATCGATGAACAACGTGAGGACAGTGCGACGGTGCTATTCCCTCTTTAAGCAGTTGTGATATAGGAATTGTCTGTTTCATTTAGTTTTAAGATGTAGCGATGTAGTTTGAAATGCATTTTCTCCAGGTTCACCCTTGGCCTGTTTTCATTCATTTGTGTTTTTTTATTGGGGGGGGGGGCATACCCAGTGGTGCTCTGGAGCTTCTCCCAGCTCAGTGCTCAGGGGGCCATGTGCTTCCAGGGATTGAACCGGGGCCTTGTCTAGCAAAGCATATGCTCAGTTTCTTGAACAGGCACTCTGGCTTCTGTATTTTTCATTGTATTATTTTTATTATTTGTTTGGTTTTTGGACCTCCCCGAGAGATGCTCAAGGGTTACTCTTGGCTCTGTGTTCAGGACCGTATGGAATGCCAGGGATGGAACCTGGGTCGGCTATGTGCAAGGCAAGTGCCCTCCCCCCTGTGCTCTCTCTCTCTGGGCCCTGTCTTCTAGCTTCTGTATTTTAAAAATATCTGTAGAGATATCTGAATAGATCATCTTACCTACTGTTTGTCCAGTAAGAGTCTATGTTTTAAACTACTCTTTCATGGTCCCTTTTTCTTTTTTCTTTTTGGGTCACACCTGGCTCTGCACTCAGGAGTTACTCCTGGTGGTGCTCAGGGGACCATATGGGATGCTGGGACTCGAACCCGGGTCGGCGGCGTGCAGGGCAAACGCCCTACCCGCTGTGCTATCTCTCCAGCTCCCTCATAGTCTCTTGATCTCAGCTTGAAAGACGTTTCTTAGAGCTGTTTTTTACTACTGGGTCACACAGGAAATTTCTTAAGACTTCAAGAAATTAGAGGAGCATTTCTAAGATAAGAGTTAGGACCATTTGGTTCAGCCTTGAGCTGGCAGACATCAGTTACTCTGGTAGCGTTAGTTTTTATTAAACTTAGGACAGGGTTCCTGAGAGAGAGAGAGAGAGAGAGAGAGAGAGAGAGAGAGAGAGAGAGAGAGAGAGACGAGCTCGGAAATTGGATCCCAAGGAGCTTGCCTTGGGAGATTGCCCAGGTACATTGCTTACTCCTGTTCCCCAGAGTGGACTTTGGAGTCCTCAGGGGATGTCTGACCTGGAGCTCCAGGGAGAGCAGACGACAGCGGGTGGAAATTCCCTCAGCAAGACAAGAGGGCCTTGGGGAGGCTGGGAGGAGTGACGCTTTCCGTCCGACTCTTACGCAGGCTCTTGCACCGTTCCGACCGTTTAGGAGTTTTCCGACTGTTTCTTGCTGGGGTGAGGGTGGGGGGCACACCCAGTGTTGTGGTGTGCAGGACTCACCCCTGCTCTGTAGGAGTGCTGTCTCCCTGCTTTCGTCTCCTCTGCTCTTGGCTTGGTCTCTTTGCCGGGACTCTCTAGGGTTTCTGTGGAGCTGGAGCAATGAAGGGCTGTCCCTTACGAGGCCCCCTGCTTGCCTTTTGTCTTTCTCAGCCTCCCAGGTCTGTGTGTGCGTAGCAAGTGTCCTTGGAGCCAGTGTCACGATGCGTCAAGTGCCTGTCTCTTGAGTCCCTAGTATTTATATAAAGGGGTACAGATACGTGTGTGCATTTAGATTATGTGTATGCATTTAGATTAGGTTCCCTGGTAATGAATTCTGGTGTATAGCCATGGGAGTTGAAATTTGGGGATCTGTTCTTTTTAGTCTTGCTCTTACCGTACATTTTTTTTTTCTTGAGTCATTTCTTCTACTCCCAAGTCTGTCCTGTGGAAAGTAGCTCTTCACGGGGGCTGTCTGGGCCTCTTCTCTCTGGGTGGGTCGTGCAGAAGGGGAAAAGAGAGTAGCTCTGGTTCAGTAGGCATGTCTATCCTGAATAGTCTCCTGGGTGTACCCCTTACTGTGGGACTCCACTCACAGTGCTTGCCATTCGGTTCTTTGCTGATCCCCAGGTTCAAATAGCTGGACTACTGTGTTCCCAAACAAAATGACATAGTGTGTAGTATTCATTTTAGAACACATTCTGCTAGAGTAGGCGAAAGAGAAAGGCAGACTCACGCCCTGCAGGTTTGATTGTTTGCCATCAGTCTGCCCCAAGGTGTATAATGGGCGCGTTCAAACATTTTGGTTCTGTTTGAGGTGTGTGTGTGTGTGTGTGTGTGTGTGTGTGTGTGTGTGTGTTTCTGTCCTCGCTATTTCTCTTCCCATAAGTATCTACCAAAATTACTTTGTATTTATGCCAATTTTTAATCTCTATGGTAATAGATTAAAAAATTAAATCTCTTTCTTCTGTTAGCTCTTGGGATTAGGAAGATTTTCAAATAAATATGAGGTAGCAAAACACACACACACACATTAAAAACCAAGCTAGCGCGCGCATGCGCGCACACACACACACACACACACACACGCACCCCCCCCAAAAAAAAAACCAAGCTAGCACTCTGGAATGGGTCCTCCTCCAGGACTTGAATTCCTCATTTATCTCTAAGCATGAACTTGAGCGTTGAGTGTTTGGTGTTACCTACTGGGGATCTGAACTGGAAAGTGCCTTACTCCTCGTCAGTCCCATCACACGTTAATCGCAGCTGTTCTCTTCAGCCTATAAGATTTGTCTGAATATAATTTCATAGTTAATTTTGATCTGAGAAATGAAGACTCTTCAGTCTGTTCTCAGCTTCTCTTTTTGACTAGTTTCTCCCTCTCACAGGTTGTCGCTGTACACCATTCTTCTTAGGCTCATGGTCAGTTCTCTTTACGGACTTAGTCTTTGATTATAGACAGTATTTTCTTACTAGCAAAATATTTCCTCCTTAAAAAAAACGTTTCTTTAGTAGTGATTATTTATTGAATACCAGTTGAAGGAAGAATAACATTAATTCTGATCAGTCTCATTGAATGCTAGATCTTGAATGCTATTTTCTTATTTTAATCTATAATATTTTCTTCTTAGTACACTTAAATTCGCTCTGGCATTCATAAATAGCTTTAATTCATTTTTAATGTAAAATTAAAACATGGAGACACAGAAGAAAATTAAACCTAGATTGCTCCAGAGGATTTTAAGTGGCCTTTTCCTGGGATTTTTAAGGAAAAGACTCTTCTAATATTAAAATATGCATGGGAGATAAAGAAACTCTTACCATAATTACATTACTGCAGCTTTCTTATTTTCTCAATTATAAGTGAGATTATTTCGCACCATTATTCTCTGCTATCCGAGGAATTTATCTGGTGATGCTGATAAGAAGGGCGAGGGAGCCGACCTCATTTCACCGGGGAGATGGTCTAAAGTGCTGTCATGCATATTTTGAATGAGAGAATCCCTGTATTCAGTCCCCAGCCCTGGTCCTTAGCACCGTGTGGTCCCCTGAGCACCACCAGATGTGGCCTCAAATTAAACAAGTTTGAAGGCGCTGGGGGAACGACCCTGAGAGCTGGAGTGCAGGTCCAGGTTTGGTCCTTGACACCTTTGGCTCACTTGAACCCTGGGAGATGCAGGGGGGAAGGATTTGGGCCACATCTGGCAGCGGTGCTCAGGACCAGCTCCTGGCTCTGTGCTCAGGAGTTCCTCCCAGCAGTGCTTGGGGGACCATATGGGGTGCTGGGGATTCAACCTGTTTTTTGGTTTGGTTTCGTTTTATTTTAAAGGCTAACAGGTCTCCTCCCGTTTGTTTCAGGAAAACCTCACAGCAGCAATAGTTCCGAACGGATTCAGCTCTCAGGAATGTACAACGTCCGTAAAGGCAAAATGCAGCTGCCCGTGAACCGGTGGGCCAGGCGCCAAGTGATCCTGTGCGGGACCTGCCTCATCGTCTCCTCAGTGAAGGACAGCGTCACGGGGAAGATGCACGTCCTGCCGCTGATCGGGGGAAAAGTAAGTTGCCAACAGAACAGAAGTTTCCCCCGGCCTCCCTCCCTCTGATTCCTGAGGGCCTCTCCGTCCTGTGGAGATGGTTCCCGCCCGTCTGGGGTCCTCCTCGTCCCCTGGTTCTCCATCCGCGGGGCCCTGGGTGGTGGGATTGTGGACGGCAGTGAACAGTCACCTCAGCTCTCCAGAGACCTGGTGACGCCTGAGCTTGAGTTTTCCGTCGTGGCTCAGAGCGGAGCATCTCGGCTTCTCTGGAGAGGATGTTTTGAGTCGACTCTCTTGCTACCTGGGCGTGTCTTGCGTGTCTAGTAGGCTGGCCCTTCAGTCCCCGGCCCTTGGGTGCATCCTGGATGTCAGACTCCAGAGCAGGACTCAGCCTGTGCACCCCTCCCCGCCCCCCAGCGCCACCTCCTCAGCCTCATCCCCGTCCCTTCGTGCTTCGTGACCTGTGAGATCAGCGTTTTGAATGTATCACTGTAGCTCGTCATGAAGCGTGAAACCGACAAACTGCACATTTGCGAGAGACAAATCTCGGGTAGCCTTTGACCGGTATTTCCTACTTCACCTGCAGTTTCTTTAGGTACAAGAGTCAGTTGATCCTGCTGCTTAAAGAGCAGAAACAGGCGGATTGGGTTGTGGTTACCCCCCTACCCCTGCCCCCATTTTTCTTGCCGAATTCAGTACGGATAAGGGAATATTATTTCCATAATCATACGATCGTGTTTCCTGATGTTTAAAAGCCAGTGATAGGGGCTGGAGCAATAGCACAGTGGGTAGGGCGTTTGCCTTGCACGCAGTCGACCCGGGTTCAATTCCCAGCATCCCATATGGTCCCCCGAGCACCGCCAAGAGTGATTCCTGAGCGCAGAGCCAGGAGGAACTCCTGAGAATCGCCGGGTGTGACCCCCTCCCCCCCAAAAAAGCAAAAACAAAAAGCAAAATAAATAAATAAATAAAAATAAAAGCCAGTGATAATCTGTCAATAAAGGAGAGGGCAAATCAGCATGAAACAATGCGTTTAGAAACCAGAGTCACATCCTGAGTGTTTTTTGGTGGAGTGGGTGGGTGGAATGAGAAATAAGAAGGCTTGAGAGCATGAAGTTCTTGGTGGCAGCCATACAGCTGCCCCCCACCCATTCCCCCAGCACCCGTGTCCACCCCATCGGAGAGTGAACAAGCAAGCCCAAGGCATGGCTCTGGGCCCAAAAGAGGGACACAGCCCTGCGTGGATGCTGCCTGGATCGGGAGGGAAGGGAATCTGCCACCACATGGGAGGTGGGTTTTCCCCTCAAGTGCATTTGGGAACAGAAGAGGGAGAAGGTACGTCAGACAACACTGAAGGAACCAGCCTTTATGGAAGTGAACTGGGCGGGCGCAGCGACCAGTCATTGTGTTGTTACCGGCTTTGTAGCAAGTTCATTTCTTGTAAGTTTAAACACGTCTGTCTTTAGGAACACAAGACCCCCCCCCCCCCCCGCCCATTATATTCTCTCATCCATAGAAGGCTAATACGTGCGTCAGCTTTTAAGTAGATTTAGGCTGCTAGGTTATGTTTAGATCAGTTTCAGTCGCCCATTTTAAAACAATTACTTCTCAGCTTTCATCCAAGCAGTTAAAAGATAGTGATATCTTATTGCTGACGATTTTATCCTTTGAAGGGATTATTTAAAAGGAGCCATCATGATGATTGTGCGCTTAGTCATCATGTAAAAGAAACATTTTAAAAGTCATATTTTACGTTTGAAAACCCAGGGGTCCGACCATCTCTTCTCTAGGATTCAGTTTTCACAGGCAAATTGAATAACTGTTTAACCACACAGCCTCTGTGAAGAAGCCCCTTTGCTTAGTGTCTCAGGATTACCAGGTTGGATAAGTCCTCACCACAGACTTCTAAAAATATTATTTATTTACTGATAAGAGAAAATAAATTTTATTTATTTACAACGTTGTCTGCTCTAAGTAAGGAGGAAAAAAGGTACCAAAGGGAGAATGACAGATGAGATTGCAGTTTGGGGGGCGGGGGGGGGATAGGGAATTTTGTGATTAAAAAAAGCAATGAGAACAGAATTTGAAGGGTTAAAAAAATATCTTCCCCTGAAGGAGATGGTCAGAAAGAGTATTGTGCTCAGAGAACCAGGGGCAAAAAAAAAAAAAAATAGCAGCAGAGTGTTCAGATCAGGTCGGAAGAGCCAGTCTTAATTAGCATTTTCATTCAGAGTTGGAGACTTGTCCTGGTTCCCAGGCCTGTTATTGGATGGTCTTCTGGACGGGGTGGATTGAAAGTTAATAGCTTCCTTTTCTCACAGATAAACCTTGTAAAACCTGTTTGCTCTCCGCCTTTAAAAAATTGAGGAGGTTGAAAAATTGAGTCTTTTAAAACCTGTTGGCCAAGTTAAAGGGGGAAAAAAAATTCACTCTTTGCAATCTGAGTTTTCATATTAATGAGAACGTGTTCCTTTTTAAATTGCTTCCTTAAAGGAAAAACAGTGAACGGAATTATGGGAAAGGTTATTGAAAGAGCAGCCAGCAGCAAGGTGGGGGACAGGTGGGTCTGGTCCTCGCCGTAAATGAAACAGCCGTGAACAAAGCGCCCTCTGCCACGGCTGAATCAGCACTTGGAGGGCGGGACATTTGAAATGGGAAGTTAAATAAGAGTCTTAAAACTTAATTCTTCAAAGGTTTTCCAGTATGTTTATTTGCTGTGCAGTTACTACATTGAACCTCTCTGGAGCGATAGCACAGCGGTAGGGCGTTCGCCTTGCGCGCAGCCAACATGGCCGACCCGAGTTCGATTCCTCCGCCCCTCTCGGAGAGCCCGGCAAGCTACCGAGAGTATCTCGCCCGCACGGCAGAGCGTGGCAAGCTCCCCGTGACGTATTCGATATGCCAGACACAGTAACAACAAGGTCTCCAATGGAGACGTTACTGGGCCCGCTCGAGCAAATTGACGATCAACGGGAGGACCGTGATACTGTGATACATACTGTGGATACTTGACTTGCTTTTTGTTAGATCGTAGCCCTGGAGTTGAGTGAACTGCATCCTCTGTCTCAGTATGCCCCTCACCCCAGACTGTTTTGGTCCTAGCGTATATATCCCTCCCTCCCTCCCTCCCTCCCTCCCTCCCTCCCTTCCTTCCTTCCTTCCTTCCTTCCTCCCTCCCTCCCTCCCTCCTTCCCTCCCTCCCTCTTTCCTTCCTCCCTCCCTCCCTCCCTCCCTCCCTCCCTCTTTCTTTCTTTCTTTCTTTCTTTCTTTCTTTCTTTCTTTCTTTCTTTCTTTCTTTCTTTCTTTCCTCCCTCCCTCTTTCTTTCTTTCTTTCTTTCTTTCTTTCTTTCTTTCTTTCTTTCTTTCTTTCTTTCATCACACCCAGTGATGCACAGGGGTTACTCCTGGCTGCACTCAAGAATTACTCCTGGCAGTGCTTGGGGGACCATATGGGATGCTGGGATTGGCCACGTGCAAGGCAAACGCCCTACCTGCTGTACTATAGCTCCAGCCCCTAATCCATCATTTTCTTATGTGATGAAGTAAGTTTTTATCCTATCACTCTTTTACTTTTTGTTTTGTTTTGTTTTATTTGCTCTGCATAGAAAACGGTATTGTACTGTGTGTGGTCTTCTGTGAATTTTTTTTTCTCCTCAGTACCACATCACATAAGAGTCCACGTTGCTGGTGATCTGTGGCTTCTTATTTCTGTGTGATGTTCCATTGTGTAAATGTTTCAACTTTACATCATTAATTGTCCTGTCTTGAGTTTGGGGTTGCGTCCTATTTTTTGTTATCATGAATGCTGCTGCTGGTGTAGTCTTATGTTGTCATGCACATGGTTTTTCTAGGACAGAAATTCTCAGCTGGAGTTGCTGCGCCTGAAAAACCACTTTTTTTTTTAACTTTTTATTAGTGAAACACCATGAGGTACAGTTGTAGACTTACACATTTTTGTGCTTGGGTTTCAGTTATACGGTGATCGAGCACCCCATCCCTCCACCAGTGCCCGTTCTCCACCACCACTGATCCCAGTATCCCTCCCACCCCCCATTCCTCCCGTCCCACCCTGCCTCTGTGGCAGGGCATTCCCTTTTAGAACCACTTGTTAATATGTGCTAGTGTTTGGCTTGTCAGCATGCCGAGTACCGTGGGCTAAGCTCTGCTGTGGACACCCTGCCTCCCCCCAGAGCTCTTCAAGTCTTTCTTGTTCCTACTCTCTGACCGGTCCGGCTTGGTGGGGATTGATTCCCCCCCTCGCCGCTGAAGGCTCTGTTCTTCTGGGTCTAATTGTGGAGCCCGCAGCTCTTCTTCACTGCCTTGGCAGGGGACAAAGAAACGAAAGGGCAGACGTGGAATTTCATCTATGGGTGATCTTCGCAGAGGTCACACACGCCTCTTCTGCGCACCCTTGACCAAAACTCAGTACATAACTTTGCACCTTAACTGCAAGGGGTCTAAGCAACACGGGGAAGTAAAGAGAGTGGTTACTCTTTTTTTTTTTTGCCTTTTGGGTCACACCTGGCAATGCACAGGGGTTCCTCCTGGCTCTGCACTCAGGAATTACCCCTGGCGGAGCTCAGGGGACCATATGGGATGCTGGGAATCGAACCCGGGTCGGCCGTGTGCAAGGCAAACGCCCTACCCGCTGTGCTATCTCTCCAGCCCTCTGAGAGTGGTTACTCTTGAGGAATATGCACTTACAGGGGAGGGGACTCGGAGTGTGGAACGTAACGCACACTGCTAGATAGCCAGAGACAACACACAGCGGCTTAACTCAAAATCCCTGTAGTGAACTCGAGAGGCATGGCCTTTGGGTGCAGATGCTTAGGACACATACAGTTACTTGTTTCAGAAACGTGCAGATTAAATTAATTTGGGGACCTAGGGGCCACATGAGCCAGTGTGTGGGGGCTTCTCCCAGCTCTGTGCACAGGGTACTTGTAGCAGTGCTCAGGGAACAGTAGAGATGCTGGGGATGGAACCCAGGCGAGCCACGTGCAAGGCAGGCACCCTGCCCACTCTACTCCCCAACCCCTAGGCATGATTTTCCCCCATTTTTTCTTTTTCTTTCTTTTTCTTTTTTTTTTAAATATTTCAGGCCACTCTGGGTGGTACTCAGGGCTTACTCTTGACTCTTGACCCAAAGATCACTACTGGCAGGGTTTGGGGCACCATATGTGGTGCCGGGGATTGAATTCAGCTCAGCTGCATGTACAGCAAGCACTTTGCCCCCAGTTACATGGCTCCAACCCCTAACTATGAATTTTTAATTGCCATTCAATTAGGTCTACATCAGTTTAATTTTGACCTAAGAACACAGATAGTCTATGATTCTGATCTTTTTTTTTTTTTTGAAGGATTTTTTAAAATGTCATGACTTGGTTTGTGCTAATTTTGGTAAGTGAAGTGGGTCTGTGTCGTTATTGTTTGGTAAAGAGTAACATACTGGGAGAGGAGTCCCCCCACCCCCACCCCACCCCGGGGACAGGTGATCCGGGATGACTCCCAGTGTGCCGAGCTCTGTGCTGCCGCTGTTGGGAAACCAGGTGGTGTCCTGGAGTGACTGTGGTCTCGTGGGAGCAGGCGCCTACCCAAGCCTCTGCCCTCCGTAGCCTCCAGGAGTGAAGGTTTGGGTCGGGCTCCGTCACTGCATTGTAGGAGTCTGACAGTTCCGGAGTTGGGCTTTCTGATTTCAGGGACTTACAATTTACAATTTCATAGTAAGTTGTTAAATTCTTACTTAACCTGCTTGAAGACTTCTATTTAAAAAAAAATTCCCAGTTATAATAAATAAGAAGGAGCCCCTATGTACAATATATTGAGCTGAAGTAGAAGTCCTGAAATAAATCTTGGGTGAAAATCCCCTCAAGAGGAACTGAGAATCGTTCTGTTGCTGAGTGTTTAGAGCGGGACGGAAGGGAGTTTGTCCCAGTTTGAAGCAGAGAGAAGAGCATTTCACTGCTGGAAAATCTAAAGCCAATGAACCTCTTTTTTGGAGTTTCTCTGTCATTTCTCTGGTCAGCCTCAGGGAGGGGCATGTCTGGGTCACAGGAGGACAGAAGTGAGTCAGTATGAGCCGGCTGAATCACCTGGACGTTAAGTTCATGAAGGATGTCGATGGTTCTGCTTTCTGACTTGTCATCGTTTGTCTCTTTATAGGTCGAAGAAGTGAAAAAGCACCAACACTGTTTAGCCTTTAGCTCCTCGGGACCCCAGAGCCAGACTTACTACATTTGTTTTGATACCTTCACCGAGTATTTAAGGTGGCTCCGGCAGGTCTCCAAGGTAAGCGCACGGCCCCGCTACTTGCTGTTTTGCCCTGTTCAAAAGATAAGCCTGGACACACTAGAATCTGCCAGAAATTTTTTCATAAAAATGTAAGCTTCGGTTGTAAAATTTAAAAATCTTCATGTTCTCTGCCAGTTTTTGTCTGTGCTTGAAAAGAAGAAAACTCAGCGGGTAGACTAGCCTTATCTAAACGTACACTTGGGTCGGAGGAGATTCCTGGGACTTACCCAGGCTCGGAAAAAAACCACAAAACACCCAGAAAATTGGTACAGAGTTTCCCCTTTCCTCTGCATTTTTTCCTTAAACAGAGCCAGTCTTGTGCTAAAGCCCTTTCACAGTTTTATCTTGTGCCTTTTAAATGATTTTATTTCTTTTATTGTTTGTTTTTTATCGTAGCCCCCTGATTTAGCGAGCCATCGTGATTCACAAAACAATGTGTGTCTCTGTGTGTCTGTGTGCATAGGCTAATTGAAACCAGAATAATGTGACAAATTAGGCAAACAAACGCTGGGATTTTGAGGATGCTTTTGAGGATTTTGTTTTTCTTTTTAATCTCTAGCTTATAGAGTCGATTAGTAAAATTGTGGGGTGGATTGCCTCCTTAGTGCTTCGTTATTGGGTGTTTTTATGAATTGAAGCACTCGGGCACAGAAGTATTACCGTGGAATTTGCTTTCATATTTTAAACATTTCTAATCCAGTTTCTTTTCTGTGTTCATTGTGATTTAGACAGCACTCTGACATAAACATTGGTCAAGTCAGTGAACGGGGATTAATTTTGGCGATAAGTTCATAGGGAATAATGTCTGCAAAGTCTCTTTGAAGTCTTGGTCACATTCCAGTTACCAGGTAAAAGCTCTTCTTAGATGATGCAACACGGTTAGGAGTGGGTTTTCTTTGCTTCCAGAGAAACAGTGGGGGCAAACCTACGTTGTTGGGATCGAGAAGATATTGTGAACCCAGCAGGCAAGTGGAGATGCTATGTGAAAGGAAAGCATCTCTGCAGAGAGATGGGGCAGGGGCCACTCCTGAGAGTTACTGGAGAACTATGGTGCTGGATGGGGAAGTATGTACTATCTGTCTGTCCAGAGTTCGCTCCAAGTTTGCAGATGTGAGACGAAAAGTCTTAAACATAACCGTTGGGCTCGATATCTGAGGGGGTATGTGGCTTCAGAGCAAAATGTCAATGGCTCACACTGTTTTTCTCATAATTAAATACCCAACTACGGTTAAAGTGTATGTTGAGTTTTTAAAAACTTGATTTTGGTCAATTTTCTATTTACAGAGAAGTCACAGATAGTTGAAGGAGTTTCCATGTCTTCTTCAGCTGATTTCCCAAACATATAACCACAGCGCATCTATTAAAACTAAGAAACCAATAAATATTAGTACATCACTTGGAATTAAACTCTGGTTTCCTTAGATTTTGCTCTTTTTTCCCCTGTGAATGCTCTCTCGTCTCTAGGGTCTATAGGTACCATAATGCATTTGGCTGTCTGTGAGAATTTTTAAATGTTTTAACAGTATTTTTCATGTCCTTGACAGTGTTGAGGACATATACTATTTAAGGTTTTGATGAAATGTCTCATGAAGCTGTTTGAATCTGTTAGATCAAATGCAATGTAATTGTAGGCTGTCTTACATTCCTTTCGGAACTAGTCAGAGGTTTAAACTATTAACAATGATAAGGATGTAATTTCAAGCATATGTAAACTATCTTGACTACTAATGACAGATTGTTTTGAGACAATAACAAAAAAAAGATTAATAGGTACTGGCTTTAATAGTCTTGTGCAGTAACATTTGCGCAGAGATAGGTCTCTGTTCTGAGGCCAGCTTTCTCTCGGCTGCTCTGTGGAAGGTCTGTGTCTCGGCTCTTGGGTGTAACAAGGTCCTGTTTTGCTCTCTGGGGAAGGACTTCCAGGGATGTAATTCTGGTTAGACAAGCAATAAAATTTCAGGTAATCACAGCGCCGTCTGAACAAGGTCAGAGTGAGATGGCCCTTTCTGAGGCGGGAACTTAAGGGGTGCTTTGGGAAATCCAGGGGGACAGGCTCTCCAGTCAGCAGGAGGGCAGGTGGGGCTCTGATGTCACAGTGACATCACATCCCAGGGGTCTGCCACTTCCTGTGAGCTTACACATCCCAGGGGTCAGCCACTTCCCGTGAGGTTACTGACCAGCCAGGGGCGCACATACTCCAGGAAGTTTTGTACTGCCAGTATTGGTTGTTGTGTGGAAAGTGGATTGTTAAGTGCAAGACATAGACGGCTGGAGGGGGTGCTTGGGGCGGGGGGGGGGGGGGTGGAGCCTTGTGTTCTAGATGAGAGGCAAAGGGGGGAGCTAGAGAGTAGAGGGGGAAAGGGGAATGATGGGTTTCGCAAACGGACAGGATTAGTCTCCAAATTACGGAGCATGAGGAAACGGGAGAAATAAAGGCTCCAGGTGGATGATAAGCGTCAGTCAGAAACCATAACACCAATGAGACTCACCGTCACAAGCATGGCAAAATAGGGTTTTTTTTTTAGCTTTTTGGGTCATACCCAGTGATGCACAGGAGTTACTCCTGGCTCTGCACTCAGGGATTACTCCTGACGGTGCTCGGGGGACCTTATGGGATGCTGGGGATTGAACCCAGGTCAGCCGCGTGCAAGGCGAAAATGCCCTACTCGCTGTGCCATCGCTCCAGCCCCAGAATACAGTTTTTGATTACAAGCAGCTCCAGTGCTGAGAAATAGCAGAGTGGAGTATGAGATGTGGGTCACGTGCAAGCGTTACTAGTAGGGGCTGGCAAGTGTTGCCTTCTGCTTGCTCAGTTGCTGGTGATTGTGACATGAACTTGGCCGCTAATTTAGTCCTGTTCCATCTGCTTTTCTGGTCTAGAGTCCAGAGGATCTGGACTGAAGCTCAAGGGATTAGACCCGTTTCCCTTGCCGCCATGCGTCTTGGCACATTGCCGTGCGATGGCCAGGAGGGTGCGATGGCCAGGAGGAAGCGCTGGCTAGGTGTGTGCCGAGTGCAGGGTATGTCGTTCTGTGCCCCAGGTAATCCCCACATCGACACCCACACCAGGCGGTGGCAGCCTTTTCTCTCTGAGGGGAAGTGGGGGGATGAGGCTTCCAGGAGGAAGGTGTGGTGGGGAGTTAGTCACCTTGCGAGGCTCCTGTCGTTCACTAGTGATTTGGAACTCAGCCTCCTCCCCATTCAGGAATCCCTGCGCAGACACTGGCAGGATAACAGAGCATTTGGGATGCAGAGGCAGAGCCGGAGGGCCCTATTACTCACTGCGATACAAAGTTTCCCAGTGCCTCACTGCGATACAAAGTTTCCAAGTGCCCCAGGTCCTTCCTACCGGTCCTCGCCTCAGAACCACACCAACTGCAGATGCCTGAAGGCGTCTGGCGGCCTGCACTTGTGACGTCCATCATTTTATCACCGTCCTGCCTGTGGTTTATCACTGTGTGTTTGACTGTGTATTGTAATACAAGTTTTTATGTTTATTTGATGTGCTTTCAGTTTATCTGAGCAGATTCTTCTTGGCTGCTCTTAGCCAGAGTAGCCTTTGAAGGGGAGTCTGTAAGGATGGATGGCAGGCACTGTGGAGATTTGGGCCTGAATAGTCGGGGTTCAGAGGGCAAGATATCAGACGCGATGATTTTTGATACAGTCTTTCCCTTCTCTAATCTTGAAACTTAGATGCATGTTTTAAAAAAAATTGATAAGTTTATATGGCTAGCGAATCAAATAGGAAGTGAGTTATAATGGGCTATTGAAAGAGGGTAGAGTTAGAAAAAAAATGAGTGAGCGCCAGATTTGAATATGACTCCTATAAGATTGGGCTATAGTCTTCTTTAAACTTTGTCCAGTATATTCCTGTGACACCTTATGGAATGTATATAGTATGTATGGAATCTTGATATGTCTCTGTAAAAATACATATGTGTGTTTTACAATATGTCTTGTAAAATATATATTGTAATATATATCTATATATCTCACAAGGCTGTGATCTTGTGATAATAATGTTTTACTGCTGCAGTTTGGGAAAATAATGGCGGGGGGGTAGCTACTAATAAAGGAAGAAGAGACATTTACCCATTTGGGTATTTGTGCTTCTGGGAAATTTGGAGTGGCTGAGCCAGTTATCAACCGCTTCTACTTCCTGCTTCCCCCTTGCTTTGTCGTCTGCTCTTCCTCATTTGGAGGTATTAGGAAGTGATACAGGTTAGTCACTTTGAGGCTTGGTTCCTGTGTTTCTTTCCTTATAAAGAAATAAAGTGTTCACAGATTGGATTGTCTTTAGGTTCTGATATTTATTTATTTATTTTATTTATTTATTTTTTGCTTTTTGGGTCACGCCCAGCAATGCAAGGGGTTACTCCTGGCTCTGCAGTCAGGAGTTACTCCTGGCGATGCTCAGGGGACCCTATGGGATGCTGGGAATTGAACCCAGGTTGGCCGCGTGCAAGGCAAACGCCCTACCTGCTGTGCTATCTCTCCAGCCCCCTAGGTCCTGATATTTAAAGCAGGATTCATTTTGATTAGGTTCTAGCACAGTGGTAGGGCGTTTGCCTTGCGTACTGCTGGCCTGGCTTAGCCAGGTTCAATTCCTCCGCCCTCTTGGAGAGCCCGGCAAGCTACCGAGAGTATTCCTTCCGCACGGCAGAGCCTGGCAAGCTACCCTTGATGTATTCAATATGCCAAACACAGTAACAAGTCTCAAAATGGAGACGTTACTGAACCCACTTGAGCAAATCGATGAACAATGGGAGGACAGTGATACAGTGCTACAGTTCTATCCTCATCCTGATCAGAGGAATACAGAAAGAAACAAATTCTCATGGATTTTAAAGTAAAATGAATGAGATAATTGTAAAATTAAATTTATTTCATTTTTAGTTTTAGTTTCAGTCTTAGCTATAGTAGAAATGTTCTTCTTTGTTCTAGGTTATGTCATTTCACTTGAATGAAAGTATAGGTATGAAAGGTTATTAATTACAAATGATTTGTTTTTCGGGAAGGCAGTGCTCAGGGGTGGCCCACCCCTGGTGGTGCTCTGGGGATCATATGTAGTGCCAGGGATCAAACTGGGGCCAGCTGGTTGCAAGGCAAGTGCCATATCATTCCTATACTTATTTCTCAAACTTAATTTTAGCATTAATATTGCTAGTTTAATTTCTAAGGCATTCGTTTCCAAGTTTTTAGTTTGGGTGGGTGTTGGTGGAAGAAATAGCTCCTTTGGGGAGGATGACAATATGATTGCAAAGTCATCTTTAAAATATTAACTCATAACATGCTTTAAGAATTCAGGGACCATCCAGTTTATGTGCTGTAAAACAGGACCGAGTCTGTTTGACCTGGGCGTGTGGGTCCAGCCTGTTTTCAAAGTGGTTTTCAGGGCCAGGGGTGACTAGCTGAGGGGAGAGAGGGATCGCAGAGGAACAGGGGTTCTGGTGTTTATTGGCAAAAGAAGAAAAGAAAAGGAATGACATCCTAGAAAAGGGGACCTAGCTATCTCTTTGTGGTCCTGTTTGGAGTTGGTCATTTAAGGCATGTTTATTGATTCTTTGAATTCCTTCAAAATTGATTTTTCATGTGGGTCTTCAGCTTTAGTCTTAGTTTCAGATTTTAACTCTGTCCCTTCTGAGACTTTGTCTCATCTCTAAGGTGTGTTTGGGGCTGGGGTGGTAGCTGGAGGGTCCTGAAACACTGTGGAGTGTGGCCACAAAACAAAGCCACAGAACAATGAAACGTGCTTTTCTGTATTTTAAGGTAGATTGTAAAGGATGTATGTTACCCGTTCCTGGTTGTGCATGCATGTGTTTTTCACTCTTTTATGGCAAATGAAATATTCAGCTATCTGCAGAGTAGCTCCAGACCCTGACCCCACAGATACCCACTCACGGCCAGTTGTATTTCACCTGCACGCTTAGCGTCTCTCCAGATTCTTGAGCAAATCTGTGTTTGTTTCACACACTCCTCTCATATATGGGTATTCATGGATACACCAGTGCACATAAGTCTACGTGTGTATGCATCCAAATACAGTATGTAGGTGTGTAGTCACACATATGTTCTGAGCTAGAATTCCTTTGAAAAACCTACTTCTATCGTTATCTTTGTTTTCAAAAGAAAGGCCAGTTCAGATTATTAGGACTCACACATCTGTCCAGATGACCGAGAGGAGAGAACTGACCAAGGTGACTTTGTTTCTGAAATAATGAAGCAGGTATTTTTTTTCTTTTTTGGGGGGGGGGGTCACACCCGACGATGCACAGGGGTTACTCCTGGCTAATACATTCAGGAATTACCCCTGGTGGTGCTCAGGGGACCATATGGGATGCTGGGAATCGAACCCGGGTCGGCCACATGCAAGGCAAACACCCTACCCACTGTGCTATTGCTCCAGCCTCATGAAGCAGGTCTTGCTAGAGAGAATACACAGTCGATGTAAGAAAGGGGCAGATTGTGAATTTCTGTTTCACCTTTTGGTTTGGGGGCCATACCCGGCAGTGCTCAGGGGTTACTCCTAGCAGTGCTTGAGCCTGGGTCAGGTGCGCGCATGGCAAGTGTCCTACCCGCTGTGCTAGGATTCCAGTTCCTGGCACTTTTCTCCTTTGCACATGGTCTAGTTCTCTCCTGTATAGGAAAAGGAGGAGACATAGCACGAGCTGTTCCGAGAACCTTCAGCCAGAGCAGATGCTCGACCATGAAGATCATGAACCGTGATGGGCGTTGTGGATCCACGGGAGGGAGTGTCCGTCTCTCTCCTTGACAATTAGTGGCTGACATCTGGGCGGCTGTCAGCTCTTTGGGTATCACCATCATATTTTCACGCTGGGTCATGTGGTTCGTGGGGACTGGGGGGAGTTGGACCGTACCTGATTGTGTTCAGAACTGAGTCTGGTGCTCGCTTGACTGTCTGCGGTGTCAGGGCATGGGGCAGGGGCCGGCACGTGCCTAGCTCTCTGGGTCTTCTCGGTCATCTTAAAATTTCTTTATCTTTTAGTCGCTGCAGCGAAATGCTGGTTATCATGATATATCAGGTTCCTCCTTCATAAGCACAGCACAGGCAAGTGGTAACTGCATGTCAGGCTGAGTGAAAGATCACATGAACTGCTGAATAAACATCACTCTTTGAACGAGAGTGAGATGATGCATTACAGTGAAGATTTGCTTTTCAAGTCCTTAAATAGAGTGGTTTGTCGTCCATTCTGTGCTTAGAACATTTCACTCACTGCTTGGGCCCAGTCATTCTCATGTGGGAAGGTTGAAGTTTTCCGACAGGCTTGTGTCATTAGAGGAAGCGGCGTGAAACCTTTCCAGAGTAGTCAGGGCCTGGGAGTGGCTCCCAGGGCTGGCGGGCCCAGTGCGGTTTCCATTCCCTGCACCCTGAGGTCCCCGGCCGAGTTCCCCTGAGCACTTACCCCCAAGCGCTGCTGGGTGTGACCTGTCAAATTAAAGTGATAAGACTTTTTTTTTTGAGATTACTTAGTCATCTCACATGCATGCTTTGTTTCTTTATTTGAAATAAGTTTAGGGAGTGTGTTACTTTGTTGTTAGCAAGTCTTGACACTGTTTCATGATGATGTTGGTGTTTTGATGGTATGAAGCTTTTCTCTCAGCACCGGGCTGCACAGGTAGACAGGTCTTTCATGAAAATTCACTTTGCGTTTTAGTTTTTATTTATTTATTTTTAAGAAGTCCTTGCTTCTTTATTTTTGGATTGGGGGACACACCTGTCTGTGCTCAGAGTTTCCTCCTGGCTCTGTGCTCAGTGATCACTCCTGCTGGTGCTCGGGGAACTGCATATGGTGCCAGGAATTGACCCTGTGTCAGCCTCTTGCAAGGCCAGTGTCCTACCCACTGCACTGTCTCTCCAGTCCACACTTCATATTTTATACCACTGTTCGGATAAAGAATCCAGGTCGAACTGACCAAAGACGGCCTAGCAGGCCGACCGTAGAGCCTCAGCGGGATCTGATGGACATGGCTTTTAGCTGACAAAATAGGCCCCTGCTCCTTTCAGATCCTCTCTGTCCCTTAAATCAACTCCATAGTGAGTTATTTGGCTTTATTTGGCATTTTGAATACCTTTGAAGGTATTTTTTCAATTTTCATCACGGTCACATGGCTCTTAGTTTAGGGATTTAGAATTGCACATTTCAGAAGGACCTTGTAGGGACCCCCTTCCCCCTGCGCGCGCGCACACACACACACACACACACACACACATACACACACACCACCACCACCACCACCACCACCATCACCACCATTTGATCACCTCCTGTAAATATCCGTTGTTTTCCAGACCCCTGCAGTGTCTGACAAGACAGTTCTTACTAGTAAGGGAACTGAAACCTGGAGCCCTGTGACTTTGCTCATTGATCTCTATTGTGCTGTTCGGTAGAAGACAGAACTCAACCACTGAATATTGACTCCACGTCATTTCCGTGCTCGCCCCACCCCCTCACTGAGTTGTGCTCAGAAGTTCTTCTGGGAATTCCAGCAGTTCCTGCTGCCACTCCCTCCAGGGCCCTTGTCTGCTGTCTGCTTTCCCTCCTGCGTGCTCTCCAGCTTCTCCATACGCTGGCGGAGTGTGTGGCTGCTGCTTCCTTTGCTCCAAACATTATGTCCAGAGTGAATCAATATTCCTTGGCGAGGGCATCTCTAAGGTCTCTAGGTGTTTTCGTTGACTGCCATGTTTGGCCTGCTCAGTGGCTCGAGTCGTGGCCCCCGTCACGTTAGTGGCAGTAACTCGAGGCTTGGACTCTTTCTCGGGACCAGGAACATTGGTTTAGATGCTTTACAGTAGCCGTGTGAGTTTAGTACCGAGAACAACTTAGGTCAGATTTGGCCACCACTGAGACAGTTGACTCCAGTTTGCAGATGAGAGCTGAGGTAGGAGGCGTTTCGCTCTGTCGTGTTGGGTCTTCTCTGCTGTGTTGCTCCTTCGCCTGAATTGTACTTACTGTGCTCTGACCCAGAGGGACAAAGTGAGCCAGGTTTCAAGAAATAACACGAGGGCCGGAGCGATAGCACAGCGGTAGGGCATTTGCCTTGCGCGCAGCCAGCCTGGCTGAGCCGGGTTTGATTCCTCCGCCCCTCTCGGAGACCCCGGCAAGCCACCCGTGATGTATTTGATACGCCAAACACAGTAACAACAAGTCTCAAAATGGAGACGTTACTGGGCCCGCTCAAGCAAATCCATGAACAATGGGAGGACAGTGACAGTGACAGATCCTCATGTATTATTTGACTTAATAAAACAAAAATTGTTAAAAAAAAAAAAAAGAACACTTGAGACTGACCGAGCCTCCAGAGGAAGATGCCAGTCCAGGGAGTCATTTGACCATGATTAGAATTGAAACACACCTTAATAAGTCTGGGCAGCTCTTGGCAGAATGCCCGGTGATCTCTTAGGCAGTCAGTCGACTGGGGTCTGCAGCTAAGTGGACATAAGCAAAGCCCCTGGGCACTGACCACTGATCGTCTCAAATGATGACCAGAGGCTTTAAAGAAGTCTGGGGCCAGCGTGAAAAAACAGCAGGTAAGGTGCTTGCCTTGCATGCGGCCAAACGGGGTTCGATCCACGGCACCACATGGGGTCCCATGAGCCTGGCAGGAGTCACCCCGAGTGCACAGGCAGGAGTCAGCCCCGAACACGGCCGACTGTGGCCGTCCCCCCCAGACAAAACAGAGAAGTCTGAGGTGCCTTCCGAGCCATCCAGGGCAGGCGACACAGTCGTTTCAGGTGGAGGGCTGCTGTGGAGATAATTTGCAGAGGGTGATGGAGCACTGACTTTCAGGGACTGAGCAAGCACAACTGACCAGATGGCCGTCGCTGGTGTGTTGGATTTGGAAATCAAATAACTATAATATGAATATTCGAACCAACATAAAAATTTGTATTCTTTTGGGGGGGGTGGTGTGGGGGACTGGAGCACTTCTGGGTGGATGTGTGCTCACGGCTTCCTCCTCACTCTGCATTCGGGGATCTCTCCCGGGTGGCTCAGGGGGCTGTATGGCGTGCCGGGGATTGAACCCGGGTCTGCTGTGTGCACAGCAGGGGAATACTCTGCTCACTGTCCTGTTGCGCCGGCCCAGACCGCGTTCCCTTTAAAGTGGAAGTCCCAGTATGTATTTACGCAATTACAATATTGGTAACCCAAGTGTATGGAATTTTCTGGAACTACTCTGAAGAGTTAAATTCTTCTACCTGCTGGTCTCATTTATAATTTCTTAAAGTAACAGAGAGTAATTGCCAAAATACAAATGAACTCATCATGTTAAACGTTCCGGAGCTGGGGCCAGAGACAGTGCGGAGGCTAAGGCGCTTGCCTTGCATGTATGCGGCTTCCCCTGGTTCGATCTCTGGCATCCCATATGGTCCCCTGAACCCCACCAGGAGTGATCCCTGAGCACAGAGCCAGGAGTAATCCCTGAGCATCACTGGGTGTGATCCAGAGAGGAAAAGCAAAACAACAAAATAAACATGCCTGATCTTATATGTTCCTCTTGGAATTTAGACTCCCGGGGAGTCTGCATTTTCAGTACAAAACATAAAAGCTTGCTTCTTCTGGTGGAGTTACTTAAATGCGAATTTATGTTCCATTAGTAGAAAATCCGAGGCTCTGTCCGGAGGAGGCTGCCACCTCTGGGGCCTGCGGTCAGGAGGGACCACGGATATTTGTAGGTTGTCACATTCTTAAGCTCTTGTTTACCCGTGTTTTGCCAATAAGGAAATGAGGAAGGAACTCTGAGTTCAGATTTGGTCTCCACCCAAGCCGCGCTTTGTGTTTTCTGTTGTTTCTGAGGAACACAATGGGGCTTGTGTGTGCGAGGGGAGATAGTCGTCAGAGTGACAGGGGGAGTGACAGACCGGGGGGGGGGGGGGGGGGGGGGGCTGTCGGACCGTCTCAGCCGGTCCCCGGCTCTGACTCAGGATCCCAGGAACTGGCCCTGTTCCTCCAGCTCAGCCGCCCCGCCAGCCCCACGTCCTGGCCGGTGACACGCAGGTTCTCTGCTCAGGTGCCGAAATGCTCGTCCCTGTGCTGCTGAGGTGCCGAGCCGTGAGGTTTGTAGTGCTCCTCCGTGCTCTCCCCCTTGCCTTCTGCCGTCTTGATTCGGGCCTTTATGCATCTGTGTCCTCAAGAGACCAAGCGTTTGAGTGACCGACTTCTCCAGTGACCAGTGCAGCGCCCAGTTGCTGGAGAGAAAGTCCAGGCCTGATGTTTCTTGTCTTGCATGTGGCCGACCCCGGCTTCATCCTCAACCCCACACGGTCTCCTGAGCACTGTTGGGGAGTGAGTCCCGAGGACCGTCGGGTATGTCCCAGAAGCGCCCCCTCTAGAAATAGAGCTCCAAGTAGAGTGCCCAGTTTATAACGACAAAGGGTAAATTACATGCTGGAAGAATGATTCTTCCTCTAGCAAGGAGAGGCCAGGTACCTCTCTCTGTTGCCTAGATTTCTCTGGATTGATCATTGCTGCTGTGGGCTGGAGCGACAGCACAGCGGTAGGGCGTTTGCCTTGCAAGCAGCCAACACGGCCCACCTGAGTTCGATTCCTCCGCCCCTCTCTGAGAGCCCAACAAGCTACCAAGAGTATCTCGCCCGCATGGCAAAGCCTGGCAAGCTCCCTGTGACGTATTCCATATGCCAAACACAGTAACAGTTGTCACAATGGAGACGTTACTGGGCCCACTCGAGTAAATTGATGAACAACGGGAGGACAGTGACAGTGGCAGTGATCATTTGATCATTGATCACTGCTGCAGTCTGGTGATCTGACAGTGAGCCTAGTATTTTGTGGTTGTCTTCTTCCCCCCTTGAGCATGCATCTCTCTTGTATTTTTTCTTTTTTTTTTTTAATCCTTGGGTCCCTTATCTGTATTAACTGGTGCCTTCAAGCCTTAGAATCCTGACCCTAAATCATCAGTTACCCGTTGCTGCCTTTGCCTGCATAGAGCGGCATCAGTTTGGCCAGATCTTTGTACTGTTCGTCATCATTGGTTTGCCATCTCATTCCCCTCTCGTGATTTAGAATGGCATGGAAATTTGTCTGTCTCTTGGGTTTCCCACCTCCTACATCGTCTCGGGCCCAGGAATGGCAAGATCTTCTGCTTCCGAGTAGAATTTGCTAAGTGGAAAGCTGTCGTCTGGGCGTGCTCCTGTTAGGGCCTTATCACTGTCTATATTCTAATCAGTCTTGCAGGCGCTTTGCTGCATCTGTTTGAAACATCAGATTTTGAAAATAGCAGCTAAGTCAGACCAAGAAATGAGATGATGTTGTGAAAAGTTTAGGGGTCACGTCAAGGCATTTGTTGTCTTTGTGGATTTTTCTGTATCTTTTGGCAGTGCAGTGCTCAGGGATCCCCAGGGCCATACATCTGTACCTTCTCCTCAGCCCTAAGATTCCTTTATAAGAAAATGCATGTGGGGCCGGGTAGCACAAGGGTTAAGGTGCCTTGTTGGCCGCTGGCCCCACGATCACAGATGGTCCCCCAGGTATCACTTGGACAGATACTTGAGCATAGACCCAGGAGTGAGCCATGAAAATAGCCAGGGGAGGCCCAGAACTCCTCCAGAATAGAAGTGCTCAGGTCACAGAGATAGGAGAGGGGTTAAGGCGTTTGCCTGGCCTGCATCGGACCCATGTTCCGCCGCACCCACCACAGGAGTGGCCCCTGAGCACAGAGCCAGGATTGGCCCCCGAGCACTGCCAGGGAAACCCTCCCACCCTCCACCCCTAACCCCAAATAAAGAAACGCATGCTGTGGTACAGAAACATTTACTTTTATTAAATCGGAAAGTTTTGTCTGATGTCCATTAGTAAGTTAAAATTATTGGTAAGGATGAACTTAAAAATAGGCAAAGTTGTTGGAGTGCTTCCTTAATAAAGATTCATGAGAGTTTATTCTAAATTTACATTCCCCCATCTCTTGGGTGGTGGTGAGAATCGAAACTAGGTCAACTGAGGTTAAGGATTTTTCACCAAAGGCCCGGCAGCTCCTAGGCGACTGACTGTCCCCGCAGCCAGGGGCATAATTGCCCAGACCGCCTCGGGCTGGGTCAGAGCGGCCGGCCATGACTCAGAGGCCCTTCTCGGCGGCTTTCATTTCACACACGCCCAATTATCTCTGCGATTCCGGCTGCTCGGAGCAATCCTTTCAGAGTCATCGTGCTCACTTTGAACATGCTCTGCGTCTAACAGAGATAATTCTGCTTCGCTGACGTACGCTGGGGCACAGAAGGCGTCACGTTATTTGGAGTTGACTCTGGACTGTGGAAGAGGCTGTCGCAAAGGGAGCATCCGGCCTGAGTCGTGTGCACAGTATAGGGCAGGGGCGCCCCCAGAGTAAGGGCCCCTGACTCCACATCTGGTCTCCTGAGCACAGAGTCCGGAGTAAGCCCTGGGTGTGACCCCGGAACAAGCAAAGCAGAAGCCCCCAAAGTGTGAAAACCGATAAGGAATCTGGAAAGGTCAGATGACAGTCTTTACCTGTGCTTGGAGGTGTTCTGGGGAAACTGTCCCAGAGCCACGAGGACCGTTTTTTTTTTTTTTCCATGCCTGTTTCTGAGGGGACAGAAGGCAACCAGAGCGGGTGACTGGGACGCACATCCTCCGTGACGAACCTCCCGGACTCCGGAGGTTCCTTGGAGGAGACGTGTTTAATTCGCCAGCTGAATCACAGCGTTGAAAAGGAGCGTTTGGTCCACAGGAGGCTGACCACCCGGAGGGAGGGGGAGGGCAGTCAGGTCAGAACACGGGCCACTGTGACAATGCTGGTTGGAAACGGTCACTCTGGGCGAGAACTGAGTGCTGAAGGGGGAAAGGGATGTCCATGGTGCCCTTTCTGTGACAGTGTTGCCAACCACATGGCCCAAGAGGAAAATGTGGGGGTGGGGCATGGGGAGGGGGGCGGGAATGGGAACATTAGTGGCAGGAAATGTACAACTGGCGAATGGACCAGTGTTGGAACATTGTATGACTAAAAATCATGAACAACGTTGCAACTATATAGCTCATGGTGATTCTAGTAAAAGTTATTTTTATTATTATTTTTTTTAAAGGTGGGGGCTGGAGCGATAGCACAGTGGATTTGCCTTGCATGTGGCCGACCTGGGTTCGATTCCCAGCATCCCATATGGTCCCCCGAGCACCACCAGGAGTAATTCCTGAGTGCAGAGCCAGGAGTAACCCCTGAGCATCACTGGGTATGACCCAAAAAAGCAAAAAAAGGGGGGGTGGGGGGGGAAGAATCACTGATTTACTGGGCTGATTCCCCCCACCCCCCAATGGCTTTGGGGCCACACCCGAAGATGCTCAGGGCTTGCTCCTCCTGACTCTGCATTCAGGGATCTCTCTTGGCAGGCGCGGGGGACCATGTGGGATGCCGGGAATCGAAGCCGGGTCAGCGGTGTGCAAGGCAAACGCCCGCTGTACCATCGCTCCGGCCCCTGCACTGATTTCCGTAGTCTTAGTTTTGAACGGATCTTTTAGAACTTATTAGTTCTTTGCACAGTTCTCCTTTCAATGGTCTCCGGACTGCAGGAGAAGCTGAGGTTCAACTCCTCACGATGTCTTAAGTACGATGGAGCTGTTCAGGGCGTCAGGACAGTGGCCCAGACCCTGATTCTGGCTTGCTCCGCTCAGAGCTGTGAGCTGTCTCCCGGATTCTGAGCCGTGAGCCTCTCTCGTGCATTTTTGGCAAGGCAGGCTTGCTGCGAGCAGGCTGTTGGGCTCTTGCCCGAGTTTAGAGACGCCAGAGCGAAGGTGAGGTGACCGACTCCTGGCAGATGGTGTTGGCCCTGTGCCTGCCTGTGGCCCTGGGTCGCTCAGCCGATGCCCTTTGGTCTCTGTGGGCCAGGTTGCCTGTGCTTCAGATGTTCCAAAATCTTGATCTTCAGGGGTAAAATACAAGCACAGTCACTCTCGCCAAAAGGATTTTTATTTTATTTTTCTCTTCTTATATTTATTTATTGAATCACTGTGGGAAAAGTTACAAAGCTTTCAAGATTAAGTCTTGGTCATACAGTGATCAAGCACCTTTCCCTTCGCCAGTACTTGATTTTCACCACCAATATACCCCCCCTCCCACCCCTCCCAATGCCTGTGAGGTAGATGATTTCTACTTAACTCTCTCTACTTTGATTACATTCATTATTTCAACAAAAGGTGCACCATTATTGTTTAGAATTTCCCCCCAACGATCAGAATTGCTGAAAAGGCATTGCGAAATAATTTGTTATCTATAGCTGGTTATGAGAACCATATGATGTTGGATTTCTGATATTTTACTAGGTAAGTCTGGAGGGATTTCTACAAAGAGCCAGATAATTAAGAGATTGGTTTCTGTGCGTCTGGTGTTATGGCCATGCCGGAGAGCCGCTCGTGGGGTGCAACTCGTGACTTCGGTAGGGCGTGAAGGACAAGCCAGTATTGCCCCCCTTCCCATGAGACTGCAGTTGCCCCGTCACGGCCAGCTCATACCTGGCTTTCCAATAAGCTCTAGGCAGCAGCCACCTTGCTGCCGGGGGGGGGGGGGGGGGGGGGAGGGGGGAAGAAAGGCGGAAGGGAGCAACACCCTTTCCCTCCTGGGGAAGCATGGCACCATAGTTGAACGCATGGTCCATTCATTTTTCTGCCAGGCTCTGGATTAAGTCCTTTTGCCTCTGGAGCCAGGTCATGCCAGAGAGCCGCTCATGGGGGGCAACTTGTGATCTTGGTACGCGTGAAGGACGAGCCGGTACCGCCCCCCTTCCCATGAGACTGCAGTTGCCCCGTCACCGCTGGCTCATACCTGGCTTTCCAATAAGCTCTGAGACGGCGGCCACCTTGCTGCTCGGGGGAGGAAGGCAGAAGGGAGCAACACCCTTTCCCCCCTGGGGAGGCATGGTGCCATAGTTTAAGGCATTCACTTTTCTGCCACAAGCTGCCCGGCTCTGGATTAAGTCCTTTTGGCCCTGGAGCCATGGCCGTGCTGGAGAGCTGCTTGTGGGGGGCAACTCGTGACCTCCGTAGGGCGTGAAGGACCAAGGATTTTTATTTAAAAAAAAAATCCATTTTTCAGGTCTCACCCCTTCCCTAGATGAGTGTGTGGTCAGCAGACTGCCCCTTGCCAGGGACATGCACCCGTTACTGCCTGGTCTCCTCCCCGAGTCGCACACCGGGCCCTGAGCTGACGCCCAGTCACCAGGAACAGCTGAATAGGAAAGAGGGGTTTTTCCTTGGCGTGAGGAAAAACACACCAGGAAGGAGGGCCCCAGCCCGGGCCGAGAGAAGCTTCCAGGAGAGGGAGACAGCAACGAACCACTTGGACGTGTTCTGCTCACTTCTCAGGGAACTCATACTCAGGAGAGGACCGGGGGCGCACATATTTGCTGAATATGCAGTGAAGATTTTTCAGACGTCCAGAGAATGGTGGAGAAGCCATCGGGGGGACAGACGAGAGGCCGAGGAGCGCCCACTGGCTGGTCTCGTCCGGCCAGCCGGGGCCTGGGGGACTCCCCAGCACAGAGCGTTTGTGCCTTGGCACAGTCAGAGCCCAGGAGAGGCCGTCACGCCCTCCCACCTCCACGCCTCAGGTCGGCGTCTTGTAGCTCTTCCGATCCTCAGAGTCCTCCTGATTTGGGGGACCGGGGGTTCAGACAAGTGGTGAGGTGGCGACAAGCCCGGACAGGGGTCTGTCTCTCTCCTGCGGTGGGAGTCGGGACGCTGAGCACCGACGTGACTTCGGCCTCCATTCTGCCTCGGCTGGCGCTGGCCCCTTGACTCAGTGGAACTGTCTTTCATTTTAAAGCAAGGCTAAATTCTTCTTAGCGTGGATCGTGACCCTCACACCAACTGTTCGGTTGAAAGCATGATATTTTGACTTAGTACAGTGGCCCTCACCGGTACCAGACCCGCTAAAGCATCGGTCACGGTTCTGTCATTGCTGTTTGAGAGAATGACAGTGAGTGGGCCATGAGTGACTTGGCGGCTGTGCAGGGGGGTCGAAGTCTTGACTTTTTCCCTTGCTTGGGTCTTACTTGGAGAAGGCTCTTTAGTTGTGGCTTTTTGGTCACACCCGGCGATGCTTGGGGGTTACTCCTGGCTCCGCACTCAGGAATCCCTCCTGGTGGTGCTCGGGGGACCATATGGAATGCTGGGAATCGAACCCGGGTTGGTTGAGTGCAAGGCAAACGCCCTACCCGCTGTGCTATGGCTCCAGCCCCAGCTCTTCAGTTGTGATGGGTGCTACAAGGGCATGTTGGGCTGCTCTGGAGGACGCAGACTGTTTTGTGTGTGTGTGTGTGTGTGTGTGTATGTGTGTGTGTGTTTGTTTCATCCAGGACTCAGATGTCACCTCTTGGTGGTGGGACCCTGTATTTTGCAGGGTGGGCGGCCAGGCAGTGCTCACGGCTCCCTGGGGATGAAGTGACCGGATTAGGGTGGCGAGAGCAGTCGTGCTGCTTTTGCCGTCACCTGGCAGCCTGTGGCCTGTGCCCACGTGGCCCGTCCCATCACTGACCTGGGGCTGTTCCATTCCTCCCGTCTCCCCTCAAGCTGCTCTGCTGGGCCCCCAGGTGCTTCCCTCGCCCTCCTGCCTCAAGAACAGCCTGTGACCCAGAGTGAGGAAGAGAAACAGATGCCACTTGACATTTAGTCATTATCCGATGGGCGCCCAAGGAACCGTTAGCGTGACACTGCGGCCGAAAGAGAGTCTGACTTCTTTGAGATCGTTGGCAGGTGTGAGAGTGCCGTCAGAGGGCTTGGTGCAGACTGGGAGGACGGGGAGGCCTGAGGTGGCCCAGTGGCCATTCTTCCTGCAAATACTTGGAAGCGTTGCACCAGGTTCTGAGCGAGCAAAGCAGGCAAGAACCCGGGCCTTTGCGGCGCTTCCCAGAACCTCTCTCGGCTCCATTCCCAAGTGCCTGTTGTGGCCACAGGGCAGCCCCTGGCCTCTCCCCTCATCCCATCTCTCTGGCAGGACCCGAGGTCCCGCCCTTTATCTTCCTGTCTCCTCACGGCTTCCTGGTCATGCCAGGTGCTGTTCTTCTTCGGGGCTTTCACACTGGTGACTGACCTCCACTGCCCGGAGAAACCCTGGCAGCTGCCTGCCCTGCGGCTTTTGCTGTCCCCTGTCCCCCCCTCAGCGGGACTGGCCCTGACCAGACTCTGTTGGTGGCAACCCTCACCTTCGAGTTAATCCTGTCCCCCTTTTCCTTGCCTCCCCTCACCCTAGGGCTTAATCAGGTTTTGCATATAATTCCCTTGTTTCCGAGGTCAGTGTAATGAAGGCAGACTTCTTTTATTTTTTTTTTTAATTTTTATTAGTGAGACACCATGAGATACAGTTGCAGACTTACAAATTTTTGTGCTTGGGTTTCAATTATACAATGATCATGTACCCATTCCTCCACCAGTGCCCATTCTCCACCACCTCGGATCCCAGTAACCCTACCACCCCCCATCCCACCCTGCCTCTGTGGCAGGGCATTCCCTTTTGTTCTCTCTCTCTCCTTTTGGGTACTGTGGTTTGCAAAAGAGGCATTGAGTGGCAATCATGTTTGGTCTATAGTCTACTTTCAGCATGCTTCTCCCACCCTGGGAGGATCCTCCCAACACCCTCTATTTGGTGCTCCCTTCTCTATCTGAGCTCCCTTTTCCCCTAGCATGTGCGGCTGGCCTCCAAGCCATGGAGCAAAATTCCTGGTACTAATCTCGGCCATTCTTGGGTGTTAGTCTCCTATTTTGTTACTTTATGTTCCCCAGATGAACGCAATCTTTCTATGTCTGTCCCTCTCTTTTGAAGGCAGACTTAATTTTGTTTCACGATGCTCTGGAGTACCCCGGAGCGAATATCCACTCTTCTGCTGTGCAGGGTGAGTGTAGGGATAGTGGGGGTCGAGGCTGAGCGTATGGCTCCGGCCTTTGGTTTAAGGAGGAAGCATCAATTTCTGGGGGGCACCAAGGAGGACACGAGGGGAGCCACAAGATTGGTTCCTCTCCACCCCCATTCGATCCTGGATGGACATTTTCATGGAGCTTTCTTTGTTTTTAGCGTGACCCAGTTTAAGAGCACCAAGGATGGCAGCACAGCATCCATGCCTGGCTCCTGCCCATTCCTCAGGACACAGGGCCTTCCTGCCTTCGGTTAGCCCTCTCTGAGAAATTGGATCCCCCCGCTTATATGCCCGGTCCCCATCTTCCCCTTCCCATGCCGTTTCCTTTCCTGCCTGCGCAGCGGTGATCTCTGTCACTAGTTTGGTGTATGACCGACATCCAGGCGTCTTAATTTGGCTGCATTGATAAGGCTTATAGCGTTTCTGCATTTGCAAGTATTCCACTACAGCAGGTGGATTTGTGCACGTTTGTTTTCAGGTGCCTTTCACAGATGGCGCTGGGCTCTCGGTGCTGTTCTGTAGCTGTTTTAATAAAAGCAGGTTTGTTTCATGCCCTTAAACGGCAGCACTTGATGTCATGGAGGCTTTTGCCAACATTTTCTTTAATGTACCTTATGGAATCCGGTCTGATGTTGAGGTCTTCAATCCACTTTGATCTTACTTTTGTACATGGCGTTAGGCAGAGATCTGAGCCCACATTTTTGCATGTAGCCATCCAGTTTTGCCACTCCTGGGAATATATCCCAGAGAGGCAAAAAAAAAGTATAGTCGAAGTGACATCTGCACTTGTTTGTTCATTGCAGCACTCTTTACAATAGCCAGAATCTGGAAAAAACCTGAGTGCCCAAGAACAGATGACTGGTTAAAGAAACTTTGGTACATCTACACAATGGAGTCCTATGTAGCTGTTAGAAAAGATGAAATCATAAAATTTACATACAAGTGGTACTACGTGGAAAGTATCATGCTAAGCGAAATGAGTCAGAAAGAGAGGGACAGACATAGAAAGATTGCGTTCATCTGGGGAACATAAAGTAACAAAATAGGAGACTAACACCCAAGAATGGCCGAGATTAGTACCAGGAATTTTGCTCCATGGCCTGGAGGCCAGCCACACATGCTAGGGGAAAAGGGAGCTCAGATAGAGAAGGGAGCACCAAATAGAGGGTGTTGGGAGGA
Source organism: Sorex fumeus (assembly GCF_029834395.1). NCBI lineage: Eukaryota > Metazoa > Chordata > Mammalia > Eulipotyphla > Soricidae > Sorex > Sorex fumeus. The sequence goes on from NW_026606208.1 coordinate 3,518,085, forward strand.
TCCTCCCAGGATGGGAGATGCATGCTGAAAGTAGACTATAGACCAAACATGATTGCCACTCAATGCCTCTTTTGCAAACCACAGCACCCAAAAGGAGAGAGAGAACAAAAGGGAATGCCCTGCCACAGAGGAAGGGTGGGAGGGGGGAATGGGAGGTGGGAGGGATACTGGGATCCGTGGTGGTGGAAATGGGCACTGGTGGAGGAATGGGTATTTGATCATTGTATAACTGAAACCCAAGCACAAAAATTTGTAAGTCTACAACTGTACCTCATGGTGTCTCACTAATAAAAATTAAAAAAAAAATGGCAGCGCTCGGGTGCACCAGGTTCTCCTTCTCCTGACTTCAGGAGAATGGAAATGCCAGAGCCAGCCTCTGGGTGCCTGCATGGGTCCCTGGCCAGTGTGTGTCTGTGTGTGTGTGTCGGGGGGGGGGGGGGGGGTGTCCTGGAGGCCACTCTTGTCCCTGGGCTCATGTTGTTACAGGGAGCAGCAGCCTATAGCCGTGTCTACTCCAGTTTCAACCTGGAGTGGGGCCTTTAGTCCCCGGGACCTCCAGGATCCCACACACACTTAGCAGAGGTCTCACCTCCTGCCCTTGGGCGCCCCCACATCTTTTGGGGTGCAGTGCTCTCCCAGTGCCTGGTACGGACACAGCCAGGCTGTGGCATGGCCCCAAAGTCTCCTGCGGTGCCGGGGGTCACAGACTGCAGAGCTGTCAGCGTCACACTCAGCGTTTGTGAGACGCCAGGGGTTTATACTTGGGACCATACACTGGTAAAGGCGTGTGCCCTAAACCCCAGGCCCCTAAACACACTTGGCATCATTTTACCCGCTGGTGTGGTTCTCAGTCTCACTTCCTGTGTGTGGGTTCCTGGCCCAGCGTCTTGTGGACGAGTGGCATGTTGAGGTTCCCTTTCAGGCCCGGCAAGTTCTGCTTTCTTCGCATCTTTCAGTCTGTCCGGGTGATTTGGCTTGGAGAGGCCTTTTTCTTTTGTCCGTATGTACAGAATAAAGGGAAGATTAATTTGCTGAAGTGCAAACTCAGGTTTCCCCCATGAAATCACTTGAGTTGATTCTTCCGAGCTTTTTTTTTAGGCCGATCTTCCCCTGGTTTCTCACCTCGTACATGCCAGCAACAGGATGTCTTACGGAAAGTTACTCTTGGATGCCCTTTAGGCATCAGGAACATTTCGATGTCAGGGGATGTCAAATGTGAGTTCTGCCGTTTGGGAGAGCTGGACCGTTACACTGGCCCCAACGCCCACCCTTCATCCACTGTGTTTTTCTGTGTGAGACACAGAATTGTCGCCTTCATGTTTGTCAAGAATGCGAACCCCCAGGCAGTGAGGACTCCATGATTTACTGTCCCTGCCCTCTGCTCATGGGGCCTCCGGATGTGACCCCACACAGTGACCCCACACTCTGTCACTGGAGAAAGGGAAAGCAAACGGATCACAGATAAGGAGTGGTGTCTTCCAGAAAGCTTTGGCAGAGAGAAAGGCATGAGTGAGAAAGTTAGCGTTGACCTGAGCAGAGCGCCCCCAAGACTCTTCGAGGAAGGGGCCTTTAGGGGCAGGGTCAGTGGGTCCCAGCCGCTCTCCCACCCGAACTGGCACCACATGGCCTGGCATACCGGAGAGAGCGTTTGAGAGGGAGGACGGCTGCCTCTTGCATTTCTGTCCTCAGCACGCCAGTTGACGCCGCCCAGGACTCTGACCATGGTAGCAGACGTTCAAACAGAAGGTCACGGATATGTGGGTAAACATTGAGATGTAAAATAAATTCTGCTAGAACATGTACATAACTCAGAGTGCAGTAAATATATAAACACGTCCTCTTAGCCTGGGTGCGGGCTGAGCTGAGAGTGGCTGGCGGCGGGCTCACGGTCTGGGGGGAGGCTGGCGTTTCTGTGGGTCAGGTGCCAGACGTGGGCCCCCCTCGTTGGTACTGTTCCATCATAGCGTCCACCTCCCTGCCCCACACAAGCTCCAGAGTCTTCCGGGGTTTAAGCTCCGACTCCTCTTGCCTGGCATGTTTTCGGGACATAAATGTTGGCGGTTACTTCTCACTGCCCTTCGTCGGATAATCTGTGACCTCTGTCACCAGCCTCCCGGCCTCCGTTACACGCACCTTCTGGCCAGCCATTCTGTTCTCTACTTGGGACAGTGGCTAATTCTGTTTTATATGAATTATTGTCTGTCTCGTTTGTTTGTTTTGGATCGATAGTGCTCCTTGAACAGGGTGTCTGCATTTCTGGTGTTTTATTTTTTTTCCCCGATAGCAGCAGCCTGAGGGCGCACGGCGGGCACTGAACTCAGATGTGTGTTTCTGCCCCCGTAGGTCGCGTCCCAGCGGATCAGCTCCGTGGACCTGTCGTGCTGCAGCCTGGAGCACCTGCCTGCCAACCTCTTCTACAGCCAAGACCTCACTCATCTCAACTTAAAGCAGAACTTCCTAAGGCAGAACCCCAGCGTGCCGTCGGCCCGGGGGCTCAGTGAACTGCAGAGGTAAGTGGCCTAACCAGGGCGGGCACCTGCCTTCGAGAGGGGGGCCTGGGGCAGCTTAGGACCCTTTCAGTTGTTTCATTGTTCTTTGAGAGAAAGGGGTGTTTTGGGAAAGTAGTGACTAGCTTGACTGACAAGTCACATAATTGTGCAGGTGTTTTCCTTGAGATAACATCACATATTAGTTAGAAGGATTTTAAGTGAACTTACCATTTTATCAGCAGAAATTTTGTGTTGTTCAGAGATCCTTTCCTTGGGGACTGGAGCAGTAGTATAGCGGGTAGGGCACAGCCAACCTGGGTTCAATTCCCGGCATCACATAATGGTTCCCCGACCCCCATCAAAAGTGATCCCTGAACACCAAGTAAACGATGTTTGTTGGGAGGACCTGTTCGGGTTGAAAGTTGTGTGCCGAAAAGTAGACTATAGATTGAACACGATGGCCGCTCAATACCTCTTGCAAACCACAACACCCAAAAGAAGAGAGAACAAAAAGGAATGCCTGTCGCAGAGGTGGTGTGGGGTGGTTGTGGATGGGGTGGGGTGGTAGGAGGGATACTGGGAACATTGGTAGGGGAGAATGGGCACTGGTGGAGGGATGGGTAAATGACCATTGTATGACTGTAATGCAAACACAAAAGTTTGAAAGTATGTAACTGTGCCCCACGGTGATTTCACTAATAAAAAAAATGTGATCCCTGAGCCAGGAGTAAGCAGACCCACTGGGTATGATGGAGTAACAAGCAAATAGACTTTCTCTTACCATGAGGGACCCCCCGTGCTCCCCCCCCCCCCCCAGTTTTATTTGGGCAGCGGGATGTCCAGTACTGTCCATGGTAGGATTTGCACCTCACCCTTCCAGAGCATCTGCTTCCCTCCACCATTCCCTGGGTGCCCTGCCGTGTCCTCAGTGTCTGGAGCCTTGGGGCGTTGATTTCCTTCCCATGTTTCTCTGGCTCCTACGTGTGAATGGTGCCATTCTGTGACACGTGCTCGCTCTCCTTCTGAGAGCCCGTTGCCCGATTGTGTCTTTTCTCATTGTGTATAGGATCCAGTTTCTTTCCCGTGTCACCTGCTCCTGGACGCCTGGGCTGTTTCCAGATTTGGGCTCTTGTCATGAATAGTGCGACAGTGAACATAGGAGTGCGGGTGTCTTTTCGCAGTAGACTTTTGGAAAAGACCCTTGGGGTAGATGGCAAGAAGTGTAATTGCCAACTTGTATGGAAGCTCAGTTCCTAATTTGGGGGATGTTTGTGTTGTTTTCTATAAAGGTTGGGCCAGTCAACATCCCCATCAGCAGTGATATTTTGGGGCCGCATTTGGCAATGCTCAGGGGTTACTCCTGGCTTTGCATTCAGGAATTGCTCCTGGCGGTGCTTGGAGGACCCTATGGGATGCCGGGGATTGAACCTGGGTCTGCCTTGTGCAAAGGAGGCACCCTACCCGCTGTACTATCTTTCGGCCCCACATCAGGGACATTTTCTTTTTCTTTTTGGGTCACACCCGGCGATGCACAGGGGTTACTCCTGGCTCTGCACTTGGGAATTATCCCTGGCGGTGCTCAGGGGACCATATGGGATGCTGGGAATCGAACTTGGGTCTGCCACGTGCAAGGCAGACGCCCTCCCCGCTGTGCTATTGCTCCAGCCCCCATCAGGGACATTTTAAAGTAAAACATTTCATTTTTATGAGACCCCCTCCAGCAGAGTTTCCTCTGCAGTAATAGGGCCCAACATGCTCAGCCACTGGTGCTGGGTGTGGTGCCAGAAACCCAAAATATAGAAATAAAATAAGAATTGAGAGAGGCATTAGAAGTCAGAGAGATTCTAGTCCCAAATCCTTCCATTTTAGAGAAGAGATCTATGGAGATGCTAAGTGCTTGCATTCTAGGATGGAGGTAAATTGGGTGGGGGTCTGGTTTGCCTATGAGAAAGCGGTCTTGGCTATACGCATAATGTTTACTGACTTAGAATGAAGGAGGCTCCGGGCCAGAGGATGTGGCTCTGTGATGGGGCCTGGGGAGACCCTCAGTTGGGTCGCCAGCACAGTTGTCACAGAGAAAAAGAAAGTCAGAGGCAAAAGTGTTCCGACTGGAATAGAAAAATGTGGGTACGAAGATGAACATTGGTATTCGAGTCATTTTCTATCGGATTACTTTATGATCAGAAATTTAAGCCTAGACAAGAGACCTAAAATGCTCATCAGGACATAGGGAAATCAAAGAACCGGGCGCCGTGGCCTCAGTTAATCAAATGGACCCGAGGCATTGCCTGGCATAGGAGGCCCCAGCGGTGGCCCCAACTGTTGGTTCTTGGTCTGTGATTCTCCTTCAACCCAGACCCCATCCCCTCTGGCTCGCAGTCTCAGCACACGACCTCTCCCTTCGCTGTCAGGGGGAGCACTTGTTGGCCTTCACCAGTCCACACCAGGTGCCTTCACGCTGGTCGACTGTGGTTGTTTTTCCCCACTGCAGTTCATTGTCTGTATTTTTCTGCTTTTTTTTTTTTTTAATATTTTTTAACTAAGCTGTCACTCCAGCGATAGCACAGTGGTAGGGCATTTGCCTTGCACGTGGCCAGCCTGGCCAAGCCAGGTTCGATTCCTCTGCCCCTCTCAGAGAGCGGGGGAAGAATATCTGGCCCACACGGCAGAGCCTGGCAAGCTCCCCATGACGTATTCAATATGCCAAGCACAGTAACAACAAGTCTCACAATAGAGACGTTACTGGGCTCGCTTAATCAAATCGATGAACAACGGGAGGATAGTGCTACAGTGCTACTGTTTCCAGGAGTTGGGGTATAGGTGTGTGTGTGTGTGTGTGTGTGTGTGTGTGTATGTGTGTAACTTGTGTTTTACTGTGTGTGTGTGTGTGTGTGTGTGTGTGTAACTTGTGTTTTACTGTGATCTGTTCTTTTCATGGACCATCTTTTCTCCTGCTGAGGATGGGATTTCCCCCCCATCTCGTCTGCCTGATTCCCCCAACTTATGTGGGCCAGACATTTGTGTCCCCGTTGACTCACCTGTGTGGTGCTTCCTTCTCTCTGTTTCCCATTCAGTGGTGCGTCACTGGCAGGCGAACCGGCCCCCGTGGTCTGTGGCAGGACTCTCCACCGTCATGACGGCCGCAGTGGCCCTGTGGTTTCTCTGGGCGGCCTCCAAAGGCAGGCGCTGTCTGTGGGCCCTTCTCCCGGGGGCGTGCCCAGCTGGCTTGCGAGGAACCCCCGGTCTTCTGTTTGCGTGGCGTGTGCCAGGATTTGGGGACCGAGCGGGGGAGAGAGCTGGAATGTCAAGGCCTCGTGTGAATTTTTATTGGATCCCTGTTTTCAAAACATGTTCTTCGCTCCGTCCAGTGTCCTTGAAGCCGGCGACTCTGTGGTCAGTCGCTTCCAGGGAATAATCTGTCTTGTTGGGATGAGGAGAGGGCCCCGTGCCGGATGCTCCTTTTGCAAGGCTGTCTGTAGAAGCCTGGCAAGGCTAGGAAGGACATACCTGTGAGTGTACGCCTGGGTGCGTTTCTGCCAAGAGAACACGTCCTAGTGAGCCAGCAACACGTGGGGGACGGCCGAGCACACCTCTGCCCCCCTTTCATGACCAGATGCTGACTTGTCTTTATCATCCCTGAGCGGCACCTCTTGGTGCTGGCCCCCAGGGGCCAGACTGTGTCCAACTGCTGTCACCTGTGTGTTTTTTTTATTTGTTTTTTGCTTTTTTGGGTCACACCCAGCGATGCACAGGGGTTGCGCCTGGCTCATGCATTCAGGATTTAGTCCTGGCCGTGTTTGGGCGACCATCTGGGATGCTGGGAATTGAACCCGGGTCGGGCTGCGTGCAAGGCAAACGCCCTACCTGCTGTGCTATGGCTCCAGTCCCTCATCTGTGTGTTTGTAACCCTCCAAACAGAGACTGCCAGGCTGTTTCATCAGCTTGGATTGCGTCGCGTGGAACCCAGCACTGAGGTTTTGGTTTAAGACGGAGGATTTTTAAATTCTTTGCATTGTAATACCAGGTCTCTGTTCTGGCCCCATTGTGTGGAGTCCGTGGGAGGTGGCCAGGGCCCGGGCTGGCATGTGGTGTTGGAGTAACAGGGAAGCCGCTCTGCTCTGTCCTTTCAGGAAAAAAACTTGCCTTTGTACTAGCTTCTTTTTATTCAACACTACTATGAAATTTTTGGCCTTCCCACTCCTCTCGATCATTCATCCAAGAGAGATTTTATAGGAGTTGAAATTACAAGATGTGCCCTAACAACTCACGTTTACACTTCAGGATATATTAAAGTAGCTTTTAAAAATGGTATGGGGTGTGTGTGTGGGGGGGGGGGGGGTATCTGCATGTGTGTGTGGTGTGTATGTGTGTATTTGTGTGTGTCTGTGTGTGTATCTGCACGCATGTGTGCGCACGTGTATATGTATAGAGGGGAGGGTGTGTGGAGGGGTGTATCTGTGTGGGTGTGGTGTGTGTGTATCTGCATGTATGTGTATGTATGTGTGTGGTGTGTATCTGTGCGCGTGTGTGTGTGGGGGGTGTCACTGGGGCATACCCAGGGCTTCCTTCACACACACAAGGCAGGTGCTCTACTGCTGAGCTACACTCCCAATCCGTAATAGAGTTTTTTTGTGTTTTTTTTAAAGTATATTAAAGGAATGTGTGCTAATCTCACAACTGCGTTTCAGAGGGAACTTGGTGGGGAGGTATCAAAGAGTAATTTGTTTTTATATTTTTTACCAAAGTCTTCAAAATGAATTTTAGATGATCGTATTAAGGCAGATTCCAAAAGAAAGTGTAAGAACGATGCATTTCTGATAGGTAGGAATTCGGAGACTTTTTCTTTCGACTTGGTATTTCCTGGCTTTATCTTGTGGCAAGTTTTCACCTTAAACAAACGCGCTGTCCCGGAACCTTGACAGCGATGTTTGAGGGCTGCTTCTAAATGCGGATGCGCCAAAAGACTGGCAGTGCTGGAGGGAAGACGTTGTTCTTGGAACCGCCACTGTTTGTTTTTCCTTTATTGGCATTGGAACTCTTAAAGGTAGTTTTGAAAATACAGAGGGAAGGCCGACCCAGAAATTGTTGGAACTCTTGATCATTCTTGCCACTAATCACTGTTCGTTACATGCCTTTCATCAACAGTGCTCTGCTCAAATGAACTCTCTTCATTTATAGGACTCAGTGATAGGACGGACATTGTTATTTGTAGTAGAGAATTGTTCTTGAATAAACTGCGGTCTTTCTGTAGAGTCTGTGATAATTGGAGTTGTTGGAATATAATTTGCTATGTCTTCCCCCCCACCCCGCCCCCAAATACTGTGTGTCAAAGTTGTATGAACTAATTTTACTTATTTACAAATTTACTAATTTGTGTTCAAACGATGTATGGATAAATTGAAATTTTTCATTTATTCAAGTTACATGGGCAGTAATGTATAGAAGGATCTAGAATTTGTAGGGGGTGGTAGGTCAGAAGATTCTTTTCTGGTGATACCGATTGCGAAGTTCGCAGAGAGGAATGCAGAGAGCAAACTCATAAGCACTTTGGTTGTAGTTTGTATGTGTTGATTTCTAGGGACTCCACAGGACTTGGAAAGTTTGTCACTGACCTTGCTCTTAGATCATTTCAATTTTATAATCATTGCTGCTTACTGCTTTTAGAGATAAGCCTGTGTTATAGCAAGTACTTGAAAACTTGATCACAATGTAAATAAGTAAACTTAAATTGCATTATTCTATGTGTTGGGAATGACAAATTATAAATTAATAGAAATTGATTATGTTTCAGTTGTTTTTGATGGTCAGTGAATTATCACTATTGTAAGTTAATAAGGAAAGTAAGTCTTCTTTCTTTTTCTTACTATTTGTAGGTGGAAAAAGCTTACACAATTAAAGTCCTAGTTGATTTCCTTTTTAAATTATTCATTTATTTTTATAAAACTGCTCTTGACATAACTAAGGGCTTATGCCTGGCTCTGTGCTCAGGGATCACTCCTGGCAGGGTTTGGGGACAATATAGGGTGACAGGGATCAGACCTAGGTGGGCCACATGCAAGGCAAAGTGCCGACCCCTCTGCACTAACTCTCCAGCTCCTAAAGTTCTTTACTTTAGGAAGTTCTTTAATTTGGGCTGGAGTGATAGCACAGCGGTAGGGCGTTTGCCTTGCACGCAGCCAACATGGCCGACCCGAGTTCGATTCCTCCGCCCCTCTCGGAGAGCCCGGCAAGCTACCGAGAGTATCTCGCCCGCACGCAGAGCCTGGCAAGCTACCCGTGATGTATTCGATACGCCAAACACAGTAACAACAAAGTCTCCAATGGAGACGTTACTGGGCCCGCTCAAGCAAATCGATGAACAACAGGAGGACAGTGACAGTGACAGTTCTTTAATTTAGGAAATTATATTTTTTGGTTTGTTTGTTTTTGAGCTTGTTTGGAGGTTGCTCATAGCTTCCTTCTGGCTCTGAGCTCAGGGATGGCCCCTGAAGGAGCCCCAGGGACTATATGTGATCCAGGAGATCAAACCCTGCTTTGCTATAAATCCTGCAGCTTGGAGTCATACTTTTTTTTTTTAATAAAATGATTACTAACTTGAATTTTAGGAGACGCTGGCATTTCAAAGAATGTCTGTATGTTCATAGAATTATTAACGTGTTTTTTAGCATTACATAATTTTGAAGTTGGGGGAAAAGAATAGATGTCCTGCCGTCAGTATTTTTCACTTTTTAAAATTAGTCTCCTCTGAATACTGATTTTTTTTTTTGTTGTTGTTGTTATTATTTTTCATGAGACTTGTTGTCACTGTGTTTGGCATATCGAATACGTCACAGGTAACTTACCAGGCTTTGCCATGTGGTCAAGATACTCTTGGTAGCTTGCCGGGCTCTCTGAGAGGGGGAGGAATCGAACCCGGGTCAACAAGCCTCATAATGGAGACGTTACTGGGCCCGCTCGAGCAAGTCTATGAACAACGGGAGGTCAGTGCTACGGTGCTGAAGTGCAGTTCTTACTGTCCACTCACAATTCCACAGTATTTTATTCTATAACTTTAAAAGATCGCTCCCTTCCTCCATCCCTCCCTCGCTCTCTCCCTCCTTCCCTAATCTACTTTCCGTCCCTCCACCCCTCCGTTCTGTCCTTCCTTGCTTCCTTTCTTCCCAGTAGTGTCAATATGAATGTGTCAGGAGTTGCTCCCTGCACACCGCCAGCACCCTGCTCGCTCCAGATAACCCCCAACCCTCCGGCCCCTCGCACCCAGCCCCCGCTCTCGGCTTCAGGGTCAGTTATCATTGGCCATTGTTTATCCCCTCACTGTGCTTTGAAATCGCTTCTGCATTTGAGCCTCTGTTCCACTCACTTTTGCTGAGCACAATACCCAATACCTTCCGGTCTCACCCAAGCTTCGACAAGCTAGAAGATCTCACCCAAAGGACCGTTTTCATAAGATACTACAGTGTGCTGGAATAGAAGTATTGCCCCGTTTTTTTGTTTGTTTGTTTGTTTTGCTTTTTGGGTCACACCCAGCATTGCTCAGGGATTACTCCTGGTGCATGCACTCAGGAATCACTCCTGGTGATGCTTGGGGGACCGTATAGGATGCTGGGAATCGAACCCAGGTTGGCTGCGTGCAAGGCAAACACCCTACCCGCTGTGCTATTGCTCCAGCACCTGCCTCAGCTTTTAAACATTGACATTTCATTTCATTTCTGCCCAGTTTAGTAGAGATATCAGGAGGAAAAAAATGATTTCAGTTGTTCATACCTATTGCTTAATTCTTCCTTTGGCTTGCTGTGTTTGCTCTGCTTGGTTTTGGATTTCTGCCGAGCAGGAATCAAGTGTCCCTCAAAGGTCAGGGCCAGGTGGGCCCTTCCTACATGGCCAGTGAATGGTGGGAGGAATTGTCTTGAGTCACTCAACTGTGTGGTAAGTAGATTCCCCACTCCTACCTCCTTGCAAAAGGGATTTGTAGCTAGTGCAAAAGGAAGTGAAACTGAAAATTGGGCATTATTATTTCTCTTGGGTTGAAGGTAAGATGAGAAGACATTCTGTACAGTACAGGATTCAGAAAGCATTCAAAAGGAAAGATTGGAAATTGGAAAAGGAGAGGGTTAGGTTTGAAAGGGACAGTTGTAATGAACTTGCTCAGAAAGAACCCTGGGGTCACTTTGCCATTCTCTGAGTATAGCTCACATTTTCTGACCGGCCCTTGCATAGACTCTGCCACTTCTTTTAACTCTTCATCACCCACCAGACACAGGTGCGGCCAAATGCAGCCTCCCCGCTCTGAGGCCCGAACCCCAAGGCAGGTTGTAATGACATGTTTCTTGAGGCTTTTGGTTATTTCCCAAGTCCGTGTGAACTTTCCTCTCCCGAATTATTAGTTCTTTTTGTGCTAAATGCACATATCAGTGATGCCTTTCATGAGACATCTGAGAACTTCTAAAATTGTCTTTCATCCCAAAGCATTCTACACATTCATTGCGATCCCTATAACGATACCCATGACATTCTTCAAAGAAATGGAGCAAACACTCCTGAAATTCATATGGTACAATAAGTCAATTAGACATCGAGCTCCCATTTGACCCAGCAATAATACTCCTGGGAATATATCCCAGAGCGGCAAAAAAGTATAGTCGAAGTGACATCTGCACTTGATTGTTCATTGCAGCACTGTTTACAACAGCTAGAATCTGGAAAAAACCTGAGTGCCTGAGAACAGATGACTGGTTAAAGAAACTTTGGTACATCTACATAGTAGAGTACTATGTAGCTGTTAGAAAAGATGAAGTCATGAAATTTACATACAAGTGGCATTACATGAAAAGTATCATGCTAAGCAAAATGAGTCAGAAAGAGAGGGACAGACATAGAAAGATTGCATTCATCTGGGGAACATAAAATAACAAAATAGGAGACTTAACACCCAAGAATAGCCCAGATAAGTACCAGGAGGTTTACTCCATGGCTTGGAGGCCAGCCACACACACTAGGGAAAAGGCAGCTCAGATAGAGAAGGGAGCACCAAATAAAGGGTGTTGGGAGGATCCTCCCAAGATGAAAGATGCATGCTGAAAGGAGACTAGAGACCGAACATAATTTCCACTCAGTGCCTCTTTTGCAAACCACAGCACCCAAAAGGAGAGAGAGAACAAAAGGGAATTCCCTGCCATAGAGGCAGGATGGGATGGGGGGATAGGGGGTGGGAGGGATACTGGGATCAGTGGTGGTGGAGGCACTGGTCGGGGGATGGGTACTTGGTCATTGTATAACTGAAACCCAGCACAAAAATTTGTAAGTCTACAACTGTTACCTCATGGTGTTTCACTAATAAAAATTTAAAAATAAAAATAAAAATAAAATTGTCTTTCATGTAAAGCCCTTGAGAACAGATAGGGTTTTTTTTTTTAATCTTTGTATTCCTTCTCCCCTTTTCAACATATATTACATATAGAATATATATAAACTCTTACACATGCACTCACACACACACAGACCCATACACCCTACAATCTGTGGACTTGTTTTTCCCACCACAAAGAATGACCAGAAGTATGTGACAGTGAGGGGCCAGAGAGATAGTCCAGCGGGCAGGGTGCTTGCTTTGCGTGCGACCAACCAGTTTTGATCCCCTTCTGGTTCCTCGAGCCTGCCAGGAGTGATCCCTGAGCACAGAGCCAGAAGTAAGCCCAGAGCACAGCCTGGTGGGGCCCCCAAACAAAAACAAAAGAAACCAAAAAAAAAAATGTGTAGCTATGGAAGTTTCAGAAGAGAATTGACAAAAATTCTTGGGAACCCTGGAACCATTTTGTGCATTAAGTGCCCAAGGTGACTTTTAAGAGAACAGTGGTTATTTACAGTGGCTGTCAGTGGTATTATGGTTTCAAGGAACTTGGAAGCATGTGTGTGTGTGTCTTCAGAGGCTGCGCTAGCTAGTCACTTAGTACAATGTGACCTAAAATAAGGTGGAGTTATCTTTAGGTCAAGGAGAGAGTGAAGCAGCCGCTTGGAAAAAAGAAATAATCTTTAACTCTGATCAGATGGAAGTTTGGTTTAACTGAGCAGGAGGTGTTTCAAATGCGAGTACCGTGGGAGCGAAGGAATGGAGCTGGGTGTGCGTGTCTGTGGGTGCAGCAGAATGAAAGTCATGAAGAAATAAGCTCCAAGAACCTCCGAATTATGCCTGGTATTTATCAAGAACCTTTCTTCTTAGAAAGCTGAATTTTCTACATTCTTAATCTCCATGGAGTAGAAAACAAATGACCTTATATTCTCCACTCTCCTTTTGAGAGTTGGGCATTTGAGAGCTATCCAGTTGTTCGTATGAATTATCCCTGCCAAGAGTTCACACGACCAGGCTTGCATTGAAATCTGTAATTTTTGTGTTTCTCAATAATTCCTGCTCTTCATAGGAGCAGCGGTAATTCAGTTACCCAGAAGGATGGAATAGTAGAATTTCGGGGCTTGCTAATGAATTTTTTGCAGCTTATCTGCCAGACCTGAACGGTAGTACTTTGAAGATGTTCAACTTCTTTGACGATGCAGTGTCATAGGAAAAATATTCCGGGCCAGCAAGTGGCGGCTCATGAAGACAGGGCTTAGCCATTGTGCGGGAAACACTTCGCACAAGTGCAGCTCCCAGACCGAGATAACCTCGCGGAAGGAATTTCCAGAGCTGGGCCTGGCTCGGCCGGCCACATGCTGCAGGAATTCCCAGCTCTGGGAATGCCTTTCTTCCCGGGCAGTGGGCTGGCAGGGAGCTTCTGGCCCGGCTTTGCCTCGCAGATGGAATGTTGATCCTCTCGGGAAGCCTTCCATTCCGCCAGCTTCCCATTCGTTCGCCTCTCCTGCCTTGAGGATCAAAGGAGAGCCCCATGCGGTGCTCGGGCGCTGCCCCTGGCCTTGGCCCTGGCTCCCAGCCTCGTTTCCGGCAAGAAGAGCCCATTCTCCTCCCCTCTGCCACATGGCACTCCGGAGAGTAAAGTTCAACAGAAACAGGAGATGTGTTTCCCAGCCAGCCTGTGTTCAATTACAGTTATCCCTGCTGACACCTTGGGACCCTTTATGATGGTCTCTACTCCCTCCCCCCCTCCCACTACCACCACACACACCCTCCTGGTGCTTGAGTAGAAAGGGAGTCGGGGAGGCTGGGCCCTCAGGAGCCTTGGCCCGGCTCAGCTCCGCCTGTTGGACTCTGCCAGGCTCGTTCTTCTGTTTGTTCTAGCCAAACTCTTTGCTGTACTTGCCGAGCTGTGGCCTCTCCGGGAGAGTTGACTGTGAGGGCCTGGTGTTTGTCGGCATTTGCGGTGCCGAGTGCTAGCTCTGAACTCTGCACTCATCCCAGACACAGAGCTCAGCATGGGACAAGGGGACCATCGGCTGCTTCTGTCATGGTGGTTGATGGCGAAGCGTCCCAGAGCTGGGACTTGGGGGCGGGGTTCCTGCCCGCTTTCTGTGCTTGCTCCCTCGAGGGTGTGGAAGTGGCCCTTTGCTCATCTGGCTCGTCAGCCCTGCCTCCCGTCACACAGGCTGAGCTGACTCTGCACTCACGCCTAACCTTTGGGAACCAAAGGCCTCCCAGTGGTACCTGGAATTTTTATTTTGTAGGGAGTGGGGAGTGTGTAGCCACACCCAGCCGATTGCAGAACTGTTCTCCTGGCTGTGTGCTCGGGGGTCACTCCTGGCAGTGCTCAGCGCGCCCTCAGGCAGTGCCGGGGGTGCAGCTGAGGTAGACCGCATGCAAGGCAAGTGCATCCACCCCTGTGCTCTCTCTCCGAACCTGTGCCTGCAGTGTTGATGCCCCTCACGCTGCTCTTTGTAGTAAGGGAGCTTTGACCGGAAGGAGTTGCCCATCTGTTGTCATTTTCCAGGCTGAGTTAGGGACCTTATGTCAGGGGCCTTTTCCAAAGTACACCACACCCTTGCCAGGTCTTTGGGACTTAGAAATAACAAGCGAATCACAAGCAGAGTCTAAATTTCCAAGTAATTGCCCTTTCCTTTGTTTTTTTAAATTTGTGTTCAAATGTGCACTTTTGGCCCTGACTTATATGATGGACGTGTGTGTGTGTGTGCGTGTGTGTGTGTGTGTGTGTGTGTGTGTGTGTGGATAGATAGGTAGGCAGGTAGGTAGGAGAAGCCCAGCCACAGCCATGGGAGAGAGATGGAATCCAGTTCTGTGACCTGCACATCTCTGCATGTCTGGGCTGGGCTGTTCTGTGCCTTGGTCAGAAGTGTCCTAGGCAAGTCGTCCCCTCCTCCCCTGGAACTCAGTGCCTGTGAATACTCCGGGAGCATGCCTTACCATGACTGGCGTCTTCCTGCCGAAGAACAAACGTGTGCTTTGGTTTAACGTTTCTCGAGTATACCTTGTGGTTTTTGCCCTCCAAATCAGAGTATCTGTAAGTATGATTGTGAAATACCTACATCAGAGTCACCTGGAGTGCTGACTGGAGACAGAGCCATTCCTGGTTCTCATCCCAGACCAGCTCAAGCGGAATCCCTTGGTGACCAGCCCAAGAATCTGCATTTTGGCAACTCAGGCTCATGTCTGAGGATCCTTGTTCTTTTTCCATTTACTATTTGCCTTTGATATTTTGGCTCATGTCTTTATAGATAAAAGTGAGTTTTCTGCAAGCACTCATGATTTTTTTTTTTAGTCAAGTTTTCATCTTCTGCTTTATATTATAGCAGCTTTGCTCCAAAACTGTCTCAAGTTCCCAGAGGGTGAAAACCATGCCTAATTCACATTTGTATGCTTCACACACCTTTTTGTAAATAATAAGAATTCAGAAATCCTTTAGTATAATAATGGTGGAGTCCTAGAATCAGACTTTTTATTATACTTGGTAAACTTTCGAGTATTGATTTTTTTTCTCTTATTAGCTTCCAGATATGCCTCGTTTATTTGTAATGTGAGCTTACACGCTCACGTCTGAGCACATTTTCATGACATAATTATCCTCTCTGGCTCAGTTTATGCTTTTTCTCCCTTGGAAATCTGATATCCTCGATAAAAGAGATATCTGTTTTTCATTTTTATCTATCCTTGTATGATTTGACTGGGATTTTGTCCAAGAACAGTGCATGGCTCTTTTCTCCCTCTGAGAAGTGAACATAGTGGTCTGCTTTCCACCTTTTACACAAATCATTATTTTTCACATTTTTGTCATTGCACTAGTGGGGTGGTTAATGTTAAATATCTTGAGTGTTGCATTAGCCAAAGTGGTAAACTGTAGGCAGATATATTGGGTGGGTGGGGTTTGGTTGTTGTTTCTTTGGGGGTACATTGGGTGATGCTCAGGGGTTCCTCCTGGCTCTGCACTCAGGAATCACTCCTGACGGTACTCAGGGTCCATTATGGGCTGCTGGGATCAAACCCAGGTCGGCTGTGTGCAAGGCAAACACCCTACTGTCTCTCTGGGTCCTAGGACAGTCTGTTGGTGAAAAAATGAATACGGTTGTTCATGACGCAGTTGAACAGTGAAATCATTTCATAAGCACTACATTTGATCATTACTTTTGTCTTTCCAATCATTCTGTGGCTAGTTTATAAGGAATCAGAAAATGACGTGCTGCTCATCATCTTTGGGCCATGTCCTCAGTGCAGGATGCTGGAGGCCGAGTGACCAGCAGAGGTTCCGTGTGTGACAGACCGAGTGGACTTCACGGGAGCCTGTCCCGGCCTTCGCTCTCCCTGCAGCGGTCGGGAGCTTTGTCTTGGCTTTTGCATCTATAGGGTTAACTTAAGCATCTGGCACAGAGTCAGTGGCCAATTAAGAGCCTACTGTTTGAGTGATTTCAGAGGAGGGAGAGAGAGAGCAAAATGAACACTCCTCTCTGGGGGATTGTTTAATTTGCCTTTACTGCAATATGTCCGTTATAATTATTGCCGATCGTATGCGATCTCTATTGCCTTGATTATTATTTGGGAAAAATCGTGTCTGCGCGGTACCTCTGGTGTGCTTACTCCGCTTTATAACATCTGCGAGAGTTCGGTAGAAAATTTCGCTTCAAATCCTGTTGTGGCTTGTAAACCTTGTCTTTTTACCCAGTTAAAACACACACACACACACACACACACACACACACACACACACGCACGCTTCCTTTTGTTTCCTAGTCATTATGAGATGGTGATATGCGTGTGTTTGTACGGAGATACACTTAGGGTGACTTTAAGATTGAGAGGGGAGGGGTTCTGCGTATTTTGGCTTACGTGTTGTGAGGCGACTCGCGTTCCTGGTAGCAAGCGTGCACCCCGTGTCCCCCCAGAGACCCCGTGTGTCCCCAGGGGGAAGAGGCCAGGGGAGACCCTGCAGCGGGATGCACTCACGAAGTCACAAGCATTCGTTTCAGAAGTTAGAACTTGGGCGGTGAGCCCTGCAGCAAGAAAGAGGGAAGTCGCGCAGAGGGTTCATTTGCTGCGATGTAGGGCTGGGTGCTGAGCGCAGGAGCGATGTCTCCCAGCACCCTGAGGAGCGGATGACACGGTTGTTTCTCAGGCTTCTGCAGCCACTAGGAGCCCCCCGGGAGCAGGGGGCCAAAGGCACCTTGGCTTCCCTCCATGCAGGAGAACGCCGCGCTAGTGCGTTTTCTAGGAGTGTTTTTTTTTTTTTATTTTTTATGTGTAATGAGGTGGCCTGGGTCATTCCTGAACTGAGATTAGACTATTAACATGTGACTTCAATTCACGAATCAGTGAAGTTCGAAAGTCAAGAACCAGAATTTGAGGAGTGGAAGGAAGATGAGCCCAGGGCATTTGTGATCTATGGCTCTCTTTGTTTAACTTATTGGCCTACCCAGTGTTTCTCGAGAGGAAGTGGATTCAGTGCATATTAAAAAACAACAGACAAACAAAACTTTGATGTCCTTCCCGAGATTCGCCCTTCTAGAGACTTGAGAAAGGTTGCGCTAATAATTTTATGAGAGCATGTTGCTAGCTCAAACCCCACGGTGGCCTCTTAGGAAGAACAAATACCCAGGCGCACTACTTTAGAAATTCTCTTAGGAATGAAAGGGAAGGGAAACAAGTAGTCAATGGAACTTGCTTTTATCTCGGCTCTGTCTTTGTTGTAGTGGCACTGAGGCTTCTTTTTTTTCAGCTTTCTCTTCCCCTACTACGGTATGAAATTTATTTAAATCGAATGGATATTAAAACAGTTTATTTTTAAAAATGGCATCGACTTAAGAAAGTTGTAGAAAAACAGACCTCTTCCTAACATTGCATATAAACAAAAAACTATTAAAGAGGAAAAAATATAAATACTGGAAGGAAATTCAAGAGAACAATTGTACCACTCTGGAGCCGAGTGGGAGAACCTTCTCAAGCTCGGTGAAAAACATGGACGTCAGAGAGGAAATTATTTCTAAATTTGTAGGCCAGGAAACCAGAGCTTGATAGTTGCCGCAAAAAAGAATGTTTGTTCTGAGCTTAGTACTACAATCTGGGAAACACGGACCTGAATATATTTGAGTTGTATGCCTAAATTGCCTGGTGTTGGGAACATTGATAATGTGCAAAAAAAAAAAATTAATTAAAACTGAACTGGTTCACATGTAGGGACCATTCTATGCCAATTAAATCTTCAGTCGGTCAGCACAGTTTCTCAAGAAAAATTCAACTAGTGTTTGGTCAGTTTCCAACCCTAGGTGACATAGACAAGCCAGTTTTTTGTTTTGTTTTTTGTTTTTGCTTTTTGGGTCACACCCGGCGATGCTCAGGGGTTACTCCTGGCTCTGCATTCAGGAACCACCCCTGGCGGTGCTCAGGGGACCATATGGGATGCCGGGAATCAAATCCCGGTCAGTTGCATGCAAGGCAAACGCCCTACCCGCTGTGCTATCGCTCCAGCCCCAGACAAGCCAGTTTTATTGCAGCTTTTCTCTATTTTTTAAACATTAAAATATATATATATTGGTGGGGTTGTCACTCCAGAAGGCCCGCCCAACACCCCCATGCCACACTCTTCCCGAGAATGGTGCTGGGGGTGGGGGGCAGGGAGTGCGGGGACCCAACTCGGGGGCTGCTACATGCGCTCTGACCTTGGAATTTGCTCTCAGACCCAAAACAGGAGAACGTTTTCATTGCACAAAGAATTCAACTGAGTAGGCGAGAGTAATGAGAGAGAACCTGGGGACATCAGTGAGCTCGCTGTAAATCTTCCCCCAGCTGTGTGCTGTGATGGGACAGGCTCACTCTCTCCGTCTGTCTGTCTGTCTGTCTGGGGCATAGTAGCCAGAGCAGAGGCTACTCATGGGCACTGGTCCCCCAGCCTGCTTGCAGCAGGTCCAGTAAGATCAGAATTCAGAAGCCGGCCACCTCCGCACAGCCAAGTGGCCGTTGGTGGCAGGAGATTCTGCAGCGTCTTGAGATGTGTGTGTCTTCCAAACCCTCAGTCCTGTGGGGTCCCCACCTGCAGCAGCCCCCTGGCACTGTTTCACATACCCAGACTTAAAGGACTCCCAACTCTTGCCTGATTTTTTGTCAGACAAAATGCAAATAAAAATAAAAACGTTAGCGTGTGTCAGAAGTCTCCCCTGACTTCTAGGGGGGGGCGGGTGAACTGCCCAGGAGATGGGGCTTGTCATGTGACACACACACCACATGATGCGGTGAGTGGTACCTGGTGGTGGGGCGCCCACCGACTGAGGCGCGCAAGACAACACCCCAGTCGGAAATGGGTGGAGGTTGGGGCTGTGTGTTAAAGGAGGTGCATGTGCCCACGAGCTGAAATGGCCCTGTGGCTTCGTGGGGTTTTTTATTTGTTGATTGTTTTTGCCTGCAGATCAGAAGCAGTGGAAAGGATATTAATTTTAAATGGTTAGGCACATGGCATGGAAAGAAAGCCTCCCTACATGGCCCATGGGACAATATGCATTTCTACAGCTTTTTGATAATTTTTATAGTACACACTAAAATTTAGACTGGACTTACTCTTGGACCTCCCAGTTTTACTTTTCACTATATCATTGTATCACTGTCATCCCATTCATCGATTTACTTGAGTGGGCACCAGTAACATCTCCATTCGTCTGAGCCCTGAGATTTTAGCAGCCTCTCCTTACTCGTCTTTCTCAACCTATTAGAGGCTCTTTCGGGGTCAGGGGAGTGAGACCCGTTATTGTGACTGTTTTTGGCATATC
This sequence comes from Sorex fumeus, assembly GCF_029834395.1. NCBI lineage: Eukaryota > Metazoa > Chordata > Mammalia > Eulipotyphla > Soricidae > Sorex > Sorex fumeus. The sequence goes on from NW_026606208.1 coordinate 3,537,719, forward strand.
GCATACACCACGGCTAGCTTGCCATACTTACAGCATAGTTCCAGTTTTACCATCCCTTGCTTTTGGGTTTCAGATTTCAGAGATTTTCGAGATTATAAAAAATAATAGGGTCCATAGACTCTAATATAATTTAATGCCTTCACAGTTCTATTAGTAAGACACACGTTATGTTTCTAACGAGAACAAATGAATATCCACATCCCTTCTGGTCAGTTCTTGCCACCATGTGAGTTAATGGAAAAACATCTTCGCATTTTCAGAGACTTTTGGATTTTCTTTCTTTCTTGAAGCAAAAGCAAATTTTATTTGGAGGTTTTTTTTTTTTATGAAGGGGAGGGAGGGGAGGGTGGAGAGAGAGAGAGAGAGAGAGAGAGAGAGAGAGAGAGAGAGAGAGAGAGAGAGAAACACGCTCAAGAGCGAATGCAGACTTCTCCAAAGGCAGAGAGCCTTTGCTGCACACATAGCAGCATTCGACACGAAAGTTCCCATTTCTCAGGGAGATGCGTGTGACACATTGCCGTGCGAACAGGGCAGCACCCGGACTCAACCCTCTAAGGATAAGGCGTTGGACTCCTCTACGGCACTTCAAAAGAAAGTCTCTGATGCACAGAAAAACTTGCATCAGTTAGTTTAATAGCAGAAGTCCTAGGAGTTGCCCTGTCAAGTCAACGGGAAGGGTGAGATCCGTTGTGCAGGTGGGCTCATGTATAAAGGGGGGGGGGGGGGGAGTTAAAGTTTAACAGGCAGATGCAGAAAGAGGTTTGGTTGGTATCAGCTGAGAAGACAGGTCGCATGAGTAAACAGACTGTGGGACATAATCCCACTCAGAAGATCGGGAGGCAGGCTGTTGCCTACTTAGGCCTCTGGGTGTCTTCTGAGGAGAAAAAGGTTTTAGAGGATCACTACCACTCTTGACAAGAGCCATTTTAGGAGAACAGGATTGGAAAAAGCAGGAGGCTTCTCGTGGGATTTGGTCCAATGAGCACGTGTTATATTGATGTTCCGGGCTAAGCGCACTTTGCCTTGAAAGCAAACAGAGTCGACTGTGATGAGCGCTGACAGGCTGGCCCCTCTCCCTTGGGAGCCGCTGGGGACTGGCTTGTCAGGACGAGGGACGCAGGGCGACGCTCGGAGCGAGGGTTCCCACTCCGACCTTCAAGCTGCTCTCCTAGTGCTTAATACTGAGGCCTAATGATTTCCAGAATATTCGCCTGCCCCGCTTCCCCCGCCCTCCACTCCAGGGAACAAACAAGTTAAACTTGAGCTGTTACTTTGACACAGAAATCCAATCACTCAGGGAATCTCTTTTTAATTGACCCGCTTGTGGTGAGTAATAACTCCAGAAAATGATATTGATTTTTCTCTGTGAGCCTCCGTGCGTCAAACACGTACTATTTTCTCGTGGGGCATCGAGTTTGCGGCTCTCATTTGAGCACGTTTGGCGTGTGCTTCTACTATCCCGTTATTTCTTGCTTAGACTCAAGTTTTCCTAGGAAATTTTTAGTTCGTACAGGGGAAATGAATTGTACAGATGAAAATGAGGATTTTCATCCACCTGAAATGAGTGAGTGTTATCTCTTCAAACAATGTTGGTGCTAATTATGTGGTTTTGTTTCCTCTGTTTGTTTTGATTTTTGATTTGTTTATTTGTCTGTTTGTTTGGGTCACATCCGGCAATGCACAGGGGTTACTCCTGGCTCTGCACTCAAGAGTTACTCCTGGCGGTGTTCAGGAGACCATATGGGATGCTGAAAATCGAGCCTGGGTTGGCCGCGTGCAAGGCAAACGCCCTACTGGCTATGCTATCTCTCCAGCCCCTGATTTTTGATTTTTTAAAAATTTTATATCATGGACCACCTGTCAATGCTTGGGGGCTGCTCCCTACTCTGTGCTGGGGGTGGGGGGTTATTCCCAGCAGTGTTTGCGGTCCTTGCCCAGTGAAGGACTGAAGAAGAACCTTCAGCATGCGGAACACAGGCTCTACCCAGTGAGCTGCCTTTCCAGCCCGTTTCCTGAACTTATGCAGGGTTATATGTCGGCATCCCACTTAACTCACTTGCAGGAAGAACTTTGTAGACAAATCTCTGTGTCTGGATGAAGATGGGATAAAGAGAGGATGAGCAGATGACGTATGTCTGTGCCGCCAACACCACAGTCGAGGCAGGGGGAGGGAAGGTCATGGTTGTTGGCGGCATTTTCCTTGTGTGTCTTCTCATGTTTCTTGGGCAACCTTAGCATTTTCTTTCCTGCCTTTGGGAAAACATGACTCTGCTTCACGCCCTTAGTATTTTGGGGGAGGCCAGATAAAATAAGCTTGGAGAGCTATGGTTGGTCTGTTTTGGACACAAAGAAGTACCTGCCTTGTTCGTATTCAATATGCCAAAAACAGTAACAAGACTCACAGTTTGTTGTGAGACGTTACTGGTGCCCGCTCGAGCAAATTGATGAACAAGGGAAGGTCAGTGACAGTGATCTGCCTAGTTAAAGGTGGTAGGAATATTAGAATGAAGCGTTGGATGCATTTTAACTTTGGGGTTTAACGAAAGTAATTCTTCTTCCCTAATTGTAGAGTTTAAGTGTGCTGGAGGAACTTGTTTGCAGGAAGATGTTTTGAAGTTCAGTGGCTTCTTGGAAAGAGATCTGTGTACTCCTAAATGGATGAAAATACATTAGCCTGGTGTGCTATTGTCTGGAGAGAAGGGAAGCCAGGCAGTGCAGGGCTCACGCCAATGACTGTCCTGTCCCCCGCCAGCAGCAGGTGAAGGTGTGTGCCAGTCCCACTTTCCTGTTAATTAGTCTTGTGAAGTTGGAGAGAAAAAGAAACACTCAATAGAAGACTATTGATAGATCAATCTCTTGGGGAGCTGAAACACATTTGTGTGTGTAGCCATAGTGTTGTAGCTACACCACACTTTTGTTTCACAGCGTAAAACAATCTAAGATATGAATGAAGGGAAGGACATTGACGTGGGTGTACAATTTCGTTCATCAGCTCTTTACTGTAGACTTGTCCCATCTGCCCATTGCCTGCCTGTCACCTCACAACCCCACCCTCTTCCAGTAGTTACACAGTTGGACCCTGAGTGACCTTTAGGTTAGCGTTCGGGCTAGGGCTAGGGGGTTAGGGCTAGGCTTCCCTAGTTTAAAGGCAACTTTGAGTTTTCTTTGGAAACACAGAATTAGAGTTTTCTCCCTCAGAAGACCAGTAACTAAATGTGTCGTTGAGTTGGTTGTCCTTTTCCATGGCATGTAGTATTGAGAATTGGAAGTGTGCTCTGAGCTTGGGGCTAAATAAGGCTGATTCTCTCTGCCTGCAATGCCCATTGTTGTCTGCTAAATGTAATATTCTATTATGAGGCTTTATTTTAGGAATCAACAGAGATTTCTTTTTTTTCTTTCAAAACTCCAGAGATGTTGACTTGATTTCTTTGTTCTGAGTGCTGTTTATTATATGGACACGGGTTTATCTTGAAGCAAATAGCCTTCTCTGGAAATTGTTTTTGGATTGTTGGTTAGGGGGACATATTGAGCTTTCTCAATGAATTTGGATACGGATATATAAAATATTTAAAAAGGTTCATCAGCCCTCATTGCTGATAATACCAACCTTTGGGGTGTGGGATGATAAAGGTGAAAAATGCTTTTCACACCCCCCCCCCCACCCCTCCAGGTCTGTCCATTCTTTGACCCAGGACACAGAGGCTCTGGTGATGAGAGTGTGTGTATTTGTGCCTCGAAGGGAAGGAAGGACGAGCAGGAGAGGTGTCGAGTTTAGGGCAGTGGGTGCTTGATAGTCACCCACATCTCTGAGCCTGGGAAATGAAAGGAAGGGACCTCAGTGATCGCGGTCACTGTCACGGTCCTCCCATTGTTCATCGATTTGCTCGAGCGGACCCAGTAACATCTCTATCGTGAGATTTTGTTGTTACTGTGTTCAGCATATCGAATACGTCACGGGGAGCTTGCCAGGCTTTGCCATGCGGGCAAGATACTCTCAGTAGATTGCTGGACTCTCCGAGAGGGGCTGAGGAATCCATCTCGGGTCGACCATGTTGGCCGCTTGCAAGGCAAACGCCCTACCGCTGTGCTATCGCTCCAGCCCTACCTCAGTGATAATCTCAGTTTTTGATAACTCTGAGACATCCTGGCAATGTATCTACTTCTATAATTTTCCCTAACCTTAACATTCTGTGTTATATACAGAGATGACAAGTTTTTTTAAAAAAAATACAAACCATAGAATGCCCTGTCTTTTCATTTTTTACAGCCTCAGCAGGGACACTTCCTTGTTACTGCCAAACTGATTGCTGTGGTTATTGTCATAATTAACATCAAGATGATATTTATGTATCTTTAACTCTCATTCACTTCTGCTTAACCAATATTCAATGGCTATTTGATGTCCTTTTTTTTTTTTTTTTTTGGATGAGATGCACAGAGGTTACTCCTGGCTCATGCACTCAGGATTTACTCCCAGCGGTGCTCAGGGGATCATATGGGATCCTGGGAATCGAACCCCGGGTGGGCCACGTGCAAGGCAAGCGCCCTACCCGCTGTGCTATTGCTCCAGCCCCTTGACATCCATTTTGAGAGTTTAAATTCTTAAGTTTCAAGGTTTGAGAGCTGTAATACTGTTTTTTTTATTGTTGTTGTTCAAAGCCAGGTAGCTTTATTTTAGAATCTGGGTCTGCGCACACTGGGCCTGTCAGGCTCATCTGGCCGTGTGACAGCATCTGAAGTCTTTTCAGGAGGCATAGAGATGTCTGGTCCTCTGACAGGATGCCGTCACCTCCCTCACCCCCCCCCCCCGCCCCCCCGCATTCATTCCCTTTAAGTGAAGTTCAGAGGAGGAGGGTCATCACCACCGAATTGATCTATTCACTCTCTTAAGCTTTGCCGTGGTAGCTGTTTCACCCAATTTTAGACTCTCTGGGTCTCTGTGGGGCCGTTTGAATCGTCAGCAGCCCTTAACGCAGCTGCATCCCACAGGCCGGCAGGAAACTGCGAGGCCAAGGGTGAGAGTTTCCCAAATGGATGACTTTTAATTCTGATGGGGAACTTGGGTTGTCAGAAGTAGTTCAGGCTTGGTTTGCCCAAGAAGTTACTGAGCTGTGTGTTCATCTCTTGGAAGAATCAGGAGGGTGGGCTCCCCAGAGGGCGTGGAGAGACATTGGGTTCTCATCCATGGGCACCACTCTTTGCAATGGACAGGTCTCCGGAGGGATAATCGGAAGCCTCAATCATGTTTTGGTTATCGTCGAACTGACAGCTCGTTAAATGGATCTTCTCTCCTCCCCCTCCTCCTCCGGCAAATAACATTTAACCTGCAAACGGTCGATGCAGATGTAAAAGTCGCACAGCCTGGCGAGGAGGTTGCGTCGGGAGGAGGCCGGTAGGACTGCCCCAGTCCACTCTGTCCATTCTCCCGGTCCACACGGGCGCCCGGGAGGGTGGGTCCAGGAGGAATGAGCCCTGCTGTGTCCTGGGGATGGTGCTCGTGCCAGAATGGACAGGAGTTCTCGTCCTGCGACGCTCTTGTCCTGGCGTTGACGCAGAGAGTAACTGCATCTCTGTGTTTCGAGCTCGTGACTTCTTTTAAAATCCCATGCATGCATTCGCGACACCAACGGAGCTGCCAGTGAAAGGGGTTTTTGTGCGGCTTCCTTTTTTCTCTTGCCCTCTGTGGTGCCACCCGCCTTCCACTCATTTCACCCTCTGCTGCATTTCGAGTCTCAGGCGGGTCAGAGCGAATCATGTGGCTTAGACAAATACATGTTCTTCCTTTCACTGACTCTTTTCCAGAGGGCGATACTTCTTCCAGTCTCAGCTTTCTGAAAGTTCTGGAAATATTTATTGTGTTGATTAATGTCTGGTGGATCCTTTTCTCTTCTGTTTTACTAGGCTGGTCTCCCTCCGTTCCTCCCTCCCTCCCTCCCTCCCTCCTGCTCTCCCTTCCTCCATTTCTCCCTCCCTCCCTCCCCCCTCCCTCCTTCCTCCTTCCCTCCCTCTCTTCTTCCTCCTCCTTTCCTCCCTCCCTCCCTCCCTCTCTCCCTCTCTCCCTCCCTCCTTCCCTCCTTCCCTCCCTCTCTTCTTCCTCCTCCTTTCCTTCCTTCCTCTTTTCCTCCCTCCCTCTCCCTCCACTCCCCTTCCCCCCTCCTTCCTGTTCTCAGAGCTCACTCCTAACTTTGCATTCAGGATCACTCCCCTAGGGATTCAGGGAGCCATATGGGGTATCAGAGATGTAACTCGGCCAGCCATGTGTCCCTTGCCCTCTGTACCATCTCTCTGGCCCCGAGAGGAACTTTTCTCTAGAGTTCAGCTGCATGCATCTTTTCTACCTGTAGCCAGTTCTACCAAACGAGGAACCCTGTTGGGAAAGTAGAACCCCGTTTCCCCGTGGACTAGAGCATCAGCTGCGTCTGTTTCAGTGTAGGGTTGTCAGATTTAGAAGAATCGCACTGCACTGGAGCACTGTCCTCCTGTTGTTCATCGATTTGCTCAAGTGGGCACCGGTAACGTCTCCATTGTGAGACTTTTTGGCATACTGAATACGTCACGGGGAGCTTGCCAGGCTTTGCCATGCGGGCGGGATACTCTCGGTAGCTTGCCGGGCTCTCCGAGAGGGGCGGAGGAATCGAACCCAGGTCGGCTGTGTGCTAAGCAAGCACCCCACCTGCTGTGCCATCGCTCCAGCCCTTAGAAGAATTAAAAAAAAATTAGAATTTCAGAAAAATAAAAGATACTTTAAATCTAAATATGCCACATGTAATATTTTTGATATACTTAAACTAAAAATTTACTGTTTATATGAAATGTAAAAATAGCTAATGTTCTATATCTTCTATGGCAGTTTTAAACAAATACTCTAATGTATTCATTTAGGAGATGAATAAACACATTTATAGGAACATATATATTTTTATGAAAAAACTTAATGAAGCAAAATATTTTTGAAAATGTTTGGGGGCTGATGCCTGGCTCCGTGCTCAGTGATCACTCCTGGTGGGGTTCTGGGTCCAGTATAGGTTGCTGGGAATCAAACGTAGTCTGCCATGTATAAGGTAAGTGCCCCGCAAAAGACTGTACTACCTCTCCAGCCCTGATTATTTCTTTTTAATTTCTAATTAAATCGAGTCTATACTCCATCCATGGAAAGTTTTTAAAATGTCATGGTAACACTTTTAACCTGTGAAATTGATACATTGTCAGTTTTCTGTCTAGAATAAACTTCAGCTATTCAGAACAAGGTTTGACATTATTACAGAATTCAACAAAAAGTTCATATATATTTTTTAAATGCCGAATGCATTGAACAGATTTATTTTTAGGATTGTGTGTGTCTGTTCTAAGCATCGTGTCCAGTGCCTGATCTCAGCTTGGGTAGTTTATGAAGGCCTAGCATCGTATCATCATTGACCCTTTCTTATCTTATACATAAGGTATATAGAGATTGGTAGAGGAGAATGAGAAGGAAAAGAGACTTCCATTGCTTGGATGACTAAGACAGTGAAAGGGCCCCTAACAGAAACAGGACGGGGAAAAGGCTGGTCTGGGGTAAAACTGTGGGTTCCGTGTGGGCTGTCCTAGCGTTGCTGGGCAGGAGAGATGGGCAGTGAGCCCGTTACCGCCGGGAGAGAAAGGAAAGGAAACGACAGCTCATGTTAGAGAGGCTTCGCTTTGTGGTGGGGAAGAGGAGTGAAGACGATGGAAACCCACGGGGAGGAGAAAGGGCCATTGGAATGGGAAAGACAAAACGGGGACAACACTGAGGAGAGACGAGCCGAGGAGGAAGAGCCCCGGCTTCCGGCGTTTGGGATGACAGCATCCTGGGCAGAGAGCAGGGTTCTGCTCCGTCTCTGCGGCCTTTGACGGCTTCCGACTCGATTGGAGAGAGGCCACATGGCAGAGGTTTCGAGTGTGTGGCAGGAATTCCCAAGCCCGGGTCAGCCTGGCACTCTCTGCCTCCCCTGTCCTGTTTTCAGGTGTGGTCAGTAGAGTGAGAAAACGTGTCCCAGCAGAACTCGCCCTCTCAGAGGCCAGACTGAGTACAGCAATAGGTGAATTAACACACTCGCTCTTTTGGGGGCAAGTCAGGCCACACCCAGCAGTGCCGGGGGGGTGGGGGTGGGGGGCTGCTCCCTGCTCTGTCAGGGAACCGTGTATGGAGCCAGGGATCAAGGCAGGGTGTCGAGGGCTGGAGAAATAGCACAGTGGGTAGGGCGCTTGCCTCGCACGTGGACGGCTCGGGTTTGATTCTCAGGACTGTCCCTGGTCCCACAAGCTTGCCAGGAGTGATTCCTTGGTGCAGAGCCAGAGCTGAGTGTGGTCCAAAACCAAAACCAACAACTGAATCCCAGGGTTGCAGCCCACGTGGCCACACCAAGCGAATGCCTTATTCCTTTCCTCTCTCTCCAGCCCTCAGCTCTGTTTCAGAGTCATGCTTTTGTTTCATATGTTTTGTTTTGTTTTGTTTGCTTTCAGGGCCATGCCGGGCAATGCTCAGGCATCCTCTTGGCTCTGTGCTCAGGGCTTACTCCTGGCGGTGCTTTGGGGACCTTACAGGATGCTGAGGATTGAGCCTGGGTAGGCCTCTGCAAGGCAAATGCCCTACCCATTGTACTATCTCTCTGGCCCCTAATTTTATTTTTTAAAAAATATAATAGGTCAGAAGAGGCGGTCTGCTACTTGCTAATGTCCAGAAAACCCCGTCCTTCCCCCGCTGGTGTGGAGAGCCGGCTGGATGACCTGGGACTGAGGTGAAATGATGGGCCGTTACTCAGCTGTGACGTTCTCTTTTTCTTTCCTCTTGTTTTATTCGAATAGGTTCACCAAGTTGAAGAGTCTCAACCTTTCCAATAATCGTCTCGGGGACTTCCCGTTAGCCGTCTGCAGTATCCCAACGCTGACGGAGCTGAATGTGTCCTGCAACGCCCTCCAGGCCGTGCCCGCCGCGGTGGGCGTGATGCACAAGTGCGTATAGACATTCACCCCTGGACACTGCCTGGGGCCAGTTCACTTGGTGATCGTGTGACGCACCTGTGCAGTGCTAGCCTCTACACTCTTGGGAGGGTTCTATTTAAATGCATTTACTTTTATTTCAAGGTGACATTGGTATACAAGAGTGCCATGTTTATTTGTTCAGGGGATGCAGTGTCACCCTCCATCACTGCGTATGGATGGGGCCTGTTCAGCAACCCCTCGCTCCTCCCTTTGGTGCCCTCAGACCCCTTCTTAGAACATGCAGTTCTGTGGGTAGAGTCTCAGGGTCTCGTTTTCACTGGACATTGTCTTGGAAAAATTTCACAGAGCTTTGGGTTGGGGAATAAGGCCCGGGCCTCACTCAGCGAGGCCGAGTTAAACCCTGGGTACTGCAAAACACAGCCGGGAAATCAAAAGCTCCTTATCTAGAACCAAAGATCCCCGAGAATGAATGGGACTAAACACAAAGGACAGCTTACATTCTGTTTTGTGAGTTATGTTGAGTTCGAAGTGTGAAAAATTAATTGGGGAAAAAAAGGCCATTTGGGCTGGTTCACACTGCAGCGAGCTCCCGTTATTCCCACTGATAAATTGGAAAAAATGATCATAATTTTTGTTTTCAATAAAGGACTAATTTTTTAAAAAAATTTTTTGGGGGGAGTCACATGTGGCAATGCTCAGGGGTTCCTCCTGGCTCTGCACTCAGGAATTACCCCTGGCGGTGCTCAGGGGACCCTATGGGATGCTGGGAATCGAACCCGGGTTGGCCGCATGCAAGGCAAACGCCCTACCTGCTGTTCTACCACTCCAGTCCCGAGGATTAATATTTGTATCTGATTTTTTCCCTCTCTGATACATTATTGCTGCAAGCCTTACTTTTTTTGTATGCTGATTTTTTAATTATTTTATTAAAAATACCATGATTTGTAAAATTGGTCATTATGCAGTTTTTTTCAAGCATTTGAAGCTAGCAACTTGAAACAAAACATTCAAGTGTTCCAACACCACCAGTGTGACCTTCCCTCCACCAATATCCCATTTCCCTCCCAATCCCAACCTGCCCCGTTAGGCACATAACAAATTTAATTTCTATTGCTTATTCGACAAAACCTTAAGAACTGGCAAATAGAATGATCAGAAAATAAATCAGTAAGAGACAATTAGTGATTACTGATTTTGACTTATGTAAATAAGAAAATTGAAACCATTTAATACAATATGATAAAATGCCTATTCTCGTTTACATATAGACTTTTCAACTCTGGAATCTAAAGTATATTACATTAAATTTTATTTTGGGAGCTGGAGCAATAGCACAGCGGGTAGGGCGTTTGCCTTGCACGCGGCCAACCCGGGTTCGATTCCCAGCATCCCATAGGGTCCCTTGAGCACCGCCAGGGGTGGTTCCTTAGTGCAGAGCCAGGAGTAACCCCTGTGCATCACCAGATGTGACCCAAAAAGCAAAAAAAAAAAAAATTATTTTGTATTTGGATCTTGTCATGGTAATAGTCATGTCTCACCTGTCACTAATAACACTTTTAAAGCTATCTTGTGTTAATATATTTTGGAGTTTACATAGAATAGGTAAGGCCTGCGAATGCAGATTTTCCTCCTTAAACTTTATATAAACTGAGGTGTACAAAGTTGCTTGTGATGATTCATTGCAGGAATCCAGTAGTCCAGCACCAATCCCACCGTCGTTACACCTTCCCTCCACCATTGTTTTCAATTTTCGCAACCACCCCTTCTGCCTGCCCCCATAGCAGGCTCTTAATAATTTATTTTATATTGTTTGTTATCAGTAATTTGCTAATGGAATGATCCAAAAAATGTTGCCTTAGAAGCAAGTTAGTAAAAACTGTTAAATCACACCATCGAGCCATCAGGTCTTTGTATAAGAGATTACTAGGATGTTGTTACAGGGTAAGCCTCCTGTGTTTATGTTTTATTAATCGAGATTGGTTCCCTTCTACGTTACATCCCATCCAACTGGTGTTCTGCTCCTGGTTTATCAGTGTTGTAGAGCTTGAGAGATTACCCCAGGAAGTCAAGAATTTTTTAATAGTAATTTAGTAATACAACTGGGGTTAAATTTTTTTAACTTTATTTTATTTTATATTTTTGGTCACTTCTGGCAATGCACAGAGGTTACTTCTGGCTCTGCACTCAGGAATTACTCCTGGCGTTGCTCGGGGGACCATATAGGATGCTGGGAATCGAACCTGGGTTGGCTGTGTGCAAGGCAAATGCCCTACTTGCTGTACCATCACTCCAGCCCCAAGAGTTAAATTTTTAATGGGTGGTGGCTTTGGGGGTGTGTGTGTGTGTGTGTGTGTGTGTGTGTCTGCTGGGACTTCTGGAAATTCGGTGAGAGGACAAAGCAAAAGCCTGGAGATTTTGGTCAGAAAACCCGCGCACCTGAATATTTCATCAGGTGCATTTCTGGTCCTGAAGCAGTGAAATCCAGCCGGGGACATGACAATGACTGTGGTGTGGGGAGCATTTGGCTGTCTGGGTGGGCACCACAAGCCCTACTCGCACGCCCGGTGTAGTTGGGTTATTTCTCACCAGTAGTATGAACCGTACTTACAGAACTAGTTTGGTGATCGTACCGATCTAAAATTTATCTATTGTCTTTGCATTTCTTTCGCTTCCCAGCTTGCAGACGTTTTTGTTGGATGGAAACTTTCTGCAGACCCTCCCTGCTGAGTTGGAGAACATGCATCAGCTCAGTTACCTCGGTCTTTCGTTCAATGAGTTCACTGACATTCCAGAGGTGCTGGAGAAGCTGACCGCGGTGGAGAAACTTTGTATGTCTGGAAACTGTCTCGAGACCCTGAATCTGCAGGCGTTAAGAAAAATGCCTCACATCAAGCACGTGGATCTAAGGTGAGCACCTGAAACGGAGTCTGTGTGAGGAGTTTCGACGGTAGCCTTTTGGTGGCTTTCCCCCACCGAAGCTAGCTACTTGGCTCTTTGCAGCTTGGCCCGTTTGATTCCATATTAGCAGCAGGGGAGCATAGTGAACCGAAATCGAGTTTACTTGTATCTGGAACTTGTCAGCATTTTTTTCTCACCGATACATTACCACGTATCTTGAAGATTTTACAAGTTTGAGATTTTTTTTTTAATTGAGAAAACTTTAATTTACATACCTATATATATTTAAAGCTATCCCTTGCATTCCTCTTCAAAGTTTCTTCACTGCAGCTACTACCGGAGTACCAGTACCCTTGCACTGCAGTTGCTGGGCCCCTTCCCCTTAGTACCCAGAGCCCCGTGGTCTCAGCTCGTGAGTCTGTGTCTGTCGTAAACCCAGGTTTGGGTTTTATTGGTCGTGCCAGGAATCCTCATGCAATGCAGATGCTCTGCCTCTGAGCTGCAGGTGACTGAATAAGTCAGACCACAAAGGCAGAGAGCGCCTTAGCGTGCATGGGGGCTATGTCATGGAAAACCAGTGGTGCCTTTCTCTCTCAGTCCTTTGCTGTGGCTTGAGAGACAGTTGACATCACGGAGCATCTCCCCTCAAATATTTTTTTTTCTTCCTTGACTCTCAGAATACAACGCATTCATTACATTTACTGATAAATTTATCAGGTTTATTAGTTTACAGGTGGCTCTGCCCAGAGTTTCCCATTCTTTGGAAAACTATAAAGCTTATAATCTCATGTTCAGCCCAAAATTTGACCGACACCTCTTCTCACCCCTTTTGAGAGCCACGGACCCTGCCTTTTGAATTCTGGGCATGTCATACTCCAGCTGGAAGTGACTGCCCGGTCCTCTCTCCATGGAAGATGCTCAGTAACCGTCCTGTCATACATCAGGCTCAGTTGCAGTTTCTAAAGCATGAGGACCCACGGAGAAAGCTATCCTGGGTTTCTTTTATGAGGATGAACTAGAGCAAGTCATGGACTTTGTTCCTGCAAAAGAAAATATTGGTTTTAGACTAACCAGCCCCCTTTGATGCTTTGTCAACCGTTTCTACCTCCACCACTAGCTGGGATTGATGGCCGCATATATACATGCCAGCCACGTTACGGGTGGAACAAGACGTTTCCTCCCTCTGAACCACTGTGCGCTCGTCTAGAAATGACAATTAGTAACAGCACCTAAGCCATCGAGTCTGGGAAGGGATTGACTTTGGTTGCTTCTGTTCCGGGGAAGCTCTCTGTTTCGTTCTCACTGCCCGACGGAGGACACTTCTGGAACCATTCAGCTGTCATTCTTGGCGTCGCTCCACGTCTCGCCGTAGAGGCAGACCCGCCCTGGCTTTCCTGATCGACCCACGCCCTTACTCAGGCCCGTCTGATTTCAGCCGATAGAAAGGAGCATCTTTCGCACCCCTTTTTCATGTGGTTTTTTTGTGGTTAGGTCGAGGAAATCCATTCATTCCATTCCCGCAGCAAGTTGTTTGGTGTACCGTCTCTCATGCCAAAGTGACAGAGCCTGCCACACCTGGGCGGCGTTAGCAGTTTGCAGACCGATGGGTCTCAGTTCGGGAAGTACAAATGGTTATAATTTATCTGGCTTGGAGAGTTTTTTGGAATGTGACAGGACAGGGAACTGAACACTTTGTCTCGTTAACTTTCTAAATTGTTGTCAGCTGAGTTGTTGACATTATTTGCTCCTGAGTCATTTGGGTTTGGAGAACCTTATCGTTGGAGCTCAGCCCTTTTCAAATTCCAGCTCCCTGCTGGATTCCAAGGGCCATACTGGCTTCAGGTAACAAGCACGCGTTCCCTGCATGCACAGAGCATCGTCCTCTGCTCTTAGCCAGGTGATGAATCAGGGAGTCTGGTATGTCAAGAGAACTCCAGGCTTCTCCAGAGTTGGGGGGCAGGGGGAGAGCCTGTTTTTTCCTTCTTCAGATCGAAACGCTACATCAGATTAATAGTGATCTTCTTAACTCTTTTCCTTGAGCTGGCGAATTTTGGTCTGATACATATTTATTATTCTTCTGTTCTTGGTCCATGTTGTGGCTGTTGGCGCCCAAGAGTTCTCCTAAATTGCCTCCTGTCTTGCCCAGTGATTGGCAAAGTAGGAACTGCCTCTTCTTCTCAGTCTCCCTGTTTCTTTTTTGTCTGTTTCTTTTGCTTTTGGGGTCACACCCAGAGACACTCAGGGGTTGCTCCTAGCTCTGCACTCAGGAATTACCTACCTCTGGCAGTGCTTGGGGGACCATATGGGATGCTGGGGATCGAACCCAGGTCCTCTGTATGCAAGGCAAACGTTCTATCCACTGTACTATCAACTCCAGCCCCAAAGTCTCCCTGTTTCTTACCACACAAAAGTTTTCTTATTTTCCTTTGGTTTCCCTTGATTAAAACAGACTTCCATATTTTTTTTATATCTGTGTCATTTACTTATTTTAACATCTTTTTTATAACATCAGTTAAAGCAATGTAATTTTCTCCGTGGCCAAATTGTATCATTAGTCAGAATGAATAGTTCTATAATTATAGTGATGGCGGTATATATATATATATGTATATATATATGTATGTTTTGTGCAGTTTAGTTAACATGGTTATAATAGTGCTAACATTTATGATTTTTCTGTACAAAATTACTGCACCTTCCCTACCCTCAGAGTGTCCCAGATGGTCATCCACTGTCCATGTGTACTTTTTAGTCCATGTTTTCATGCCCTAACCCACTGTCCAGCTTTCTCAACTCTTTTTTGGAATCCAAGGCCAAGGGTCTGTTATTGTCTGACAGTGTCTATTCCTTGGCTTCGTTTGTGTGTATACCACACATGAGTGATGCCATCTGGTATCTGGCTTCTTTATTCAGCCTGTTTTTTACCCCAGATTCCAATTCTTGCTGCACATTGTTGGTTATCCGGACACCAGACTCTTGGGGTGGGGGGGCATGATGGGGAGTATTTGGGTCACGCTCGGCTGTGCTCAGGGATCATTTCTGGGGGTGCTCAGGAGACCATCTGCAGTGCTGGGGATGGAGCCGGGCTTGGCCATGTGCAAGACCGTGTGCAATGCTCTGTTCCCTGTACTATCGCTCTGGCCCTCGGACACCACATTTTAGAAACCACTTCTAATCTACGAGCAGAGCCTCTTGTTTGTTCAAACTCACTTTTCTCCTTATCCTTGCCTCTTCCTTACTACTGTCTCCTTTCTGAGCCTCTGAAAAGCAGTGTGCTGAGAACCTTCAGTTCTCTGGTATGGTGTATGCAAGCTCTCGGGTCTGGCCCTCCAGGCCTGCCAGCACCTTGAGGTCGAGACTGCAGGCAGCCCGCCCGCCCGTTATTGGCTACTTCTTCACAGTGAGACGTCCAGAGGCTCAAACTGTATGTCAGAGGCAGGCACTGATTTGAGGCTGCCCTAGCCTCCAGGTGGATTTCTCAAATCCTACACGTTGAACCAGGGAGTGGACTGAAGACAGGGCTGCAGTGACTGCAAGCCCTTTCAACTGCTGTATGTTGCAATCACAGTAAGGAAGTGTTTTGTTATCTGAAAGTATACATGATTGTCCTTGCTGAATAACTGCATCTGACGGCAGTTTTTTATTCGTCTCTTTCTGACACAGAGTAGTCGTCATCCTCATCACTGTGGCTCTCCCGGGCCAGCATGGGGCCATTTGATTTTGCTCAGCTGCCCGTGGGACTGGGGACGTGTCTTCCCTGCCCTGCAGGTTAGAGCTGGGCGTGCGACAGATGCTGATAGACCTATGCAGGTCACTCTGTCCAGCGCTGGTCCGCTGATCTGCCGGCTGCAACTCAAACCTGACATTCTTCCCCACTTCCTGTCCACAATTTCCCACTACTCAATGTGGATTCAGAAAGCTAAAGGACTTAGAGGATTATTAGGAGAAAGTTTCTTTTATTTGATTGGTTTAGGACCACTCCCAGTGAGTGGTGCTTCGGACCTACTCCTGGACAGTGCTCAGGGGTCACTCCACCCTCTGCTGGTCCACGTGCTGCTGGGGGTCTATCTTATCCCCCACCCCCACCTGCCTCCTGCTTGTGCTCATCCTGTTGATCTAGCTCTCAGCCCTAAGGGTTTGAGTCACAGTGAGATACACAGTGACAGAGTTGTTAGTGACCAGGTTTCAGTCATCAGTCATACAATGTTGCAACAGCCTTAAGTCCACCAGGGTCTGTTTCCCATCAGGAATGTGTGAATTTTCCTACCACCACCATCACCTCCCCTAGCCTGCCTCTATGGCTCTGTGGCCATTACTTTCCTTCTCTGTCTCTGTCTCTCTCTCTCTCTCTGTCTCTCTCTCTGTCTCTCTCTCTGTCTCTCTCTCTCTCTCTCTCTCCCTCTCTCCCTCTCTCCCTCCTTTCAGTTTGCAATACAGATACTGAGAGGTTATCATGTTTGTTCCTTTACCTACTTTCAGCCCTTAGTTCCCATCCAGAATGATCATTTCCAACTGTCTTTGTCACAGTGGTCCCCTCTCCATCGCAGTAGCCTTCTTCCCCAGCTCTTGAGACAGGCTTCCAACCGTGGACTAATCCTCCTTGCCCTTGTTTCTACTCTCCGAAAGGGTATTTCTAAACACATTTCTTCACTTTCAAGTGTTCATCCTAAAGAGCTGTATTACTGAGTAAGTCTAGAACTTTTAATATTTTAAGCTCTGATAGGACTTAAGAGTTACACGCAACTGTGAGAATGATAACTTCCCTTTTTAGATTTTTTCTCATTTTCTCATTAGACCAGCCCTTTAATCATTCAAGTGTCATCACAGTGAAATTGATGGGGCTAGTAAGCATTAGGAAATAGGCAAATTGCCAAGTTTGATATCAGTGTTTTTATATTGTAACATGGAATGAAAATGAAAAAGAAAAGTTGCCCCCCCCCAAAAAAAAAAAAAACAATTCCCTTGTGAGGACTTTTGAAATGAGCATATGTTGAGCGAGCATGTTCCTGGGGCGGCTCTTGGCTCTGGGTCATCCTTGTGCTGGGTGGCCTGGCCGTGTTGCTCTGTGGCTCCCTCAGCTACTGCGCATGTATCTCTCTCACGAGCAGTTCCTCCCGCATCTCTCTCACGAGCAGTTCCTCCCGCATCTCTCTCACGAGCAGTTCCCCCTGACATCTCTCTAACGAGCAGTTTCCCCCAAGGCTGCCTTCTATGCCCCATCTCCCAAACCGTGCTTTTCCAGCCAAGCAGATGCTCTTCTCAATCTCCTGGCTTGTATCAGACACAGAGGACGTTGGTGGTTTAGAAAGGAGCTGGGCAGCGCCTGGCAGAGTAGACCTTGAGATTGTCCCATGTTCTGCCTCCCCTTGCAGTGAACGGTAGCCCTGAGGTATTGGTCCCCAGGCCCCTCGTCCAGGTGCTCCCTGACGGAGTCCTCATCTGCCGGCCACTCTCTTCCTGAGACGGCAGCGTTGCCCTTATCTGGTCTGCACTCGGTGGCAGGTCTCCGTCCTTGGCGGTCATTGTATTCTACTAAGTGAAACCTGGATGACAAGGTCCAGTGTCTTCTGCACTTTTAAGCAGATTTTTTTTTCTTTTGGGGCATGCTCAGTCATGCACAGGGGTTACTCCTGGCTCATGCGCTCAGGAATCACTCCTGGTGGTGCTCGGGGGACCATATGGGATGCTGGGAATCGAACCCGGGTTGGCCATGTGCAAGGCAAATCCCCTGCCCGCTGTGCTATCACTCCAGCGGAATTTTAAGATGAGGCAGTTTGGGTATGAAATCGTGGGCTCTGAGTCAGCCCCAAATCAAGGTATTTATTTGCTTTCCTATATTTGGTATGAATATGACTTTCATTTTCTTCCCCAGTGCTCCTTTGGACTTCCCTCTGTGTGACTGCTCATTCTCTCTCCTTCGGTCACTATGCAGTCTCATGCGACCTGCATAATTGCCCAACATTTTGTTTCTTGTGTTCATTCAGTCAAATTCTTTGGAAATAATGGCGAAATAGATTTTTCCCCCCCTGTCTTGCGGTGGATTAAGTTAAAGTAACTCCGTGTGCTCTTCTTTTATCCATAGAGGTCTCACAGAATATATTTGCGATAACCTTGCGAACCTATCCGGACCCCAGTAACAGCTGAGAATAGCCAGAGAATCTGGCCAGTTTAGTAGCAAGGGCTGAGATTAAAGAAGTAATGGGGAACCGTAACACAGGAATAGAGTGACTGTCATAACCTAGGCTCCTTCTCCTCGCCTCCCCCTCTTGGGGTGTGGCCGTTTATTTCTGGCACGGCCGTTAACCAGAGTTGTGTTTGCACGCTTTCCCCTCCAGACTGAACATAATTAGGAAGCTGGTGGCCGATGAAATAGACTTCCTCCCGCACGTCACTCAGCTTGACCTGCGCGACAATAAGCTGGGAGAACTCAATGCCGTGGTTTTCAACAACATCGAAGTCTTGCACTGTGAAAGGAATCAGCTGGTGACGTTAAACATCTGTGGCTATTTCCTGAAAGCACTCTATGCCTCTTCCAATGGTATGTCCCAGAGACCACATCAAAGTCGCTCCTCGGGTTCCAAGAATTTTTTTTTTTAGCGCCATCAGCTCTAGCTCCCTTTGATTTGCCTTTCTGCAGATTTAGTAAAATAAAAGTGTCAAGTTTTGCTATGATAAAAAAAAAAGTCATAAAAGAAAGAGTGCTGGTTTGGTATTTAAAGGAACCGAAGGGGGTGGGGGGGAGGTTTTCTTGTGTTTCCCATACGGAGATAGGAGAGATCACGCCCCCTTGTGATTCGGCTCCTGGGGATGGGGGTGAGGGGGGTGGGACTGGGCAGGGGATGGTGGGGTGGGAGGGACTCCAGCTCTGGCTGCCTTGTGAAGAGGCAGGTCTGGAGCCTTGATTTCATTTTGGAAAGTGAAAGTAAGAGGAAGACCCGTCCTGCAGTTCATTCAGGGACTCGGGTTTTGTGCTCCCGCTTACAGCGGAACTGACCGCAGAGCCGCCTGCGTGTCCACCCTCATCTCCCATGATGGGATCTCAGACCCTGGACCGGGCAAGTGTTGGCAGCTAGAAGGAAGGAGCTGTCCCCTGGGGCCAAGGAGGAGAGGGTGTGCGCCTCCCCTTGTGTGGCCCTGGGTTCCGTCCCCAGCACCACAAGAGAGCTCAGGAGGGCGCAGGCTTGCAGAAGGCTTGCCCCCCTCGAGCAGGCCCAGTAGCGTCTCCATTGTGAGACTTGTTGTTACTGTGTTTGGCATATCGAATACGTCACGGGGAGCTTGCCAGGCTCTGCCATGAGGGCGAGATACTCTCGGTAGTTTGCCGGGCTCTCTGAGAGGGGTGGAGGAATCGAACCCGGCTCGGCCGGGCTGGCTGCACGCAAGGCAAATGCCCTACCACTGTGCTATTGCTCCAGCCCATTGGTGGTTCAGTGGTAGAATTCTCGCCTGCTAATCCCTCAAATTCAGAAAATTGAATTGAAAAGCAATTACTGCTACTTCTGATACTAATTGAACATCTATCAGATGCTTATGTGTAGTATAGTTGATGGGTCTTAGAAAGGGAGTTTTGGTTTGGTTTAGTTTGGTTTGATTTTTTTAATGAGCTTGCTATTGTATTCAGCAGTAACAAGCCAAATCTCCAAATGGTCCCTGAATGATATGAGGATTTGTGTAGGCAGTGGGCACAAGAGTCAGCCACGGAAAGGAAAGCATTTAAATGTGTTTCACAAGCGGGGAAGGTAGAGAATTCTGGAGAGCATGAGACCGGCCAGAGAGTGGCGAGAAGTAATTCCGGGGCAGGTGAAGTTGCTGGGACAAGCCGGCACAGTTGGCTGGGCAGAACCAAGTTGGTTTTTAGGGCAAGGAGAGGTGTCATGGCTGTGATGCCACAGACTCCTCGGAAAGGAGGCGCAAGGGCAGGTGTGAAGGAGAGTGGAGAAACCGGCACCCTGCTCATCCACGGTCTCCGTGGTCTCCCTGTGAGCTGCTGGCAAGATCTGAGGTAGCGATGTGAGATTCATCTTCTCAGAGGTGGTACCCGAGCCTCGAAGTGACTCACTCGAAGAGAGACGAGAGCTGGTAGCAAAGCAGACTTGCCAACTTCAGCTAGCTGGTGCCACAGGGGCGCCCGGAGGGCCGCTGGGCCCGAGAATTACTTGGCCAGTATTTCAAGCAGCAAGTACTTCTAGAAACAGTTTCACCTAAGAAACAAAGCCCTAGGTAGATGGTAGTAACCCGTTCCATGCAGTTTTGAAGACAGACTTTCTGATTGAAGTAAATGAAGTCATTTGTGACAAACCCTCCCCACCCCCCCGCTCCAAGAAGTTCTCTTTTTTTTTTATAATTTATTTATTTATTGAATCACTGTGGGAAAAGTTACAGAGCTTTTAGGTTTAAAGGTTTCAGTCATGTAAATATCAAACACATTTCCCTTTACCAATACTTATTTTTACCCGCGAACCCCAATAGAACCCCACCTCCCACCCCTCCCAATTCCTGTGAGGCAGATGAGTTCTAGTTAACACTCTATCTACTAGATTTATTGTTACAATAAAAGATGCACCATTATTATTTAGAGTTTACAACCCCCCCCTCCAAATCAGACATGCTGAAAAAGTGTTGTGAAATGATTTGCTCTCTACAGCTGGGTTTAAGAATTAAATGATGTCGTGCGGCCGCTATTGCAGCTGCGCAGTTTTGGATTTCTGCTATTTTACTTATTAACCCTGGAAGTATTTCTATTGAAAGTTAGTTAGTTAAGAGATTGGTTTCTGTGCTCTGGATTCGTGGCCGTGCCGGAGAGCCGCTTGTGGGGGGCAACTGGTGACCTCGGTAGGGCGTGAAGGACGGACCGGAACGCCCCCCCTTCCCATGAGGTCCCTGCCGCCCCCACCCCCGGCTCAAACCTGCTGTCCACAAGGCTCCCGTGTGGCCGCCATCTTTCTTTCCAGAGAGGCCAGGGCGAAGAAGTGCTCTTTCAGTAGAGTGGGAAAGGCCAAAGTCAGAATGCATTTGGCTTTATGGAGGGAGCCCTGAGTGTGTAGAATATGGTATTCATCCAGTCTTCCAGGTAAAATTTAGCAAATGTAAGAGAAAAGCCACCGTTAAGTTGGAAGGGAAGGATGTGGAAATGGAGACCGATAGATTTCAATCTCTGAATAAGGTCTTGTGACTAAATTCAAAGTTTTCTGTACTTTTTTGTAGTTCCAAAGTTGGACAAATGTGTGTATTGTATGTCCTAATCCAAATAAACAATAGAGAATAAAGCCCAGTAATGATACTCTACATACAAAGACAGTCTCTGTCACTTGTTGGGTAATTTTTGTGTGTGAGTGTGTTTTTTTTTTTCCCTCCTTCTAGAACTTGTTCAACTTGATGTTTACCCAGTTCCAAATTACCTGTCTTACATGGATGTTTCCAGGTAAGAATCCTTGTCCTAGGGCAACATTCTTGAGAGTCTCCTTAAAAATAATTTAGGTAATTCTGTCTGAGCTTAAGGTGTTTTTTTTTAATTTTTAATATGATAAAAATTAAATTCAGTAGGTTTTACTTCTTCTCTGAAAGTGCATATAAATATCTGTTAGTTAAAATGCCTCTTTCGTCTGGAGCAGTTCAGACCAGAGTCAGGGCACTTGCTAATTTGAGCTTAAAAGAATTGTGTCTGGGCAGCCGGTTACTTACCTTGATACACTGTGTCTGCCTGTCTTCCTGAGATGTGTGCATTTTAAGTTTTTTTAATATGATACATTAATATTTCTTCTTCCTCTGTTATTTTGTCCATAAATGCACCGAGTTGGACTCTCAGCCAGCCGCTGCCTTTCCTCCGCGTCCTTGCAGTAGACTGACCACCTCACCTTCTTCACACTGTCCCGGGCACCGGGCAGTAGATTTGCTCCAGTTCCCAAAAAGAGGATAGTTGACTTGGCCCTGAAGGCACAAAGGATGGGTCGACCCAAATTAAGCATTAATGATCTTAAATTGCCATAATTGTAGCTTGCTTCAAAAGTGATTCCAAGGAAATGCCCAACTGCTCTGCCTCCCACAGCACGAGCTGCCTGCGGTCCTGCAGGCTGGTACCTGGGCGCTCACCCCAGCCTGTCACACCTCACACTTGAGAGCTCAGGAGAGCCCCCCCTGTGCCGTGTAGGCTCCCCACCCCTCTCCCTCTTCTTTCTCCTCTCTTAAAATATTGTCGGGGCTGGAGCGATAGCACAGCTGGTAGCGCGGTTTGCCTTGCACGTGGCCGACCCGGGTTCGATTCCCAGCATCCCATATGGTCCCCCGAGCATTGCCAGGAGTAACCCCTGTGCATCACCAGGTGTGATTTAAAAAACAAAAAAAGAAAATATTGTCTCGGTTTGGCCACAATTAATCCTGCTGTTTGTTAGCGGTCACCGTTGTTGAGTGCTCTTTCAAAGGCAGAACTTTCTCTTTAGAACTGAATATATGCGAGCCTGCCGTTTTTATAATAGTCTTGATCTTAATTATGTAAGACTATGTCAGAATTTAGCTGTTTCGGGAATCACTAGTTATAATTTGATCCAGAATTCATAGACAATGAGTGCTACTCCATTGGTCACCTTCTAAATTCATGTCAGTTTTGTTCATGAACGTGGAATCACACATAACCTAATTCATTCGCCCTCCCCCCCTTTTTCTTTTAAAGTCACTGCCATCATCCTTTCAGTAAGAGCAGTGCTAGCTGGAGTGGGCTTTGCGTCTGTAGGTGGAAAGAAATATGTTGAACAGATTTCAGAATTGGTCATAAAGTGAATCAGTTTTCCTTGTATTCAGCGAGTGTTCTTGGCAAAAGGTTTTCTTTGAGACCTCGAGTGACTCTGACTTAGAAATAGCCCGTCCCTGAATTCTGGCTCTTAACTACCATTCGTCTTTCTTTTCTCTACTCGGCCAGTCTCCCCTTGGAACAGTGCTCTGTTTCCTCCTGTGTTCCGCCCAGACTGTGGGACTCTCAGAAGCCCTCTGAGTCCCCTCAACTCGGTCCCTGTGGCACCCTTCTGTCTTGGGGTGAGGAATTGTATTTTCTAAGGGGACTGAGCTGTCATCCTTGGCGGTGTTGCCTCGGTCTTCAGCGGTTCTCAAATCCAAAGAGCCAGGCTTGTTTTTATATTTTCTCACTGGAGGAGTTTTAGTCGCTCCATAGTGAGGGATCTTCTGCTGAGGGGTACTTCACTCTCCTCTCTTAGGAGATGTTTTAGAGGTTAACAACTGCAGATGACCAAATGCGTCTAACTGTAAGGCGTCAGAGCACCAAGTGCTTAGGTCTCACTCAGGAAGAGCTAATGCCTGTTCTATGTTTTAGTTGAGAAGTTGATAGAATAATGAAGTTAATGAACTTGATTTTTTAAATCCCATAAGATAACAGCCTTGACGTCAAGATTTTTTTTCACTTTTGCTTTAATTATTCCCAGTTCCAAACATCCTGTTTTCACAAAATTGTTTTAAAAGAATTTTAATCATAAAGTACATATCATTTTAGCTTCTTTGCCCCTGGTCCCACAACTTACTTTAGAAAAAAACTTAATTGGGGTGTCTGTTTTATATCTAGATCAACATGTAAATGTTGGCTTATCTAAGAAATGATCAGTTCATCTACTAATTAAAGGCACTATTATTTCACTTGTGTTTTATAATTATAATCATTTAATAGCTAAATTGTTTCAAGTAATTTTGAGATTAAGTTTAGTGTAACTTTCACAGTTTAGTGTAACTTTCACTGCTGCCATTTTATTTATTGAAAAATAAATTTTTTAAAAAAATTTTTATTAAATCACCATGAGATAAAGAGTTGCAAAGTTGTCCATGATTGGGTTTCAGTTATCCAGTGTTTCAAAACCTGTCCCTTCATCAGTGTACTTTTCCCACCTATTGCTAGCTTTTTTTTTTTTTTTTTTTGCTTTTTTGGGTCACACCCGGCAATGTTCAGGAGTTACTCCTGGCTCTGCACTCAGGAATTACTCCCAGCGGTGCTCGGGGAGACCCTATGGGATGCTGGGAATCAAACCCGGGTCAGCCGCATGCAGGGAAAATGCCCTACCTGCTGTGCTATCACTCCAACCCCCTTGCTGGAATTTTTTAAAACCATTTCTCACTTCTGTTTGTCTATGGCTGTGCCCTCATCAGATTGTCCAGCATTGAAAGTATTTTAATGTTACTAGTTAGAATGAAAATTGGAAAAATAAAACTTTACCCTTTGATTACTTAGTACAAGTAAATTATGAAGTTGTTTGTTTCTTCCAGAATAAGACATCTCCCTAAACTCATACGGTTTATATTTAGAATAGGAATTCTTGGTATCAGATTTTTTTTTTAAATTTAGATTTCAGACCGTATAACTATGTCCTTTTTTCCTTTTTTTCAAGTATTCCTTTCTATAACTTCTCATGCAAAGATTAAAGTGAATATACAAATCTTTCTGATTATACTCATTATTCTTGGTATTTCATTTGATGTTTTATATATTATATATAATTGAGTTTTGAACTGTAATTACATTCAAAGAAACAATTGTATTCTTCCACTTAGGAACCGCTTAGAGAACGTGCCTGAGTGGGTGTGTGAAAGCCGTAAGCTCGAAGTCTTGGATATTGCCCATAATCAAATCTCTGACCTTCCCGCACGGTGAGTCGTTCAGATCAGGTCGGAGACCATTAGCCTGTCTGTTTTCAGAATACTGACTGAATGTCAAACTTGTGTTTGGGAACCCTGAAAGAGTCCCAGCCCTTATTTTCTATCTTACCTCCAATGGATCTTCACGTCCCAGACTTTGTCTCGTGGTGGAGAGTTGAGTGTGGCTTTGGCTCTCTGCCAGACCTTTGGAAGTAGCTGGAGGGGGTCGCGGCATCACTGGCAGACATTTATAAATAAGTCCAAGTGAATCTTCAAAGATCGGGAAACAGGACAGCTAGTTCTCCTCTGTAATTCCAACTCTTTTTTGTTGCTGCTGTTTTGTTTTGGGGGTCTTGCAGGGCTATTCCCAACTCAGTGCTGGGGACCCTGCATGCTCAGGGGTCAACCTGGGGCCTCCTGAACCTACCACCGCCCTTGGAGCCTCTCCTGCCTTTCAATATTCTTTCTGGATTTTTCACTTCTTTTTTTTTTTTTTGACGTTGACTTAATAATCTCTCTATGTGACAAAATGTTTGGATTCCTTCAAATGTCACTTTAAAAAAATTTTGTTTGTCTGTTTTATTTTGTTTGTTTGGTTTGGGACCACACCTTCACCCCCCACTCTGCACTCAGGGATCACTCCTGGCAGTGCTCGGGCGGCCATACGGATGCCAGGGATTGAACCCGAGTCGGCCCTGTGTAAGGCAAGTGCCCTGAAGGAAAAAAAAAAGAAAGAAAATGATTGGATCATTAAGCATTGAAAGGGCAAACTGGATTCTATTTTTCTTGCTGTGAAAGTGGGAGAAGATCCAAGAGCTTGCCTTTTCCTTCTTTTCTCTCACTTGAAAGTGCTGTTATTTTCATTTCATAAATTTTGCCCTAATGGCATTAAAGCAAAGTCAGTAAAGCAGCCTAGTGATGACGTCTAGGGTATAGCCTGCAGAAGGATCGCCATAGTATTTACTTGAGATTAGTGGCAGCCACGGACGGTGTGGCAGCGGTGGGTTTCGAACCCACGCCATCGAAATGACTGGAGCCTAAATCCAGCGCCTTAGGACCACTCAGCCACGCTACCTCCTGGCAAGCTCCCCGTGACGTATTCCATATGCCAAACACAGTAACAAGTGTCTCAATGGGAGATGTTACTGGGCCCGCTCGAGCAAATCGATGAACAACAGGACAGTGACAGTGACAGTGACAGTCGCTGCCACAACTCAGGGGGAGCTCTTTCCACCGCATGGATAAAGAGTTGTTACTTGGTACAATTGAAAATATAAAAGGTAGGGGTGCAAAAATAAAAAGAATTCTCACTCTTTCTCTCTCTGTCTGTCTGTCTGTCTGTCTCTTTCTCTCTCTCTCGACTCTCAGTCTCTCTCTCTCTTTCTGGAAGTATTGTCAAAATAATGTCACTTTTTGGAATGAGTTCTATTTGTTTGGGGCCCACCCGGAAGTGCTCAGGGCTTATTACTCCTGACTGCACTCGGGGATCCTGCAGGTGAGCTCTGGGGACCATACTCGGTGCCAGGGATCTAACCCGGGTGGGCCGTATACAAGGCAAAGGCTGTCTCACTCTGACCCTGGAGCAAGCTTTGACTTTCAGTGAACAATCTTGAAAGGTATTTGATCACTACCTTTGTTTCTTGTAAGAACAGGGGTCCAGAAGTAGATGTGGTTGGCCAGACTCGTAAATCTGTTAGAGGTACGCTTTCTAATCCGGCACACAGCCGTCAGCCAAGGGGTGGCAGGGCACTTCACATAGGAGTAGTTCAGTGAATGCTGAGGTGCAGACGTGGAGGGGCTGGAGAGCTGGTACGGTGGGAGGGCATTTGCCTTTGCACAACTTGCCAGGGCTGATTCCTGAGCACAGAGCTGGAACTAAGACCCAGGCACTATTAACAATGGCCCAGATTCCACAACCCTCCCCCGCCCAAACTAAACAGTGGATGTAAAATATATTCGTAATATATGCGTTAATTGCATGTTAATTTATTGAATATATTGGGTTAAATAAAGCATAAGGACTGTCTGCTTTTCATTTTTCACTTGATTAACACATCGCTATTTTTGTGGGGGAAGGAGGTTGTCCTGGGACGTTCTGGGGGCCTGGCCTGTGCATCAGTTGCTGTTGCCATCTGGCAGAGATGGTGGCGGGGGTCCAGGCAACTCCTGCTGACCGTGCTCAGGAGTCCCCGTGGCGCTGGGGTCTGACTAGGTCTGCCTCGTGCAACCCAGCACCTTGCCTGACTGTCTCGACATTCCCTTTTTGTCTTCTGAAGTGGAGCCGCTAGTAAACTTTTTTTTTTTTTATAAAAGATAGCCTTGCATTTATGTTTTTATTGAGTAACAAGAAACCTGCATTATATTTTTCCATTCCCTGGAAAATTTTATTAATTTTACCTTGTTCCTTAGGCATACACTCACCCTTAGTTCAATTCATGTGGAAATTTCTTCTGCTTTTGAGTTTTGTTGAGTGAGCATTTAGGTGACCCAGATAATGGTCCATCACAGTTATCAAGAGAAGACGTTGATGATGATACGCCCTGTGGACTGTGTGTGTGTGTGTGTGTGTGTGTGTGTGCGTACGTGCGTGTGCATGTTGTGTGCGTCCACACGCTCACGTGCACACATGTATGTATGCAAGCTGAACCCAGCCTCCTGCATGCAAGAGAAAGACCCTTTACAGGGAAGACACCAAAAATAAAAAGGGGCCACTGTAAAAACTTAACTGTAAGTTAAGAGCTTGGGCATGGATAAATGCTGTCATGATCCAAAAGATAATAACTAGATTCGGACCCTGCTAAGGTTAGGAATGATTAATCTGGCCTGAGCACTATAGTCTGAGTCTGTGGCAAGATGTTCCCAGGAGAGCTGCCCTACAAGTCTCAATGGTATCTCTTACTGTGTCCATACAAAAATAGCTAGTATTGATATGTTGATAAGTTATTGGACTGTGGAGAAGAGGAAAACAATATTTACAAGTCAACAGAGCACAAAGAAAGTTACAAATAAACACAGAGGAATGGGAGCACTGTGATGGGAGCAACCCAATAAACCTCAACTACCTGAGGCTATGCAGGAAGGACAAAACAGTGGTATCCTACAGGCCACCACTAGTACGGGAAAGTTTGATTGAACGAAAGAATGAAATCTTTGCTGTTGTCTTTCTTTTTGGTTTCTCTATTCAGTCTCTCTAACCCAACAGTAACACACACACTCACACACACAAAGACACACACATAAACACGCACTATCAATACAAAGTAATATACTTGTCCAACTTGTCCGCAGCACTAAAACTAATCTTTGGTTTGCTTTGCATTGGTAGAGGCTTTTAAAAAAAAAACTAAACAAATACTATGCCAAGCAAACTTTACATGTGCTGTTGTCAAGGAGTTAAAGAGCATTTATCTGTGTATTTTAACAGGTGGGACAAATAACATTCTGCTTTGCTTTCTCATGGTGACATTTCGCTGTAAATTTTGTATCATCCTGTCATGGATCTAATATCTAGACAAGACAGTGATTCATTAGAAGTTGATTTAAAACTGTGTTTAATGTGTGTGAAGAATTTGGCAAAAGAGAATTTAGTAGTTAAAAGTAGAAGCGTATTAAAAGGAAAAGAATAGTATATGAAAGAAAAGTTTGTTTTTTTAAGTGAAGCAAGGTAGCTTTTCCTGAAGCTTACTTAGGAAGTTAGGAGAGGAGAGAAAGAAAATGTGTTCAAGAGTGAAGGCAGAGAGCAAAGAAACAGACAAGCAAGTGAGATACATATTCAAGGGAAAACAGGCTTGAATGGCAAACCATAATAATGAATTTCTGATGAATTATTAGTTATCTCGGGGGGTGAGGGGGAGAGAGAGGCAGAGACAGAGAGAGAAAGAGCATATAAATGATAAATAACCCCATTCTACCCTCCAGGAATTCTAAACTGCAGGCCCAATAAGAGAGAAAAATCGTACAGCAAATCCTGCACTATTGAAGTGACAGGGGAAATAATCTAACTCCCCTGGATTATCCGTCTTCACACATTGGCCTCTCGGCCGGCAAAGCCCAGGGACGGGGGTTATCACTGTGACGGAGCAGATACTCCCTGTGTGTGAGGCCTTGAGCTACCTTCCCAGCACAGAAAGAAGAGGGGATGGTTCGGCCTGCATCCTGCTGGGGCTGGATGCAGAGTGCAGCGGGCAGGGCACCTGCCTCGCACAGGGCTGGCCCTATTGGGTCCCTGGCACAGACTGTCGTCCCCCCCCCCCCCCCGCCCCCTCCGGCACCAGCGGGAGTGATCTCTGAGCACAGAGCCAGGAGTCGGCCCTGAACTCCGCCAGGTGTGGCTCAAACACCAAACGAAAGGTGAATAACTGAACTTGCGAATTCTGTCATGCCAGGATATGGAATAGGTGGCGTGTGGTTTCACACGGGTGAGACTGGGTGCCGGCATCTTCATGAGCAAATAATCTAGTTTTGATAGTTGCAGTAGCACTGCACTGTAGCCCCGTCCTCCCATTGTTCATCGATTTGCTCGAGTGGGCCCAGTAACGTCTCCATCATGAGACTTGATGTTACTGTGTTTGGCATATCGAATACGCCACGGGGAGCTTGCCAGGTTCTGCCCCGTGCGGGCGGGATACTCTCGGTAGCTTGCCGGGCTCTCCGAGAGGCATAAATGGGTAGGAAATGTCTTATAACATGTCGTGCGGCCGCACAGGAAAGCAGCCTGGAGCGTGGCGGTGGTTGGGTAGTGGACTTCAGCTGCCGGGGCCGGGTCCCTTGGGCTGGGGTGGACTCTCACCTGCCCCACAGCCTGGTGCGGAGTCCCTTTCATCAGTGCGAGAGGAACCGCAGGTTCAAACATTTCATAAATATATATATATATTTGTATATATATGGCAAGTACAGAAATTGGGGCCAAAGTCGTTAAAACAAGGTTGCAGATGCTCAGAATGAGTTGACGGTCTGAGGGAGGGAGGATATTAAACGTCTGCCTGCTTCTGATATTTCTGTTGTTTGCTGCAGTGATGTGGGCTGTTCTGATGGCCGGGCAGGAGCAATACAGCAGCCAGCGTCAGGCCCAGGGCCTCCTTCCTCTCCTTCCTCCCTGCCAGGCGTGTTCTCCACCCCGCCCGGCCCGCGTCTGCTTCTGACTCTCCCCTCTGGTTCCCCCAGTAACTCGCCCCCCTGCTGTCTCCCCATGCAGCCTCTTCTGTAACAGCAGCCTCCGGAAGCTCCTGGCGGGCCACAACCAGCTGCAGCGGCTGCCCGAGAGGCTGGAGAGGACGTCGGTGGAGGTGCTGGACGTGCAGCACAACCAGCTCGCGGAGCTGCCGCCCGGCCTGCTGATGAAGGCCGACAGGTACAAGCCCCTCCATCGCGAACGCCTGGTCGGGGATGCCACGCTCAGGAGGGTGCGCCCCGTGGGACTGACCTTTAGTGGGGACCCGGCCCCCAGGAGACGGGGGCGGGGTGATGCTCGCGGCATTGGGCCAGTCCAAGGGGGGTGAGTGTCGTGCCTGCCCAGAGCCCTTGGTGCCGGCTCAGACCCCCTCCCCATCGGGCAGACTCTCACTCAGTTCCTACTCTAGGGTGTTGGTGCCGTAGAGTGAGCCCGGGCACTTTTCCTCACATTTGCACCGTTGTTCTCATGTTTGGTTGGGATTTTTTTTTTTTTTGCTTTTGCTTTTTGGGTCACACCCGGCATTTCACAGGGGTCACTCCTGGCTCTGCACTCAGGAGTTACTCCTGGCGGTGCTCAGGAGACCATATGGGATGCTGGGAATCGAACCCGGGTTGGCCGCGTGCAAGGCAAACGCCCTCGCCGCCGTGCTGTCGCTCCAGCCCCTTGGCTGGGTTTGGAACCCGTCCTTCTCTCGACACAGCTTTCCCCTCACGTGTGAATAAACTTTGCTTTGAAGAAGCAGACAAGCCAGATACTGCTTTCTGAATATGTTCTTGTACTTGGAGCTGGGGGAGGTTATAGTTAAAGCCATCGACGAGTTGTTTTCTAAGAGGAATTACCACATGCAGCGCCTCCTGTTTCAAAGAGCTGCTGGTGACTCTCGGCACTTGCATGCTTTGGGCCATCCGGTCCTCCTCGGAGCCCCTCTGAACCCTGTGTCCGATGCTTCAGCGCCTTCTTACCTGGAGCACCGTCACCTGTGCTGCCAGGGACCGTAACTGAGAGATGGTACGAAGGAGCCGACATTTAGCGCAGCTTAGGATAAAATGGACCTCGCTGACAGTGTCCACTTCCCGCCACCACTGTCCCCAGTTTCCCACCTGCCACCCTGCCCGAAGCCTCTCTCTGTAGCAGGCACTTTCCTTCTCTCTCTCTCTCTTCCTCCATTCCTCCTTCCTCTCCTCCCTCCCTTCCTCCCTCCCTTTCTCTTCCTCCCTTCCTCCTTCCATTCCTCCCTCCCTTCCTCCCTTTCTCTCCTTCTCTCTCTTACTTCCTTCCTCCTTCTCCCTCCCTCCCTCTTTTCCTCCCTCTCTCCTTCCATTTCTCCCTCCCTCCCTCCCTCCCTCCCTTTCTCTCTCTCTCTCTCTCTCTCTCTCTCTCTCTCTCTGAATGACGGATCTTTTAACATAAACTCGAAGGAGCTGGAGAGATGGTGCAGGCACTGAGAGATTGACGGTCTCACATGACTGGCCTCACATCTGTTTCCAGCACCGCATATGGTCTCCGAACCCCGCCAGAAGTTATTCTTGAATCGAGTCGGGAGCAAGCCCTGAACACGGCAGGGTGTGGCCCCAAAACCAAAATAGTAATAAAAAAAAAAAGTACATACAGGCACAAAGCTGAGGACTAGGATGGAGCATGTGCCTGTCAAACTGTCGCTTCATCTGGGTGAGCATTGTTGGGAATAGCCCGTAAAAACGTGTGTATCTAAATATACAATCCTATATAAAATTCCTTTCAGCAACTGTGATTTCAGCAAATGTGTGTAAAATAGGACTGATTCTCCTGCACTACATTAGATACCCCGGTGTCCCCACGTGTCCTCGAATTCCCCGTGCTTATTCCTGTCAGAGTACTCATCACATGCTGCGTTATAATTTCTGGGTTACTTGTCTCTTCCGCTCTTAAGTCAAAATGTTCTGGAGTCCAGTGACTGTTTTTATTTGTTTTGTTTCTATTTGGGGCCACATTAGGCAGTGCTCAGGGCTTATTCCTGGCTCTCACTCAGGAATCACTCCTGGCGGTACTCAGGGGAGCATGTTTGGAGCCGGGGATTGAATCCGGATCGACCGTGTACAAGTCAAGTGCCCTACCTGCTATACTTGCTCCGACCTCGATTTCTCTTTCATTGGTTGCTTTAGTGACTATGTCTTCATCATCGTGTTACCTTCAGCGTCGTGTGCTGTACCTGGAATAAATAAGATACTCCACAAATACCTATCAATGAGTAGTAATTAAGGACCAAGCATGTAGCTCATGGGTGGAACTCTTTCCTTACGAGTATGAAGCTGTTGGTTTGATTCCTTTGGTTCAAAACAAAAAGGAAAAGAAGAGTTGCAATGAATTCTTACTGGAAAATTTTGAGAAATAATTGGGCTGTGAGAAAAAATGGGTGATTTTATAATTGACCAGTGATGTATAATTCCCTGTACCAAAAAAAAAAATCAGTGTTTAAAGGTCACTGGAAGCTGGGGCTGGGAGCAATAACACAGCGGGTAGGGCGTTTGCCTTGCACGCAGCTGACCCGGGTTCAAGTCCCAGCATCCCATATGGTCCCCTGAGCACCACCAGGAGTAATTCCTGAGTACAGAGCCAAGAGTAACCCCTGTGCATCGCTGGGTGTGACCCAAAAAATAAATAAATAAATAAATAAAGGTCACTGAAAGCACCAGCCTTGCCCTGACCATCACATCTGAGTACGATGTGTAGGTTGGGGGAACTTGGCAGGTCCTTTTTGATGTTAGAAATAACATAGAATTGACTTCTTCTCCTGTAGACAGTTGTAAGTTATACTGCAGCCTGGCAGGGGGATTCCCCCCATAAGACTAACGAGGCAAAATTTGAACTCAGTTTTATAACAAACTTTCACTGCATCTTCTCCAGGTCTAGAGAAACAGCTGGATTTAGGTTTCGGGAGTCTGACATCAAGCCATTGTTGAGTCGAGACAAAGCCTTGATAGAGTAGAGCAGGTTATTCATGCTGGGATGCCCAGTGAATAATGCTCATTCTCTGTCCACTTCTGAGGACTTGATCTAAATAAGGTGGTCCTGTAGTTTTCCATCCCCTAGTAAATCAGTCAGGACGTGGGCATTGCCCTCCCTGATGCACGTCAGAACATGCCTCGTGAAGGGCCCACGTTATTGTCGAGGAGACGGTGTTCGGGCTTCAGGTGATTTCTGTGGGCCTCTGTCTTTCAGGCTATTCGCCACGATGCTGACCGGAGCCTTGGTGGTGACATGTGCTGGGCCCAGGGCCCGTCGTTCCCTGCTCTGTATTCTGTGCAGTTCCCAGCTGGGGCCTGTAGGGCAGGAAAGGAAGGATGGCATGAATCTCGTGACGCCACACGGAAAGTGTAGCACCTGTCCGAGGCACTGGGGGATGTCGCCGTTATGGAGAGCACCATCGGCTGGGCCCAGCGTGAGGGTGTGGGGCCCCTTGAGGTAGCAGCTTCTGAGGTCCCCGCAGGTGGGCCTGTGCGGAACCGACCACCCCCGTGGAGCCGGCGCCTATGGCCAGGGAACCCGGCAGCTTCTGCGGCTCTGTGGGCTTTGCCATGTGAGGATTGTGGGGAGCAGAGACGGAGCCAACATCTTTTACTTATCTGCAGTTCCCCTCTTCCTGCTCCGCGTGGCTGCTCTTCCCAGGGGTCGTCCTGAGTGCCAGGAACACACTTAGTCCCACGCTGGAGATGACATATGGCTGTGGTGCCAGGGACCCCCGAGAGTGGGACCAGCAGCTCCCAGAGCAGGGGGCAGGTCTGGGGGTGAAGGGAGCTCGCCCTCCTCCCACCTGCAGAGCGTGGCTCTTACCAGGGAAGAGCGAAGTGCCAGAAAGGTCGAAGGAAGGAACTTTTACAAGAAGGTCTGTTCCAGCGTCTTTATCTTCCCAGTCTAAGAGCCGCATCTCATGGGCCGGAGTGGTAGTACGGGGGCCGGGGGGGGCGGGGAGGGGGGCATTTGCCTTGCATGCAGCTGATGCAGGTTCGATCCTCTGCATCCTCTATGGTACCCCGAGCACTGCCAGGAGTGAGTCCTGAGTGCAGAGCCAGGAGGAGCCCCTGAGCATCACCAGGTGTGACCCAAAGGTGGGGGGGTGGGGGGAGAGAGACAGAGAGACAGAGAGAGATCTTCACAGTGCGGCAGCTGGTCTTATGGTGGGATCAGAGGAAAGAGGTTTGGTTCCCTGGGGCAGGTGAGGTTAGGATGGAGGCCGTGCGGAACCCATCACCTCTGTTGGGTCTCGTTGCCATTCAGGGAAGTGGAGAGTACTGCATGTTTGATTGATGCCTTTCAGAGAAGGAGTGAGCAAATACTGACAGTTGTGCGAGCCATTCTACCCAGCGAGTGTGAAGTTTAGACTATAAAGAAGGCCTCTGGGGATCTGTGACTGCCTTCGGCATCCTGGTTTTCAGGTGTGAGTTGTTTTAGTTCAGTGCCGCCAACACTTACCTGATCTTCATGTGTAAGTCTCTGTGCTGGGAGTGGAAAGGGGTTGAAAGCCGAATAAACATTGCGATTACTCTCAAGAGCATCACAGTCTAATGCAGTTTAAAATAACAAACAGTAATTCATAGTGAAATGTAGGTTTCAGGAAGGAAAAGCAGAAGAGCCATAGGACTGCTTTTCGGTTCTGGTCCTTGTCTGAAGGACTTTCGTACTGTGCTACCGAGGTGTGTGTGTGTGTGTGTGTGTGTGTGTGTGTGTGTGTGTGTGTGTGTATGGCAGACAGCGTCCGGCACTGAGGCTCTGCTCTTCTGTTTAGTTTGATCTGTAATACAGGTTTTTAAAACACATAGATGCTTCATTTTTCAAACACTTTTCGTGTGTGGTAACACATCACTCTTGCCAGTTCTGTGTTGGGTTATGCAACAGAGAAGTCCTGGATACGAGTCTTTGTAGTTAAAAATGTCAGTTCGTTTTATGCTCTAAGTAGCCCTTGTGTTTTGAAGCTGCAAGAGAACTGTCAGAAAAACGAGTTATTGAACAGAGAGCCCTTGACTAGACTTGAATTCTCCCTGGGGATTTTCCTCAGCGCTTAATCTTACCTGCCCAAATCAATGTCATGGTTTTAATGGTATCATACTGGCTCTTATTTATCAGAACTTTAGAATTATACCTAGTAATGGCTTTACCCTATATTAGGAGTTTATTATTTGTTAACCAAATCAAAGCGGGCAGACTGCTGTAAATGAATGACCTTAAGTAATATCATTTATCTTCCTCTGAAAACTTTAGGCTTTATCTAAATTGTCTTTTGGTGGGATGGAGGCGGGGAGGGTGTGCCAGGTGCTCAGGGCCGGCTCCTGACTCTGTGCTCGAGGGGCCTTGTGGGCCAGGGGTCCACCCCACCCCAACCGCTTGGTAGGTACCTTAACCCCCCTGTACTTACTGTCTCTCAGGCCCTAGAGTTCTTATATCTTACGTTAGCAATTTCAGTCTTCACATTTGCCCTCCATGCTCATCTTTGAGACCATTGTTTCATTCTTACCAACTTTCCACTGGAAGCTCGAAAGCTGTGGCCAGTCTGGACACCTGCTGGACCATCTATTTCGAGAGGGCGACTGAGCCGTATCTAGTGCCCAGCGAAGAGTCTGCTTCTCGGGGGGCGGGGGAGGGGGGCGGAATTGTCAGAGACTCACCTGGGTCTTCACCAGCCTCAAGCCCCTACTGTGCTGCTTGTCTTGCTGGGAGTTTGGTGCTTGCTTTCTGGAACCTCCTCCCCCCACCGAAAAGAATTCATCGCCTCATCAGCAGATGGACCAGGGTGGGGGCCACGGTTCTGCACGGAACGGGTCACCTCGGTGGAGGAATGAGGGGGCGCCGTCCTTCTGTTCTTGCCGGGATCTCGGCCCAGCCCACCCTCGGCTGCCTCACATCTGGACACTCAGCACATGCAGCTTCTCCCCATGCAAGGGGGTTGGGGGGTCCCAAAGAACAGAACCCCATGGGCTCGGAAAAGGGACTTCAGGGCTCTGCTCTCGGCGGCCCTGGGGGTCTGTTTCCATCCCAGTGGAGCAGTGCAAGGTCTTTTCAGGGGGCGGAGTTGGGGGGGGTGATGCACGCATGAAGCCCGTGGTAATTATTAAATATCGCCAGAGTCTTAGTCATATCACAGACCAGACGTTTCAGTGACTCAGACGGGACGTGTGTAAATATCAAGGGGACTGGAAGAACAGAAAATTTGGGAGCGTGTCATCAACTGACCCTGACATCTGGCTCGTTCGGCAGGCATGTTTCTGGCATTCTCGAGAGCTAAGTCACCTACAGGACGGATTTTTGTTGTTCCCCCACGAAGGGAAGGAAGGCCGCTGTCTTGTGGTCTTGTGATGCCGGATGTGTCACACTAGAGTGAGAACTGTGTTTCTCAAAGCCATGCGTCCAAAGCACCCAGATCCACTTTGCTACCTACCTTCCCACACCTCAACACCGGCTCCCGACTGCAGCCCAGGCATTGAAAACCCCGTCGGCCTCAGTCCACAGGCAACTGAGAACCACTCTGCCATATTATCTATGGAACTTGGAGACGCCAACCTTTGTCTCAGTTCTATTGATTGAACTTGCCAGTCCTCTGAAATCTTAACTTCTGTAATTTTGTGACCGTACCCATACTGAACTTGGTTTCAGAAAAGCACATCACATCTGTGTGTATGGGACGAGGAAGGGGGAGGGACATGCCTGACTTCGGAGCGCAGGGGCATATGTGAGGCCCCAGGGATCCAACCCCGGTCCTGTGTGCAGAGCCTGTGCTTCAGCCCTTTGAGCTGTCTCTTTCACCCAGCTTCTGTAGATTTCTTCCCAGAAACAATCCCTTCGTGTCAAGGGTGACAAACTGTCAAATGACCTTGTACTGAGAGACCGTCTCAAATAATCATATCTAACACTTCTTAAAAGGTAAGAACATTGAGACTGAAAAAGAATGATCAGGAGGAGTCACAAGATGCATTGCGTTGTTCCTGACCAGAGGGCATTAGTGGAACAATTGATTAAATTTGCATTAGAGTTATATTAGTCTCCTGCCCCTGCCTGACTGTCCTTGCTGCTGGGGCCCCTTGGAGGGGAGCGGGTTGAGCTTTCCTCCCCGCCCCGACCAGGGCTCCGGCAGCCAAAGACCTCCAGGACCAGCCACCACCATGCTGAGACCACTCTCCACAAACATGAAGGTACTGGCAGAGGGACAAAGTCACGCAGGTTCCGGGGCCGAGATCTCCAAGCCTACTCGGATTGGGGCCAAGCATCCTCCACCCAGATCCTCCAAATTCCAGTAGGCGGGGGTCACACCCACCACCTGGCCCCCTGGCGCCGTGTAATCCCATCAATGGCCAAGACTCAGAGACTATAAAAACCAGCTCCCAGAACCGCGCGGCCGCATTCGCAGCTGCGCGACATCCCATTATGACAGCTTATTATCTCATTCCTACTTTGGACAAACTGGCAGGCTACCTACCGAATGTAGCCTGCCCACACGGCAGAGTCTGGCAAACTCCCTGTGTCGTACCCAATATGCCAAATACCAGTAACAATGATGGGTCTCATTCTCCTAAAGAGCCTTGAATATAATCTCAGGGCTAGGATGAAGGAGACGTTACTGGGGCCTGCTCGAGGCAATCGACGATTAATAGGATGATTTGTGATTTGTGAGAGTTATAGATTGAGTATTCTATCGCTGTTAGTTCTTAACTGTATCTTTGGTTTAGGGGGCACATCCAGCTGTGCTCAGGGCTTACTCTCGGCTCGGTGCTCAGGGATCCCTCCTGATGGGGCTCACGGACCATATTCGGTGCTGGGGAACTGCATGCAAGGCGGGGTCCTTCCCAGCTGCACTGTCTCTCCAGCCCCTAGGCTGAGTTTTAAATGTGAGTTCTTTTTTGATTCTTGTTCACCAGTTCTTTTCTCTGTTTACTCTGTAAATGTGGATGAACTTTTTAAATAAGCCAGGAAGGTTTCCAGTTCTTCCAAAATAATCGTTTAGAGGTTTGTTCAGACCAGAGGTTCTTAAGTTCAACACCCCCTTCTTGGGATGAGTAGCATTTTGAAAATAGACCTTCTTTAAGGGAATACACAGAAAATGCCCCCGATGCACCCGAGAATATCGCTGCTTCCAGCGTTCCCGGGGATGGCGTCACCCACTCTGGGAAAGAGTATTAGAGTGTCTGGACTTGAGCTTCCCTTGGAGTCCCCACTGGTAGGTGATTTTACTAGGCAGTAACTGTGATTTTTTTTTTTTTCAGAACTCTTTTTTTTTTTTAACAAACTGGCAGGCTACTGAATGTAACCTGCCCACACGGCAGAGTCTGGCAAACTCCCCGTGGCGTACCCAATGTGCCAAATACCAGTAACATTGATGGGTCTCATTCTCCTAACCCTGAAAGAGCCTTGAATATGGCACTTTTTAAAAAAATCTCAGGGCTAGGACGAAGGAGACATTACTGGGGCCTGCTCAAGGCAATTGATGAAGAACAGGATGGTCGTGATCGTCGTTCAAAACAAATGAAGGATGTATGATAGTGATTCTAGTGGCTTTTGAAAATTAGAAGTGATAGGAAGTCTCAGTGGAAGCAGGTACGGGTAAGTCTGGTTTCGTAAGGCTTTGAATTCAGTTCTTTGTGTTTATGATGCATCTGTCATGGGTGTACCACCAGGCCTGGTGCCTGGCATTGCTTTGGGCTGCTTCTGGCTCTGTGCTCAGGCATCATTCCTGGTGGTACCCGATCTGATGCCAGAGGTGGACCAGGGCTGGCTGACCTTGCACCCGGTGCAAGAGAAATCAGGAAAGAGCGTGTGGCCACCACCTGCTAAGTGGAGGCCTCATCGCGGATGAAGCGTCTTTGCTCTCCGAGCAGGATCTGCTATCTTTCCAGACCCTTCGAGGGAGACGGAGACTAAACGGGTCTCAGGATTTTAGCTTTGGGCGAGGTTTTGAAAGGAATAGACTCAGACGCCCACCCTGTGACTCCGTCCCACTGTTTTCCGTCCTCGAGAATGTTTGCAGTGTTCAAGTAGCCACTGGTACCAGTGGAAGGGTACCACTCACACCACAACGATCAGTTTCTTTTGTCTCCTGAAACATTGTGAAGCCGAGGGCCAAGAGTTTCCCTTTTTTTTTTTTTTCTTTTTTTTTTTGCTTTTTGGGTCACACCCGCAATGCACAGGGGTTATTCCTGGCTCTGCAACTCAGAAGTCACTCCTGGCAGTGCTGGGGGTGGGGGGGACACACATATGGGGTGCTGGGAATCGAACCTGGGTCGGACGCATGCAAGGCAAATGCCCTCCCTGCTGTGTTGTCGCTCTAGCCCCGAGTTTTCTTTGTAAGGGGAGGAGTATTGAATTTACGTTTCCCAGGACCATTCTCAGAATTCTTGATTTCAGCGGTTTACCTTTTTTTTTTGGCTGCTGACCAGGATACCGGGGTTCTCGGTTCGTTCTCAGGAGTTCGGGGGATCCCTCTGGGCCCACCTGTGCTGTCTCCCTGCAGCTTCAGTTACCAGAAGGGCGGCCCTAGGACGTCTTTGTCCCCTTATTCCTCCCAAAGAGTGTCCTCAGCCCAGGGAGCCTCCCCTTATCTTCCTTCATCAGTGGGGGGTGGGCAAGCCCTAGCCGTGGCTCTCCAAGGAGCCAGCCCTTGCCAGTCCGTTTTCCTTTCAAAGCAGCCGTC
The DNA here is from genome assembly GCF_029834395.1 of Sorex fumeus. Taxonomy (NCBI): domain Eukaryota; kingdom Metazoa; phylum Chordata; class Mammalia; order Eulipotyphla; family Soricidae; genus Sorex; species Sorex fumeus. The sequence continues at coordinate 3,577,030 of NW_026606208.1, forward strand.
TGTCTCCCTCGTGCCCCCCAAGCCTGTGCACGCTCCTGAGTTCATTCCTCTCCCCGCTTTCGACTGTCGTCGCGTTTCCTTGAGAATTGGATTTTAATGAGCTTGTCAGTCTTCCAGCCAACCCCAGTTCATGATGTTGTAGGGACATGCATTTCAAGTTTCTCCAATTATCTGCGGAAGAAATGCCTCACAGAGTACTTAAATCGGGTGACACGAGGAAACAGACTCATAAAATAAAGGACGATGGTGCCCAAACTGATTTCCTTCCTGGTTCCAAACCATTTCAGGAGCTGTGTGTAATGCCCTTTATTTTCCTCTCAGCACACGCGACTGTAATTTCCCATGACTATTTATGGTCTGTACGGCTCTTTTCTAACTTCCCTTTTTTTTTTTTAAATGTCAACGGAATACGTGTTTCTTTAATGGAAAATGTTCTATTTTAGGGAAGCACTTTTCCTCAGATAGTAGTGGGGGGGTGGGAGGTGTATAAATAAGTATGGGGGGCCGGGTGGGGGCAGGGTTGAGGAGTACTTACTAAATTAGTGGATTGAGAGCATGAAATGACAATCCTAGTGATAATTCCTGAATACCATCATCTTTTGGTTCCAGATTAAAACTGACTTGTACCTGGCATTCTATATCCGTTCTTTATAAGAAACACTTTATTATTTGTTGTTCCTTGCGTGTGGCATAATAACTCTGGACTGAATGCAGAAAGTAAGTTTCCGACTTGGGGGATTCGGAAAGCCGAGAATGGCAGTTGATCAACAGGGCGTTTCCAGGTGTGGAGAAGAGGCGGCTCTGACGTTGCTAATTTGGCCTTGGGTCGTTGGGTGTTTCGGTTGCTGTGATGCCCTGGTGTAACACGCAGTCTGTGGAGATGCTGTTGGTTCACCCCTCTGATTCGCACACTGTCTCCCTCCCCTCCCCTCCTCTCTCTCCCCTCCCCTGTGAATTGGAACCTGATTGCAGATCTCAGCAGGAGTCCCTTTCAGTTTTCCAGCCTTTTGTATTTATGTATTTATTCACTGTTACACCAAAAGTGTGGGAGGATTACAGGGATTTTGACAGTCTCACTTGCCTGAAGCATAAAAACATCACTGTGTCACTGTTATCACTGTCATCCTGTTGGTCTTCGATTTTACTGGAGCGGGCACCAGTAACGCCTCTATTCCTCCCAGCCTGAGATTTTAGCAGCCTCTCCTTACTCATCTTTCCCAACATATTGGAGGCTCTTTCAGGATCAGGGGAGTGAGACCCGCCATTCTTACTGTTTGGGCACATCGAATACACCACGGCCAGTTTGCCAGGCTCCTCTGCCATGCGGGTGGGATACTTACGGTCTCTGAGAGGCATATTGAGAGGCATTTATATATATATATATATATATATATATATACATATATATATACATATATATATACATATATATATATCTCACTGTATCACTGTCATCCTGTTGTTCATCGATTGCCTCGAGCAGACCCCAGTAACGTCTCCTTTGTCCTAGCCCTGAGATTTTAAAAAGTGCCACATTCGAGTTTCTTTCAGGGTCAGGAGAATGAGACCCATCATTGTTACTGGTTTTTGGCATATTGAATACGCCACGGGGAGTTTGCCAGACTCTGCTGTGTGGGCAGGATACTTCTGGTAACCTGCCAGGTTCTCCAGAGTAAGAACTAGATGATAAGATTTCACGTGGCCGCGTGTGAGGCTGCGTGCTTCCGGGAACAGGGTTTTATAGTTTCTGGGTCTTGGCCGTTGATGGGATTAGACGGCGCCGGGGGCCGTTGGTGGGTGTAATGCTACATACTGGAAGATGGGGGATCTGGGTGGAGGAGGCCCCAGTCCCAATCCGAACAGGCTTGAAGATCTACGCCCTGGGTTCCTCTGCTGGTACCTTCATGCATGAGGCTCTTCCGAACTCTCTCTCTCTCTTTCTCTAACAACAAAGTCTCCAATGGAGACGTTACTGGGCCCGCTCGAGCAAATCGATGATCAACGGGAGGGCCTCTCTCTCTCTCTCTCTCTCTCTATATATATATATATATATTTATCAAATATGGTGTGGTAATTATGGAAAATGAGTAGGGAGTGTGGCGGCGGTTGGGTAGTAGAGGTTGGCTGCCGGGACTGGGTCCCTTGGGGCGGGGAGGGGCTCTCACCTGCACCCCTCTGGGGCACCCCAAGTGAAAATAGCCTGGCACAGACTCCCAGGGGTAAAAACATAATACATTTTATTCATTGACCCTGCGGTTGTTTGAATGGCTAGTAACATACATATCTTATTTTCATTTTAATGTAAGAATTTTCAAAGTTTAATATAAATACAGAAAAGGGGCCAAGATTTTTTATTCTGCAATTATTTAAAGACTTTAATTGGTCTTTTTATCTTTTTTTTTTTAAGGGGCCAAGTTTTACGTGTAGCACTTGTGAATTTTCTCAGAGTCTAGCACTGTCACATGCCCGCTTCTATGTCGCGTAGATCTGCTCTTTCTAAATTTTGTGCACGTGGAGTTCAGTCCCGTTCCTCATGGCCCTGTATCGGGCTTCTGTCGCCCAATACTTGTTAAATTCACGCTGTTAATTAATGAATGTGGATGTGGTTCTTCATTTTCACTGCTGTATAGTGCTTCTTCATTACAGTGTAGACCACATTAGCTCCTGCCGCTCTAACGTATGCCAGGCATTTGGATATTACACCAAAAAAGATTTTGTCACTGAGTGATTTAGGAATGTTGTGATCTCATGCCCACTTGCTTCATCAAAAAATAAGAGCTTTTAGGGGGCTGGAGCGATAGCACAGCAGGTAGGGCGTTTGCCTTGCACTCAGCCAACCCGGGTTTGATTCCCAGCATCGATATGGTCCCCTGAGCACCGCCAGGAGTAATTCCTGAGTTGCATAAACCAGGAGTAACCTCTGTGCATTGCAAGGTGTGACCCAAAAGGCAAAAAAAAAAAAAGCTTTTAAAATTGGCTTTATGGTTCCATACAATTTGAGATCTATCTCTTTGTAATGAACGCATCATCCACAAATTAGGTTCGAGTGCTCCTCGTGGATAGCAGAGTTAGGCTTGAATTTGGCCATTTGGCCAATGCCAGATTTCAGGACTTGGTGGGGGTGTCAGGACTTTGTGGAGGTTTCAGCACTCAAGTTCTGGCTTACCAGCAGGATTTTGTTGGATTTTGTTGTTGTAGCCTGAGATTCCTGAATGCCTCTGCCAACAAACTGGAAACCCTTCCTCCGGCCACGCTCTCGGAGGAGACGAGCAGCATCCTGCAGGAGTTATATCTGACCAACAACCACCTGACGGACAAGTGTGTGCCCTTGCTCACGGGACACCCCCACCTGAAGATCCTGCACATGGCCTTCAACCGCCTCCACAGCTTCCCGGCCAGGTAAGGGAGGCTGAGCGTGGGCGGGTGCTCTGTCTCTCGAGAAACGGCCTCAGCTGACAGCAACCTGTCCTCAGTTATCACTGAACTCAGCCAGAATCACCCTTCCCCTAAGGCAGGATGTATTCGTTCCCCTGAACTCAGGGACACACTCAACTAGGATTTTCTAAGATCTTAAAAATCGGAGTGATAGCACAGCGGTAGGGCGTTTGCCTTGCACGCAGCCAGCCCTGCCGAGCCGGGTTTGATTCCGGGTTTGATTCCTCCGCCCCTCTCAGAGAGCCCGGCAAGCTACCGAGAATATCCCGTCCGCACGGCAAAGCCTGGCAAGCTACCCATGACGTATTCAATATGCCAAACACAGTAACAACAAGTCTCAAAATGGAGACGTTACTGGGCCCTCTCAAGCAAATCGATGAACAACGGGAGGACGGTGACAGTCTGTTACTCTAAAAAAAAACTTGAGGTATCATTAAAAATCAATAAGCTATCTTCTTTTTTTTTTCTTTTGCTTTTTATGGGTCACACCCAGCGATGCTCAGAGGTTACTCCTGGCTTTGCACTCAGGAATAACTCCTGGCGATGCTCGGGGATATGGGATACTGGGAATCAAACCCTGGGTCAGCCACGTGCAAGGCAAATACCCTACCGGCTATACTGTTGCTCCAGCCCCCGATAAACTATGTTATTTGGCCGGTGTGTTTCATTTGGTTTTTCTTTGGGAGGACTACACTCAAGGGTGCTTAAGGGCTACGTCCCGCTTGGTATTTGGGGCTCCCTCCTGGAGGCGGTGGAGGGGGAAGGGCAAACCTATAAGGAGAGGAGAAACACACCTTCAGTGCTGTTTTACCCTCGTGGGGACCCTGCTTTTGGGGATCTAGGAAGTAAGGGCAACTGAGGCTTAAGTCGGGAGAGCAGATGTCCAGGAGGTACTATCATCTGGAGTCAATCAGCTCCCAAGCTACAAAAGTGGGCCCGTGTGGGGCCTCGCATCAAACCCGGCCCTCGCAGCCCTAGATAGACGCAGCAGCTCCTTAGAACTTAGGGAGCGAGAAAGGTTCTATTTTTAATTGTGTTTAAATTTTTTTATGTGGGGGAGTACTGTATGGCCTCGAGCTAAATCTGTGTAGGATTTACGCCAGTGCTGTGTCATTAGCGTTTGTCCTCCTCACTGGGGTCTGATCGAAAGCCCAAGGAAGAAGGTCCACAGCACAGTGACCGCTTGGGGGCGGATCACCCATGGGCAGCCAAGGGAGGAAAAAGACACCCACGCTTTCCGGTATTTTTGTCTTGTCCATTTATTTCCTGTCTTTGTGTGGTTTGGGGGCCACACCTGGGAGTTCCCCTGGTTGCTCTGCTCTCAGGAATCACTCCTGGAGGGCTCAAGGGACCGTATGGGACTTCGGGGATCCAACCCCGGCTGTTTGCAGACAGGGCAGGAACCCTCCCTGCCGTCCTGGCTCTCTGGCTCCATTTCCCTGGGTTGTTTCTTATCAGGGTGAAGAGTAGGAGTTAATTGTATATATTTTGTCATAGGGAAGATATTTGTTTACCTTTTATTTTATTTATTTTATTTTTGCTTTTTGGGTCACACCCAGTGATGCTTGGGGTTTCTTCCTGGCTCTGCACTCAGTAATTACACCTGACAGTGCTCGGGGGACCCTATGGATGCTGAGGATTGAACCCGGGTTGGCCGTGTGCAAGACAAGCACCCTCTTCACTGTACTATGGCTCTGGCCCCAGGAAAGATATTTAAATACTCAGATACTTTTTGGGGGGGGGGGGGTCAGGCTGGAGCAGTAGCACAGCGGGTAGGGCGTTTGCCTTGCACGCAGCCAACATGGCCGACCCGAGTTCGATTCCTCCGCCCCTCTCGGAGAGCCCGGTAAGCTACCAAGAGTATCTCACCTGCATGGCAAAGCCTGGCAAGCTACCCGTGACGTATTCAATATGGCAAACACAGTAACAAGTCTCCAAAAAATGGAGACGTTACTGGGCCCGCTCGAGCAAATTGATGAACAACGGGAGGACCGTGACTTTTTGGGTCACACCCGGTGATGCACATGGGTTACTCCTGGCTCATGCACTCAGGAATTATTCTTGGCGGTGCTTGGGAGACCATATGGGATGCTGGGAATCGAACCTGGCTCGGCTGCATGCAAGGCAAATGCCCTACCCGCTGTGCTATCGCTCCAACCCCGAAATATTCGGATACTTGAAGAAAACAAAAAGTGAGAAGCGTCATGTTAAAAATGACTATTACAAGAGAACCACAGTACATTTCCCTTTTGAGTTTCATGGTGTATTATTTTCTTTAACATTACTTTATAATTATTTTAGGATCATTCCCCCCCACCCCGATTATTTATTTATTTGTTTGTTTTAGTAAAATGGCCAAATTGGAGGAACTGGAAGAGATCGACGTCAGCGGGAACAAGCTGAAGGCCATCCCGACCACCATCATGAACTGCAGGCGCATGCACACGGTCATCGCTCACTCCAACTGCATCGAGGTCTTCCCGGAAGTGATGCAGCTCCCGGAGATCAAGGTAAACTGGCTCACTTCCATCAACACGCGGGTCCCAGGAGAAAGAGGAAAAGTATTTTCTCTCTAGCGCGTTGCCTCATCCCGTTCCTCCTCGTCGCCGGGCTAGACTCTTGGGCCAGCAGAGAATTGGGGGGCAGGGGCAGGGGTGCGGCATCCCGGAGAAGGGAGCCCAAGTCAATCCAGCAGAGAGCACTGGACTCCGAGTTATGCGAAATCGTGTTCTGTATCTTCGCCCCCTACAAGCTCTGTGGCAGGAGACTGCCACGCATCCACTTAGCTCTGTGCCATGTGTGCCATGACACCTGTTCCCTCCAGGGTGGCCGTGAGCCCAGAGACTGAAGGGGAGGTGGCTGCAGTCTGCAGAATTCCCTAATAGCAGCCTCCAGGCTTCTGCCCCAACCTCTTCATTAAACAGCGTCCAGCGGCAGAGCACGCTCAATAACCCCCCACCTAGACGCACCATCATGGCTATCGCCAAACCTTGGGCAGAGCTTCTCTGGTTCCCGTTTCATAGATGGAAAAACTGAGGTGCTGGACATGAAGTCCTGATGGCAGAAACGAGCTGCAGTTTCTGACTCCTCTCGGAGGTGGGGGCAGGGTTGATGGGCTGACGGTGAGTCACTGAGTAAAAACCAGCTAACCACTTTTTATTCATGGGTTTTGGGTGCAAAAGCAGGAAGTTCTTTCTCTGCAATATGCTTTTTCATTTGTATTAAATTCTTAGAATTTATTCACTCTGGGTTTAATTGGAAAAGAGTTTTAAGTGCCTATAGACTGGAAGCACAGTCCAGCCTAGAAAGGAACAAGATCATCCTACTCCGCCATTTTTTTGCTTTTTAGACACCTTCTTTTTTTTTCTTTTCCTTTTTTTTTTTGTTTTCTTTTTGAGTCATACCTGGCAGTGCACAGGGGTTACTCCTGGCTCTGCACTCAGGAATTAGTCCTGGCAGTGCTCAGGGGACCGTATGGGATGCTGGGAATCGAACCCGGGTCGACTGCATGCAAGGCAAGCGCCCTACCCGCCGTACTATCGCTTCGGCCCTTAGGCACCTTCTGAGGGAAACTTCATTTATCAGGTTAAGAAATGGTAGAGAGACTCGAAGATTCTTTAAATAGCGTGCATACGTCTTCTCAGTGATCTCTCAGCATGTGTGTGGTTGCCGTGTGATAAATGCTTCTCTGTGTGCATGTATACTTCAAGCCATAAAGGACTTGACTTTGAATCTGCGGCCGCCTTCTATATCAGCGCGGCATTTCTGAGCACGTGTTCTACGTTTAAGGAAAACTGTCCCCTCGCTGTCTACACGGCAACCTCTCGGGTGGTTAAAGTGGCGCCACAGACTTAACTCGGATCCCAGCTAAGGGTCACGGAACCTCCCCCATTTCCGTAGACAGCAGGAGGGGCACGGAATAGTTCCTTTCTAGGCTTGTCGTGAGGAGAAAATTAAAATTTGACACATAAACCATTCGAAACGAGTGTGGCCCACGGTGAAAAAGCCACAGAACTTAGCTGCATCCTCCATCTAGTCCGCTGCGGCGACGCGTGGAGGGGCTGATTCGACTGATGGTCAATAAAATCTAGGAACCCCCTTGGCCCGGCGAATGCTTCTTGGCCTCAGGGAAGCGGTCAGCTGTGCGGTGTCTCATCTGCCCCTTGCTTGGGCGCAGGGCCTGGACAGGTCTCCCGTCCGGCGCTCACAGGCCAACTGCTTAGACTTTCAGACTTGGTGCTCTGTGCTGCATTAACGCTTCCTTCCACACCAGGTGCTTTTACGTATCCCCGGAAAGTCCGGGTGGAGGAGGAGATGGGCACAGAAACTCCTCAGGTGTGGCCCGTGTCGCCAGAACACGAGTCTTGCCGGGTGAGAAATAGATTCTCTCCCGGAACCCGTCCTGCCCCCGGGCTCTGTGCTCGGCCAGCCTCCCGCTTCCGTGGATTCTTTCTTTGCTCTCCGCTTCACAGGTTCTTTTCGAGTTTCACCCCCTAGTCTTGGGGCTTGAAGAGGGGTGTCACGGTGGGGGCAGGAGCACGCATGCGTACTTGATTGCGTGCGTTGTTTGGGGGCCGCAGCTGACAGCCTAGCAGTGTTCAGGGGACCCTGTGATGCGGAGACTCAAACCCAGGACACCGGCACACAGCGCACATACTCTTGGCCTTCTAAACTCCGTCTGGGATTGATGTTGAGATGTTTGAGAGCGGCTTCCCTTCTTGACTCCCTGACTTTTGTATCCGAGCTCCTCGATCTTCGTATTTTCATTACCAGCGTTCGGTATTTCCTGCCCATCTCCCCCAGTTCCAGTCGATCAGGATTTTATTGGCTCTTTTCTGGGGCGGAGGAGGGGGAGCAGTATCAAGCTCCTCTTACGAACTAAAGTGTAAATGCTGTGTGTGCCCTGGCTGGACTGTTCTCGGCGGTTTAGACTTAGATAAGAAATTTTTGGTGGGGAGGTCTGTGTCATACGTGGCTGTGCTCAGGGCTCACTGCTGACTCTGTGACCAGGATCACTCTGGGCCGTGCTCAGGGTTCAGACCTAGGTTGGCTGCGTGCAAGGCAAGCGCCTTAGCCATTGTACTACCTCTTGGGTCCCATCTAAGGCTCTTTTCGGTTGTGGTATTAGTCCTTTAACACATTTAAACCAACTAACAGATGATTCCTGGTGCCTCTCGTGATAATATGCCTCTGAAAGTTGTTACTGAGAACTGAGTCCTGAACCATGATTTTTAAACTCCTTTTTATGGAAGTACCAGGAGTTATAAAACTGGGAATACTTTAAGTGCATCCATCATTGAACACCCATCACCACTGCCTGCTCCTGACCTGTCCCGGGACCCCCCCCCCCCAAGCTGCCCACTCACCCCCAAGGAAAGCTCAGTTCTGTGACAGTCTCAGGAGATGGTGACTGGCTTTAGGGGCCGGAGCAGTTGAATACTCAGGGCCTTTGCCAAGCAGTTCCAGTGATTGCCAGTTCCCTTACTACCTACAGCATATTTTTATTTTATTTTATTTTTACCTATTTAGTTTGTCTTTTGTTTTGTTTTGGGGCCACACCCGGCAGTGCTCAGGGGTTACTCCTGGCTCTGCACTCAGGAATCACTCCTGGTAGGCTCGGGGGGTCATCTGGGGGTGTTGGGGATTGAACCTCAGTTGGCCGTGTGCAGGACAAGTGCCCTACCCACTGGACTATCGCTCCAGCCCTACTTTATGTTTTAGAAATTTTTGTTTATTGATAAATAAATAAATGACAGTGCTTGAGGCTTACTCCTTCCCCTACATTCAGGGTTTACTCCTGGTGGTGCTCAGGGGACCATGCGAGCTGCCAAGGACCAAACCCAGGCTGGCCAATTGCAAAGCAGATGCCCTCCCTGCTGTACTATTGCCATGACTCCCTTAGAATGTGTTTTTAATGTATTCAAGTAGAAATGCTCAAGCCTCTGTTGAGTTAGTAGTTATAGGTTATATTCACATTGCTTCTTTAAAATAATAATTATAAAGTATTTCATAAGAGGTAATGAGATCATGGCCATTAAAAAACTTAGCAGATAGCATAATTTAAAGAGGGTTAAGATCATGTATATTTAACTAGCTCATTGTCTGCCAGGAGTCTCTTAAGGCATTAAAGAAAAAGGGGCTGGAGCGATAGTACAGCAGGGAGAGAATTTGCCGTAGACATGGCTGACCCAGGTTTGATCCCCGGCATCCATGTGGTCCCCCAAGCACTGCTGGTTGTAATTCCTGAGTGCAGAGCCAGAAGTAATCCCTGAGTATCACTGACTGTGACCCCCCCCCACCCTGCCCAACCCCCATATTAAGGAAAAAAAGATATCATAGAAAAATTCTTACGACTTTGTTATCAAAGCTTTAAAGCCAATCGTTATTTAAAAGGATAAACAGTTACTAAAACACATAAAGCTACAGGTGCTACAGTGTTTTTTTTTTCCTTTTTGGGTCACACCCAGTGTTGCACAGGGTTACTCCTGGCTCTAGACTCAGGAATTACTCCTGGCAGTACTCGGAGGACCATATGGGATGCTGGGAATCGAACCTGGGTCGGCCGCGTGCAGGGCAAAGGCCCTCCCCGCTGTGCTATCGCTCCAGCCCCACACAGTATATTTCTTAACTTGTTTATGTATCTCTGTCTTTTCCCCCACCTATTGGCATGTAGAGCGCCTCTATTGGGCAGGAAGGTGGAACAACATGAAATGGACTTTTCACAGTTTCCCTTGAGCCCCGGTCGGATCAGAGTCCTGATGCTTTTATTCCTTATTATCTGTCTTCACAGTTGTTGAGCGCTTCCAACAACCTCTTATCCCTAGTCCTGTATCTCGGGAGGGGGACGATATTTGATAACAGAACAGACTATTTGATAACAAAGTCTGTTCTGCTTCCAGAATGGGTGGGAGACAGGTAAACTCACGGAGGCTCTAGAGGAAGGTGTCACTGACGAATCCTACAGGAGGGAGCCAGGAGCAAGGCACTCACTCCCTGCCTCGGGCATCTGTCCACTGACCCCCTCGGAAGCCATCACAGTGCTACTGTGCTCCCGGGAGATCCTCACTACAATCCCCAGCTCCCCGTGGGGCCGTTTCCATCTAGTGACTTGTTCGAACATTTTGAATTTTGTACCTTCTCGGAGAACCTCACCCAGCAGTGCTTAGGGGCCCCCTGCCTAGCGCTGGGGGCTCATCCCCAGCACGCTCGGAGGACAGTGTAATATTGGGGAGAGAACCTAGGGCTCTCCTGCGTGCAAAACACACGCTCCAGCCCCTGGGTTCAAGTTCACGCATAGGTTAAGTGTGTGCCATTATGGTGAAAGAAATCTCTTTTCACTTAACACCCTGTTGACAACTTCTTTTTATCAAACTTTCCATGTTCCCGCGGCATCTTGATGCCTGTTTCATTGTTTTCCTACTTTTTGTGTGAATTTATTTCCATGAAGAGCATCTTTTTAAATGTTTTAAAAACTTAAGAAGAATCGTTCCTTGTGTGTGCTCTGCAGCATCAAACTCACCAGGGTCCGCTGGGTCAGTGCGTCTCCAGAATCCATGTTGTTTCCATTGAGCAGTGGAATAAAGTATTTTTACTGTGTCACACTCCTGAGAACAATAGCTGCAAGAGAACAACCATTCCTGGGAGTCCAGCCCGGTGTGTCGTTGTTCCTTAAGTGAGGTGAGAAAGAGACACAGTGATAGGAGCAGGACTAAAGTGCCGGGTGAGAGATGAGGAGAGAAAAGGTTTCATTTCCGCAGATATAGGAAATGAAAATGGAGACAGATCAGCGACCAGTTTGCCTCGGACACTTCAAAGGTCATCTAGGTCCCAGCGCTGGCAAGCCCAGAGTCCAGCCTCCGTCATCACCGTGGTTCTGGGATGAGGACAGTGACTCTGGATTTTCTGACAGTGTTTCCCTGAGGGTCCAGGCCAGCCCCTCAGGGCAGGAGCACAGGCCCGGCTACTCAGTCATGGGGCCTTCCTGCAGGCTGTGCCGAGCCAACTGGATATTGTCAGGAATCGCCCTGGGCATCCTGAGAACTTTAGGGCCAACCCCCATCCCCGCCCCCTGAAAGCGCCAGGGGAAGGAACCCTGGAGACTGGGAGTGATCCCAGAGGGAGGCAGAGGGTGTGGCGGACACAGTGATGTCACCGTCCTGGCCCTGAAGCTGTTTCATCCCACAGGACACAGATTGGTCAGTTCAGACTCGAGGGAATATGACAGGCTGCAGCCTGAACTTCTTTGAGATCCTTTCTCGTGACAGTTACATGCAGTTCTACCCTATATAATTTCTGTTGCTCTGAATGTGAAATCAGAGGTTCCTCCTTTCCATAACCTCGACCAGAACGGGAAGTTCCCAGGAGCATGGGCAGTGCCTGAGACTGGCCACTTACCCTTGAGTCCCTCGGGCGTACACATGAGGCCCAAAGAGGTCGCACGGGGCTTATGGCTGTAGTCGTGAGGGCAGCCTGCACTGTGTGGCCCCCAGAGCACTCGTAGGTGTGGCCCCCAGAACACGGGTAGGTGTGGCAACACTCGTAGGTGTGGTGTGGCCCCCAGCCCACCTGCGTGACTGAGAGGGACCTTCAGCCTCCTGAGCACCACTTTGGGTGTCGCTGTGGGAGCCCCCCTCTCAGCCCCCACCCAGCAGTGTCCAGGGCTACTCCTGGCTCAGTGCTCGGGGGCCCTGGGGTGCTGAGGCCATAAATGCCCCTCCTGCACACTACAGCCCGCGGAGCCTGTCTCGAGCCCCTGTACTAGTCCTCTGAAGCATTTACAAAACTAAATGTCTCCATTTCTTTGAAATGAGATTTAGACAACAGATTTTTGAATAGCCATACATAAATAAGATTTCACATCAAAACATAGAACTTTTAGGGGCCCGAGTGATGGTGCAGCAGGTAGGGCACTTGCCTTGTGTGCAGCTGTTTGAGTTTTGATCCCCAGCATCCCATATGGTCCTTTGAGCCCCACCAGGAGTGATTCCTGAGTGCAGAGCCACGAGTAACCCCTGAGCATCGCTGGGTGTGGCCAAAACCAAAAACCAGCAAAGAAAATCCTAATAAAAATTTCAAAAATTAAACCCTAGAACTTCCACTTTGATTTTGATGTGTGTGAGGTCAAAGGTAGGTCTGTGGAGCAGCAGAGCACCTGCCTCAGATGTGTGAGGCCCTGGGGGCCAGCCCCGGGGTTACCCAGTGGCCCTAGTGGCCCCCGAGCACTGAGCCAGAGCTCCCCACCTGCAGGCTGAGCATCACGGGGAATGGCACCCCACAGGGTCTCCTGGGCCCCTGCCAGGAGTGATCCCTGGATGCAGAGCCAGGAATGACCCCTGAGCACAGCCAGGTGTGTGTGGTCCAAGAACAAACAGTTGCAACAACAACAGAAAGCACAGGGTCCGCTCAGACTGGCTCATGTAGTTCCGAGGTACCTGGGCACCCCACCATGCTCGGTGCCTTCTGCAGCATCACAGATAGTAGCTAGTCAACCATAAGAAGTTCAGGTGTCAGAATAGACAGTAACAAAAGTGTGTCCAGTGAGCCTGACACACCGCCACAGCCTCTTCTCAATGCACTCTCCCCTCCCCACTCCTGCACTCCCTCCAGGGTTCCTTCTCTGGGGGGGTGCCATGTGGCGTCCAGCCCCGAGCAGTTGCTGTGAGCTCTCCCTACAGACCCTCCTTCCTCGTCGGCCTCCTCAGCATCACAGACTTCCTCCTGGACAAGCCTCTGCGAGGCCTCAGCCCTGTGTCCCTTCGCTGTCATTGCTGTACCGAGGACAAACCTCTGTTACCAACACGGCAGGCTCTGTCCTTGATGGCCGCCTCTTGTCTGGGAGTAGCTGCCCGGTCTCAGCCTTCAACTCTGCCCCTGATAAACATTCCTTTGAGTGAGTCCCGGATTTGCTTCCCGGGAATTATGGGTGAATGCATTCAGTAGTGAAGCAGGCTGGGGGCACAGGGCTCTGCGGTGGCAGGCGGGGTCCGCTCTGTGCCACTGTCACAGGTCAGGGGGCACTCCAGGGCGGACCCCAGCTCTGAAGCAGGAACCCAGCAAGGTGTTGCCGTCAATCTGGCGGGCTCAGTTGACATTTGTCGTTTGCTCAGTCAGTGACCGGACAGATAATACGTAACACATTGCTCTGAAAACTGGTACTCAATTGACTGTTTTTTCAGACTTGCCCTGTGAGAAAAGCATCGTTGTAAAGATATGTGAGCTTTTGTGACATTAGACTTTCCCATCATCCTTTATCCTCGATACTCTGGCTATTTTTCCATGCCCTTGTTCAAATGTATCTGCAGTAATTTTCCTCAGTCTTTTTTGTTTTGTTTTTTGTTTGTTTTTTTGGGTCACACCCAGCAATGCTCAGGGGTTACTCTTGGCTCAAGCACTCAGGAATTCTTCCTGGCGGTGCTCGGGGGACCGTATGGGATGCTGCGAATCCAACCCAGGCCGGCCGCATGCAAGGCAAACACCCTACCTGCTGTGCTATCACTCAAGCCCCTTCCTCAAAGTCTCGAGTCCTGTCTCAACAAGGCAGTGAACTTTTTTTCAGTTTCATATATTTGTTTGTTTGGGGGCTACACCCAGCTGTGTTTGTGGCTTTCTCCTGGCTCTGTGCTCGGAAATCACTCCTGGCCGGGCCTAGGTGGCCGTATGCAGCACTGGGGGGTTTGAACCAGGGTTGGCTGCATGTAAGGCAAACACCTTAACCGTGGTACTATTTCCCCAGTTCTGTTTTGTGTTTTCTACCAGAATTTTGTAAAGGCCCTCCCGTTGATCATCGATTTGCTCGAGCGGGCCCAGTAACGTCTCCATTGGAGACTTTGTTGTTACTGTGTCTGGCATATCGAATTTTGTATTACAGTGAAATAATTTTTCTCAGCTGTGTCCTAGAATGGGCCTTAAGGAAAGGTGATTTTTTTTTCCTTAGTGTTTTAATCAGACTTGATGTTCTGTTTGACCAATATAATTTCAAGAAAATTGTAGTGCCTTCAGCCAGGGATACATCCTACAAAGATTATGTTGGTGCAATTTTTTCTTTCCAGCCTCGCCCCAACATTTTTCTGTTTCCTCAGTGCTAACCATTCCAGGTATTTTGTTGAGTCTCTCAATAGTCACCCAGCAGTAAACATGACTCAAAGAATAGGAAATGGTACTTGTAAGTCAAGGGTTCATTATCTACAGTAATGCCATGGGGGCACCAGTTATCAGCGTCACGTAATTGCCGTGAACACGCCTCCTCCGATGTGTAGAAATTAAGAAGGCGGTTCCTCTCTTTTTCTACCAGTTACCAAGCTGGTTGCCTTCTTACGGAAAAGATAATCATATTTTAGAGGTTTCCGAATCCTTGCAGAGCCACTCACTCCACTAGACTCGAGTCAGCCTCGCCTTGTGTTTCCTGGTTCCCACCCAGCAGAATTAGCTGCTGAAGGACCGTCTCAAAAGATTCCATCTAGTAAGCGCCTGGTAAGCTCAGTTGTTGATTCACGCATCCTTCATGGAAGTGTGTGCTGGGCGCCTTCTCCTTACAGTGTAGCGCATTCAGGAGCGGGAAGACGCCATTCCTGCCGGCCAGGAGTGCAGAGGCAAGTAGAAGAACAGATAAGCAGAATCCTTGTGGCCAGAGGTGTCTGGTTGAAATAGGGGATGCAGCGAAGCCATCCTCACTGGGGTCTTGAAAGCATGAGATGGATTTAGCCGGGGAGAAGGGAGCACTTGAAGGCTCCTCCTTCCAGAGCAGCTCGGTGCCAGGCCCCAGAGGACCGCATGACATCCAGAACCCGGGGTTGCCCTTGTCATTGACGACCCTGACGTTTGAGGGAGGGAGTGGCAAAAGGTTGGTGGCAGACTGAATGGCGGTCGGGAGCAACTTTTTTTCCCTACTGGCTGCGTGTAAGGCAAACGCCTTAACCGTGGTGCTGTTTCCCCAGGCCTGTTTTGTGTTTTCTACCAGAATTTTGTATTGTAGTAAAGTACTTTTTCTCAGTTATATCCCAGAAAGGGCCTTAAGGAAAGGCAATTTTTTTTTCTCTTACAGTTTTAGTCGGACTTGATGTTCTGTTTGACCAATATAATTTCAAGAAAATTGTAGTGCATTCAGCCAGGAATAAATTGCCAGAGAACCCCCCAACGGCACAGAGGCCGGAGGGCCGGGGAACTGAGAGTGGGAGCAGTTAGAGGTCCAGCTCTGGTCCCCAGTGGGGTACCCAGGGTCAGGGGCCCAATGGAGCGGAACTGGCTGCAAGAATGGCACCTGCAGACTCAGCAGAGCCACCTGCAAGCCCCGCCTCCCAGACGGTGCATGTTTAGGACTCAGCTGCCCAGTGAACCTGCCCAGAACGCCAGCATCCCAACTGAAGAACTCTGAGACTTTAGACCTTTAAGTCGAATTTTTTTGTTGTTGTTGTTGTTGCCAATTTGACTACCAGCAGCTGCTAGAGCATCACCCTCCTTACAGGGTTTGTTACTGTTGCTCCCCTTACATTTGAGCTCACAGCACCTGTTCAGCCCATAAACTTATGTCTCGCTGGGGGTGTGGATACCTTTGCTTGCCTTGTCTGTGCTGAGGCATGCAGTTACCAACAGGACTGCCCCTTACTGACCGGTGCCCTGGCCCCTTTCATTAAAGCCGCAGTCACTTTCACACAACCGTAGCTTCCAGTTCCCACCAAATCAAAAGGAGAGGACTATTCCCCTCTCCTTATATCTTCATCTTCTAATATTCCTATGTTCTGTTCAGAGTAGTGATCTTCTCCTTACACTTCACGGCTCTACTTACACTGCAATTAGTTTGGAACTCCTAAAGCTGATACAAATGAAGAGACGGGAAATGGTTGTGATAAGGTCATTTGGTGAAATGTAATACAATTTTAAGTGTAATGAAACTTTCATTTAGGATTCGAAGGTTTTATATTAATAATAAGGCTAAGGGGACAGGGAAATTCATAATGTTAATACTGGTAATATTAGGATGGTAAATTTAAGTTGAATTTCTTTTTTAAAAATTTTATTTTATTTTTATAAAGTTCACAATAATATATTACACTCAATATTCCAACGCCAGTCCTACCACCATTATTTCCGATTTTCCCAACCCCCACCCAAGCTTGCCCCAATAGCTGGCCCTAAATTATTTTGTATTGCTTATTATGAATAGCACTGTAGCACTGTCCTCCCGTTGTTCATCGATTTGCTCGAGCAGGCCCAGTAATGTCTCCATCGTGAGACTTGTTATTACTGTGTTTGGCATATCAAATACGTCACGGGGAGCTTGCCAGGCTTTGCCGTGCGGGCGAGATACTCTCAATAGCTTGCCGGGCTCTCCGAGAGGGGCGGAGGAATGGACCCTGAGCTGACCGGGTCGACGGCCATGTGCAAGGCAAACGCCCTACCCACTGGACAGTGCTTATTGTGAATACTTTGCTAAAAATGATCAAAAGAGATTCCCTTAAAAGAAAGTGTGTGCAGATTGTTGTATCTGACCGTGGAGCAATCAAGCCCTTGTATAAGAGATCACTAACGTCTTGTTGTTACAGGTTAAGCCTTGTGCGTTAATATTTTCTTAATCGAGATTGGTTGCCTTCTACTTTATATCCCACCCAATATGCTGTGCTACTCCTGGTACATCAGTGATGGAGAGCATGAGATATCCAGGAATGCCGCCACGCACTCCAGGAGTTGTAAAATTTTGAATGGGTGATACAACTGGGGTTAAATTTTAACTGGGTGATGACCTGGGGGGTCCAGAAACATCTCTGCAGCTTGTTGATCTCTTTCAAGATTTACTTACGAGTCTCTGGAGCCGGAGGTTAATGAGCTTACATGGTGCCAGAGGCAGTTCTTGGGCGTGACTGCCAGCCAGTCTCTCCGAAGAACAAGGGGATGGGAGTAGGTCGCCCATCCCAACTCCATGAGACCCTGGAGATTTGGGTCACCAAACCCTCATACCTGAGTTTTTCCAGCAGATTCATTCCTGGATGAGACTCATCCTGAGTCTGTGGAGTCCGACCTTGAGCATGGCAGTGACTGGGTTATGGAGGTTGTCAACTGCCAGGGTTTTGTGTGGGCAGGTGGTGGGCTCACCCCCCCACTCCCCACCCTGGGGTGCCCCAGATGAGACTCGGCCTAGCACACGGCCTGGAGGCATCTCTCAGTATAGAATAAATTTCTAAGTTTTTCAGTGTACGCAACTTTTTGCAGTGAGCTTGCAATGGACTCCCGGGGAAAAGTATTATTTAAAATTGCAATGTGACTTTATATTGCTGTTGTTGGGAACAACGAATGTGGGACATTTTGTGTACGGGTGTTCGCATAAACCACTGTTTGAAGTGATTTCGGGATATAGTTTTTCAAAAAACTTAGATTTTCATTTTACCCAGTTAAATCAAGTTATTAAGTGAAAATAATTTTGCTCACCTTTTAGACACTAAAATTCTTAGTACGAGTTTGCCTTTCAGACTATTCTAAGTTTTTTAAAGTTCTTTTATGTTTTGGTGTTGTGGGGAGTCGGGTGGGGATTATAGCTTTGGTCCACCCTGGGCAGTGCTGAGGGGCTTCTCTTAGCTCTCCTTAGGGGTGACCTCTGTCACTTAGGGACCATATGCTGTGCCAAGGATCAAACTGGGGGTGCAGGTGAAATGGCCACATGCATGGCAAGAACTCCTGTAGTCTCTCTCCAACCCTTTTAGGTCATTTTTTAAAAAATCACGAGAAAGTTGATTTTTAAGTTGTTGTTATTTTATGATGGGCCTGGAACCAAGGGTCTCATATATTCCATCACGGGCTCTAGCACTCAGCTTCATCTGAAGTATTTAAAAAATATTACAAGATGCCATGGGCCTGGAGTGATAGCACAGTGGCTAGGGCGTTTGCCTTGCACGCAGCCACCCGGGTTCGATTCCCAGCATCCCATATGGTCCCCTGAGCACCGCCAGGACTAATTCCTGAGTGCAGAGCCAGAAGTAACCCTTATGCATCGCCGGGTGTGACCCAAAAAGCCACACACACACACACACACATACACACACACACACATACACACACACATAAAAAAATATTACAAGATGCAAGCTCAAGCCCGGTAATTGAATGTGTCCCAGCTCCAGCTGCCAAGCTACAAAGTGCATGGTGTCTTTTCAAGAAAAGGACGGGTTCTCTCCCTCTCCTCTCCTCTCCTCACCATTCCCCTCCCCTCTCCTCCTCTCCCCACACGCAGCAATGCTCAGGGATCATTCCTGGTGGAGATCTGGGGATCAGGTCCATGTGGGGTGCGGCAAACAGAACCAGGGCAGCTGTGTGCAGGAGCTGGACCTGACCGGAAGAGAGCACAGAGATTCAAGCATGTGCCTTGCATCCTGCTGACCTGGTTGGATTCAAGTCCCCCAAGCATCCCTATGTGTGACCCAAACCCTCCCCCCTGTCAGAATTGCTATTGTAATTCTTGTCCCAGGGCCATAAACGGGTACAGAGATTTTTTTGTGAGCAATTATAAAAACTCCTACCCAAAGGCTTTTCTAGTGAATGCTTAATTTTTTTAATAGAGACAAACTTAAAAGGATAAAGAAATGGAATTCGTGTTCTAGACAAAGAAAGTATAAAATTGAAACTGCATTAGTAGGGGCTGGAACGATAGCACAGCGGGTAGGGCGTTTGCCTTGCATGTGGCTGACCCAGGTTCGATTCCCAGCATCCCATATGGTCCCCTGAGCACTGCCAGGAGTAATTCCTGAGTGAAAAGCCAGGAGTGACCCCTGTGCATCGCCGGATGTGACCCAAAAAGGAAAAAAAAAAAACTTCACTTAGTAAAATCAGTTTTAAATAAATATTTGAGGTTAGGTTTGTGTACAGTGGTGGTGTTCATGGCGCACACACACACACACACACATACGTGCATGTGTGCCTATTCAAACACGTGTGCCTATCCAGATATACATGCACATGTGTGTCCTGCCAAAGCTACTTTTGTGCATGTGGTCAGCATAGTATAATCGCTGGCTTCTCAGAGAGGGGCTGCCCAGCCCAGGGCTTTTTCCATAACTGTATGTGGAAGTTCCCAGAACGGTGGCCGCACTGAAGGTTTCTGCACATGCAGCCCCCAAAAGGGGACTCAGAATCCAACACACAATGACTCGAGGGTGTTGTCATGCAGGCTGCACTGTGCTTCTCGGGGGAGACGGGGCACACAGAAGCAAGCCTGGGAGGCTGGTCGGGTGCACGGCCCGGCACTGTTGTCGACCATGTCTCCTGCTTCTCTCCTGCTGTGCAGTGCGTGGACCTGAGCTGCAATGAGCTCAGCGAGGTCACTTTGCCCGAGAACCTGCCTCCCAAGCTACAGGAGCTGGACCTGACCGGGAACCCCCGCCTGGCCCTCGAGCACAAGGCCCTGGAGCTGCTGAAGTGAGTATCTGGGGATGCCATGGAGGGGGGGTGGGGGGGACTGACCGCCTCGGTGGTGCCGGACGAACCCTGAGCCTTCCTCCACTCACCAGCCCGGTCACCATGACAGATTCCAAAGGCAGCGAGCCGAGGGGCTAGAGTTCACCTCCACGAAGAGCAAATCTATTTTAAACGGTTTATGCTCATATGTCCTTTCAGAGTATTTTTGGTTTTGTGTTTGTGTTCTGGGGGCCACACCTGGCAGTACTCCAGGGGTCGTTCTTGGCTCTCCCTTGGGAATCACTTCAGCACCAACATGATTGGTGGCCGTGAGACCAGGCCCGACATGGCCTGGTTTGTGGTCCTGAAGGTCAGCTCTTCCTGTCAGTCTGTCCTGGTCTGCTGTCAGGTGCCGTCAGGGGCTCGGCCTGGCCGTCCGAGAGCTGGTCAGTGCCCAGGATGTCGTTGGCTCCCTCTCCCCACGCTCATGGCTCTTGGCCTTTGTCGCCATGGGCAGGGAGACAGGATTGGGGGGGGGGGGGGACCTACAGGGATGCCTTTCCCTAAGAAGTAGGTTGGGGAATGGGGTAGCTTCTCAGAGACTGTTCTGGAGGAGGCATCCAAGGCCCTGGGATGCAGCAGACCCAGCTCTGACCACTGGCCCCACGGGGCCCCCTGAGCACCGGGCTGGGAGTGATCCTTCAGCCTTCCCAGAATGAAAACAAGAGTTAAAAGGTTTCTAGGAACGGAATTCCCAGTTTTCTCCCTAATTCAGAAACAGCGTAGACATAGTGGTCGATTTCAGCTACACTTCCAGAACACCCTGGCGTGGCTTGCCAGTTTACCCGGAGCTGTGTGGTCCTGACCTGGTTGCAGAGCAAACAATGGTGGACTGTTTTCTCTGTGTCCCTCTTGCTGGGAGGATAGGACATTTGGAACCCTGCTGGGACATGAAGCCTTGATTTTGTTTTGGATTTTCTATCGGCACCATCGATGAGATTTTTTTTAGCTTTTTTTTTTCTGCCTTTTTTTTGGGTGGGGGTCACACCTGGCTATGCACAGGGGTTACTCCTGGCTCTGCACTCACCAGTTACCCCTGGCGGTGCTCAAGGGACCATATGGGATGCTGGGAATCGAACCCGGGTAGGCCACGTGCAAGGCAAACGTCCTTCCCGCTGTGCTATCTCTCCAGCCCCTTTTTTAGCTTTTTAGGAACAAGGGGAACGTGAATAATTGCTGGAAACCGGGCGTGGAAACTTTTATTTGACCAAATTGTTGGGGTTTTTTGTTTGTTTGTTTTTTATTTTCGTTTTTGTTTTCAAAGAAATCGCCACCAGCTAGGTGTAGAATCAAAGTGAATGCTATTAACTAATTAATCCGTTCTTTTGAGTTGAATGATTCTTTGAAAGGGTACCAGGATTTGTCTCGTTTTGGAGTTAACCGAATGCCAACAAACACATCCTTGTGGTTGTGGCAGAGTTTTAGGCAGGGAGATGAGGAAGCAGCTTTTTCTCCTGTGGGAGGAACCGAGAGGAAAGTGAGTTGAGCACCCGAATCAGCAGGAGTCCTGTCACTGTGGAGGGGGGAATTTCTGAACCACTTCCTGTTGGGGGCGGGGGGGCGCCTGGCTGCTTCTGGTGGGCCCTGTTTTCCTTTAAGAAGACTCACTGGGGAGTTGACCCTTCTACTGTTTCTGGTTTGGGTCCCGGGAGAAGCGGGGGAAATCAGTTGATGGCATATGGGTACCCAGGTGACATAAGAACGTGTCAGGCTTGCAGATGTCATAGCGACTTAATGAGCCCTCACCTGCACAGTGGCTGGATGGCACATCAGCCAGGAACACGCCCTCAGGATAGTGTGTTCGGTGCTGGCAGGGGACGGGCAGCTCACAGGCTGACTGTGGCCCGGCTCCGTTCTTCCCTCCCCAGCCCCGAGCGCTGGCTTTTCCTGCCCCGACAGAGCCCAGAGTGTGTGGGGAGGCCCCCGGCACACACCTCTCCATGTCCAGGCACCCGTCCTCACGCCGCATTTGCCCCCCAGTTTCCGTCCTGACCTGCAGTAGCTGTTGATGTCGCATCCGTGAAGCCCCGTGGAAAGCACTTGGCCTCGCCGCCAGGCCGGTGCTCTCGTTTCTCCCAGAAAGCCGCAATTTACACCTTCGATTCCAATGACTCCCGGCTCCTCTGCTTCTCTCCGCAGCAACATTCGCTGCTTCAAGATCGACCAGCCGTCCGTGGGGGATGCGTCCGGAGCCCCCGCCGTGTGGAGTCATGGCTACACCGAGGCTTCGGGGGTGAAGAACAAGTAAGTGGAGGCAGCTCCCCATGGGAGGGGGGGGCCGCCCACCACCTCCCCCCCTTCTCCCCGGTACCTCCTTCCCTCCCAGCACATCACCCAGGCGAGTGTCCCCACCGTGAGGCCACCCCCTGATTTACATGTGAACCCTAAGCCCAGGCCACGCGTGGCATCTCCGTCTCTCCCTGTTGCTAGGATACGGGGTAACTGACACACTCTGTGTGAGGCTCCAGTGTTTGCTCAGGGCCTAGGGATCGAAATGCATCTGACAAGCCCCTTTATTGTCTTCTGCGGCCCCCGTTGGCCGAGCCAAGCACGGATAGTACGAGAAGAGCGGAGGCCGCGGTTGTTGGGTTTGGCGATCGCTTACGTTTCTTCCTGACCAGTCCGTGTTTCTCTGCGACGCTCGGCCCTCCCGGGACGTCAGCTCCTCGCCAGCCCATCCCCGTCTTCCTTTCTTGGCTTCCCCGTTCTCGCCTTTCCTGTCCTAAATGCACAGGTTGATTTTTTTTTTCCCCCGAGAATCGAATCAAACCCATTTGGGTCGGCTTGCGATCGATGCAGAGACATTAATGATTATTATTAGAAGAACAGCTGATCTGATAAATTAGCAGAGTTCTAATTTAATTAGCCAAGGTGTACAAATTCCAAGAACCGACTGTGGGGGTAGCAAAGAAAGTGGCAGATGATCCGAGAATAGCTGACATTAATATTCAGCCCTGGTGCGCGCTGGAATTAATTGAGTGAGGAACTTCAGAAAAGGAGGAAAAAAAAAAACCACAAAAACCTAGACCCATTAAATGAGCCTCTGGTGACTTCCTTGTTTACCCGCCCCTTGGAGGCATCGACTCGATGAAGACCCTGGAGCATCAGAGTCGGCCCGGGGTGTGCCCGGTGGATTTCTTTTCTCTGGAGCGGAGAAATAGGATCCGCCCACACTTTGGAGCCGGTGCTGTGATCTTTCGCCTCTATCTCGGGCGCAGCCTTGGGTGTCGTGTTTGTTGTCTGAGTAGCGAGTCCTGTTCCTGCGCCTCTTGTGGGTTTGCCCGATAAGGGCAGAGTCGCTTTCTGTGTCTGCAGTGCACATATCGCCTGGCTTAGGCGTGCTCTGCTCCGTCTGTCACTCTCATGGGGTGAAGGGGGAAGAATTCAGTACCTTTGTAAGGGCATCAAAGTCTCTTCAGGGAGAATCTCTCCCTTGTTTAGATTAAAAGGACTTGATCGTTCTCAGAATCATCAGTGTGGCAAGCTGTTTTCTAAAGGCAGAGCAACAGACAGGAAATCCAGGATTGGTTTTCAAACAGGTCTGGATGTGGAAATTTTTTATCTTCACACACACACACACACACACACACACACACACACACACACACTTATGAAGCTGGTGGCCAATTAGATCTGTGTTCCTGTACATACTTACCCTCACCATATTTTTAACTTTTTTGTTGTTGTTATATTGAAATAAATTGTAGATGGTCAGCATCTGACTCATAAATGCCCCTGCAGACCCCCTCTGTGGATAAGAAAGTGGCCCAAGCCCAGCCACCCTGACCCTGACGCTGACCCCGGCCGTCCCTTCTCATCTCCCTGGGCTTTGGTTCTACCCAAAGCGGGAAGTGTGTTGCTTTGTAGAAAAGGTGTAACATAGACCAAGAGCGTCCGCTGCTTCCCATCTCCAAGGAAGGACAGAACCGAAGTTGTCCCTGCCCCCAGGTGTCCGGGATCTCTTCTGTTCTCCTTCCATCTCCTTCCCCTTGGGAAGATGTCTTGCCTTCCTCTTGGGCCGTTACATGGACTGAGGGAGCCCAGGTGACAGCGCTGTGGGACGGGCTAGGAGACCAGGGAGCTGCAAGACAGGACAGACGCCTCTCTCCGCCCACTCTCACTGTTATCATCAGCTAGAGAAGGGAGAGAAAAAAGACGCTTTTGTTTCGTTTATTTCAATGGCATCACTCTTAGTTTTGTCACCTGTTGCCATAGCACTGTATAGCACTGTCCTCCCATTATTCATTTGATTTGTTTGAGCGGGCACCAGTAACATCTCCATTGTGAGACTTGTTAGTTTTTGGCATAT
Source organism: Sorex fumeus (assembly GCF_029834395.1). Taxonomy (NCBI): domain Eukaryota; kingdom Metazoa; phylum Chordata; class Mammalia; order Eulipotyphla; family Soricidae; genus Sorex; species Sorex fumeus. The sequence goes on from NW_026606208.1 coordinate 3,601,211, forward strand.
CAAATATGCCACGGTTAGCTTGCCACGCTTTGCAGTGCAGGCGTGATGCTCTTGGTAGCTTACTGGGCTCTTGGAGAGGGGTGGAGGAATCAGCCTGGGGTCGCCCCAGGTGAGCCACGTGCAAGGCAAGTTCCCCACATGCTGTTCTATTGCTCCAGCCCAACACAGCGGTGGGGCGTTTGCCTTGCATGTGGCCGACCTGGCCAACATGAGTTTGATTCCTCCGCCCCTCTCGGACAGCCTGGCAAGCTACCTAGAGTATCCCAGCTACACAGCAAAGCCTGGCAAGCTCCCCGTGATGTATTCGATATGCCAAACACAGTAACAACAAGCCTCACAGTGGACACGTTACTGGGCCCACTCGAGCAAATCGATGAACAATGGAAAGACAGTGTTTCACCTCTTGCCATAGAATTCTTAATCAACCAAGGCAGGAATTTCGGGGTGCAGAAATGTGTCAGGCTTTGAGTCGGAGGGCTCTTCTTTCCCCCCGCCCCCCCTCTGCCCTTACCCAGTGGTTTCACCTCTTCTTAATTGAACTCATTGGTGAAGCACTGGGCACCATCTCCAGAGGGTTCCGGTATGGGCCCTGGAGTTACACAGGCCAAAAAACAGCAGGTATTCAGCAAGCCTGCCTGTTTCTGGCTATTCTTATTATCAGTGACAGTGTGTTGCTGTTATTATTGATTCCGTAAGAGTTGAGATGTTACCCATCTCTGTTTTCTCTTTCTGTGGTGCTGGGGATGGAGCCCTGAACCTCACGCCTACAGGGGCCAGATTCTCTTCTCAGCCTTGAATCTCTGGTATCAGTGCATACCAGGTGCCTCAGATTTTTTTCTTTTGATCTATCTGTAGCGGTAGGGTGTTTGCCTTGCACGCAGCCAACATGGCCGACCCGAGTTCGATTCCTCCGCCCCTCTCGGAGAGCCCGGCAAGCTACCGAGAGTATTTTGCCTGCACGGCAGAGCCTGGCAAGCTCCCCATGACATATTCGATATGCCAAAACACAGTAACAACAAGTCTCACGATGGAGACGTTACTGGGCCTGCTCAAGCAAATCGATAACAATGGGGGGACCATGACCGTGACCATGATCTATCTGTAGTTCAGAGGTTTCTACTCAGTAAAATTTCGCTTTTAGCCCCCCAGCTTTATGGATCTTGACAGAAGAACCACTTGTGGAACCACTGCCACAGTCAAGTACAGTTCTGTTCAGGCTCTGTGACCACAGCTTTATCTTTTTATCGGTACATGGGTATTTAGGTTGTATGCAGTCATAGCTGCTGGCAGTAATGCCGCAGTAAACATGGCGGTGTGTATTTCCCTTGGAGCTGATGATTCCCTACCTCTTCCTTGCTTCCTTCCTCCCTTCCTTTTTTGTTTGTTGGGGGTCCGCGCTTGGCAGTGCTTAGGGTGCGATCCTGGCTGTGTGCTCCCAGATTACTCTTGGGGGGTCTCAGTGTTATTCTGCTCTGCTGAGTGTCCAACCCAGATCGTCTGCGTGCGAGGTGAATACCCTGCCTCACTGTCCTCTCACTCTGGCCCATTTTTATTTTACGTAGACAATTACCTAGATGTGGGATTACTAGATCATTCGGAATTTCTGTGTTTAATTTTTGACAAATTTCCGTGATTTTTTTTTTTAGGATAACTTCACCAGTTTACATTCTCATCAGTAGTGCATGGAGGGGTTCACTTTTTCTTCATGTCTCCAATACTTATTTCTTATTTTTGATACTCTCCAGCCTCAGAGGTGTGCAGCGGCATCTCCGTGTTTTGATCGGCATTTCCCTAATGATAATACAGGATAAACATCTTTCCATGTGCCTATCCGCCATCTGTATGTCCTCTTTGCAAAAATCTTCCAACCCCTTTTTTTAATTGCTTGGTAACTCAATCTGTTTTTTTTGTTCCATTAGTTTAGCCTTTTTTAGCCTAGCTTTGAAATTATTCAGATTGTTTCAAGCCTTCAGCAAATACCAGTAAAAATTGTTACAAAAAGTGACATATAAATTGTGTGGATGTAGGTTCTTATGGGCAAATCCCTGAGAGTGGGATTGGTAAGCCTTATGCCAAATAGAGTAGATTTTAGAAGATAGTACCAAAGTCTTACCTACAGTGCACAAAGGGATTCGTACAGACATCCACTATCAATTTAAGAAAATTCCCCTCTCTGTCAAGCTTGCTAAGAGTTTATAATAGACACCGGCTACTGTGGGAGGCATTTTCAGCATGAACCAAGGCTTTTTTACCTGTAGGTCTATTGATAGTAGGAGTGTGTGTGTTTGTGTGTGTGTGTGTGTGTGTGTGTGTGTTTCTAACTTTACAGCATACCTTTAGTTCACTGCAGTTTACTTCCAATCAAATCATTTCGCACATATTTTGAGAACTGTATAATGGACACTTCTTCCCTTTCCTCCCCCAGTCCTGGAGTTATTTTTGTCATGCTTTACTTCTTTGCTCGATAAACACACCACAATCCATTGTTAGAATTTTTTCTTTTGGTTTTGGGGCTTCACCCAGCAGTGCTCAGGGCTTTCTCCTGACTGTGCTCAGGGATCATTCCTGGCGGTGCTCTGAGGACCGTGTGCAGTGCCGGGGATGGAACCCAAGTTGACCCCATACGGCACAAACATCTTGCAGTGCGCTGTCTCTCCCGCTCTGTAATTTTTACTTTGAACCATCGTTTTCTCAATTGCGTCTCTCACCTTCGGTGCGATAGACATTTTGCACTAGACGGAAAAGACACGAGAGATCCGAGACGCTCGGTGTTGATGGCTGCTTGTCAGTGGCCATGCCTTCCTGGCCTTTTGGACACTCATCAGTTGCTGTCCCTTTTGACACCTTCACTCCCTCATCGTGACAGATGCTTCCTGGGGGCCAGTTGCCTTCCCAGACACCCATTTACTCCCCTACTCCACGTCTCAGGTTACTCTTTTCCCCTGCATGGGGCTGCACCCCACCACCCTGCAGGAAACCCTCGGGGCTGTTCCCGGCCTCGCTCTGCCAGCCGGTGTTCTGCGATGGTGCTGGGATGCCTCAGAGCCAGGGGTTCGCAGCGCAGGTGCAGCCAAGCAGGTCTCCGTGCTCTGTGGCTCTTCCGTGGGCCCAGGTGGCCGTCTGGCCCTATTTCCTTCTACCCCAGGTATTTCCCTTTTCATTTCTTCAAGTGCCCATTTTCTGGGTGCTGAGTCTTTTCGTTCATGCATCTGGAGATGCCTGCACTGGACGCTGCGTCCCGGATGTAGCGATCCAAGTTGATGGACTTCTTCTCTTGGTACCTGAAAGACGTCTCTGGCACTGTGCTGACGAGCCTTTGGTGCCTCTGTCCCTCTGTGGGCTGTGTTGTCCCGTGCCCTCCTCTGCCTTTATTCTGTTTAATTGGGAGGGGCTTCTTTACCCCATAATTGAGCTTCATGTGTGCGTGCGTGCGTGTGTGTGTGTGTGTGTGTGTGTGTGATGTTTATGGTTTTCATCAGAATTGAAATATTTTCAACCATAAATCTCTAACATTTCTCTTTCGGAGGAAGGGTGGTGTCTCCGGACGGGGGCACTAACTCAGAGGGATGGATGGAGCACGTCCAGTTTCTGCACTGCCTGGCCCCCGTGTACTGCCCAGTGGAGCCCTCGTGGCCGTTTCATTGCCTCTCTTGGCCCAAGCGTTGCGCTGTCCTGCCCACACCCCTAGGCCAAGTACTGTGAGCAGTAGTGCAGGCCTGGCCAGAAGACTCAGGGCTAAGGGGCTTGCCTTGCTTGCAGCCCGTCCCAGTTGGGTCCATATACACTGCCTGGGGTTCCCTGGGACCTCTAGATGTGACCTCTGTGACCTCTGAGCACAGTGCCAGGAACATCTCCTGAGCACCTCCAGCTGTGGCCCAAGCCCTTCCTTCAGTAATAACCATAATGATGCAGAAAAATGCCAAGTATTGCCAGGAATGGCCCCCGACTTCCTGCGCACCTCCGGGGGCCGGGGACACCTCCGTCCAGAAGCAGACGTGTTCCCGTCTGTCCTTTGAAGATCCTGCTCCTCCTCGAGTATCGGCCTGTTGGAACTTCCCCCGCCACCTCTGGGCGCCCGGCTCCCTCCGCCCCCTCACGTCTCTTTCTTCTGGGTTTTATTTTCTGGCACGCGCTTCAGTTGCTATGAAACAGTTTCCTTCTTACCGCGCCTCGCGGGTGGCTGCAGGCCTCCAGATCTCGCTCCCGGGGCATCTCTCCTTCCCAGCGTCCTCCCGTGAACCCCACCTGCCTGCGTCCCGCCAGGGTCTCCCCTCTCCTGCCCACCCCACCCCCCAGATGCTCCTGCACGTCCTGCTGCCTGTTGTCTGGGTACAGTCGGTTCCTTCAGTCCCGCTGTTAGGAACGCTCTGTGTGTGTAGCTGCTCTCCGTGGATGTACTCTGTGTGCTCCAGTGCTTTCATTGTCATTCTGTATTTGCCAATGCAGAGGCTCGTCACAGTTACACTGTGAATGAATGTGGATAGGGGAGCCTTAGTCTTGGCCTGTCTCCCTTACTTAGCTTCCTTAATGGAGTACTATGTAGCTGTTAGAAAAGATGAAGTCATGAAATTTACATACAAGTGGTACTACATAAAAAGTATCATGTTAAGTGAAATGAGTCAGAAAGAAAGGGATAGACACAGAAAGATTGCATTTATCTGGGGAACGTAAAGTAACAAAATAGGAGACTTAACACCCAAGAGTGACTGAGATTAGTACCAGGAGGTTTGCTCCATGGCTTGGAGGCCAGCCGCACACGCTAGGGGAAAAGGCAGCTCGGATAGAGAAGGGAGCACCAGATAAAGGGTGTTGGGAGGATCCTCCCAGGATGGGAGAAGCATGCTGAAAGTAGACTCTAGACCGAACATGATTGCCACTCAATGCCTCTTTTGCAAACCACAGCACCCAAAAGGAGAGAGAGAACAAAAGGGAATGCCCTGCCACAGAGGCATGGTGGGATGGGGGGGGGATGGGGGGGGGGAAGAGATGCTAGGACCTGTGGTGGGGGAGGATGGGCACTGGTGGAGGGATGGGTACTCGATCATTGTATAACTGACACCCAAGCACCAAAATTTGTAAGTCTACAACTGTACCTCATGGTGTCTCACTAATAAAAATTTTAAAAAATAATAAAACAATAAAATAGTGAAAAGATAAGGGTGGGGGGAACCGGGTGTGAAGCGTGGGTGCGTGTGTGCGCCGTGTGTGTGTGTCCGAGTGCATGTATGTGAATGCGTGTATGTGCGTGTATGTGTGTTCGTGTGTATGTGTGTATGCATGTGTGTGTGTGTGCGCGCGTATGTGTGTGTTACTCTTCCCCCTGTGCTCACTGAAGTTGCTTGAGCCTAATCGGCGGGGTAAGGAGACATCCTTGCACCTCGCGCGTCCAGGGGGGCCCGGCCCAACCGGGCAGGGGCGCTGAGCCCCCTGCCCCCTTGCTTCGCAGGCTGTGTGTGGCAGCCCTGTCGGTGAACAACTTCTGCGACAACCGGGAGGCCCTGTACGGCGTGTTTGACGGCGACCGCAACGTGGAGGTGCCCTACCTGCTGCAGTGCACCATGAGCGACATCCTGGCCGAGGAGCTGCAGAAGACCAAGAACGAGGAGGAGTACATGGTCAACACCTTCATCGTCATGCAGAGGTGAGGCTGCGGCCCGTGTGCCCCCGCGTGGGGGCCCTTTCCAGACCCGGCTCCCAGGCTGGCCTGACTCCAGGTTTTCCCCAGACTGTCAGTAGCCCTCGCTGCCCCCTCACTCCAGATCGCAACGGGACTGGACCCTCTTCAGAGCCCCCCGGGTGCGTGAGGGTTTCCGGCCCCGTTTGTTTCCCTTTAAGAGAGATCCTTCTAGAGTATTTCTGAACTTGAGGCCTCCAGGGAGTTGGCGTGAGACCTTCTCCCCGTGTACTGACGCCCCCTAGTGGAATGCTCCCGACAGTGCCGCTCGCTGAACCCCCAGGTCCCCAAGCAAGGCTGGCAGACTTGGTGACAGGTTGTAATTCTGAGGGCTGAGCGCCGCCAGAGACCTCCTCGTCCTTTTGTCCCTCGTGTGGCCTTCCCGGTCGATCAGGTGTCGCCTTGCTCATTCCGTGTTGTCCCGGGTGCTGGGAAGCGGGGGGATGGGCCCAAGATTCTGATGACCTCGCCTCTTTCTCTGTGTCCACCCCGTTCGTCCCTGCCCCGGGGTGGAGGGAGTCCCCTTGCTGAGGCGTGCTGGTCAGCGCACTGTGGGCAGCTTGTAGGGGGGGCGATCCTGGCGGAGTCAAGCTGCTGGACACCGGTGGCTGCCGCTGCTGACGGAGCCGGGGACAACAGAACATCAGTGGGCCTCAACGGGGTCCCAGTCAGCGTTCTAGGTCCCCCAGGCTGGCAACGTCACCCGGTGACAGTAGCGTGGTGACTGCTCTCATTTTCCCGATGGGAGACCACAATGCAGGGAGGTGAAGGGCAGAGCGGTAGGAGCCAGTCAGCTGATCAGCAGAGTCCCACCATGTCAGACTCCAGGAGGGGTTCCGACTGCCAGAATCTCCGACACCTTATTCTCGAAGAAGCAGATAAGGCAGCCCGTCTGCGGGGAGATGGCAGCCGCTGCCCGGGCGCGCATAGCGCAGAGGACTGGACTAAAGACCAGGAATTCAGGCCTCTGAGACTCGTGGTCCTTTGCCCTGATGCCAGTCCTGGCCTGCTCAGCCCAGCCGACTCTGTGGCCTCTGAGAGGAAGGGGTTCACGCCTGCCCTGTCTCAGGGGCTCTAAAGGCGGCGTGTCCGGACCCAGGTCCTGGCTCCTCTCCCGGTTCTTTGACAGGACAGTCCCCTCCTGTGGCCCAGGCAGACTGTGGGGGGGGGGAGGTGCAGCTCCTCCCTGCTGACGGGCATCTCTGTGGGCCGCCGCCTGGCACTGTCCTTGGCAGGGCCTGTGAGGGAGATCATGGCCCTAGGTGGTTGCTCAGAACATTCCAGGGCTTTGTCTGTTCCCACGGTGGATTCATGATCACGAATGACAGGGGCATCGTAGGCACTTGGGGACTCGATTTCCAGTGCCCCTGCTGAGGGCAGAGTGGACAGAACGGTTCGACGGGTCCGGGTGTCCTTGCCCAGCAGGACAAGGACATGCCTGGCCCAGTACACCCATGTCAGACCTCTCACCAGCACACACCCTCCTGAAAAACAGAACCGAGCCCTCCTGAAACGGGTGTGTCGAGGTGTGGAGTGTCTCTGCGGCTGTCCTCTCCCAGGGCCCAGGGGTGGAGGGGGGGGGCAGGTAGGCAGGGAGAGAAGTGGCCGTTTGGGAGCATGTAGGGCGCAGCATGTGACCCTGGAGCCTCAGGCCAGGCCCAGGGACAGGGTCTGGCCCCTGGATTCCTCCACTCCAGGCCTGGTGCAGCCCACAGGTGCAGCCTTGTGTGCATGCGTGTGTGTGTGTGCGCGCGTGCGTGCGTGTGTGTGTGTAGCAGGCAGGTGACAGCTTCCCGTCCACCCTTCTCTCTGCGTCCCAGGAAACTCGGCACGGCCGGACAGAAGCTGGGCGGCGCTGCCGTCCTCTGCCACATTAAGCACGACCCCGTGGACCCAGGCGGGTCCTTCACCTTGACCTCCGCCAACGTGGGCAAGTGCCAGACGGTCCTGTGCCGCAACGGGAAGCCGCTGCCGCTATCCAGGTCCTACGTCATGAGCTGCGAGGAGGAGCTGAAGCGGATCAAGAGGCACAAGGCCATCATCACCGAGGTGGGTTGCGGCCGGAAGGCATTTCCTTCTGCTAGAGCGCCGGGCGCTCGGGCTGGCCTTCAGCCTCTCCCGGGTCCGAGCCCTTGCCTAGAAATGGCGTTTCCAGGTTGTCACAAACGAGCACCTCACGACGTGCTCAAAGACGGTCCAGTGGCCGGGCGTGGCCAAGGTCGGGCGTGAGGCTGCAGCACTGACCCGGCGGCCCTCGGCACCCACTGGAGCCCCAGGCACTGGTGTCTGCCGGCAGCTGCCCCCGGCTACTGCACGCGGCCCCACGCACCCCCTCGCACGGCTTCAGCTGGCTCATGCGTCCTGAAGAGTCAAGCGGGCCCTGCCCCGTCTCACACTACCACATACCAGGGCAGATGCAGCCACTGGCTGAGGAATAGGTCCTGGCATGAGGAGACGTCCCGCGGGCTTGCCTGTGTGTGGGAGGTGGAGTGGGGTCTGAGTTCTGATGTCCAGGCTCCAGGGAACAGTGCGGAAAGGCCAGTTACCGGTCAGCTTATCCGGCTGGGAGAGGACAGTGGGGACTCGGGCCCCGGACAGTGACAGGACAGAGCCCCCCCCACACACACACACCTGTTGTCGCCACGCTTGGCGGGCGTGCCGGGCTCCTTCCTCCTCTCCCTGCTGCCTCCTCTCTCTTCCTCCTCCTCCTCTCTCCTTCCTCTGCTTCCTGAGCTTCCTTTCTCTTCCATCTCCTTTCTCTCTTCCTCCTCTTTCTCTTTCTCTTCTGCTTCCTCCTCCTCTTTCTTCTCTCTCCCTCTCTTCTTCCACTCCTCTTCTTTCTCTCTTCCTTGTATCTTCCTCCTTCTCTTTCTCTTCTGCTTCCTCTTCCTCTATCTCTTCCTCATCTTTTCCTCTTCTCTTTCTTCCTCTTCTGCTTCCTCTTCCTTTCTTCCTCCATTTCCTCCTCCTCTCTCTCTTCCTCCTCCTTCTCCTCCTCCTCCATCGCTTCGTCCTCCTCTCCCCTCTCCTCCCCCACCCCCTCCAACCAGCTGGTCACCAGAACTTTCCCATCCTTCTCCCTTCTTGGCTTTGAATCTGAGCCGGGCCATCTCTGGAGCCCAGCCAGCCCGCCCTGGGGTGGACGCGCGGATTCTCCGTGCAGCTGGTCTGGAGGCGGCTTCCCCAGCCTGGCTAGGAGGTATCACGTTCCCACCCGGGGACTGTGTCCAGTCCACTTGACACGTGGTGCCCCTGGCTCCTGACATCCACTTGCCATGCCCCTCTCAGGTGGGGACCCTCTCTTCCTGGGGTGGCCCCCTGATGCCTCTTCATCCACCCCCCTCCCCCGCAGGACGGCAAGGTGAACGGCGTGACCGAGTCCACCCGCATCCTGGGCTACACCTTCCTGCACCCGAGCGTGGTACCGCGGCCCCACGTGCAGTCGGTGGCGCTGACCCCGCAGGACGAGTTCTTCATCCTGGGCAGCAAGGGCCTGTGGGACAGCCTGTCGGCCGAGGAGGCGGTGGCCGCTGTGCGCCACGTGCCCGACGCGCTGGCGGCCGCCAAGAAGCTGTGCACGCTGGCGCAGAGCTACGGCTGCCACGACAGCCTGAGCGCCGTGGTGGTACAGCTGAGCGTGCCCGAGGACAGCTTCTGCTGCTGCGAGCTGGGCCCCGGGGGCGCCGGGGGGCCGCCGCCCAGCCCGGGCCTCTTCCCACCAGCCGTGAGCATGGTCATCAAGGAGCGGCCGGCCGACGGGCTGGGCGTGCCGTCGTCCAGCAGCGGCATGGCCTCGGAGATGAGCAGCGAGCTGTCCACGTCGGAGATGAGCAGCGAGGTGGGCTCCACGGCCTCGGACGAGCCGCCGCCTGGCGCGCTGACCGACAGCGGCGTGGCCGGCCCCAGCGAGCCCCGCTGCACCCTGCACCCTGCGGCCGGCCCGGCCCACTCGTTCCAGCGCCAGCTGTCCAGCGCCACCTTCTCCAGCGCCTTCTCCGACAACGGCCTGGACAGCGACGACGAGGAGCCCATCGAGGGCGTGTTCAGCAACGGCAGCCGCGTGGAGGTGGAGGTGGACATCCACTGCGGCCGCGCCAAGGACAGGGACAAGGACCGGGACCGGCCGGCGGCGGCACAGGGCACCGCGCCGCTGCCCCCGCCGCTGCCACCGCCCTTGCCCCTGCCCGCACCCGCGTCCGCGCCCGCGCCCAGCGAGGCCGGCAGCGACGAGGGCAGCATCCCGGGCGCCCCGGAGGACGAGCCGGGGCCAGCCCGGAAGGCGCTGGACGGCGCGGCGGGCACCATCGGGCGGCGGCGGCCCAACGGCTCGGTGGCGCCCCAGGAGAGTAGCCACAACGTCATCGAGGTGGCGGCCGACGCGCCCCTGCGCCGGCCCGGCGGCTACTTCGCGGCGCCCGCGCAGCCCGACCCCGACGACCAGTTCATCATCCCGCCCGAGCTGGAGGAGGAGGTGAAGGAGATGATGAAGCAGCAGCAGCAACAGCAGCAACAGCAGCAACAGCATCAGCCGCCGCCGGGGCCTCCGCCCGCGCACGCGCCCCTGCCCGCGCCGGCCGACTGCTGCGACACGCCGCTCTGAGCGACACGCCGCTCTGAGCGCGCAGCATCAGGACCACTCCCCGCCGCCCGCCCCGCCCCCCACCTGACATCTGTTGTTAACTTCTCCCCCTAACATATCAGATGTGTAAAGACAAAGAACAAAAAAGGTTTAATATATTACAGAGAAACACTTAATGATAATGTAATATTTTTTTAAAAAAAAAAGAGAAAAGATGGCTTTTTTTTTTTTTTTTGCTGTTTGGAAGGCAGGGCCGGTTGCCAGTGCTCAATGATTTAATAATATTGTAATTCTGTATTATTATTTTTTTCTTTAGTGCGGGGAGGGGGGGAAGGCTTTTTTTTTCCCTTTTTTTTTTTTTTGTCTTGAAAATGATAGACATTTGTAGAATACGGAGACTAACTCCTAGGAGTTGCTTTACTCTGTCACGTGACTTAAGTCACTGGGATTCACTAATTTTCTCTGAGAGAACAGTTGATTGAGAAATTTCTATTGTAAATAGCTCAGTGTTGTATAGTGACGCTTCCGACGTTTTGTAGTTTTGACAAAAGGACAACAAGGCCAAAATAACGGACTCCTCCTCCTCCCTGGCGCCCTCCTCACCCCCCTGGGCCACTAACCCAAGAGGCTGAGCAGCTCGGAGCTTTCCTGTCGCCCCATCCCCACCCCAGGGGTCCCGCTGGGGAACCACAAGGCCCCTCCCCTGCCCGCCCTGCTGCCTCGGTCACCGCGACCGTCCAGGCCAGCGTGGCCGGTTCACACACGAGAGTTCTAAGAGAGCAGAGTACACAAATGAACATGTCGTAATTTTTGTTATAATAAATATAAAATTTACAAGTATCGGGGCCCTTCTGCGTCTGTGTCCGCGACCAGCGGTGTCCTGCGGCTCCCCGGCCTGGGGTGGGCAGACGGTGGAAGGCTGGGGTTTTCACGGAGTCCCGAAGCTGCCTGATCTTTCCTTTTTGGGGGGAAAATGCCCTTAGGTCATGTGCATGAGATCATGAGACTGACCCTTGGCCCGGCCACCCGTCACTGGTCTCTCTCTCTCTCTCTCTCTCTCTCTCTCTCTCTCTCTCTCTCTCTCTCTCTCTCTCTCTCTCTCTCTCTCTGTTGCTTGGCGCGGATCGTCAATGCCGTCTGTAGAATCCCAGAGCCTCTGTCCACGCATAGGGTGGGCACAGCCACGGGACATGCCCACTGCCTTTGGTGTGAGCCTCCAGCTTAGCAGGAGGAATTTGGGGGCTGGCAGGGAGGCTGGCTCTCGTGCCCAGTCAGACTGGGCCATCCCCTGAGCTGTGGCCCCCACCAAACAGGCCTGAGTGGAAGATACAGCGTTCTCTGTCTCCCCCTGGGACCCACGCACGCACACAGGCACACCCTGCCTTCCTCTCAGCTCCGCCCCCGTGGTGCCTACCTGGCTGAGTGACAGGCTGCTTCAACTGGCCGGGCACGCTCTCTTGGCCACCTCTGGGCCTCCTTTTCCTGCCAGGCCGCTCTCGTCTGAGTTGAGGGTCGAGAAGGTTGGGGACCACAGCATCCTGCCTGGCCTTCCCCTCCAGGCTGGGACAGCCGGAATGCAGAGCGTAGGCCCCTGGGAGTGGCCTGGAATGAGCTGTCCCCAGGACACCCCAGCAGCCTGTGGCCAGTCAGCTTCTTGGGATTGCTTTAGCGACAGCACCACCTGCTGGGAGGAAACGGTTTTGCACCTTTGAACCACGGTCACTGCTCACTGTCTGGGTCTGGGTCCCTTACCTCTCCCCCTCGCCTGTCCCCCCTTCCCCCACCCCAGCTTTGTTGCAGAAGTCTGCAGGCATTTATGGCCTCCAGGGACCCCTAGGACAGGGCCTGGAGGGGGCTCTCTAGCTTCCCGCAGCCTGGACTAGGCTCCCAGGGGTTTTTTTGTGAGGGGCTGGTCCTCCCTGGGGAATATGGGCAGAGTCCCAGTGTGGACTTGAGGAAGAAGCAGCCGCTCTCCCGGTGCCCGCCACCCAATCCTCCATTCCCCAGGGCGAGCGAAACAGATCCCGAGTGGAGACTTCACCCGCCCGGCGCATCCCCCCCCCCCACCACGCCATCACTAGCCAGCACAGCGGGGGGGCGGGGGAGCCTATGGTCCCTGCCCTCCTGCTCCTGCTTCATCCTGTCTGGTCTGGCATGTGCTGGGGGGTCCTGACTTGGGGGCATCCCTGGGAGAACCCAGGGTGCTGGGAGCAAGTGTCTTTGCCTGAAATCTCAGACACATGTGAGGGTTGTTACAAGAGGGCGGAGAACTCGGGACTTATTCTTGACAGTGCTTGGGGGACCATCCGGGCTGCCAGGGATGGAACCCAGGTCGGCCGCGTGCAAGGCAAATCCCCTCCCTGCTGTACTATCGCTCCGGCCCCTCTGTCACGCGTTTGAGAGCTGCCTCTGCCCTGGGTCGCTGCCACCCAGATACCAGAATTGCCACCCTCGTCAGGTTCCCGGGGACAAGCCAGAGTGTTAGAAGCTGGAGTGACACCTTGCAGGTGAAGCCTTGGGCTGGTGATAGGAAGCGGACCCTGAGGTCTTCCCGCCCCGTTCACCATGGTCACTCGCCCCGCTGGCCTCCCGTCTCCAAGGACACAGTGATGCTGTGTGGGAAGTGCCCACCCGGCAGAGGTCTGGGTGAAAATGCTGAGCCAGCCCGTGTGGGAATGCCAACTCAACCCCCCTTCCCTCTTCTGGAAGATTCCATGTCCACACTCCACAGGAGGGCTGGTGAGGGGTGCTCCAGGCCTCCTGAGATGCCCACCTGGCCATTGTGTCTGGCCTTTCCTCTTGGGATGTGTCATCTGGCCATCGCCCAAACCCTTCCCCACGCGACCACCCCCTCCTCCCAGCCACCTCTTGGCCACCCATGGGCCCCACTGGCTCGCTTTGATGCTGCCAGCCAACCTCTTGACTCTGGGGCAAACAAGGGTCAGTTTCGGTCCCAGTCCCTCCCCCCCATGGCCTCTGTGGAGCAGGTCCGGTGACCCCTCTCTGTTCTCATTGTCCGCCCTGCTGTCAGGTGGGCAGCCTCCTGACAGAAACTGCCCTTCCCAAGACGTCCCAGTGGCCACAAGGACAGGTGGCTGTGCTGGTTTTGTTTTCATTTGGGTTGAGGTTTGGGGGCTTGGGGTTGGGCTTTTTTTTTTTTTTTTTTTTTTGCTTTTTGGGTGCTCTGGGTTACTCCTGGCTCTGCACTCAAGAATTACTCCTGGAGGTGCTCGGGGGACCCTATGGGGTGCTAGAAATTGAGCCCAGGTCGGCCGCATGCAAGGCAAATGCCCTCCCTGCTGTGCTATTGCTCCAGCCACCCTGGCCTTTTTTTTTTAATCTTGTTTTTCAATCTCCATTGATTGCACTGCTCGCAACTTTGATTGGGTGTCATGAAGCCAGAGCCGGAACATGGGCGCGAGCAAGACCCCTTCAGCCAAAGGAGCATCCACCCCACTATGGCAGGCAGCTGCCAGAGCTCACGGGCCCGGGGGCAGGACTGGGCCCCCTAACCTTCCACAGGCCGGCTAGACCCAGCCAAGGCAGGGCATCGAGGCTGCGGCCCGCCCCTGGGTCTGAGGCTGGCCTGACTCTCCTTTCTAGGGCCCACAGGGGGCTTGGGCATCTGTGCGGGCAGCCACTCTGCCCTGGGCAGAACCAAGACAGCAGTCGGAGCACTGCCGTCTGCAGACAGAAATTCATAACGGCCCTTTAGGTTACCAATGTCCATTTAAAATGTACCAAAGTGGGGCTGGAGTGATAGCTTGCACGTGGCCCAACCCGGGTTCGATTCCCAGCATCCCATATGGTCCCCTGAGCAACGCCAGGAGTAATTCCTGAGTGCATGAACCAGGAGTAACCCCTGTGCATCACCAGGTGTGACCCAAAAAGCAAAAAAAAAAAAGTACCAAAGTATTTTCAGCATTCACACATGCACACGCACACACATTCGTGCAGGCACACATGTAGTGGCCATATGCACACATGTAGTGGCCATATGCACGCACACACACACACATACACACACACACACACATACACTCACAATTCCTGTCATAAGTAACCCTAATAGGCACTTGGCCCAGGGGTCCTGGTGGGTCATTGTGCCCACTGGCTGGCCTCCCCTGCCTCCCTGCCTGCCCTTGGTGTGGTCTCAGGGCCTGGGCTTGGTCAGTTCCTCAGGAACCCCTCTCTGCAATGGAATCCAGTTTGGGGTGTGTCTGCATCATGCATCGTTCATGGGTACCACGTCCCCCCCACCCTGAGGTCAGCCCTCACGTTGGCAATGGTGGGCCGGAAGCCCTGGGCGGGGGTGCATAGGCAGCTCCTCTGAGGGGTCTCCTGAGCCCGGGACCACCATCTCTTCATGCACGTGTGAACACAGAGTTCCTACTATGGACACTGCTTGCTTGTCAAATTGCTTACTTCCAAATTCCCCTCCCAGGGCCCCCCAAGCCCAGCTCTCTCCCTCCTGTCCTGTCCCACAAGCACACCCCCACCGAGGCCCTCACGTAAGCCACACAAGCGAATCTAGGGTGCCGAGTCAGTGAGAGCTACAGCCCCCTGAGATGGACTGTCTTCCCTCCGAGTCTGAGCATCTCTGGGCGCTGCCCTGGTTGTTCATGGAGCCTTTGGAAACGATTCCCCGGACCTCACTGACGCCTCCTGCAGCACCCGTGAGCCCCCGGCCATGCATGGCAGGGGCGGGGAGGGGGGAAGAAGAGCAAGCGAACACCAATTCATTTCCCTTCCCCTCCCCTCCCCTTCTCTAAGAGCCACGTCTTCCCGCAGGACCCTAGTGACGACAACTTTTAAAGTGGAATTATTAGCTCACAGCTCACAGGCCTTACATCTCTTCTGGATTTCAGTCGGCCACGTCCGTCATTCTTTTCAATGATGCTCTAGCTTGGATCCGTGGGAGGCTGCCCCTGGGACCAGTTTTCCATCGTTTTGCTTTTCTGGTTTGTCTCGAAGGCCTCGTTGACCAGGTCTGAAGTCAAAATACTGCCCTGAAAAGCCACCCAGAGCCCTTCTGTCTGCCTGTGTGTCTAGAAATCTGGGCAGAGATGTGTCTAGTGGCATCCAGGCAACAGCGTGTTTGGAATGTTCGATTGTTCGCTGCTGCTAAGGAGAGAAGCAGCTGAGCTCCAGGACGTCCTGTGTTCCCTCTGCCCAGCCTCCTGCAGACGCTCGTGGCATCTAAACAAAGGCGGTTTTATCTTGTTCCTTCCCAAACAGTTTGCCTTATTTCCTTTTCCTGTCTTATTGCTTTTTCTGCTGTGTTTTTCCTTTCTTCGGTATTGGGGCCACACCTGGCAGCTTTTCAGGGACTACTCCCAGCTCAGTGCTTGGGGGTTGCTCCCCACAGTGCTCAGGGGACAAGTAGTGCTGGGGATCGAACCAGGGCTCCTCTCTGCAGAGCCTGTGTCCAGCCCTTGGAGCCACCGCTCGCTCCCTTGCCCGTGGGATCATTAAGGCCAAGTTGGCAAGCTCCCGTGAGAAAAGACCCATAGCACACTGCGTTTATTCATAACTTAAGGAGGTGCGCAGTTTTTATGAATGGAGTCTTTCCACCATTCAAGAAAAATATTATCTTTCCAACAATTCTACTTTTGCATCTCTTGAGAGTGCATGACCGTTTACACATTACATGTGAGGGTTCTGTCTTCTTAGTTCATTAATTTTTTGATATCCTGAGTCTCTCCCTAGTTTCTGATTGATCATAAAGGACATTATTTTCTAGATTTCAAGTCTATGCTCTGTATACAGAATTCTCTGTCTCCGTCTCTCTGTGTCTTTCTCTGCCTCTCTGTCTCTATCTGTCTCTGTCTCTGTCTCTCTCTGTCTCTCTGTCTCTCTCTGTCTCTCGCTCTCTCTCTCTCTTATGGATTTGGTCCATACCCAACTGTGCTCAGGGCTTACTCCTGACTCTCTGCTCAGGGATCACTCCTGGTGGGGCTCAGGAGAAGCCTACGGGGCGCTGGGGATCAAACCTGTGTCTGCTATCTGCAAGGTGAGCACCGTACCTGCAGTAGCATCCTGCTGCCCCCAGAATTCTCCTCCTGTGGCGCTGGGTTTCCCACATACACCATCCTCGCGACTGGCCTTGGCCTTTTCTCTTCTCTCTGCTGACCTCTCCAGTGTAGTGCTGAAGAGGAACAGAGCAAGCACCCTTGGAGGGTTTTTCCACTAAGCAAACTGCTGACTTTGGGGTGACTTGTTAAACTATACACTTTTAAAAAAACTAAACTTTTAATGTACACACACCAGGAAAGGACACAGATAATTTCACATGTCAAGGGATGTGCAGGGTGAACACATGCCTGTGGGGCTGGGTAAAGTCCTGGGAATCCCCTTCACATCCTTCACATTCATTCAGTTGTCAGCTCCACTACGGCACCTTGACCCTGCTGACCGCCAGCACTGTAGCAGCACTGCCTCTTGTGCAGACTATATTTACACAGGGTTCATTCTCTGTTTCAACCTTTTCTGCTCACCCTGATGTCCATGAGTCAGCATATTCTACCATACATTGCACCAGTCTGTTCACTGCTGTATAATATTCCATTCATGGATAATGCCACACCTTATGGACCTGGTGTATTGCTGCAGCAGATAAGTGTTCTCTGGTGTGAGGTTATTGAGGACACTGTTGCTTTAAACACTCTCCCTGGACATCCATGGGAGGCAGCCTCCCATCCATGGAATTTCTGGATCGTGAGGTGTGCATCATCTCAGCCTCATGGAAGCAAAGAACTGATTTTCTGTGGCACTTGCACTGAACCATGTTGATTTTAATGCCAGATGGGCATTTTGGCTATTCCCCAGTCTCATGAACCCTTGTTGCTGTCTTAATTTTGTGACTTGATTGAATTGTGTTTTGTGCTCATTATAGTTTGATTTTGATCCTGTGCACTTTCTGATTTGTGTGTCTCTCATTTGAGTTATACTGAGTAAACAACTTGCAGGTCTTTGCTTTTACTTGGGGATACACCTGACAATATTCGGGGGTTCTCCCAGTGGTGCTGAGGGACAGCTGGCACTGGACACCACGAACCCCACCTTTTGAGCTCCTTGGCCCTCTCAGCAGGCCTTTCGTGTGTTTTCTGTTCTGCTGTCTGATGCCCTGATGTCCGTCCGGCTGCTCTGGAGAACGGCCTGTCGGGTCTGAGAGAGATTCTTCTCTGTGCTTTACTTGTCCATGCTCCTTGGCGGGCAGTGGGTGGACTTAGATGTCCCAAGCCTCTAATCCTTTGGTCTTTCCGGCAACCAGCCTGTCCTAAAGCTAACCGCACCCTGTCATATCATCTTAAGCTCTCAGCTGATCCAAAGTGCTTTACGGAGAATAAAAAGACACTCGGATGCCTGGGGAATTCCCAGGGCTTTAGGAGCTCCCCGGGAGCAGAGGCAAACCCATTGCTGCTTCCCCTGGGCTCAGGAGCCGGCCAAGAGGGGACCTCGGTCCCTTCCCTTCTCCAGCCGTCCCCTCCTGTTTCCTGCTCCGCGGGCTGCGTCCGGCTCCCTCCAGATGACCAGGACATCGGGGGCCCCAGTGAACCTCATATTGGACCCCTGCAGGTTCAGCGACACGTGCATGGGGGCAAGAGTCAGGGGGGCGGGGCTACAGAGGAGGGCAGGATGTGGGCTCAGAGTCACCTCCAGCCACCGTGGCTGGTGCGTGTGACCTGGCCTGTGCTTCTCCCTGGGGCCACAGAGCAGGCGGCGACCCAGGGCACGGAGCCCGGCTAGTCGCCCAAGCGCCTGTCCCTCCCCTCCGTCATTCCGTGCAGACGGGCAGCCTCTGAGTGAGTGACCTCTCCTCGGGCAGTTTTGCGAGAGCTGCGGAATGTGCGTTTCTTTGGACCGTTTTGGAATTGCTCGAGGAGTTGCTTTTGGACGTTCCGGAGAGAGAAGGGAGAAGGGCCACTGGGACGGGAGCTAGCGAGACCCCCGGTCCTTGCGGTGGTCCAGGAAGGCCTGCGAGGGGTGCCCTACCACACTGCCCTCAGCCTGCTGGCCAATGACCCGGGAGGACCACGTGAGCAGGGCCACTCTGCAGAGCCAGCAAAGACGAAAGGAGAGAGGGGCTTCATCCAGGAGTCCCGCCGCTGGGCATTCCTGGACGGCAGACACACACAGCTGCAGGCCGGGCAAGGGCCAGTGACGTTTCATGATGGGTCACAGAGCTGTCCATCAAGGGCCCAGCGTGCTGGACACACTGTCTCACTGGGCCTGGAGGAGGAGGGACCTCCCTCCCTGACCTGAGGGTCCCGTGTCCAGGAGGAAGCCCCTTCTCTAGCGCCCCATACCCGAGGGAATCTAAGTGGTGGCGAGTGTAAGAATACACACACACACACACACACACACACACACACACACACACACACCATGCATGCCTCCCGGATGTGAACAGGAATAAAAACAGTAAGAAGGTGACGCTGCCAGGGAAACTATAAAACTATCAGGAGAACTTGGAGGTGCTCTGTCCCCAGGCCACTAGGGGGCAGGGCATGATAGCACTTTGGAACCACTAACCCAGGCCCCCACATCTCTCTCTCTCTCTCTCTCTCTCTCTCTCTCTCTCTCTCTCTCACACACACACACACACACACACACACACACACACACACACACACACACACCAGGTTCTGGGGAGTGTCTCTAACTGTGCTGTGTTCTGAAGGCGGCTGGACCTTTACGGCGAGTCCCTGAGCCCACACACATCTGCTCAGCTCTGCCACTGTGCTTCCGGCTTGGCAGGGGGCAGATACAGGCACAGGTGTGTGGTTGCCCCTACCCTCCGCGTGTTCTGAGGCTGCCATGTCCCGTGGAGGGCTGCTTAGACCCAAGTCCTGCCCACATAGCCCGCCAGCCTCAGGTACTAGCTTCTGAGCTCAGGGAAACAACCTCAGGTGTCAAGACATGACGGATCTTTTTCCTGGCACGGTTCCCGGCCCGCATAGCCCAGAAAGCACAGTCAGGGGTGCCAGGTGTCGCCAGACTGCAGGAAGCGCAGCACTGCTGGCCTGGCTGGGGTCAGCCCAGCCTCTGAGCAGCCCCGAGTTCACAGGCCCTCACTGAACCACTGCTCTGGATGACAGGATCATGGATGAGGTTCTCGGGCCTCCTCAACACTGTTGGGGAGGCATGGCCCTGAATAAATAAAATTTAAAACCAGCAAATAAAGACAATTTCAAGAACCAAACAGAATTTCTGGAAGTCTAAAACAGGACTCTTTCCATCCGACACTTAGCAGATAGGGCTTGGCGGCAGCTTAGACACAGCTGGAGAAAGAATGTGTGAGCTGGAAGGTGGAGAGAGAGAGAGATCATTGAAGGAAACACGAAAGGCTTGGACGACAGAATAACGCTGTAGGAGTTCCAGGCAGGGCTAGCAAGAAAGAGAAAATGGCAATTCTGTGAGAGATAATGGGCTAAAATCTTTTTTGTTTCAGAATTAGTCTAAGATGCAATTCTTCAGATGCAAGTGGCATGGATCCTGGGCAATACCAATTCAAATAAAAACTTAGAGACGTGATAACAAAAGAACGGAACCAGAAAGGAAAAGGCATCAAACGGCTTGGGATTCAAAGCCCCGAGGTTAGAGAACAAACAGGCTGACCTGAAGGTCCATATTCATTCTGATCCGCTTTCTTCCTGATCCGCATTCTTCCGGATCTGCCTTCTTGCTGATCCATGCTCATTCTGAGAGCTGTTCCTGGGATCAGTCAGAGAAGACACCCTCAAGTATGAGAAGGAAGGTAAGTCAGACCCGAGGGCATGAGGAAGAATCGGGCGACTTTCAGCTCTTCCCATTCCCCCTTTTCCTTTGGATTCCTGGTATTCCTGGTGTTCCTGCTATTCCCACACCACCCCCTCAGGAGGCAGGAGAGCACACATGATCCCCGCATCATACATGTGTGTTCTCTGTCCACCCACATGGGCATTCCCCTTCCTGCGTTCCCGTCGGTTTGCTGCTCCCAGGACAGGAGACAGTGATCAGAGGAACTGCAAAGTGTGCTGGAGGAGCCCCAAACTACAGTCTGGGTTCTAGAAGGGGTCACTCTCTCTGGTTTCGTGAGTTGCCCAGATACCCAGCTCCTGTTTTCCCAGCCCCCCAGGACAAATCCTCATGGGTTGGCCTAGGCTGCCACCTTTTTGGGTTCTCTGGAACCCTGAGAGGAAGGTTCCAAAAGGAGCTGCTTCCTTGAGAGGCAATGAGGGGAGATGCAGCAGGTCCAGAGGAAGGAGACAGGGAAGGGGGCTAGCTCAAAAGCCAACCCCCACAGGGGTGCTGCAGGCTTAATTCCACCCAGAAAACTCTGGAAGCCAATGGCGGACACACAACCGTGTTGTTCCACTTGATGGACAGTGAGCTGGGGTGTTGGTACCCAACTGCTGCCCACCTCTGCCAGGAGGCTATTCCCAGGGGCCACTATCCAAAGGCGTTTCGGCTACAGGGAATTGTCCCACCACCCAAGGGGGTCATCCCGCCAAGAGCAAATCTTTGGGCTGCCATGAGGCGTGGCAGCTAGGATCTGAGTCTCCAGAGTTGAAAGGAAGGAGACAAACTGGAGCATCTGAGCCTTAATCCAGCCCAAGACTCCCACAAACTTCAGGTCCCCAGTGGTTGCCTTCTTCTGACATAAAAGGGGCTGGAGAGCTTCCTCTTGCTCGTTGGGTCTTCCAGGAACCCGTGGCCTCCACTCCCAGCGGACATGTGGAGGGGGATCGGGCCACAGACCTGCTGGTTCTGAGGGTCCTGGGGGCAATGACATCATGGCTGGCGTGGCAGGCAGGTGGCCTGCAAGATGGAGTTTGGATGATGATGCCAGTGCCGCTGGCCTGCACATACAGGAGACATGTTCCCGGGGAGCAGGGAATTCAGGGGTGCTTCAACTTAGGGCTGCCTAAAAATAGAAAAAAGGAGGACACCATTTTCTATTGCTGCCATTTGCCCAGATTTGCACACTATAAAAAGCACGAGAGGGAGTAAAATTAGAAACACACCTTTGGCGCTCCGAAAATACATCAGAATAAGGAGCTCGGGTGGAGACAGGAAGGCGGGCAGGGCGGTGGCAGGACAAGAGGCAGTTGAGCCCGGGGGGGTGGCGAGGGCGGCCACCGTGGGTGACCTGGCCTGGCCCTTCCCTGACTTCACTGATCCGGCTCGCTCTTCTCCTGCTCCTCTCTGTGGTCTGCGATTTTATTTTCATTGCCTGGTGTTTTATATGGTCTGTAATGGCCGGGGCCTCCGTCATTTGCAGGGGCGTAGCAGATGGCTCATCTATAAAATACAGGGACAGGGTCTTGTACCTCATCATTCCAGTCTCTCGCTCTCTCGTCCAGACCGGGGTGTGTGGAGGAAGGGTCAGAGTTGGAAGCTCCGCATCTGCCCTGACGGTGGCTAATGGGACTCACGTAAAAACTGTCATTTCTGTCCTCTCCAGAACTGTCTCAACTGCCCCTGACCCGCCATCCTCAAGCTGACAGAGGCCACACTACCTTAATGAGAGTCCCGCTCTCCAGGATCAATAGCAGATTTGTGTCTCCATTCTACCCATCTGTCAATTCATTCTTTCACACATGCATCCCTGACCAGTCATACCACTGACCATCCTTTCTTTCATCTTAATCATTCTCCACCCACCCACCCATCCATCCATCCACCCATCAATGCATCCATCCATCCACCCGCCCATCCATCCATCCATCCATCCATCCACCCACCCACCCACCCACCCACCCATCCATCCATCCATCCATCCATGCATCCATGCATCTATCCATCCATCCATCCAACTAAAACCTTTCCCATTTCCTCTTCTTCTTTCTCTCCTTCCCTCTTCATGCATCTCATAGATCTATTTATTCCATTTATCCTTCCATCCATCCATTCATCCATCTGTCCACCCATTCAGTTATCACAACCATCCAAAAATTGTTGAATAATAGCTAAATGGAAATACAGTGATAATACTACTTTTATAGTCAACAAGTATACCATTTAAGGACATTATACAAATATATCAATGGTGATAATATGTTCCTCTCTCTTTTTTTTCTTTCGGGGACACAATAGGTGATGCACAGGGGAAATTCCTGGCTCTGCACTCAGGAATTACTCCTGGCAGTGCTCGGAGGACCATATGGGATGCTGGGAATTGAACCCAGGTCCACCGTGTGCGAGGTAAACGCCCTACCCACTGTGCTATCACTCCAGCCCCCTGTTCCTTTCTCTTAATAGAAATAGTTTTTTGTAGAAACATTTGTGATTCTACAGAACATGGAAATGGAATGCTCAAGAACTTCATTGCAATTCAACATGAGGTTCAGGGTGTCTTCTAGAGGATGTGTTCTCAGATGCTTAGCCCCTCTGGCTTGCATGTTGGCTTTTCAGATGACCTTGCCCACGACAAGTCTTCCAGATGTCCAGGGGGGTTGGGGAGGTGCAGGGTGGGGGCAGAAGGAGCATCTCCGGACCGTGTGTTGGCCACGTGGTCTGGAGACAAGCTGCTTTACTGCCAGAACAGCTCCTGGCAACCCTCCTAGTCAGTGACCCTCACTCTCTTCACAGCGACTGTAGTCTCCCCTGCTTTGGCTCAAAGCGTGTGCAAAATAGTCTGAACAGGGGTTTAAAAACCGCCAGTTAGCAGACCAATGTGCTTCTTTTCTGAAATGTGCTTCTTTTCATTATCTCAATTTTTTTGAGTGTTGAATGTTGACAGTAGGAAATTCAGAAGATCCAATAGAGACAGACCAGAGAGAAAAGCATCCAGGCCTTGCCCCTACCTTCAGGCTCCCCGACATGATGGGGACACGATGCCCGCCGGGATGCAACGGCAGCTTCTCTGTCACTGGACCTGAAGCTGCGAGTTATGACGTGGGGTAGGATCTTTGTTACTCATGCTGATCCATATATTAGGAAAGCCAGGGAAGTGAGGGACAAGGGCTCGGACCGATGTGACCACTCCCTAACTCCAAACAAGGAGACCTTGGGTGCATTTTCCTTTAGAACTGATTTTTCTTTAGAATCGTTAACTGGCATAATCCCAGGCCAGACACAGGAAGCGGCAACTTTCTTTTCTTTTTATTGTTTTTCTTTTTTCAGGTCACACCCGGCGGTGCACAGGGGTTAATCCTGGCTCTGCGCTCAAGAATTACCCCTGATGGTGCTCGGGGGACCATATGGGATGTTGGGAATCAAACCCAGGTCGGCCGCGTGCAAGGCAAACACTCTACCCGCTGTGCTATTGCTCCAGCCCCAACTTGCTTTCCTAACACAATACAGCATAGCCAAGTTTCCATAAATGTCGGGCTTGGTAGTAGGGGGCGTCACACCTGGCGGTGTTGTGGTTTTTAATGTAGTAGAATATATTCCTCACAGCACTTGTGCTCCTGGATGAGACAGTGTGGAACAGGGAAGTTGGACAAGAGCACCCAACCCAGGGTTTGAGGGTGGGGAGCCCGCGACCCCCAGAGCGGCAGTTTGGGGGTGGTGTGGGGGCTGGCGCTGCCTTTTCCTTCTGTGACATCTTGTTCAGTGAACAGAAGCTGCATCTCGCCACCCCCCTTACAGAGAACAGAGGAGATAGAGTCAGGAGGGGGAGGCAGGCTGGAGAAACCCACAGCCTCACACGTGCAGCTCTGACGCGGTATCTGAGCAAGCCTCCCTGGGCCAGCTCGGCATTCCATGCTCAACCCTTCTCCCCCGCCCTCCCCCCAGTGGAGGCGGGGCTGGTGGGCGATGGTGCAGGCGGTTCCTAGGGCTGCCGCACGCCTTTCCTTTTCCCTTTCTTCCAGCTCCAGGGATCTGCCTCCGAGTCACAGCCCCAGCACCTCATTTTGTTTTTCCTCAGATTTTATTTTCCATCCTCACTCAGGATCCAGGGCGGAGCAACCTCCCACACGGTGCCCGGCCTCTGAGCGGTTCTGCACCTTTTCCTGATTCCTCAGCCCTTCCAGAGCCAGGGCAGTCCAGCCTCACAGAAGCCCCTGTGTGACCCAGATCTATGTCTTTTATCCTTACTTTGGCTCTGCAAGTCCCAGACCCAGGATCTGTGCCTTCCACTGGAAGCACCTCCAGCTCCCCGAGAAAGTTCCCCAACTACTTACTTCTTAGCCAGGATCTCTCTCTGAGACCCCCCCAGTAAGAAGGACCCAGCTTTTACAGAATCTCACAGAACATCACTGAGCCTCACAGAGCCTCGCAGAGACTCACAGAACCTCACAGAGCCTCACAGAGCCTCACAGAGCTTCACAGAGCATCACAGAGCCTCTCAGAACCTCACAGAGCCTCACAGAACACAGAGCATCCCAGAACCTCACAGAGCATTGCAGAACATCGCAGACCTAACAGAAGCTCACAGAGCCTCACAGAGTATCACAGAACACAGAACCTCACAGAGCATCCCAGAGCCTCACAGATCATAGAGCATCCCAGAACATTCCAGAATATCACAGAGAATCACAGTGCCTCAACAGAGCCTCACAGACTATCACAGAACCTCACAGAGCCTCACAGATCACAGAGCCTCACAGAGCCTCACAGAGCCTCACAGAGTAGCACTGGAGCTTGAGATGAATGGAAGTAGCCACCAGACAGAATCCATAACCCCTGGGCTCTGCCCCTCTGCAGGCTCCAGTCTACGGCATCTGGCCACACTCCCTGGTCTGCTGAGGTGGGCAGCTCTCAGCCACCTGCCACCCCAGGCTCTTGTTCACCCCACCTTCGCATGCTCTGGTTGCCATAACCAAGGGCCCAACTGCAGCGCTGGAGCGCCACGACCCCACTCATCTGGGGGCTAGGGGCTGAGGTCAGGGTGTCAGCACCAGCTCCTTCTGAGGCCCCTCTCCTCAGTCTGTCCATGCCTTCTCTCCCACAGCTGTGTCCTGACCTCCTCTTATGAGACACAGCTGGCTGGATTAAGATTCTGGAATCTCCATCTTTTTAAAATTTTTTTGCAGTGCAGGGAGGCTCCCAATATTTTTTGTTTATTTTTGGTTTGAGGGGTCTATCCCTGGCAATGCTCGGGACTTTTACTCCTGACTCTGCACTCAGGGATCACTTCTGCGGTGCTTGGGGAACCATAGGGGGTCCTGGGAATCAAACCCAGGTTGGCTGCCTGGAAGGCAAGTGCCCTCCAGCCCCCTGGAGGGACTAGACTTCCTGCTGGCAGCTCTCAGCCAACATGGCCAGCCGTTCACTGTGCCCGAGGGCACGATCCCCCTATTTTTATTTGATTTGATTTGATGTCACTTCACTTGAGTTTGGCTGTAGGGCCACATCCAGTGGTTCTCGGGACCTACTCCTAGCTCTGTTCTCAGGGATCACTCCTGGCAGTGCCTCTGTGGTGCCAGGAATTGAACCCAGGCCAGCCGTGTGCAAGAAAAGCCCCGGATGTGACCCCTGGGCAGTCCTCAGCAACGTGTCACTGTAGTGTCCTTAGCCCTGTAAAGGTCTGGCTCCAGATATACTTGGGGATGGGGGTGGGGGTTCTGGGCCTAGAGCTCTCACGCGGCACCAGGGAGGGGGTTCACGCTGCCCGACCAGCATGGCCCCGAGCGGAGCTGCCCAGTGCTCCCCGCTGCAGCTCTCGGTGACCACTGCTGTGTCCTCTTCCCAGCGGGGTTCCTCCCTCCAGCCCCTCTGCAGGCAGCGCGGGCTCCCGGGGACCCCAAGATTTCGGGCGGGCGCTTGAGTCCCCAAAGAATGCAACTGGAGGCGGTGCGGAAGGCAGGGTTCAGCGAAGGGGTGCCGGGTCCCACTGTGAGCCTGGAATGCTGTATGCCCCAGGCGCTGCATCCCAGCAGAAGGGGGGGTGGGGGGTGGGAGGGTACTTCTGGGCCCAACGCTCACTGTCCGGCCTTGGTCGAGGTCTACGTGCTGTCAGGACTCTCGCAGCCTTTGTTCAAACCCGCGGGCTCACCCCGCAGCCCAGACGGAGGCACACATCTGGAAGCAATCCCGGGTGTGGTGTGGGCCCAGACGCCCCGACCCAGGAGATGTGTCAGGTACGACCACACCCGCCTGCCAGCTCTGCGCCAGGCCCCCGCAGGGCGGAGCTCGGGCACTGTGGCCGGGTTGGCACAGCGGGTCCAAGCCAGCTTCCTCTGGCAAAGGCTGGCACCAGGCCTGCCCACCTCCCTGCGGCTTGCTGAGGCCCCCCCATGGAGCAGGGGGGTTCTCTGGACCCTCCCCAGGAGGGCTCTCCTGGGGCTGTTTCTAGCTGAGTTTCCTGTGTGGGTGTGAGGGGGGTTGGCACCCGCCTCAGCGCATGTCCAGGGAGCTGGGATGGTGGTTCCGGGCACAGTTGATGGTTTCTGTGCCCTGTGCTCTGGCTCCTTGGGGTCTCTGAAGGAAAATGCCACACTGTGAGGTCAGAGCACGACCCTCGTGGGACCTCGTGGGCCAAGGAAGGAACTGACCCCCAGCTCTGCCCGCCGCGTGTGTGCAGGGCAAAAGGCGAGTTCCTGTGCCCTGCAGCAGCCAACCAGCACCCACAGGCCTCCCGGGTCTTGAAATGAGCGCTCGCCAGCTGGCCACTGAGAAAGGCCCTGCGGGCCAAGGCCACCCCAGGCATATGCACCCCTTGGTGCATATGAACAAATCTTGGCCTTCAAATCAATCCTTAACGGGGGGCTGTGTGAATGGGGGCTACTGCACACGGCGGGTGATCCTGAGAGGCTGGGTGGCAGTGGTGCATCAACTGAGGGGTCCCCTTTATCTTCTGCCACACCACATGCCCACCCAACCCCCGAGGGTTCCCCTGAGGGATGATTCCTGGCTTTGCATCACGCTGACTCTCTTCTGTGTGTTTTTTTCTGAGGCGTTTTCAGCCTCCAGGGGCAACTGTGTCCAGCAAGACTCAGCTCTGCTGCCTCATCTCCCCCACTCCTTCTCCCCGGGTCTCCAGAACTCAGTCAGGCCTTGGCCAGCTGGACAGCAACGAGAGCAGACCCTCCTCTCCTCACCCCTCCCCTCCCTCAGCCCTCAACTCCCTCAGCTTTCATTCCCTCAGCTCTCACTCCCTCAGCCCTCCCCTCCTCAGCCTTCACCTCCTCAGCCCTCCCATCCCTCAGCTCTCACCCACTCAGCCCTGCCCTCTCAGCCCTCACCTCTTCAGTCCTCCCCCCTCAGCCCTCACCTCCCTCAGCCTTAACTCCTCAGCCCTCCCCTCCCTCAGCCCTCACCTCCTCAGCTTTTGCCTCCTTAACCCTCCCCTCCTCAACCCTCCCCTCCCTCAGCCCTCAACTCTCTCAGCCCTCATTTCCTCAGCTCTCACTCCCTTAGCCCTCACTCACTCAGCCCTGCCCTCTCAGCCCTCACCTCCTCAGCCCTCCCCTCCATCAGGTCTCCCCTCCCTCAGCCCTCCCCTCCTCAGCCCTCACCCACTCAGCCCTCCCCTCCCTCAGCCTTAAGCTCCTCATCCCTCCCCCCTCATCCCTCCCCTCCCTCAGCCCTCACCCACTCAGCCTTGCCCTCTCAGCCCTCATCTCCTCATCCTTCCCCCCCTCAGCCCTCCCATCCCTCAGCCCTCACTCCTTCAGCCCTCCCCCCCTCAGTTATCATCTCCTCAGCCCTCCCCTCCCTCAGGTCTCACCTCCCTCAGCCCTCCCCCCGAAGCCCTCACCTCCTCAACCCTCACTCCCTCAGCCCTCAACTCCCTCAGCCCTCAACTCCCTTGGCTCTCACTCCCTCAGCCCTCCCCTCCTCAGCCCTCACCCCCTCAGCCCTCACCCCCCCTCCCTCAGCCCTCACCCCCCCTCCCTCAGCCCTCACTCTCTCAGCCCTCACCCCCTCAGCCCTCAGCCCTCACCCCTCTCAGCAGGCTCAGGAGGCCTCCATGGCAGGTACAAAAACTGAGGGAACAAACCAAAAACAAACTCCAGCTCAGTTTGCTGCCCACCTAGAAGCAAAGACGCCTGCGAGGAAGGACCCGCAGGAGGGTGTGTGTGTGTGCAGGTGTGTGCGTGTGTGCGCATTGGGGAGGTGGGGGTCTCCTGAAGGACCCTCCTGAGGCCACTTGCTCTCTAACAGGAAGATGTTCTTAAGCTTCCCAGCATGGCCGCAGGAGCTCCTGAGGCGCCTCGCGGACGATTCTGGCTCCCCAGTTGAGTCGCCCCCGTGGTCCCGTCCCTCCTGTCCCTCCTCTGACCCCCCTCCAAGAACCCTGCTCATGGCACACCCTTGTGTGGACGTGACCTGCAACACTCAGTGCTCCCAGAGCCCGTCCCGCCGTGGCCTTCCTCAGGCCGGCCTGTGTCTTCCTGCCGCGGCCCGAGGAGGCCCCAACCGGGGAGTGACGTGTGGACAGCAAAGAACCCCCGAGGGAATTTTCCTAGGCCAAGATCAAGTTCAATGTCCTTGACAAGAATCAACTATTCTGAGGCTGGAGCAATAGCACAGCAGGTAGGGTGTTTGCCTTGCATGCAGCTGACCCGGGTTCGATTCCCAGCATGGTCCCCTGAGCATGGCCAGGAGTAATTCCTGAGTGCAGAGCCAGGAGTAACCCCTGTGCATCGCCAGGTGTGACCTCCCCCCACAAAAATCAATTCTTCTTCACCGTCAAGTTTCTCCACCCCTCCCCCAACCTGGTGATTTCACCTGATAGTGACTAGCATCTAATTTGTGAGGCCATTAGGATGAAATTAAGAACACATCAAGTCGACATTGATCCTGCTTAAGAGCTCCTGCTGCTTTATCTTCTTCTTCTTCTTCTTCTTCTTCTTCTTCTTCTTCTTCTTCTTCTTCTTCTTCTTCTTCTTCTTCTTCTTCTTCTTCTTCTTCTTCTGCTGCTGCTGCTGCTGCTGCTGCTGCTGCTGCTGCTGTCTCTTCTTCTGTCTCTTCTTCTTCTGTCTCTTCTTCTTCTTCTTCTTCTGTCTCTTCTTCTTCTTCTTCTTCTTCTTCTGTCTCTTCTTCTTCTTCTTCTGTCTCTTCTTCTGTCTCTTCTTCTTCTGTCTCTTCTTCTTCTTTCTCTTCTTCTTCTTCTGTCTCTTCTTCTTCTTCTTCTTCTTCTTCTGTCTCTTCTTCTTCTTCTTCTGTCTCTTCTTCTGTCTCTTCTTCTTCTGTCTCTTCTTCTTCTTCTTCTGTCTCTTCTTCTTCTGTCTCTTCTTCTGTCTCTTCTTCTTCTGTCTCTTCTTCTTCTTCTTCTGTCTCTTCTTATTCTTCTTCTTCTGTCTCTTCTTCTTCTGTCTCTTCTTCTTCTTCTTCTGTCTCTTCTTCTGTCTCTTCTTCTTCTGTCTCTTCTTCTTCTTTCTCTTCTTCTTCTTCTGTCTCTTCTTCTTCTTCTTCTGTCTCTTCTTCTGTCTCTTCTTCTTCTGTATCTTCTTCTTCTTCTTCTGTCTCTTCTTCTTCTGTCTCTTCTTCTTCTTCTGTCTCTTCTTCTTCTTCTTCTTCTGTCTCTTCTTCTTCTTCTGTCTCTTCTTCTTCTATCTCTTCTTCTTCTTCTTCTGTCTCTTCTTCTTCTGTCTCTTCTTCTTCTGTCTCTTCTTCTTCTTCTGTCTCTTCTTCTTCTGTCTCTTCTTCTTCTTCTTCTTCTGTCTCTTCTTCTTCTGTCTCTTCTTCTTCTTCTTCTTCTGTCTCTTCTTCTTCTTCTGTCTCTTCTTCTTCTTCTGTCTCTTCTTCTTCTTCTTCTGTCTCTTCTTCTTCTGTCTCTTCTTCTTCTTCTGTCTCTTCTTCTTCTTCTTCTTGTTCTTCTTCTTCTTGTTCTTCTTCTCCTTCTCCTTCTCCTTCTACTTCTTCTCTTCCTCTTCCTCTTCTTCTTCTCCTCCTTCACTTTCTCCTCCTCCTCCTCCTCCTCCCCCCTCCCCCTCCCCCCCTCCCCCTCCTCCTCCCCCCCTCCCCCTCCTTAGGCAAGGCAAGTGCCTTACCTGCTGTGCTATCTCTTTAGGCATCACCCCCCACTCTTTCTCTGAGATTGAGTCAGTTGGCTTTTCATTTTATTTTATTGTGTTTTCCAATTCAAAATTTCTGTTTGGAATTTTGTTTTGTAGTTTAATCTCTGTAGTATTCACTCTGCTCCTGCACTTCCTTTAGAAACTCTGAATTTCTTTCTGTATTGGCATAAATTTGATATAGTCCATGCATTTTTTCAAATAGTTGTTTTAAATCAATTGTTTATTAGACTTCCTATTTTCATGTTCCAAGATTGATTTTTTAAAAAATTTTCTTAACTTCATTTCAACACTGTGTGGTTTACAAAGTTATCCGTAATACAGTTGTTCCAGGCATCCAATACTCCAGCACCCATCCCATCATTTTTGTCACCTTCCCTTCACCATTGTCCCCAGTTTCTCACCCATTCCAAGCCTGCCCCCTTGGAAGTCACAAAAGGATTTATTTTATATTGCTTATTACAACAAAATGGTGAGTGGAATGACAAAAATAATAGTTCAGTAAGAGAGCATTTATGAGAATTGTTACGTCTCACAATGGTGTTATTATCTGTGGATTTCCTGGGCTGTCTCTTGCTAGTTGCGCCTTCTGTGTTCCTGTTTTCGCTTACTGAGCCGAGTGGGCGTCTACACTACTTTCCCATCTCATTTGTTGTGCTGCTAATGGGCTGTCAGTGTTGCAGAACTTGGGGGTGTCCAGAAGCTCCAGGATCTGCAGAACTGGGGTGATTCTTGCCTCCCCCCACCCCGGAGTTTTCATCGCGAGGACCAGTGGCCACTATGACTTTGGCCACCTTGGCCTCTCTTCCGGGATGAGTCATGAAGCGGTGAGCCTGTGCCCTTTGTAAGGGTGGGTGCAGCTGCCTGGATTTCAGCAGGGCAGGGACTTGGCGCGCCTGCACCCGAGGGGACCCCAGAGTTTTCAGCCTGAAGACCGTGTACCTGTGTGTTTCATGGGCTCAGCTTGGCGTCTCTTCCAAGATTGTTCGTGAAGCACTGAGCCTGGGCTGGGGACGTGGGTCAAGGCAGGTGTCTCCTAGACATCAGAGAACAGGACGATTGAAGGTCAGATGATGGAAAAGTCCTCAGGGAAGACGAACCCAAAGGGAAATCAAGCAAAACTATGAATCTCATGCCAAGTGATCTTTAGGAAGCATTTCTAGAGAGCAAAGTGTGGCACCAGGAACAACAACAGGTCTACTTCCCTATGCTTTAAGTAACAGCTGAGCCGTGAACATACATAAAACGAAAGTCTTCTATTAGGAGAATTAGGAGAGACTGCCTAATTTGCCATCTCTCTGGGAAATTTCATCACCCCTATTTTAGTAAACATCGCAAAGAGTTGATAGAGACCACAATCGCTAATCACATTTACATTAAACAAAGTGTAAAAATTAACAAAAAAGCTCCATTTAAAGACCAACATTCGCCCGCTCCTCTCTGGAAAGAAAGATGGCGGCCGCACGGGAGCCTTGTGGAAAGCGGGTTTGAGCCGGGCTCGGGGAAGAGGCGGGGACCTCATGGGAAGGGGGGCTTTGTGGGCCGTCCCCCACGCCCCACCGAGGTCGCCAGCTGCCCCCCACGAGCGGCTCTCCGGCACGGCCACGGCCCCGGAGGCACAAGGACTTAGCACAGAGAACCAGCCGCTTGGAGCAGAAAAGCAAATGGACTTGTGTTGATCCGCGCCACCAAGCCTGCCCGGAGGGGGAAGGGCGTTGACCGGCCCGCCCGCTCCTCTCTGGAAAGAAAGATGGCGGCCGCACGGGAGCCTTGTGGAAAGCGGGTTTGAGCCGGGCTCGGGGAAGCGGCGGGGACCTCATGGGAAGGGGGGCTTTGTGGGCCGTCCCCCACGCCCCACCGAGGTCGCCAGCTGCCCCCCACGAGCGGCTCTCCGGCACGGCCACGGCCCCGGAGGCACAAGGACTTAGCACAGAGAACCAGCCGCTTGGAGCAGAAAAGCAAATGGACTTGTGTTGATCCGCGCCACCAAGCCTGCCCGGAGGGGGAAGGGCGTTGACCGGCCCGCCCGCTCCTCTCTGGAAAGAAAGATGGCGGCCGCACGGGAGCCTTGTGGAAAGCGGGTTTGAGCCGGGCTCGGGGAAGCGGCGGGGACCTCATGGGAAGGGGGGCTTTGTGGGCCGTCCCCCACGCCCCACCGAGGTCGCCAGCTGCCCCCCACGAGCGGCTCTCCGGCACGGCCACGGCCCCGGAGGCACAAGGACTTAGCACAGAGAACCAGCCGCTTGGAGCAGAAAAGCAAATGGACTTGTGTTGATCCGCGCCACCAAGCCTGCCCGGAGGGGGAAGGGCGTTGACCGGCCCGCCCGCTCCTCTCTGGAAAGAAAGATGGCGGCCGCACGGGAGCCTTGTGGAAAGCGGGTTTGAGCCGGGCTCGGGGAAGCGGCGGGGACCTCATGGGAAGGGGGGCTTTGTGGGCCGTCCCCCACGCCCCACCGAG
Source organism: Sorex fumeus (assembly GCF_029834395.1). Classification (NCBI taxonomy): domain Eukaryota; kingdom Metazoa; phylum Chordata; class Mammalia; order Eulipotyphla; family Soricidae; genus Sorex; species Sorex fumeus. Next base: position 3,633,817 of record NW_026606208.1, read on the forward strand.
GTCGCCAGCTGCCCCCCACGAGCGGCTCTCCGGCACGGCCACGGCCCCGGAGGCACAAGGACTTAGCACAGAGAACCAGCCGCTTGGAGCAGAAAAGCAAATGGACTTGTGTTGATCCGCGCCACCAAGCCTGCCCGGAGGGGGAAGGGCGTTGACCGGCCCGCCCGCTCCTCTCTGGAAAGAAAGATGGCGGCCGCACGGGACTCCAGGGCACAGAAATCAATCTCTTAACTAGCTAACTTTTAATAGAAATTCTTCCAGGGTCAATAAGTAAAATAGCAGAAATTCAAAACCGCGCGGCCGCTATCGCGGCCGCGCGACATCATTTTATTCTTAAACCAAGTTGTAGAAAGCAAATCATTTCACAACGCTGTTTCAGCATGTCTGATTGGGGGGGGGGGGGGGGATGGGTCGTAAACTCTAAACAATAATTGTGCATCTTCTATCGAAATAATCTATCTAGTCAAAGTAGATAGAGTATTAACTAGAACTCATCTGCCTCATAAGAATTGGGAGGGGTGGGAGGTGGGGGTCTATTGGGGTTCGGGGTTAAAAATGAGTATTGGTAAAGGGAAATGTGTTCGGTATCTACATGACTGAGACCTAAACCCGAAAGCTCTGTAACTTTTCCCACAGTGATTCAATAAATAAATAAATTATAAAAAAAATAAAAAAAAAAATAAAAAAATAAAGACCAACATTGAACACTTAAGTTGATCCATATAACAAAAACAAAACCACAGTTGAAGAAAATATTTGGAGGTACTTAGTGCTGAAAAATTACATATCACAATTTGTCAGAGCGGCTGTTCTCAGCGCACAATTTTCTAGCCTTACGTGTTTATATTAGAAAGAAGGAATTAGCAGGCAGGTATATGACTTAGTGGCCGTGCATGCATGAGGCCCTGGTTTCACTACCCATATTGAAAAAAAAAGTGTTTTTTTAAAGAAAAGAAAATATTAAAAGTAATAAACCCCCAAAATATAACAATAAAGCAGACTGAATCCCAAAGAGAATCAATGAAATAAAAAAAAATGTATATGAGAGAATCACAGAACTCTGACTTTGCTTTGGGGCATGGGGTGAAAAAAATAAATATAAGTAATATTAGTGAAGGAGGAAAAAGGAAGGAAGGAAGGAAGGAAGGAAGGAAGGAAGGAAGGAAGGAAGGAGGGAGAGGGAAGGAGGGAGGGGTGGCAGAGAGGGTGAGAAGCTCTGCGCTTTCCAAGGTCATCTTAGCTCCAGGGCAAGTGAAAACTGGGGGAGTTCATTCCTCAGTTTAGACAGCGGGGATGGGGGGATGGGGGTGGGAGGGATATTATCCATGGTGGTGGAAAATGGGCACTGGTGGAGGGATGGGTATCTGATCATTGTATAATTGAAACCAAAGCACAAAAAATTGTAAATCTACAACTTTAAAAAAAAATAAAATAAAATAAAGGGAAAAAAAATAAAAAAAATAAAACCTTTCAATTTGTGGATGCAATGCTGCAGAAAGCGGTCCATTTCACAAACTAACACAGAGTTCCTAAAAATGCAGATTCTATCTCCTGGGGCCGGGTGGGACCTGGAAGTGTGCATTTCTGCCATGCCCTGTGGCCCTGGGGATCTGCCTTGTTTGTGTGGGAGCCTCCTGGCCCGATTTTTGCTTGCAGCCCGCATGCCCATGGCCTGCCTGGGAGCTCAAATCCCTCCCCACGCCTCGCAGAGAGAGTGAAATTACTCAGACTCCTTTGCACAAAAGCCTCGAATAACCTTTCACCAAGCAGGAAGACAATAACGCGGAGCAAGCCCGGTGCCCTCTAATTTGACTCCACTTGGCGACCCAGAGTGGACACCTACAATTACGCACCGCTCCCCTTTACTTTTGTTTGTTTGTTTCCGTTTAGATGAGCTGGTTGGGGACACAGGTGCGTTGTGGAGCGCCGAGGGGGCCGCCGGCACATGGTAAGGGTGGGTTTGGGGCGAGATGCCATCCTGCTCCCTGCTCGCCGACAAGAAGCACCCAGACACGTTTCCTTTCAGCTAGAGGAGTGGAATGTCTGTTTTCCTTCACAGAGCATTGTAGAGGCTTATCTTAATTATCCCACTATCGTGCACGGTTGACTAAAAAGGCAGTTGGGTGTGCGCCGTGGGAGAGAGCGCCTCCTCCGTAATGCCTCCGAAAGCACGAACTTGAACTTCCAATTCCCAGCGAGGAAGTCAAGGAGAAAGCGATGAACTCATTTCGCTTGAGTGAGCAAAACGCGTGTTTTCTTTCCTGTAGAGTTTCTAACAGTGAGAAAGGTTGTTGTTGTTCCCGTGTAAGGTGTGGGCCGGCAGCGAGTGGTAGCGCCTTGGGTGTTGGTGCCGCCTGGCTCATTGGAGTTCTCTGTCCTCAAACCCGGGCAGCAAGCACAGAAATGAAACCGGGGGCTGGCTGGCCTAGCTCAGCTCTTTACCAGGGGCCTGTCACTCGGGGGTTCCTCCTTGCTCTCTCACTTGGCGTGATGGCGAGGTGGAAGGCTATGCACCAGGCCCAAACTGTCACTGGAACAGCTTGAAGAGAGTAGCCATCCGTTCTTTCATCAGCTCAGCCTCACTCTTTTGTTTTGGTTTGGTTTGGTTTGGTTTGGTTTTTGGCAGTGCTGGGGGCTGAACCAGGGCTCCCCGGAGCAAGCAGGCAGCCCGGATCTAATGAATGAAAAGGTCAACACAAAACTCAACCTAGAACCCAACGGTGCACTTCTGAGCCCAAAGCTCAAGTACCCTAGGCAAGCAGGTGACAAGTGATTGTAATCTACAAGCTCAGTGAGTCTGGCTGAAGGAGTCAGCCCCCACTCCAGGTCACAAAACCCCTTGGACAGTGAGAACCAGTTTCCTGGGGGCCCGTTCTTTGACCATGGAACCCCGACAGAGACCCCTGTGACTTGGGGTGTGTAAGAACCAGCTTTTCAGGGAAACTGCCCAATTATTTTGCCTGATGATGTTTTCACAGACTCATTGTGGGCTTCAGACTGCTCAGGACTTTTCCCGAGAAAATTGAACCGAATATCTAACCCGGAGGCTTTCACTGGGTGTGGCCATATTAGACTCTGTTCTCTTAGGGATTGCTCCCACCTTTTGTTCCTGGGGTAAGCCTGACACCAGACAAGTTAGATAAGGGAGCAGAGCCCAGGGAGCGGGTCCATGTAGCTATCCCCCCACCGGGTCCATGAGAGCCCAGGGCTCAGCGTACTTCTGCTTCTCTGCACTGCTCAGACATGGGTCCAGCCTCCTAGCCGTGTAAGTGCACAGCCACGCTTGAGACAAACTGCTTTAGTTGAGTGTACGTTGGAAATAAGTCTGCTTAATCGTGCCCGAAAAGACACACTTGATTTTTATTGGGTTTTTTTTGGGGGGGAGCGGGGAGCACACCTTGTGGTACTCAGAGTTTACTCTATGCTCAGGGACCACTCCTGGTGGTGCTTGGGGGACCATCTACGGTGCCAGGGATCAAACCTGGCTCAGCTATGAACAAGGCAAGTGCCCTACCTGCTGTACTATCTCTCAAGCCCAAGGATGAACTTTTTATACAAAGCCTCACAGAACCGTCTTAGATATCAGCACTCGTTGCTCCTTTGGGGGAAGGTGAAGGAGCTCCCAAATGGTGCTCATGAGACGTGGGATTCCCACCAGCCATTCCTGGCCAAGCAGGCTTGCTGTTCATTGCGGGAAACCTGAATTGTATTGCATCTTGGCCCTTCCTGTGCCATGGGTTACCTCACACCCCCCCGCCCCCCACCCCAGCATCTGTTCCCACCAAATCCCATGGCCAGACAGTTCCTGGCACTAAGTTTGAGCTCAACAAATACCAGTGACTGATTGCTTAAGAGCCACAGCGAGCGAATCAAGGAGACGTCAGGAGCAGGAAGTCAGCTGTGAGGTCATCTGGAGAATCTGGAGGTGACGTCAGCCTCCTTCTTGGACTGCAGTGTCCCAGGAGAAAAGGTAGAGCCTCGCTTGCATTAGTAAGTTCTCAGACAAGCAACTGTGCTTTAAATCAGAACGCAGAATGTGGACGTGTCGGAGCCAGGAGGTCAGTACCCGTTTCCTGCCTGCTTGTTTAAGGAGCTTTCCCAAACCACCCTTCATCCTGGCCATCAGCCTTCCCTTTCTTGGACTTTTGAGTTACGTACTCGCATGACATTTACAGAGCATCATCTAGGGACCAATTCCAGTGATCACAAACGGGGAGTAAACAAAACCACTGGACTGGAAAAAGTGCCCGACGCACAGCCCAGCGAGCTGAGGACTTTGGGAAGGTCGGGTCGGGTAGCAGAGTGAGTGTCAGGGAGCCCCGCGGCTGCCAGTGCTGGAATATATATGTGAACGTACAAAATGTAGCACTGCACTGCACTGTCTTCCCATTGTTCATCGATTTTCTCAAGCGGGCACCAGTAACGTCTCCATTGTGGGACTTGTTGTTACTGGCTTTTTTTTTTTTGGCATATCAAATACGCCATGGGGAGCTTGCCAGGCTCTACTGGGTGGGCAGGATACTCTCGGTAGCTTGCCGGGCTCTCTGAGAGGGGCAGAGGAATCGAACCCGGGTTGGCCACGTGCAAGGCAAACGCCCTACCTGCTGTGCTATCGCTCCAGCCCGAATGTACAAAATAGATGTACAAAATAGTGCAAAATAGACATTCTAGAATACATAATTTTTTTTAACTGGAAGGTGTTGTTTATTGTCTCCTTGTTCTCAAGGCTAGAGGTTGGAAGATCCAGGTGTTGGCTGGGCCAGTTGGTTCTCATGCCCCTTGCTTGAGCCAGAGCTGCCAATCAGCGCCTGGCCTTGGTACAGATAAGCAGAGAGTGTCGGACACAGGAGACGCTGAAGCAACCCCCAGCCAATAGCGTCCCAGAGGAAAATGAAACTCATCAAGAAGAAAACATTTAGACAACCCCGAACTATATCTTTAAGAGCAAGAAAGTACTGCAATTACACAAACAAATTCACTTTGCTTGGCAGCAACCCAACCTTGGTGGGCTCACAGAAGTATAAATGGTGGTACGACTTAGGGGGTACCGTGTCACCACACCGCACCCACATCCCAAGAGGGACTGTCCCCCACCACAGACCCTTGAAGCCACTCCTCCCTCCCTGCCCCTCTTGATAACTCCAGCTCTGTGGGCAGAGATTATGGCTTGGAGAGCAGTGGGACTCTAAAGCAAGGATGAAGGGTTATACATGGGTAACAATTAGGAAGTAAGAGTAAGCTCTTAGGAATGTGAAACTTATACAACTGCCAATGTGGAAATAGGGGTTAGTAGGTAATGTTGAATGTTAATATAAATGATAAAAAGTTGGAAAGTCTGAGAGGAAGAGCAGTAACGAGGGTGATTATTCCCCAGAGGGCCACCTCTGACTAATAGGAGCTTCAGAATGAAAGAACAGAGATGCAGACAGAAAGCAAGCACGGAGCATTGTCCAGAGTCAGGACATAAATGTTCAGAGTGAAAGGGCTGACCGGGGAATGGGCGCCACGGAGGGAGCAGAGCCCCCCAAGGTCAGTGGTTGTGAGCAGCAGGGACCAGGGGCCGTTTCTCCTGGGACAATGGCTTCTAATCTCACCGAAGATGAATCCATGTCGAGCACGATTCGGTTGCATGAAGGAGACCAAACAGATTTTTCGGTGTGCCAGGAGTTCCGAGACTTGGCGTTCATTCTGTGTGAGGGCCTGTGTGGAGTGAATGTTCCAGAAAGACGAAGGAGTTATCTGAGAAGGAAGAACAGACTCTTGGAAAGAGCAGCTATCATGCCAGGAACATGAGTGGGAAGTCAGAGAAGGGTTGGGGGGGGGGGGGGAAGTGCCCAGTGGGCCAGGAGGAGGACGGAGGCTGCAAGGAGAGGAGAGACAGGGGACTCCCTCGAATGTCTGCGATGCTTGGTCATCGACACAAAAGACAGCAGAATTGATGCTGGGCTGGAAGCAAAGTGTTCATCTTGTCATAAAAATGATTTAATTTGAAATGGTGCTCCATCATGACTGATATAGCGACCCTCTAAGACAGATAAATCACGAACTCTGATACAAGCTTGATGCACAGTCCCGTGAAGGCCACTGCCCGGAGCGAGAGGTGGGAGAGCTCTGGGCGTTTGCCCTGTGGAGAGGGTTTGAGAGTGTGTAGGCTGGAGCGTGGGGACCTCTCTTCCCGCTCGCTGCCGGTGGCTCCCTTCCTCAGCGCTGCACACTGAGGACTTAGAGGACCAAGGGACAATGAAGGGTGGCCTGTAGTGATGGCGGCAGCTGAAACTCAGCCTTGAGTCCTTTGTTGAGGGAGCTCCCGTCCCACTCATTCACTCGGGCTCCAGGGAGGATGGAGAAGTCCATCCCCTCTAGGGCCTCCTACAGGCCGGCCTCCGTGCAGCCTGGCCAGGCTTATCCCAATGGCTTATACCAACAAACTACCAGCAAGGGCCTCCTTGCCCCTTTCAGTGGCCACATTGGGCCATTTCCCCCAGGACCCGTCTTCTTTCCTTTATTCCTGCCACCCGGTGAAACGTGACAGAGCTAAGGAGATTGCCCAGGACCTGTCCACACCTGGGCATCCCCTTCTGTCATCAGGGATCCTGGTGATGTGAGTGAGAGCCTGAACGTGTGTTGCCACCTGTGGGGTCCAGTGCCATGGATGCAGGCCAGGAGCTCTGACCAGACAGCGCCCTCTGGACTTGTCAAGTACAACCATTTCTCCCTCACCTCAGAAGGCATCACCTCTAGAGGAAACTCAGGAATCCCAGCTCAGAGAGGGCCTGGGTCACCTTTTAGCCTGAAACTGCCTTGCTTTGCTCTGCTTCTGCCATTGCTTCTGTCTCAGTATTTCAGAAGTCCCATCCTGGGGCTGGAGTGATAGCACAGCGGGTAGGGCACTTGTCTTGCACACGGCCAACCCGGGTTCAATTCCCAGCATCCCATATGGTCCCCCGAGCACAGCCAGGGGTGATTCCTGAGTGCAGAGCCAGGAGTAATCCCTGTGTATTGCCTGGTGGGACCCAAAAAGGGAAAAAAAAGAAGAAGAAGAAGAAGTCCCATCCTTCTGGCAGCAGAGACAAGGTCACTATCATAATAATTAGTAGAATAATAGCATTGCCATGGGAAACAGTGGGATGGGGCTTTGCGGATGACCAGCTTTGCAGACTGGGGTGCAGACTGTCTCTCTTTCTTTCTTTCTTTCTTTCTTTCTTTCTTTCTTTCTTTCCTTTCTTTCTTTCTTTCTTTCTTTTTTTCTTCCTTCCTTCCTTCCTTCCTTCCTTCCTTCCTTCCTTCCTTCCTTCCTTCTTTCTTTCCTTTTTATTGGATCATCCTGAGATACAGTTACAAGTGTTCATGTTTGATTTTTTAATCATACAATGATCTCATCTCTCTCCACCAGTGCACATTCTATACCACCAATGTCCTCAGTATCCCTCCTTTCCTACCCTCCCCCTGCCTCCATGGCAGACAATTCCCCCCATACTCTCTCTCTCTCTACTTTGGGGCATTATGGTTTGCAATACAGAGGCTGAGAGGCCATCACGTTTGGCCCTTTGTCTACTTTCAGCACACATCTCCCATCTTGACCGGTTCCTCCAACCATCATTGACTTAGTGCTCCCTTCTCTATCCCAGCTGCCTTTTCTCCCCGCTCATCTGTCTCTGTTACTTTCAGAATGACGGGGCTTGCTTAGACCTTTGACGTTCAGGGAATCTGCTCTCATTTGCCACAAGAGGAGGCCAGAGTGGGAGAGGGATGCCCCAGACCCCACAGCATGTGATGCTGTGCAGACGCCCCCCGCGGTAATGAACACTCTCTCCTCCCTCAACACAGCTGAATCCAGTTTGTCCTCTTTGGGTCCAGAGAGTTCATTTCAGAAGCTTTGGGGGAGTTCTGTACTTTAAAAGTGAATCCTCTCATTTGAAAGTGAAATGAGTGAAATGAGTCAGAAGGAGAGGAACAGATAGAGAATGTCTGCATTCATTTGTGGGATATCAAAAAAAATAGTTTGAGGCTAATATCCAAGACCAGGAAAAAACAGGGCAGGGGCCAGGAGAACCGGTCAATGGTTGGAAGCGTGCCACAAGTGTGTGTGTGGGGGGGGGGGAAGGGGAGGGCAGAGGGCAATTAGGACAGAGAAGGGACCAGTATGACAGTAACTGTTGGAAATGATCATTTTGGACAGGAACTGAATGTTGAAAGTAGGTAAAGGGAAATACATGATAACATTTCATGATAACATATCTGTATTGCAAACCTTAATGCCAAAGGGGAGAGAGAGGAGAGAGAGAGAGAGAGAGAGAGAGAGAGAGAGAGAGGGAGGGAGAGAGAGAGAGAGAGAGAGAGAGAGAGAGAGAGAGAGAGAGAGAGAGAGAGGTGCCTGTCATAGAGGAGAGTGGAGGTAAACTGGGGACATTGATGGTGGGAAATGTACGCTGGTGGAGCAAAAAGGGGAAAAAAGCGAAATAAGAACTAGCCAAGGGGCCAGAGAGAGAAAGAGAGAGTCTAATGCGTCGCACACTTCTTGGCACATGGCCGACCCCAGTTTGATTCTTGGCACCATAATTACTCCACCTGAAGTGATTCCTGAGCACAGCCAGGTCTAGTCCCTAAACAAACAAAATATCCCAAACAAGAAAACAAACTAGCATGAAAGAATTCCCGATTTTTGCATATCCAAAAGTTCTGAGGCCCACAAGAGGGAGGGAGAGTCCTGGAGACTCCCCAGGGCCGGGAACGGTTCGCGCCAGGCTTCCTCGGAGAGTACGAGCAGCCGTTCCCTCCAGTAAACAGCACCGCGGGGTGAGTAGGAACATGTTCATGGGCTTCTTTTGATGTGCAAGAGTGTTTTTGGAATCGATTGTTGAGGAGTAGGAGGAGAACCGTCACATGTGGGCCTGGGCTATGGTTCTGATGTCACTGGAGCCAGCAATGCGATCCAGCCCACATTTTCCTTGAAAGGGTCCAAATGTTTCTCGGGCTTAGGAACACACAGCGAACGGGTGTGAGGGGCCTCAGCCCAGGCCTCCACCCGCCGCCTCAGACCCCTGGCTCACTGACAGGGCCCACGGGAGAGAGGAAAGGCTGGGCTGACTGACGTCCAGCTGCCGGGGTTCTGGGCAGAGCTTGAGACATGTTCTTTTACGGCTTCTTGGACAATGGCAGGTCAGCACCAGGGACTCAGCACAGCACCATATGTGGCTGTCTTGACCTGATCCTGGCATGGGATAGCATCCCGGAGTACCCCCAGGAGCGATCTCTGAGCACAGCCAGGTGTGTTCCCCACACCAACCGTGATAGTAATGATTAAAGCCGTAGCCAGCCGGGTGCCCGGCTCTCGTGCTGGTTGACACTGAAATGTTTCCTCCTCCTTTGCCACAGCGATGTTCTCTCTCGTGTGCTGTAAATATTGGCATTTAAAAAACAAACGGTTACAGAAGCCTGTTAAATATACAGAATGAAGTGTAAATACGGTAAGAGCTGAAATCCCCCAGTATTTATTTAAAAAGGATGTGAACCACTCTTGTTTAACTCTTGGAACATCTGGCTCATTCCTCTTTCTTCCTGAACCCACATTTCCATTCTTCACCCAATGCAATCTCAGCCGGCCTCACTGTTCCCGGTGGTCACCCTCTTGGGCGTCTCTGCCACATACAAACCACTTACATTTTCAGGGGTCATAAGGCGTTAAGCAGTCATGTGTATCTGGATTGAGTTCTTGCTAGTTATTATTCATTCACAATGGATCGAAACAATGTAAAAAATATTTAAAATGTTGATACATCATGATTACATATAAAAATGACAGCCAGGAAGACTCTCAAAGAGCTGGAGTCATTGACAAACTTATTTCTAGAGTAGGAATCGCCATGTCTGTGTACGTTTCATATTTTCATTTTTTTACACATGTAAATTCTCCTCTCTCTTCCATTAATAAACAGCAGGCAGTTTGCTACAGCCACGGCTCTCGGTTCTTTGAAGTCCTTCCAAGGGATATTTCAAAAATCACATGCTAATCCATCTTCAAAAATTATTTTAATTAATCTCTCAACTGACAACTCAATTAAATCCTTCAATTTTATTAAAGTCAAAATGAGAAAAAAATTTTTTTTAAAAAGCCCGTCTGATTTACAAAAAGATTTGTTATCCAGTCTTCAGATTCAGTTAGTGTCTTAATTTGGGGGAAAATACAACCCAAAAAAAGCTCTGTCCTGACTTAGTAAATGATGATTAATTACACCTATTATTCTTTTTCTGTAGGCATTTTATTTCATCCAGCGATACCCCCAATTTTAGAAAACTCTAACTACTATTCCTTTCGGTAGGTTTTGCCAGTGGAATATTTTCTCAAAAATGTTCAAAACTTGGCCAGGGCAGTGGTTCAGTGGGAGAGTCTGAACTTGGCATGTGGTAGCCCTGGGACCAAACTTGGTACCAAACCAGAGCAACAAAAAACTTGACTCTCATCAAGGGCTTTATGTGTATATTTTATTCAAACATGGGAGCTACGATTTCTGTGACTTTATTCATGGAAACCGGCTTATACCAACAAACTCCCAGCCAGGACCTCCTTGCCCCTCCCGACTGCCAAGTCGGGCCATTTTCCCCAAGACCCGTCTTCTTTCCTCCATTCCTGCCACCCGGTGAAGCTTGACAGAGCTAAGGAGATTGCCGAGGACCTGCCCACGCCTGGGCCTCCCCTCCTGTGCCTCACCCTTATGAGGAAGCTCTATTCCAGTTGTCTTTAGCAGCTTCAAGAAGAGGGGGGGCGCTCTTGAACCCCACTGCACCCCAAGCGGATACTCCCCTGCAGGACAGTGGTGGACCCGAACAGGGAGATTGCCCAGTGGGACCCACTTTCCCCGTGGAGGTACCCCGGGGAGGGGGCTCCTGTCTTCCGTGGCATCTGGGAAAGGGTGGGGGGCGGCGCTGGGCAAGGAGGTGGGTCCTCACAGATTGTCAAGGAAGGTGGCGTCCGGTCTTGAGACTGCTGTGACCTGGCTCTGGCTGTCCTCCCTGCAATTTCCAGAAAGACGGAGCAAGAGTTGGTGAAAATTCATCCCTTCATCTCCCAGGATCCCAAGATCTGCCTAATGCTCCCTAATTACACCCTGCACCCCCAACAAAGGTGGGTAACTGCTTTTCTCCCCAATTTACAGAGCTGATGGGAGCAACTGAGGCATCAGACCTCCCTGTAGGCCCACCCCCAACCCCCTGCCTGGACCCCCTCCAGCCACACACCTGGGCGGGGTTGGGGGCTTCAGGGGGGTGTGACTTCCAGCTTCGGGTCTGTGGGGCCTTGGCAGGTGCCACTTGGAAAGTAGGGAGTGACCAAGCAGGCCTGGGCCGACATGGCTTAAAATACGCCTCAGATCTCAGGGGACCACGATCCTACTGAAAGAGGATTGGAAGTTGTGGTGTAGCCAGACAAAGGCACAAATTAATGATTCCCAAGGTTCCAGCGCAAACAGTGGAGAAGGGCTGGACTCACAGCTGGGAGCAGGAGGACCCAGGAGTCACAAGAAAAAGGTGCCCAGGTGATGCACTGCCCGGAGGCCTCCCCTAATCCCACCTTTTGTTTTATTTTAATTTATTAATTTTATTTTGGTTTATGAATTATTTTATGCATTAATTTTTATGCCAAACACAGTAACAACAAGTCTCACAATGGAGACATTACTGGGCCCGCTCGAGCAAATCAATGAACAACAGGAGGACAGTGACAGTGAATTTTTATAGTACCAATATTTTTGTTTTATCCATGCAGGGGTGTGATACCACATGCACCCCAGAATGCCCAGGTCCTTCTGCCTTTATCCCAAGATTCCCTTGCAACCTCCCGGCACCTCAGATCATGGTTCCTTTTTTCAAAGTGTTTTTTAGTGAATCACAGTGACAAACACAGTTACAAAGTTGTTCATGATTGGGTATCAGTCATATAATGTTACAACACCTGTCCCTTCACCAGTGTCCCCAGTTTTCCTCCTGCCCTCCGTCCCCCTATCCCACTCTGTCTGTCTGTCTCTCACTCTTTCCCTTTGAATCTTATGGTTTGCAATAGAAATATTGAAAGGTTATCATGTACGTCCCTTTACCTACTTTCAACACTCGGTTCCTCTTCAAGATAGATCACGGTTCCTTGACTATCTCAAGGCTTGTCTCCGCCAGGAGTTATCGGGTCTCCTGCTTCATTTCTCTACACTCCACAGATGAGTGAGCTCCTCTGGGCTTTGTCTTTTCTTTCTGACTCACTTTGCTAAGCACCACTTTCACTTTCTCCAGTTCCAACTGCGAGCTCTGGTTATTTCTCATAACTGAGTAGTAGTCATAGATACACAGTTTCTTTTTCCATCCTTCGGGGACTGGGCATTCCGGCTGTTTCCAGATCTTTGCTATTGTCAGTGATGTTGCAAGAACAGAGATATGTGAATTTATTTTTGAACTCATATTTTTGTGTTCCTGGGGGAAAATGCCCAGGAGTGACATTGTAGGGTTACGAGGAAGCTCTATTCCAGTTGTCTTTAGCAGCTTCAAGAAGCTGAGGAAGAGTTCTTGCCCCGCCTCTGTGGGTCCTGGTTTGATCCCCGGAACCACCCCAAACAGTGAATAAATAGCACTGGGGGCAGTGCAGAGCTAGAAAGACTGGAGCACATGCTCCGCGTGTGTGAGCCCCGATTCCATCCCCGACACAGTGTGCTCCCCTGAGCACCTCCAGGGCCACCCCCCAAAAATGAAAAATAAAAACAAACAAGAAGCAAATGACTCACCGAACACCCCTTGCCTCAGGCAAAACTTAGAGTTTACTGGGGGTGTTATTTAGTGGGAGCAGTAGTGCCCGGGTGCCCCTACAATCCCCCTGAGGCGAGAGAGAGGGAGATGAGGGGCGGGGGCTGGCAGGATGGGGTGTGCGAATCTGGAGGCGGCCAGAGAAAAAGAATGTGCTTGTCGAGTCTCCGTGTCTCCGAGCTTCTGGAATCGGGGGAAATTACAGCTCCAGCGCCTTCACCATGGGAACTTGGGGGACAGAGCGCTTTTGCGCATATTAAGAGGCCTATTTATAGTTTTCTACGAATGTTAGGGAAGGCAATTATGCAAAGTACTTCTGTAGGATTGAGTATTCGAGAAGCACCAGGCTGGCACCCCCTGCACGCCAAGGTCTCAAAGCCAGGCCGGCGTCTGCACCCCCACAGCCTCGAACCCTGTGGCAGCATCTCACTCCTGCCAGGGACCGCCGGGTCACCCTGCCCGTGTCAAGCCCTGCTGGTTCTCCACTCCCTGAGCCCAAGGGACAGAGAAATCCCAGTGTGAAAGTGCTGCTATCCCGGAAAGAACCTGGAGGATTGAACACCCTTAGGACAAGCCCCCACGAAAGAGGCTTAGCCTATACCTGCCACCTGGAGGCTGAAGAGCTTCTGAAGTTTACTGGACGTGTCTGACTCGAAAATGTCCACTCTTGACAGACATAGAAGGACTGCACTCATTTGTGGAATATAAACTAACATAATATGAGACTGGCACCCAAGGACAGTAGAGACAAGGGCCAGGAAGATTGCCCCCTAGTTGGAAGCCTGTCTCATGGGCTGGGGGAGAAGGCAGCTGGGCTAGGGAAGGGGTCACTAAGGCAAGGATGGTTGGAGGGATCGCTCGGGAGGGGAGATGTGTGGTCAAAGGAGAGAAAAGACCAAAAGTGATAGCCTCTCAGTATCTGTATTGCAAACCATAATGCCTAAAAGTAGAGAGTATGGGGGAAATTGTCTGCCATAGAGGCAGGGGGAGGAGTGGGATGGCTAGTGGGGGGGGGGGGCGAGGGGATGCTGGGACGTTAGTGGTGGAAAATATGCGTTGGTGGAGGGGTGGGTGTTCGATCATTGTATGAGTGAAACTCAAACATGAAAGCTTGTAACTATATCTCACGGTGATTCAACGCAAAAACTGCCCACTCTTTTATTCCTTGCTTTTTATTATGTCTATTTTTGCGGCGCCCATGATCGAACCCAAGGTCTCACACTGGCGACGCAAATAAATGCTCTCTCCCTGAGCCACACCCCTAGTAAATATTTGCTTTTTCTTCCTGCTTTTTGGGTGACACCCAACAATGCTCAGGGGTTACTCCTGGTTCATGCACTCGGGAATTACTCCTGGTGGTGCTCAGGGGACCATATGGGATGCTGGGAATCGAACCTGGGTTGGCCGCGGGCAAGGCAAACGCCCTACCCGCTGTGCTATTGCTCCAGCCCCTAAATATTTGCTTATTTATCTATTTATTGGGCTTTGGGGGGCCACACCCAGCAGTGCTAGGAGGGGGGCGGCCTACCGGGGTGCTTGGGGGACCACGCAGTGCTGGGGATGGAACCCAGAACTCTTGCATGTAGGGTTGCTCCCCTCCCTTGGAGATGTCTTACACCCCGCAGCTCTGCCATAGTGTGCGGTTGGCGTCTGGGCTTCGGGGCCTGTTTCTGAGGCCAAGACAGCCTGTCGGTTGGTCCAGCAATGAGCCACCGTTGGTTCCCACTGGGGTCGCCTCATAGGCTTTGGTGCAAAGTTCCACAGTGGTTTCTTCTCCTGTCTCCCAGGAATTAGAGCAGAGCAGGGGGAAAGTCAGTCAGCAGAGCTGGGTCCCTCTGCCGTGAATGCCCCGGGTGCTCTTCCTGTGCAGGGCCAGGACTAGAGATCTGGATTTGGGGTACGTGGGGGGTGGATCGGGGTGGAGGCAAGGTAGCAGTGCATTCCTCTTGGCCTTGTCTCATTTTCACGCTGTTCAGGGACATGCACAATCGTCGTTTTAAGCTCCCAACAGCTACTTGCATGCCGTGCTTAGGTCTGCAAGTGTCTGTGCGGTGCTGAAATGAGACCTGTCTGGTGCCCATCACCCACGAAGCTCTGCATGTCCATTTTGCTTTCACGTGATCCTGCCTGCCAAGCTGGGCTCTGAACTCACTCTCTGTGACGCTTTCTGCACGTTTCCTGCCTTCTCTGAGTTTTTGGCTTCCTCGGTGAATCAGTGCCTTCAGTGCCAGGATCTGCAAGTCCACAATGAGTCACTGATGGGGGCATGTGCCACCTCGGTGGCTGACCCAAGCATTGTGGAAAGAGGTGCTTCAGCCCCAAATGTGTAGAAGATGAAGGAGTCAGTACGGCAAGGAAGAGATCAAAGATGCTCGTAGCCTGATTCCACAAAGCGGGACATGCTAACAGGGTTCAATAAATGAGTGGGACTTGTGTAGGACAGGCAGTTGTGTAACTATGAAAAGTTGGGGGGGTTGCTTGTTTGGGGGCAATACCTGGGTTTTTCGGGGCTTACTCCTGGTTCTGTACTCAAGGATCACTCCTGGCAGGCTTATGGAACCACATGGAATGCCGGGGAATGAACCCAGGCTAGACACATGCAAAGCAAGCGCCCTACCCACTGTACTATCGCTCTGGCCCCCTTTTGTACTGTGTTTTTTGGGGGGTGACACCCAACTTTGCTCAGGGATTACTTCTATCTCTGAGCTTAGGGATCACCGCTGGCCATGGCCTATTCAGGGGACCATATAGGGTCCAGGAGGTTGAACCAGAGTTAGCTACATGCAAGACAAATGCTTTGTTCTCTGCGCTATCACTCCGGCCCCACCATGAAATATATTTAATGTGTTGGATAAACATTCATGAGACACAACATTCATCCCTGGTAAATAAAAGAAACAGACTACAAATAATACACACAGTGCATTTCCAGTTTTGAAAAATCAAATGCATATATAATCATATATATAATTATCTGACATAATTATATATAATTTTATATGATACAATCATATAATCAAATGTATGCATACATATACTTTGCTGCTGTATTTTTAGGGCCACACAGGGAGTTTTCAGGGCTTACTCCTGGCTCTGTGTTCTGGGATCACTCCTGGAGTAGCGTGGAGGACCATATATGATGCCAGGAATGGGACCTGGGTCAGCTTTCTGTAAGACAAGTGCCTTAGCCCCTGTACTGTGTCTCTAACTCCTGTATACATACTATTTTGGGGAGGGTTACACCCGGCAATGCACAGGGGTTACTCCTGGCTTTGTGCTCAGGAATTACTCCTGGCAGTGCTCGGGGGACCATATAGGATGCTGGGAATTGAACCCGAGTCGACCATGTGCAAGGCAAATGCCCTGTCTACTGTACTATCGCTCCAGCCCCATACATACTATTTTTAAAGACAAATAAATAAATAAAAGTAATGAATTCTATGAAAACAAACAAAGATGATAAAGCCACATTAAAATGTTGATATTGGTGTGTCTAGATTAAGTGTGACTTTAGAAGTTATTTCCTGGGCCGGAGGAAATCATGCAGTGACCGAACCCTTCCAGACACCATCCCTGAGCTCGGAGCCACTTCCTAAGTGCTGCTGAGTGTGGCATAAGAACAGAAAATCAAACAAGACATTCTTTTCCTTGCACTTATTTGTACTTCCCATATTTTCTACCAGGAAGACGCATCACTTTAAACACTCATTAATTAGTTGGGGGCACTTTCCGGACAGCCTCAGTCAGTGGTGATGCAAGGGTTCAAGGGTTCTGTGCTCAGGCTCAAAAGACTCAGGCCCACAGTGGGATGTTTGCTCCACCAGATCCTCTCGGCCTGGCCTGGGCCTCGCCCCCCCAACCCCCTGCCCTGGGCATCTGGGTGTGGCATTTCTTAATCCCACCTTCCTTGGGCGCTATCTGGCGCCCTGCATTCCTGCTGCTCGGGGGTTTGGGGGCGTGTGTATCTGGGACTGCTCCTACTTTCTGGCTGGCCTCTCCAGACGATGTTCTAGAAGTGGTGCATCTTTTTGTTTGTTTGTTTTGTTTTGCTTTGCTTTTTTTGGTCATACCCAGTGATCCTCAGGGGTTACTACTGCTCGGGGGCTTGGGAGCGTGTGCATCTGGGACTGCTCCTACTTTCTGGTTGGCCTCTCCAGACGATGTTCTAGAAGTGATGCATCTTTTTTGTTTGTTTGTTTGTTTGTTTTCTTGTTCTGTTTTGTTTTGCTTTGCTTTTTTGGGTCATACCCAGCGATCCTAAGGGGTTACTCCTGGCTCTGCACTCTGGAATCACTCCTGGCTGTGCTTGGGGAACCATATGGGATGCCGGGGATCGAACCCAGGTTGGCCACGTGCAAGGCAAACGCCCTGCCTGCTGTACTATCACTCCGGCCCTGAAGTGGTGTGTTGTTTTGCTCATCCAGGCCCAGGCTTAACCAATCCCAAGGGGAGGAGATGGGGCAGAGTCTCCAGGAGGCAGGGGGCAGGGGCTTTCTTCCGACTAGAACTCTTGTTCCTCTTGTAGTTTAAGCCCCAGGACTTCCGTAGGGGAAAGTCAACCTTGCTCTCCCGGGCCATCCCATCATGTGTGCAATCCACATCTCTCTTCCTTTCTGGCCCCTTTGTGCTCGGAATTACGTAAGGAGAAACCAGAGAAGATGAAATTAAATTCACATGTAAAACAACGGCGCAGGGAGAAGAGAAGTGGCCTGGGAAAATGGTTGTCTAAATCCTGTGGACTTAATTGGGAAGCGGAGCAGAGAGCGCGTGAAGGAAGGATTAAGGCGCTCAGCAGAGACCGTCTACTGGGTGGCAGGACCCTGCCTGGGCCGGGAGGGGGGCGGCCTTGCTACAGGAGGGGCCCCGGGACCGGGAAATCTAGAAGCAGCCCCCGCCAGAGAGCAGCCCGCCCAAGCGTGTGATTTAATTTCATCTCGAACCACCCAAAGCCGCGCTTGAATATTAGGTTCCACTGAACGGCTTTGTTTGTGGAATGCTTGTCTTCATCCATGAAAGAGGAAGAAAATTACAAAGGCCAAAAGTAATTACATTTTAAATAAACTTAAGCCACCAATTCGAAAATGGGTCTCCTCCATTTCCACACAAGGTATTATCAATACCCGAGGATTCCCGCCCCACTTCCTCATCGGCCCCATGAACGATGAAGCCATCGCTGGGTTTCTTAAAACGGAGGGGTGCATGGAGCTCGGATTCTCAAAACACAACAGCATCCTACATCAAAACAAAAACGCGCGTGCATTCAACGTCTCAGGGAAACGGTGTTTGTTATTTGTGAACTTCAGAGTGTGAATCTGGACCGTCACATCCTAAGTAGGACTTGCGTGAAATACACAAAATAGCCCCCTACCTCCAAGCCTGTGGGGTCCAGAGGCAGCTCGGATCCTCACGAAGCAGCCCCTCGTCTGTCCCGAGAGAGGACAATGCCTCCTTATGCCAGGAATGCAGGACCGGACTTTCGATCTTGCTACCCTAGAGCTCCAACGTTCCCTTCTTGGAGAAATAAACAAAGGGGACCGTGGCGGGCAGAAACAGGGAGGCGTCTTTATTGTGGCATAATGAATGAGACGCCCAGCGAGCAGAGGATTCCCCGGGAAAGAGTCACCCCAGGGGTCCCACTTAATAGTAAATTATTGCTTTAGTGTACTAGTAAATTGTACCCCGGAGACCCAAAGGAATTATGAAAAACTGCCTGATTTACTTTTGCAAAGTGATTTACACACTGGGGTGTAATCTGCCCCAATAAATCTGGAGCCTGCACAGAACCAGCCCCTCCTTAGGTGAAGCAGAGAAAGAGCATCTCAGGGACAGCCCTGCCCACCGCCACGGCCATGGCCTGGGAGAACAAACTCGGGCCATGGGGCCAGAGGCGGGGTCCCAGTGCGGCCCCTCTCAGGCCCTCCTGGCGCTGCTCTTCAGGTTGGCTTGTGCTCAGGGCGTTTGCAAAGGACTCGAGGCTCTCACGTCACGGGGGAGGAGGAAGCCCTGTGGGGTCCCCATGCCGCCGGCTGCCTGCTTCCTTCTGGCTCTGCCGCAGGGCCCTCGTCGGAAGGTGACTGTCTTCATGGCTTCGGATCTGGAAATGCCAGCTGAAGGGATTTCAAATGAGGTCTGAGCTCTGTGACTTCAAGTTGTGAATCTGAGCTTGCAAAAGAGCCCCCCAGAGTGCAGTTGCTGGTGGGCGGCTGCCGGCCGCGCTGAAAGCAGGCTCCCTTCAAAGCAATTTACACATTTGAAGGAAGCATACTTCTGTAATTGATCCTCCAAGGCTCAGTGTTCTCTCTCTCTCTCTCTCTCTCTCTCTCTCTCTCTCTCTCTCTCTCTCTCTCTTTCTCTCTCTCTCGGCAGTGCTCAGGAATCAGTCCTGGTGGGCTCAGGGAACCTTATAAGATGACGAGATTGAACCCAGGTTGGTCTCGTGCAAGGCAAATGCCCTCGCCACTGTATTATCACTCTGGCCCTGAGCTCATTTTCCTCATCAATAGTGCATCTCTTGAAACAAAACCGGGCAATCAGGAGCTGCATGGACAGGCTGTCCCTATTTGATAGGACTAGTTGGCACTGAAGACAAGCTGCCAGGAAGCTCAGCAGGACAGACCAAGCGTCTCGATGAGAGTCAATCGCCATACAACTCGGGTCAGCAAGGTCACGCACACCTCAGCCTGCTCCACGACTTCTCTTCTGTTAAAAGAATTATGGTTGGGGGCTGGAGCGATAGCACATCGGTAGGGCGCTTGCCTTGCATGCAGCCAACATGGCAGACCCGAGTTCGATTCCTCCGCCCCTCTCGGAGAGCCCGGCAAGCTACCGAGAGTTTCTCGCCTGCACGGCAAAGACTGGCAAGCTGCCCGTGATGTATTCGATATGCCAAACACAGTAACAACAAGTCTCACGATGGAGATGTTACTGGGCCCACTCGAGCAAATCGATGAATAACGGGAGGACCATGACCGTGAACATGATTATAACAGTATTGACATTTATGAGATCCACATGCAGTTACCCCACCAATCCGAGTGCCCAGGATCATCCACCATGTCCCGATGTCGCCCTGGCCCTGTTTTCATTCCTTTCGCCCTTCCCCGACCTCCACAGCTCCATAATCCGGAATGAAGACTTTGTCGTTGTTTATGACCGTCTGGTCCCTTGTTTTGTTTCTCAATGTTCCACAGGTGAGTGAGTCCTTTGGCTGTCCTTCTCCATCTGACTCTCATCCATTTGAGTTCCAGTTCCATTCACATGACAGTGAACTGCATGCAGCATCTCTGTTTACACCTGCATAGCAATCCATTCTGTGGCGAGACTACAGCTTCTTTTTCATTTCTTTTTGAAATTTTGATTTGGGTGGCTATACGCAGTGGTTCTCGGGGGTCACTCCTGGTGATGCCCAGGGGACATGTGCGGTACTGGAGATCCAACTCAGATCGAGTGGGACAGCACCCTGTTTCTGCACTCTCTCTCTCTCTCAGGCCCTATACCACAACTTCTTGGTCCACTGCCATCTATCATGAATATTTGGCCTGTCTCCATGTCCTGGCTATTAGACTAAGTGCTGCGATGAACAGAGGAATGCATATTTCTTTTTGAATTTATGTTTTTGTGTTTGGGGAGTCAATGCCAAAAAAAGAGGAATCACTGAGTTGCGTGAGAATTCTATTCTAGCTTTGGGGGTAAATATCCGTATCTCAGAGGCTGAGCCAGATAATAGCAGGAGTGTCAGGTTTAACACACAGACAGACACACACACACACACACACACACACACACACACCACCACACCACACCACACCACAGAGTCTGGACCACATATCTTGCATATATGTCGCCTTGACTTTGGTCTCAGCACTGCCTGGCCCCCAAAGCACTGTACTTCTACCCCCTCAAAAAACAACATCAGTAGAAAATGTGGCTTGTTGGAGCCTTCACAATCATGCCTGCGTCTGTCCACCATGTCAGTGGTATAGCATTCTGGTGCAAATGCTTAAGATTCACTGGTCCTGGGATTGTAGACATCAACCGGATGTTGAGACAAGTTGTAGAGGAATAAAATGCACTTTAAACCCTGGGTGCAATTGAATATGGACTGCGTTTAGAAGGAACCCCAGGGAGCTGTGCTAATTTTCTTTGGGATGCTGATGGAAGCGCTTTGGGGGAGGTGTTTGTCTAAGCGTTGGGGCTTCCTGTGAGGTAAAACTCACGTCCAGCTCAGCACACCCGCAGCAAGGACCAGGAAGAAACTGGGCCGAACAGGCTGCAGCATCCCTGTGGGACAGGCCCCTACTGAGCAGCGCCCCTGAGCTGCCTCCTCACCTTTGTTCCTGGCCGTCTGTTGAGATCAGGAATTCTGATGCTCTGATTCATACCTGGCAGCAGAATTACTGGAACGCCAGAGAACCAGAGATGCAACTTTAGGTGCCAGACACGCACAAAGCCACCTTGGGAAACGAGCGATCTAAAGAGTCGCTCTCTGGGCAGACACACAGCTGCCCTTGTTTCCTCTCTCTTTGGTAGCCGTGCAGTGCTCAGGGCTTACTCCTGCCTCTGTGCTCACGAGGTCCTCGGGGAGGGACTCAGGGGACCCTATGCAAGGCCTGGAATTGAACTGAAGTCGGCGGCGTGCCAGGCAAGCACCTTCTCCCCTGTGCTCTCTCTGGCCTTGCGGGGTTCGTTTTCTCACCTCCAGTCCAAAGGCACCTCCCTCCTATTTTTGAGCACAGCAGGAAATCAGGTGAATGTGGGTGAGCGCCAAGCCCAGATCCGGAAGTCTCAAAACTGTCTCCTGGTTCCAGAGACCATTTCCACGGGAAACCAAGGACATCTCCTCTTTCTCTTTGGAAGATGGCACCGGGGCAGGAGGGAGTGTCACCTGCAGAGCATTTCTTCACTGGCTACGGCCACTCCACGTCAGCCTGGCCTGCTGGCCTCAGGCCTCTCCTGAGCTATCCTTTTCTGCTTATGTCCCCCTGAGTGAGGCTTGGGGATCACCCCGAGGAGAAAGAACTGCGTTTACCACACAAGAATAGCCGAGATAAGTACCAGGAGGTTTACTCCATGGTTTGGAGGCCAGTCACACAGGCTAGGGGAAAAGGCAGCTCAGATAGAGAAGAGAGCACCAAATAAAGGGTGTTGGGAGGATCCTCCCAGGATGGGAGAAGCATGCTGAAAGGAGACTATAGACCGAATATAATTGCCACTCAGTGCCTCTCTTGCAAACCACAGGACCCAAAAGGAGAGAGAGAGAGAGAGAGAACAAAAGGGAATGCCCTGCCACAGAGGCAGGGGTGGGATGAGGGGGGATGGGGGTTGGGAGGGATACTGGGACCCGTGGTGGTAGAGAATGGGCACTGGTAGAGGGATGGGTACTTAATCATTGTATAATTGAAACCCAAGCACAAAAATTTGTAATTCTACAACTGTACCTCTTGGTTTGTCACTAATAAAAATAAATTTAAAAAAATTAAAAGAACTGCGTTTACTCTACTGCAGCTTGGAAAGCCACAGTCAAACTTTGGGTGTGAGCAGCCGCCAGGGGTTGGAGGGCGTCTACTGGGATGGAGATTTGAAAGCCCTGCCCTGCTCTGGAGGAGATGTCCCGTGAGTGTAGATAAACACCCTCAGGGACACCACGTTGGACCTCGGGTTCCTGAGTGGCCTCAGAAGGTCGCCACGCACACAGGCTTGTTGGCGACAACTTAGCTGAGTTTCTAAAATTGTAATAAGTTATTATTAATCATTTCTAAGTATTATTCTATTGAAAATACTGTATCGCTGTATCACTGTCATCCTGTTGTTCATTGATTTCCTTGAGCAGGCCCCAGTAATGTCTCCTTCGTCCTAGCCCTGACATTTTAGAAAGTGCCACATTCGAGACTCTTTCAGGCTCAGGAGAATGAGATCCATCATTGTTACTGGTTTTTGGATATTGAATACGCCATGGGGAGTTTGCCACACTCTGCCATGTGGGCAGGATACTCTCCGTAGCCTGCCGGGTTCTCCAAGAGTAAGAACTAGATAATAAGACGTCACGCGACCCAGTACCAATCTGAGCAGGCTTGGAGATCTTAGCCCCGGGTCCTGCATGCCTGTGTTCCTCTGCCGGTTCCTTCATGCGTGAGGCTCGTCTGAACGTGTGGAGAGTGGTCTTAAGCATGGCTGTGGCTGGTTCTGGAGGTCTTTGGCTGCCGGGGCTCTGCTCGGGGTGGGGAGGGAAAACTGAAAATTATTGAAAATCAATAATATCCGGTAAATACTGGTTGTTTCTTTGGCCCGGGGGGGAGGGAGGTGTTTGGGCCATATCTAATTGTGCTCAGCGCTTACTCCTGGCTCAGTGCTCAGGGACTCCTCCTGCAGGGATAAAGGGCCATCCAGGGGATCGAAGATGGAATTGGTGTTGACCACATGCAAGGCAAGCGCCCTATTCATTAGAACATCACTCCAATCTATTAGTTGTTTTGTTTCTCCTTTTTCCCTCTCTCCTTTTCTTTTTTCTTTTTCTTTTCTTTTTTTTTTTTTTAAATATTGGCTAACTTTGTGCACCAGGGGGCATTTTTTTAAACCTTTCATGTTGTAAAGCAATTTTGTCTATTTTCCCAGAATTTCTCCAGTTGTTTTCCTCTTTTCTCCCTCCCCTTTATTTGTAATTTATTTTCATCTAGCTCGTCTGGCTTTGTGTTGGTTTGTTAGGGCCAATTTGGAAACAAACAAAATGTCCAATTATAGGCGTTGAGTTGGAAACGACTCAAAATCCAGCCCTCACGGACTGTTTTAAAATTCATAAAAAGGTGTTTTATGTTATGCACGAAATCTTTACAACTGTGAACTGGTAATTTGTAACATTCAATTTGCCTGATTCTAAAATTCGTGACCATGTTGGCAGATGAACCGAGCAGCTTAAAAATAAGTTAGAGGGGCCCAGGGGGTAGCTCAGAGGTCCGGGCGGATGCAAGGTGACCTCAACTGGATCCCCAGAGCCAAGTGGCCCCCCAAGGATCACTGGGTGTAGCCCAGATGTGTCTGCGCACCTGCATGGTAACCCGGGGGGCCCCCCCGACCACAGGGTCCAGCGCTGCTCCACCCTCAGGTCAGGCCTGAACACTGGTCGCGGGCCTGGTTGAAGAGTGTCACCTGCAGTGGCCTGAGACCCTGAGCACTACTGGGAACCCCACAGATAAATGAATAAAATAAAAAATATTTAACCCTTAAAAAAAACACCTAAAAAATCCAGATGAATTTTTTTTTAATGCCATGACCTCTGGCTGAAGACCATTTTCCTTTATTTTCCCCAAGCGGGCTGGTGTTGATTGCATCCAAAGTAGGCACGTGCACGCCAAGAGAAACCATTAACCAGAAATCCTACTCGCCCAGTGAGGCGGGTGCGGTCAGGTTGAGGCCTGAGCCCCAGGGCTGCGGGTGACAAGGAAAGGGGTACATGAAAGGAGGGGGTGGCGTTGCAGAACCACGCAGGGTCCAAGTCCTGCTCGCACCAGAGTGCACCCAGGGCAGGGATCGGGGGGGTGGGGGGGCTCAAGGGGGCTCAGGTTCCTGAGAGTGCCACGTGCCTTGCTCGACCCCTCTGAGCTCTCTCCCCGGGCCCAGTTTTGACACTGGCGAACAAGGGCGCATCCCAGAGATGGAATATCAACCGACATCTGACTTCACTGCGACTTTCTCACCTTCACGCCAAGCAGACAGCAGTACGGCGGGAGAGAAAGTTCCAGAGGGACTTGGAGGGACTGGGAGTAGAAACTGGGAGAGCGGAGAGGCCTCCTCCTCCCGCCAGGAAGGGCAGGCTCTGGGGGTGCTCATTGGCAGGCGGGGTGCAGGGGGCAGTGACCCAGGCTGAGGGAACGTTCCTGGCCGTGGGGGGTCTGGCTGGAGGCCGGGCGGGCTCTGCTGCTGAGAGAACTTGGTCTCTGTCCACCTCTCATGGCTGGCCGCCCCCTGGACCGGCCTTCCTCAGTGTGGTCAGCTCCGCTCCCTGTGGGGTTATCCCCAAAGGTGTGGGCTGTCCCGAGCAGACAGCACTTTCCAGAGGGGGACCCAGGGACGGGCTCGATCGCTTCCAGGGGTTCAGGCCAGGAGTTCAGTCACATCTGCCTGGCTGTCTGTCTGTGTCTTTGTCTGTATATCTATCCATATATCTCTCCGTCTATCTGTCCTGTATATCGCCAGAGACACAAAGTTGTGTGCCCCGAGGATTGGCACGTGACCATTCACAGTCACTTTCTTTTATTTATTATTATTACTATTTGCTTTTGGGGGAGCAATAGCACAGCGGGTAGGGTGTTTGCCTTGCATGCGCCGACCTGGCTGATCCGGGTTCGATTCCTCCTCCCCTCTCTGAGAGCCCGGCAAGCGACCGAGAGTATCCCGCCCGCACGGCAAAGCCTGGCAAGCTACCTCAAGACTCAGAGACTATAAAAACCAGTTCCTGGAACCGCGTGGCCACATTCGCGGCTGCGTGACATCTTATTATGACATCTTATTATCTCATTCCTACTTTGGACAAACTGGCAGGCTACCGAATGTAGCCTGCCCACACGGCAGAGTCTGGCAAACTCCCCGTGACGTACCCAATATGCCAAATACCAGTGACAATGATGGGTCTCATTCTCCTAAAGAGCCTTGAATATAATCTCAGGGCTAGGATGAAGGAGACGTTACTGGGGCCGGCTCGAGGCAATCGACGAATAACAGCTACCTGTGACATATTCAATATGCCAAACATAGTAACAAGTCTCACAATGGAAACGTTATTGGGCCCGCGCGAGCAAATCAATAAACAATGGGAGGACAGTGCTACAGTGCAGTGCTAGCCAGCGATGCTCAGGGGTTCCTGCTGGCTCTGCACTCAGGAATTACTCCTGGCAGTGCTTGGGGACCATATGGGATGCTGGGGATTGAATCCAGGTTGTCCACATGCAAGGCAAAGGCCCTACCTACTGTACTATCACTCTGGCCCAGTGACTTTCTTTTGGAATAGACAAAACCTGGAAACAACTCAAATGGTCATCAGCCGAAGATTGCCTGCATGACTTCTCATTCACTCATACTGTAAAATTCTATTCAATAATAATTATTTTTTAAAAGAACAAACTTCTGGCCTGGGCTCAATAGAGGTGAATGTACCACAGAGCCAGGCCCCCACGCAAATCTCACATGTCCTCTGCCATGCAGTGCCCAGCAGGGTGGTCAGGTGATTTCCAGAGCCAGGGCAAGTTCCGCTCACTGGCTGTGAACCTGGGATGTGCACGGCCCAGTTTCCGTCCCCAACAACACACGGCATGGAGGTGGGGTCCCCACACTGTTGGCGAGACCCCGACATGAAGAACACAAGAGGGCTGGTTCCAGTGGGGAGAGGAGGTGGGGTGAGGCCCCGGGAAACACTGTGGAAGAACCGGAGGTTGCGGGCTCTCCTGAGAGGTCGTGTCATGGGTCCAAATCACTGTCAGAACTTATAGGGCAGGGGTGGAGGGGCGCGAGAGGGAGGAGGCTCTTTTCTTGCATGCAGTAGACCTGGGTCCGACCCCCAGCCCTCATATCGTCCCCCAGGCACCACCAGGAGGGATCCCTGAGTGTAGAGCCAGGAGCAGACCCTTAGCATTGCCGGTGTGCCCCCCCCCCCAAGCAAACCCACTGGGCTGAACCCTGAGAATCTATCCATTTTGCTGTGTTGGTTACACTCACAAACGTAGCAGAACGGCGGCCAGTGGGTGTTTTGGCCTGAGGATGACTAGACTGGTCCTGGCCTCGCTCAGAGTCTGGGATGCAGAGACACAGACAGACCTTGGAAGACGCAGATCCGGAAGGACAGCCAATGACGTGGCCCCACCTCCCAGAGGGGCTATGTGTGCTTTGCTGGTGGGCCATACAAGTGGGGGACAGCAAAAGCATAGGAATGGAGAGCAGATGAGCCATAAAGTGGGGTCAGGAAGTTGGGGGGACGCTGGGCCCTAGACGTGCGGGGGCAGGTGGGCCTTGCATCCTTGGGAACCTGGAGACGAGCGTGAAGAAAGTGGTCCCCCCTCGAACCCACCACCCTTCCTGTGGGCTTGTCCATGGGGACAAGCGGCTGTCCTCTGCACTCTGTGTCCTTCCTTCCAGTGGGGGAGGGGAGCCACACATGTTCCCGTCCCCATCCACTCACCCCACGGGCACAGCAAAGCACCTCATCCTTTGCCTTTCCTCTCCCAACCCCCCTCCATGGGCCATGAGCCCCATCCTCACAAAGGGGATTCCCCGCCCCCTGTGTTTGTCTGACAAGCACTTCTCCAAGAGGGCCCTGAAGGAAGGATCCGGGTCGGGTGAGTCACCCCGCAGGGCCCCGGGAGGGAAGGATGGAGGTGGAGGTCCCCCTCTTCGGCCTGTCCAGTCGGCGCTCGGCCCTTGGCCCTGGGATGTGCTCTGCTGTTTTCCTTTGATAGAACTTGCTGATAACTGTGGAGTTTGGCAGCAGCCTGGAGGGCGTGAGGGCCTTGCTGGAATCGCCAGGGGCTCCCTGGAGGAGAGTGGCCGTAACTCATCACGGCTTTGCCCTCCCCGCGGCCCCACCAGAGAGCTGGAATCAGATCGGAGTCACAGCGTCCATCACCCCCAGCCCTCTCTCTCTCTGCCCATCCTTCCCCCGGTCCTGACTCACATCCCGCCCTCCCCCCCCACCCCCAGATGCCTGCATATGTGCTTGCCAAGGACTCCAAGCAAACACCAGCCTTGGGCATTTTGGCCTTGACCTCCCCGGAACCCCCCTTCATGGAGGCTCCTGACACCCCCTTCCTAGTGAATGCAGCCCTAGGGAGGGTTTCAACTTGGTCCTCTCTTCCACTGACTGATTCAAAGCCGGGCACTTGTGGGGCTGGGGTGATAGCACAGCAGGTAGGGCATTTGCCTTGCATGTGGCCAACCCGGGTTTGATTCCCAGCATCCCATCTGGTCCCCGGAGCACCGCCAGGAGTGATTCCTGAGTGCGAAGTCAGGAGTAACCCCTGAGCACCGCTGGGTGTGACCCCCCCCTGCAAAAAAAAGCCGGGCACATGGACTTTTCCTGCTCATGCACCTGATTTTTTAGTTCCTTCTGTCACCCTCCTGTCCCTCTGCTGGGTGGCCTGGGCTGGACACTGGGCTCACTTCCGCTCTTCCTGCCTCTGCTCAACCCCGTCCACCCCATCACTCACCTGGCCAATGTTCTTGTCTCCCTCTGCTCTGCCTGACGCTCGCCATTCCCTGGAGGGGACATGAGGCCGGGCAAGCGTCACCGTGTTCTCTCTGGACCGCACGCTGAGGCATAGACATCATATTGTGTCATGCGTGACCTCGGTGTTTGTAGACGAAGCCCAGGAACATGGCTGAGAGGTGGAGCCACACCGAAGCCCGAATCACCAGGACAGGTGGCTGGCAGGAAGGGCTGGGAGGAAGAGACCAGTGAGGTTCACCTGAGGGCTTCCGGCCACTGGAGCCCGGGGGACCCTCCGTTGCCCCCCCCCCCACGGCACTCAAGAGCCAAAGTTTCTCCTTCCCAATGCTGTTGTCTTGTCCTTGTCTAGGCTGGTGTAGATCTCCTCCTCCTCCTCCTCCTCCTCCTCCTCCTCCTCCTCTTCCTCTGAGAAATGATGTTTCCTGGCTTCAGTCTGGATTCTCCCCAGCACGGTGCCTCTTTTCTGGCTTTATTCTGTTTCTCTCCTTACTGGAGTCACGTGGCGTTACACGTTGCACAGGTGCTGGGTGTTGGAAAGCAGCCCACGTCCACACTACCTTTAACTGACAGTGACAAGCACTTTTGGGACTCACAAGGAAATGCTTGGAAGGTTCTAGGGCCATGCCCTGTGATTCACAGCCAGATGGCTGGGTGGTTCAGTGGTGGGGGTCCATGATGCCATGCTTGGAGGCCTCAGTTGTATGGGAGACCATGTGGTATTTGGGGACAAATTCGAGTCCCTGTGCATGCAAGGATGAGCTCTGTCCCTGGCTTTCGTGGGCGCTGTTTTGGG
Organism: Sorex fumeus; assembly: GCF_029834395.1. Taxonomy (NCBI): domain Eukaryota; kingdom Metazoa; phylum Chordata; class Mammalia; order Eulipotyphla; family Soricidae; genus Sorex; species Sorex fumeus. The sequence continues at coordinate 3,662,598 of NW_026606208.1, forward strand.
CAGGAGCATTCCCAAGAAGCGTTGGGAAGATCAGGAACTCTCCTGGTGGTTCTTGGCCAATCAGCCTGGTGATTCAGTGCTAAGGGCTGAGGTTATGGTGATGCTCGGGGTCCTTCCGTGCTCGGGGTCCCCGGGCCACCCAGCAGTGCTTGGGGGCCTCCAGGGACAGACCCATCCATGTTTGGGGGACCCTAGGGTGCAGAAGGTGGAAACGGGACCAGCCTTGAGCAAGGCCAGCACTTAACCCCTGCACTCGCTCTCCGCTCTCGACGGGTACTTTTTAACAGGATCCATTCTGTTCTGGGAATGCCTTTCTCTGCACTTTATTTATTCTGAAGACAAAAGGAATGCTTCCCTTTAAACATCAGTTTCTCTGGGACCTGTAATTGTTCACTTATAAACCTTTAATTACTTGCTAGGGTTTAGAGCAGGGTCAGAGAGAAATTTTAAAGTGCCATCGTATAACTGTCAGTGTGGTTCAATCAAAAATGTAAATGAGTATCTCAGGGACGTCAAAGAAAAACCATTATTTGATTTTCCTGACACTTTGAAGTCAAAAGTACAAAGGCCCCATTAAAAAATAAACAAGTTAGATGGGTTTAGATACCAGTGAATAAATTACTTGTCAGCTGCAGCAAGTAATCACTCACGGGAACCTCAGAGCCCGGGAAACAGCAACCAGCTTTCCATCCCTGGCCCAGAAACGGCCTCTGAGAATTGGACTCCCAGAGAGTTTTGTTCTAAGCCTTTCTGGGTGCTCACATTGGAAAAACGCACTCTACAATTCATGTGTCTGCGTTCAACTCTGGAATTAATTAATGAAAGACTCACTCCATTGCCACGAGTGAGGTGGAAAATCCAACGTAAAGCGGTCCTCATTCATGAAGCTGGACTCTGAAGTCTTTGTGGCAGACCTGTTTCTGAAAAGGGCCACAAAGAAAGCTCAGTGGGCTGAGCACAGGCTTTGCATTTGGGGGGTTGAGGGGATCTTGGTTTGATGTTGGGCACTGCACAGCTCTCTGAGCACCCTGACAACAACCCCCAAGCCCCCAGCAGGGTGTGACCCGAAAGCCAAAGAAGAAGACAGTGGTTCCGTCCCCTCCTTCCACTCAGCCCAGCTTAGATCCAAATCTCTTCTGGCGAGCGTGAAGAGAAGCATCGGAGAAGCATCCGTTGGCCTGGCAGTGTGCAGTGTGTCGCTGTGTGGCCTCGGAGAGACAGATTCATGGGGATGAAAATGGCAACGGCCAGAGAAAACACACCCACTATTTTTTAAGCCTTAAAAGCATGATAAATGAATCATCTTGGCTTTTATTTTTATTTCATAAGAATAAAGTGCGGTACAATTTTTTTTTGTTTTGGGCCACACCCAAATAAGTACTCAAGGCTTATTCCTGGCTCGCTCAGAAATCACTCCTGGCAGGGCTCAGGGGTCCATATGGGGTGAGAGGGATCGAACCCCCCGGTAGTCTGTGTGCAGAGTTTCCCAGCTGCCCAGCTCCCGTGAAGGTCCCAGCCCACTTCATGTTACTATTTGGCATTTTAAAAAAAATCTTCATGAATACCGTACAGTACTGCTTTGTCTTATTTTTTGATACTTAAAATATAAAAGCTCAAGATACAGTGACGGTAGAACTTTATAGAATATGAATGGCAGAATTCTATTTTTATAATTTATAAATAAGAGAAAAACCCGTAATAAAGTCATTTGAATTTTGTCTTTAGAAAGTTGCTTTTTATCACCTTTTCCTTACGTGTGTGTGTGTGTGTGTGTGTGTGTGTGTGTGTGTGACATCCAGCAGTGCTCAGTTAATCATGTGGTGTCAGGATCAATTTTGGATCTCTAATTGCAAAGCTTGTGTCCCTGCCCATTGAGCTATCTCTCTGGCCCTTTCCTACTTTTGTAGGCTCTTTACAAAATATATATTCCTGATTAAAAAAATTTATATCCATTCCTTTGCAACGTCCTACAAATACCTTTTCCAAGAATGGTTCTTTTGTTTCTTCTTATCTCTAACTTTGACCCCATGTTGCTCTAAAGGTGTTCTTGGGAGCCAGAGGGCGCCCTGAGAGGCTGCCTGGCATGCCTGAGACCCCCCACCCACCCCGACCCCAGCACAGCAGCTGTCACTCGAGAGGGAGTCACATAAATGTTTTCAGTTCTGAGGGATTTGTATGACAATCACTATTGTGACCAGCAGTGATTTCCATTCTGACAGCTTTGAAGACAGTGGGGCTCTCACCCCAAGTTTGGGGGTGACCAGAAAAGGTCTTAGTGAAAGGAACACCAGGACACAGCCACCTCCTTGGCAGCCCTCAGCCGTGTGGCAGAGCCCTCTGATGAGGAAGATTCAGTATTATTTTTTTTATTTTTTTAATTTTTATTAGTGAAACACCATGAGGTACAGTTGTAGACTTACAAATTTTGTGCTTGGGTTTCAATTATACAATGGTCAAATACCCATACCTCCACCAGTGCCCATTTCCCACCACCACGGATCCCAGTATTCCTCCCACCCTCCAGCCCCCCTCCCACCCTGCCTCTGTGGCAAGGCATTCCCTTTTGTTCTCTCTCTCCTATTGGGTGTTGTGGTTTGCAAAAGAGGCATTGAGTGGCAATCATGTTCGGTCTAGAGTCTACTTTCAGCATGCTTCTCCCATCCTGGGAGGATCCTCCCAATACCACGATTTAGGATCCAGCAGCTGGCCTTGGTCTCGGCTCCCTCTGTTTCCTCTACCTTATAGAAATGAGGTTAAAACAGAGTCTCCTCCGGAGACACATGGGCCAGGAATATTGTCCCCCCAGTTGGAAGCCTGTCTCATGAGCTGGGGGAGAAGGCAGCTGGGATAGAGAAGGGGTCACGAAGTCAATGATGGTTGGAGGGATCATTAGGGCTGGGAGATGTGTACTGAAAGTTGATAAAGGATGAAACGTGATAACCTCTCAGTATCTATATTACAAACCATAATGCCCAAGGTAGAGAGAGAATATGGGGAAAATTGTCTGCCATGGAGGCAGGGGGAGGGACAGAAAGGGGGTACACTGGGGACATTGGTGGTGGGGAATGTGCACTGGTGGAGGGATGGGTGTTTGATCATTGTATGATTGAAACTCAAACATGAAAGCTTGTAACTGTATCTCATGGTGATTCAATAAAAAAGAAAAAAGAACAAAACATACTTTTATAGCCCTAACAGAAAAACAGAGTCTCCTTGGGGGGAGCCATCCTCAAAGTGTGGGGGTGGCTCTGGGCAGCCAGGGATCCAGCAGATCCTGCTAGTGTGGGGGCCTTTGTGGGGCAGCCAGGGATCTAGTGAATCCTGCCAGTGTGGGGGCTGGCACGGGGTGGCCGGGAATCCAGTGGATCCTGCCAGTGTGGGCAGGATTCTGGCACAGAGCAGGCAGAGGTGTGGCAAATCCTGCACACATGGGGGACTGGCGGAGAGTAGTTGGGGATCCAGTAGATCTTCACAGTGGGAAGGGGCTGGCACGGGGCAGTGGGTAGATCCATTCAGTTCTCCTCAGGGAAGGTGGGCTGGCACAATGCAGTCCATTGGATCCATTGGATCTTGGCAGATCCCCAGTGAATCGGGTGGTAAACTGGCCTCCTCCCCGCCTGTAGATATTACGGCAGAATGGTCCCTGCTGCGGCCTTTCATTCCTCCAGAATTTATCGGGCACTACTGGCAGAGGGGCATGGTGACCCTTATTCCAGCGAGCAGCCGAACTCTGTCCTGCCCAAGTGACTCATGCTCCCTCACCCGCTCGTGCTCATGCAGCCCCACAGCCGCTCCCTGCGCACCTGTCTGCCCGCACCTTCGCCAGGTCCAGGTCACTGTGTTCAAGTCTGCAGAGATCTGGAGTGTCTCAATCTCTCCCTGCCTCATTGTTGTTGCTCAAAAGAATAGTTTCTTTTCTTTTTTTTCTTTTTGGGTCACACCCGGCGATGCAGAGGGGTTACTCCTGGCTCTGCACTCAGGAATTACTCCTGGTGGTGCTTGGGGGACCACATGGGATGCTGGGAATCGAACCCAGTTTGGCCACGTGCAAGGCAAATGCCCTACCCGCTGTGCTATCACTCCAGCCCGTTTCTTTTCTTAATTTAAATATTCACAGGAGTTTTAGAACAACTTTAGGAACTCCCCAAATTCCGCAGATATTTTGTTTTGAATTTAAACGTATAGGTAATTTAAGTAGAATTGACATTTTTATGTTGTCGAGTCCACTTTCCTTTATTCCAATCTTGTTTATTTCCTTCAGTCAAGTTTTAGAATTTTTTTCATAAAATCCTTAAACATTTTATGTGATCTGTACTCCTTAGGGTCTTTTTTTAAATAGTGACTGCTGCTATTATAAATTGGCTGCTTCTTTCCAATTTTATATTCCAGTTTGTTATTTTTGACACAAAGGCAAACAAACATGGAATTTTGTATGTTGATCTTATAATCCAACATTGTCATGTTCCTTTCATCAGTTCTAGCAGATTATCTGTTGATGCCTACGCATTTTCTCTGAGAATGGTTTTCACTTTCTTTCTAAATATAAGTTTTCCTTTTCTCTCCCTCCTTTTTTCCTTTCCTTCCTCCCTCCCTCGCTCCCTCCTTCTCTCTTTCCTTCCTCCCTTCGTCTCTTCCTTCCTTCCTTCCTTCCTTCCTTCCTTCCTTCCTTCTTTCCTTCCTTCCCTTTTCCCCTTGCTTTTCCTTTCCTTCTTAACTCATTCATCAGTGTTTTCTATATAGCTACCACCTTAGCTATTTCTTGTTTTTACAGGGAATACTTTAAAAGGATGTGATATAATTGCTCTAGGTTTTTATAAAATCCTTTAATTAGATGAACAAATTTACCTTTAACTTCCAGTTTTATTTCATGAGTTTTTCTTTGATATAAGAGTGGCTGCTGAATTTGAGGCATTTGATCTGTTATTGGACTTCTTTGGCATGGAGTATGATTTTGGGGCCACACCTGGTGGTTCTCAGAACATATTTCTCCCTTTGTCTTTGAGTTGCCTCTGTCTGTGCCTGTGAGATCATATAGAGTCAGAACCCAGCTTGGACCTCGGGAATACGAACCCTTTTATTTCTTTAGCATTTTCATTCAGCCCCATTTTATTTCTTTTCAGCTTGTGCATGCAGTACACTTCCATGGATGGGATTCGTAATGTCCCCCTCTTTCTGGAGAAAATCCAAATTAGTGGGCAGAGAATATGGCCGAGAGGGTCAAGCATCTGCCTTGCGTGTGCCAGGCCTTGGGTCTCCTTCCCAGCACTGTGTGTCCCCTGAGTACCGCTGGGTGTGGCCGCCAGAACGGTAAAAACAAATCAAAGTTCATCCTGATCACACCCACAGGGGCAAATCCACAGAAACAGAACCCAGATGGTTTTCAGGGGCCGGGGCAAGGAGGAGCAGCTGCAGAATAGGTGTGGGGCTTCCTTGGTGGGGGCGGGGGGGGTGTCATGAAAACATTTTCTAAGTAGACAGGAGTGGCAATTGCCTGTTATAAATGTACTCACGCCCCGGAGTTTGTTCCCCTAGAAGTGGTGCGCTGCATCTCGTGACTATCACCTCGATAAGAACGATGATTCTGCGCGGCGAAGCGCCAGCTGGAACCAGGGTCTGTGCCGTTGGAGAGGGTGCAGGGTCCCCTCCGAGGTGGCGGCCGTGTCTGCCGTGAGAAATGAACACATAAACAAAACCGTGTCCCTCTCGGAGCCCGCGGCCCTGAGAGACGCTCCGGTAACGATGTGATTTAAAGCCAGAGTCACAGCCCGAACTTGCCAAGGCTCCCTCTGGCCCACTTGGCAAGCGCCGGTCCTGTGGGTGGGAGCAGCCGCCCAGGAGAACGCAGGTGCCCTGTCCAGGAGGAGACCCCCCCTGAGGACCGGGATACAGGGCAATTAGGCAGCGACAGAGCCAGGCAGGCCCCGCTTTGTCAGATCCTCACTCTGTTCTCCCCAGACGGTGGGGGGTAGGGGGGGCTTCGAGAATCCCCCTCCCAGGTTTGGCCAAACACATTCTTCTCACTATGGCCATCCCAAGGGGAGTCTTACGGGACATTTAATCCACACATTTCTGGTTTATTTTCCCCTAGCTCATCAAAACGAGGGTCTGAAAGATGACTTTGATCTCACGGGCCGGTTCATGAGAGACGAGAGGCCGTTTCTCTGCAAACAGCTTGCGGGGCTCTGCTGGGAGTGGGGGCCATTCCCAGCACGACATCTGAGCTTCTTGCCACACACCTGACGGTGGAGACCCACCAGTTCCTAGCCCCCCGCTCAGACAGGCTTCCCTCCTCCTGCCCAATAAAGCCCGTTAATTACCAGCTGAGTAACAAGCACACTAACAGGGGCTGCGCTGTTTCCTTGGGTTTTGGCCAGAACTATGAGGCTTGCTCCGTCAGTGCACGCTTGGGGAAGAAATGGGCATGTGCATATCAAAGAGCCAAATGGAATGATGCGAAGGACCAAACAAAAAGTGCATCACCAGAGGCCAGACCGTTTCCTTCGATTACAGGGTAAATTCACCTGTGCACACCAGCCTTTCTAGCTCTTCCAGAGGCCCTATGCTTGGGAGGGTGAAGGATGATAAAGTGGGGATCAGATTCACTCTCCTTCTACTCTGGTGTTTGCAAGGTTTGATGTCCCAGGTCTAAGTGTGTTATGAAACTCTGATGACCCCACCCACCCACCGCCAAACCCAGCATAAATTAACCCGAGTTTCTTCATGCTGAGGTAACACCGGGAAAGGTACTATCCGGGGGTTATGGTCAAAGTTCTGTGGTTTGTCGGGCATGGAAACCAAGTCAACTTGAGCAGCAAGAAGAAGGTGTTGGAAAGGTGTTGGAAACTCGCCACAGGAAGTGGGCCGTGCCCACATCTTTGGTGGGCACGGTCCACTTCCACTACTTCCAGTACTTTGTATCTTCACCTTGGACGGAGGTGCAAAGGAGAAACTTCATCAACAATTAGGCCTAAGATAAGTTCGTTAAGGTCTTTATTGAAGTGTTGTCCATCCTTGCTTCGGCCTTCAAGGCCCTGATATGGAGTTCATGTGTTCTCAAGGTCCCTGTGATGACTCTTTACATATTAAAGACCATTCAATCCTCTATCCTCATAGAGTTTTCTCTTATTCTTGTGAAGCTGCTTTAGCAGCTTCAAGCACTTTCATCACTGTCACTGTCACTGTCACTGTCCTCCCGTTGTTCATCGATTTGCTCGAACGGGCTCAGTAACATCTCCATTGTGAGACTTGTTGTTATTGTGGTTGACAAATTGAATACATCACGGGTAGCATGCCAGGCTTTGCCGTGCAGGTGAGATACTCTCACTAGTTTTCCGGGATCTCTGAGAGGGGCGGAGGAATCGAAAACACTTAATTATCATTTGCCTACACTGTAGCACTGTCCTCCCATTGTTAATCGATTTGCTTAAGCTGGCCCAGTAATGTCTCCATTGTGACACTTGTTACTGTGTTTGGCATATCAAATACATCACAGGGAGCTTGCCAGGCTCTGCCCTGCGGGCGAGATACTCTCGGTAGCTTGCCGGGCTCTCCGAGAGGGGCGGAGGAATCGAACTCTGGCTCATGTCGGCTGCGTGCAAGGCAAATGCCCTACTGCTGTGCTATCACTCCAGCCCAAGCACTTTCATATAAATAATGATTTCACCCTATAGCACAGCGGGTAGGGCGTTCGCCTTACAAGCGGCCAACATGGCCGACCCGAGTTCGATTCCTCCGCCCCTCTCGGAGAGCCCGGCAAGCTACCGAGAGTATTCGATATGCCAGACACAGTAACAACAAAGTCTCCAATGGAGACGTTACTGGGCCCGCTCGAGCAAATCGACGATCAACGGGAGGGCCTTTACTTTACTTTTCACCCTATCCAAATTCACCTGCACACAATTTAGTCTCCCATGGCCCTCTGCAAAGTGGGTATTTGAGTTCGCACATATACTCAGGCTTGTGCTGGACTCCAGACGTGGCTTCGGAACACAGCAGCATTCGCACCCCTCTTCGCTCAGGTGTGCTTGTGGACTGTACACAAACTATTGCTAAGTCAGCACTGCTCTGTTAAGCCCTGTACAACCAACTTTTTAAAACATAAATGTTGAATGCAATCAATTTAAATTAAAAGGGAACAAGAAGTCATCTTCACTCAAATTATTTTGAATTTTGAACTTACTACTATGGGCTGGAGCGATAGCACAGCGGGTAGGGCGTTCGCCTTACAAGCGGCCAACATGGCCGACCCGAGTTCGATTCCTCCACCCCTCTCGGAGAGCCCGGCAAGCTACCGAGAGTATTCGATATGCCAGACACAGTAACAACAAAGTCTCCAATGGAGACGTTACTGGGCCCGCTCGAGCAAATCGACGATCAACGGGAGGGCCTTTACCTTTACCTTTACCTTACTATGTTAATTGCCTTCTCATCATCAACTGATAGCCATGGATTGTCATTACTCCAAATTATTGATAAGGAAAGGTTCTTCTAAACACTGATGACTTACTTTTGAAAATTCTCTCACGGGGCTGGAGCGATAGCATAGCGGGTAGGGCATTTGCCTTGCACCCGGCCGACCAGGGTTCGATTCCCAGCATCCCATATGGTCCCTTGAGCACCGCCAGGAGTAATTCCTGAGTGCAGAGCCAGGAGTAACCCCTGAGCATCGCCAGATGTGATCCAAAAAGCAAAAAAAAAAAATGCTCTTGAAGTCTTTATTACAGTGCCCAGTAAAGCAGTAACACTATGGATCATTCTGTTCTGTGTGCCTACAGGAGGACACCACCTTGTGAATCCCATCCAGCACCCTGGAGAGATGCTCCCCTAATTCTCCAGCCCCCACTGGGCTCTCTTCCGGTTGGTTCCCTGGGATCTCAGCGTGAGGCTCTCTCATGTGCTCTGCTGCAGCCAGCCTGGACTCCCCCAAACATGTTCTGATGGATACCCCTGGGCTCTTTCCAGGGAAAGTAAGAACTGAGCCCCGAGGCTGGAGATGAAGAAAGGAACAGGCTGAGTGGAGATGATAGAGATGACAGCACATCCAGTCTTGAAGTGACCAAAACATCAGCTTAAAGTAAAGAGAACAATAAAATCCAAGCTTGAACCAATTCCCTCATGACGGTCTCAGGGGTAAGTACCAGCAGACAGATGGAGACAATTCTCTGGCGTGTGAGCAGTGGTGCCAGGCTAAACGCCCAAGTGTGATGGTAGCATCTTTAGTGTCATGACCCAGCCCGAGGGGACACTGATGTCCCTGGGAGTAGAAGAACTGAAAAGCTTCTTCTCTGCTCCCTGTTCATGAGGTCCACGGGCACATCCTTCCTTTGTGCTGTAGAGCTGAAGGTTCACATATAAATTTCTTTTGTTGTCTTAAAGGCTCTTTCTCAAGCCTCGACTCTTCTCTTTTTCCTAGTTTCTCTCTGAGACATTACTATCTGTCCCATCTCCATTTTTTCCCCTCCTTTTCAGTCTTTTCCAAGTTCTATCACTCATTATTGGTGCCCATTTACACTGTAATATCCTACAACTGGATTTACTTGTAGAGTGAATATATTTGAGGATGGGGGAGGATTTCTATATATTGAATTATATGCTTTTGTTGTTTGTTTTGGGGCCACACCGGGCAGCTATCAGGGCTTATTCCTGCCTCTGAACTCACGGATCACTCCTGGCAGTGCTCAAGGGACCAGATGTGGAGCCCGGGAACCCAAGTCAGCTACGTGCAAGGCAAGCACCTTACCCACAATACTATCTCTCTGGACTCTTGAATTATCTCTTAACACTCATGGGGAGTTTCAAACATACAGATACTTCAAATGGATCATTTTCAGTCAAGTTGAAGAATGCTTTTGTATGTGAACTAAACTCTCAGTTGCCAACTGTGTGAGTCTATAAATTTCCCGGTTCTGAAGTCAGGGTTAATCCGAATCAGTAAACCCTGCATTTTAAAGTTTATCAAGTTGCAGAGTATCTAGTCAGTTGACCAGAATTAATTGATGTGATTTCATGACCGTGCCCAGCTTCCCAGTATGATTTAAGGATCACACTTAGTAAATTATATGAGATCATTGTAAAACTACTCACAGGATGGGCTGACTCCATGTGTGATGAGCAAGATGGAGTCACGAGTCCACCGTGGCCTGGACGGGCCTGCCTGGTGCTGCCCTTCATGACACTTACCAAGCATTACTAAGTGCCTCGAACAGTCTAGAAACTTGCTGTATAAATGCCTCTGGTTTAACTCACGTCAGACAATTACTTAGAATAATTCACTGCCCATCCTAAATCCCTGCAAGTACTTTAATTACAAATTAGTTGTGGATTGACTGACACAATCCAAGGAGACATGTGCCTACAGGCTTTCTGGAACCAAGCTGGAAAAGATATGGAAATGGAATCTTCACAGAAGCTGGAATATAACCAGAGACTCTTTCCTTGGATATGGAAGGGCCGAGAGTCAACGGTGAGTCCCAACTCTGGCCACGTCCAAATGGCAGCTACTGTAAAGAGGAGTCGATAATGCACTTCTAATCTGCCTCCCGTGTACCAGCCTGTTCTAAGTACTTTGATGCGTTCGTTCCTTCAGTCCTCACAGCACGGCATGACGTCAACTCTATCATAGTTTCTATTTTGTATATGAGTGAGTCAGGCACAGAGAGGATATCAATTTTTTTCTTTCATTGTTGTTGAGGCTGCAGGGTTATAATAGTGTGAGCACTTGTGCTTTTGTGCACCTTCACCAGTATCCTTATGTCACCACTGGTCCACCAGTTGCCAACCCTCTCCCCACATCACTTCCTAGCTTCAGTTCTATTGTCAAACTCCAAGAGCTTGTTTTGTTCCTCTCCGTCCTACGTAGTGTGAAGTTGTCCAGTATTTGCCCTTCTCCCTCTACTTATTTTGCTTAGCCTGACCCCTCCCCACGCCCCCCCCCCACACACACACCATCCACGGTGCGGACCAATGTAGAAATCCATCTTTTCCATCTTCTCTCAGGGTCGAGTGGTGCTCTGTTGTGTATACAGACCATGGCTTCTTTACCCATATTCTGCTGTTTCCATATCCTGGCTACTGTACTTAATGCTCTAATGAACAAAGGTGTACCTACATCTTTTGGAGTCAATGTATTCTTGGGATTTTTGTTTGTTTGTTTGTTTGGTCCTGGGGGTAGATGCCAAGGCTTGGAACTGCTGAGTGGAATTTCAATTTTGAATCCTTATCTAAGTTTTAAATGCCTAAAACTCAACTGTCAATAACTTTGTAGATCAGGTTCTTTAAGAAAATAAAACATGATTTTTTTTTTAAAAAAAAGAAAAGAGGAGTTGGAGCGATAGCACAGTGAGTAAGGCGTTCGCCTTGCACGCAGTCAACATGGCCAACACAGGTTCGATTCCCAGCATCCCATATGGTCCCCTGAGCACCGCCAGGAGCATTTCCTGAGTGCATGAGCCAGGAGTAACCCCTGAGCATCGCCGGGTGTGATCCAAAAAGCAAAAAAAAAAAAAAAAAGAAAAAAGAAAAAAGAAAATCTCCATACTCTCCCATACTCTGTGCTGTTCCACAGAGTTCTTCACACTCCTACAGAGGCTGACCCAGTTTGCATTTCCACCAACAGTGATTTAAAGGTTCCTTTCCCGAGAGGTGTTGAATGCCGTAGGCACCATTGTACAGCACAGCCCTGGCCAGACGGGACTGCCCCAGGCGGTGTGGTGCTCGGGTTCCCACCTAGTGTCACAGGGGTGGGGAGGACCTCTAGGTGCTGGGACACTGTGTAAATGCGTGTGATCGAGCACTGACCGTAATTAGCAGGTCATTAGTTCCTTCCCAGGGGGAATTCCGCCAGAGGACCGAAACACGTCCCCTCCTCTCCGAGTGAGCATGTGTGCAGCCAACTAGTCCGGAGAGGCTGTGAAACCGTGACTTTTTAAAACCCAAAGGACCTACTCGGGGAGGGGAGGGTGGGAATTTGGAATTTCCCCTCCGGGGCTAAGGGTGATGGAGGGCTGAGGGTCAGAGAACCTCAACTCAACTCCACTGCTTCCCTGTTCAGAATCCGCCTCGCCCTCCCCCAACCCCATGCCCAGCCACTCAGCGAGGGAGTCCAGAGTCTGGGTCATGACTTGGTGACGGGCACTGACGGATGAGTAGCTGTGAAGAGTGACCCGTTTACCCTGGAGCCCTTTTGTCCTACAGGCCTTTTGTTCCACTCTCTCGGGCGCTTCTGGGTGATGCTTCTCCCCTTCTGCTTCTGCCCGAGTCCCCACAGCAGAGTGACAGCACTATGCAGCCTGTCCCGGCTCAGGAGGCCCTTGGGAATCAGGTCCGGGATGGACACCTCCCATGGCCTACTCGTTCCTTCCTGTCTCTGCATCACCCCCCCCTCCCCCCCCCCGCCGTTCCACACCCCCGGGGGATTACTGCTGGCTTGACCGAGGTGCTCACACTCGGCTGTACTGCAGGGGGACATGTTCAAAGGGGTCACACTCATCCTCCCATTGGTGGCAGTGACACAAGCTTGGTGGTGTGGCTAGCTCACATGGGTCACAGTGTTCACACACACACACACACACACACACACACACACACACACACACACCTGTGCAGGCAGACAGCAAAGTTTCTGGGGTCACACTCAACATGCCAGGTGGTGCCGGGATGAAACTCGTGGGCTCTTGGGATGACACGTGTGGGTTCTTGGACCTCGGGTAGCAAGACAGATGGATACATTTTCCCACGGAGCTATCCCTGGGTCTTACTTTTTCCTTTTTTTTTTTTTTTTTTTTTGCTTTTGGGGCCCGCCAGTGGTGCCCTGCCAACCACGCAGAGTTGGGGATCGCGACCTGAGCTCCCCCATGCGGTGGCTGTGATCCAGCCCTCCAAGCTGTCTCCTTGGCTCTGGACTTAAAATAATCCGGTGACAGGGAAAGAACCCAGGGCCAATGAGCACACCCAGGGCGTCAGCTCACCCAGAGTGACACCCCGTGCTCGCCTTCTACTTCTGTTTCATTCTCGACAACACTCAGCACTGATGTGAGTTTCGGGCAAGCCACATCAGAGCAGCGCCCGCTAGATCTCCCTCCCTGCCCCTTCTCCCTTCTGTCCTGGCCTCCTCTGCCCATCCCTCTCCTCAGAATTCAGCCCGCCCGGGGAATGTGCTGACCGGTAGTGCATCCCGGTTCAGGCCAGGAAAGCCTCCTTGCTGGCGAGATGCAGTGGAGGATGGAAGCATTTTGCAGATGCAGAGCAAAATCAGGCTGTGGGCTTTCGGAGGAGGCAAAATTATAATTTGCCTTTCTGTGCAGAGTGAGAACTCTGTAATTTAGGATTTTGCCTAATTGCTGTTTAGAGTTCCCAGGACGGCTCCTATGCTGGCATCCTGTGTTTGCTGAGAGGTGTGCTATTAATGGCTCCCCGGAACCGTGCCATGGTACTCAAAGGTCCCATGACTCAGACAAGAGGGTCACAGAGCAGTGTGGTGGATGGAGTCTTCGCATTCTGGAATGTTCTGGAAGGCAGAGGGTGAGCTCGAACAGCACCATCAAGGGGTGCCGAGCCACCTTGGCAGGCGGCATCCTGGCCCTGCAGCTGCTTGGGTTTTAGTTGGGAACAGTGGGTGATCAGTGAGAAGAAGCCCAGGGAGGCCATGTCTGGGTCTCTCTGAAGCTGGGCTGGTCACTGTGCAACCTCGGCCAGGTGAGCACTGTGCAACCTGACCTCCTTGCTTTGAAAACCTGGTGATGAGAAAGACAAGACCTGGAAACATGGCCGATGTCCTGGTCCCCCATGTCACAGGCTCTACTGGACCCTGTGTGCATGCTCACGGTCCTGCTGCCTGTGTTTGGGGTGTCACCAGTGCCCTAATCTTATAAGGAACAGAAACAGAAAGGAAGAGAGATCAGGGCCATGGCTATGGAAGCCGGGCCAATGCCATGGCCAAAGTTCAAGGAGAGCGTTTCTCACCCAGCTTTGTAAAAGCGGCAGCTCTGGCGTTTGTGGGGGGAGGCCACAGGTGTTCGAGCACCTTTCCAGGTGGGGCCAGGCCACGCTGAGACCCCCACAAGCTCTAGCTGCCCTGTCTCCAGGCCCACAGCTGGCTGGACCTTTCTCCAGGGCACAGCTGGAAGAAAGCAACATCCCAAAGGTCTGAAAGGGACAAATGCACATCTGTGTCTGCCACAGCAAAGCACAGGACCACACATGAAACAGTATGCATGCGCCTGTGTGCCTGTGTGTTTCTATGAGTATGTGTGTGCGTGTCTGGACATGTGCGAGTACTGTGTATATGGATACAAGCTCACACATGAGCATGTATAGCCTGAATGCATGCGTATGAGTGGATATGTACATGAGTGTATGCATTTATGAGTGCATGAGGGCACACATGCGATTACGTGTCTCCAAATGCACATGTGTATACAAGTTCCACATGTATGTACACGTGTCTCTGTGTGGCCTGTGTGTGCATGTGTGTAGGGAGGCACCGTTGATTGGAGATGCTGTGTGAGGACCCAGTCTGCTCTGTCTTCCAAAAACCATAGGAAGACTTTGGTTTGTCTGCTACGAGCCTGAGGCTGTGCAGACTCTATTTTTGATCTTCAGAACAACTCTGAAAGTGTTACTCTCCCACTCTGGAGATGAGGAAACTGAGACCTGGATAACACAGTTGTTGGCCAGGGCTGCCGCCACAGTGGGTGGCCCCAGAGTGGGTGGATTTGGACAACGGCAGGTAGGAATGTCTCTGTTCATGGCCACTGAGGCTGCCACAAGCCTGAGTTTGGGGGCAATAGCAGAGTCCAGCTCCCAGGGCCACAAGGAGAGTCTGCGCCTCTTCCCGCCCTCCTTGTGGAGGCTAGGGATCCCTGTGCTCCTCAGTTTGCTGTTGGTTTGTCCTGTTGGTGATCCTCCCTGTCAGCCCATGGCCCTCTTGCGTATGCACACCTGCATCTGTTTTCTCCTCAGAACTTCGGGAAACCTGAGGGTAGAGGTGGGTACCCCCTCTTCTTGGACTAATGACTGACTCATTCCACCAAGACCTTCTCTCAGTGGAACCTGTTAAATCTTCCCCGTTTCCAAGTCCAGACGGTTCCTCTGTGTAGTGTGTGATTCAGAGCCATGAGTTTGAGGGTTGGTAGGATGGTTAGATTTCCTCTGTCTCAAACTTCCAAGAGTACCAAAGCAGTATGTTTTCTGTAGAAGCCATACCTCTCTCTCTCTCTCTCTCTCTCTCTCTCTCTCTCTCTCTGTATGTGTGTGTGTCTGGGGGTTCAACCTTTCCTCCATGCCAGCAATATTCAGTATGCTTCTCCGCTAGCCAGCCACGTGATCCCACACCTACAGAACACCCACCTGTGGTTGAGAAGACCAGTCTTTATTGTGAAGTAGGCTTTGTGTGAGGAATTCTGTCCTGCTAACGCAGGGTTTGGAGTCCTGTGAAGGGAAGTGAGGTGAGGCTCTGCCATTCAGTAGGTTAGGTGCGTTCAGTAACATCTCAACTTAACCTACTGCCGGTGCTTTGTGGTGAATGTAGAGGTACCTACCTCCTGTGGGCTGAGAGGGATCTGTAGGGTCACATTCTAAGGTACTAGCAGGTGGATATGCAAAATTTCTTTTTTGGGGGGGGAACAAAATCCTAATTCAACACTGCCTGCAGGTAGCAGGGGTAAATTTTAATCCAGAACTGACTCCGTACCCCTTTCCTTGCCTATATCCTTCGGACCTGCATTTGTTTGTGTGTGGGAGCAAGTCAGCTTTCTTTTAGCTTTGCATTTTCTTACCCACGGTCCGCCTTGTAGCCCGCACTATAGGAGCCTGCAGTGAGGGGAAGAAGAAACTAGAGGATGGGGTTCAGCAGCTGAGTCTGTATCACAGGAATCGCAGTAACTACCACAAACAGAGAGATCTGACAGAAGAACGCAACTCCAGAAGAACCAGGGGAGCAAAACAAAATTACAACTGCAGAAGCAAAAGAGGGAGTGAAGCAGATGACAGCTGGTAATATGGTGCCAGGGCATCCGGGCACACCTTCCTCCCAGAACTTCATAAAGGTCTGACTGAAGTCAAGGGCAAGAAAGGCAAATCATGAATGCCCCTAAGTGTTGTACACGAAGGCCAAAGTTGCTGTTCACCTTACAAGCATTCTCAAGCATTCTCACTCCACAATGGAACAATAACGGGCTTTAGGGAGCTCTGGTGATGGCAGCAGCTAGAACTCAGCTCTCACAAGATGAAAGACACGACACAAAGCTATGCTGATGAGAATCTTTCGAGCCCGGAAAAGTCACTAGACAGAGAACCAATGAGAACACTTGCTTGTCTAAATTGGTGCTGGTGAAACCAATAATATAATCAAAACTCTCTCAGGAGAAGACTCCCTAGAAGGTCTCTCCTGGAAGCCTAACCGCAAGCCTTTATGCTGAGGGGGTCTGTGGCCACATGCATTTACAATTTTCAAGGGAACCCAAAGTCCTAAACCTTGAATTTTGTTTTGGATGGTTCCAAGCTAAGCATATCCCAGGTGGCAGGCAGAAGCAAACATGAACTCTCTGGGGGAGCACACTTCACTTCCAGACTCAACACGGGGACAGTTGCAGGGGACATGAGCTCACAACAGAAATCAGCAAACACAGGGAACCTCAAGAGACAGCAGAAGTCCCTGGCTGGAAGCAGAGTCACAAAGATGGCCAGTGCTGGAATCACAAGAGACCAACTGTGAAGCTAGAGTGTTGAACGTGATTAAAGAAATCATTTCTCGGGGCTGGAGAGATAGCACAGGTGGGTAGGGTAATTTGCCTTGCATGCGACTGACCTGGGTTCGATTCCCAGCATCCTATATGGTCCCCTGAGCACCACCAGGAGTAATTCCTGAGTGCAGAGCCAGGAGTAACCTCTGTGCATCGCCAGGTGTGACCCAAAAAGAAAAAAAATCATTTATCACATTAAGAGTCAAAGAAACTAAGGATTTTCATCAATGAAAAAGCCTTATCAAGGATGGTTGGACGACAAGCTGTTGAAATCATTCCTTGGTGTTTGGAAGGTTAAGCTGAGGAAGAGGGTTCCTTTGAGGGAATGGACAAGTAGCATTTCTCTGCCTCAAACCAATTCCCAATTGGACAAGACTGATGGGGAAAAAAGAGAACATTCTCGGGAGGGGGCATAGAGAGAGACTTCATTGGAGAGGATGAGGATGGGAGAGGAAACATACTCTGTCACCCTAAGAGTGAGAAACAGAGCCCAATCCTTGCCCTTGGTGATGGAGTGGAAGTTACAAGGACAAGAGGCTTCTGACTAAACCTGTCCCAGAAGCATTCAGGTTTCTACCTGCAAGAGATCATCTCAGCTCTGGGAACTGCTCTGGGAAATCAGGGTTAGCCAGAGCGAATGGAAATCCAACTCAGCTTCCATTTCTAGGAGAAAACCTCCTGGACTCTTGTAGGAATGGAGAAACTCTAGAATAATCAATACCAAGACCGAATTCCCTGCCAATCCAGTGGGAGAGAGGCTTAGAGTCTCATTTAATTGGACTGAAGTCACAGAAAATTATGCATTCGTTCTCGCTTGACTCTGACTCTGACTCTGACTGCGATTAGAATTCTGAGTGCAGCCTGAGTCCATAACTCCGGGTGCTCTTGTTGAACCGGGAAAGAAATAGGAGACCATCAGCTGACTGTCACAAAAGGCCCTGCACACAACTTCCTGTGTGAAGGTTCAACCAATCATAACAAGACAAATGAACCTAAGAACCTATCCCAGGGTTTCAGAGGGTTTCTTGTTTATACTCAGCATTGGGCAGAGTCACCATTTCTTGGGTGGCATTAGAGCCTTCCCAGTATTTATGTTTCTGAAGAAATAAAAGAAATATTTTTCTCCATTTCCAGTAAGCTGGTAGGAAAGGCAATCCAATAATTCCTGTATGTCCTCTGCAGAAATAAGGCGTGTGCTTGTCCACAAAAGAAACACTGATGGTCTTCCAGTCAAATTGGCTACAAGAGGGGCCAGTCTAATTTTTTTCGCTGGTGTTTGGGGAATTGTAAGGTGATGGGAGAGACAAGGAGAGCTAGGAAATTTGTGAGGTGACAGAGCCAAAATACCAGTTTATGAGGAAGCTGTAGACTGTGAAGGGAAAAGTGCTCCTAGCTCTCACCCTAGGAGAAACTTTGTTCCACAGGAAGTTCCAGGAGAGACTCTGGGTGTTCTACTTCATGTTCAGAAACAGGAGAATATGCAAGTAGCTACGCCTGGCTTACTTTAATGTCCAATTAATTTAAGATGTTCTGGATACTTGAGCCGATGTCAATGACTTAGGCCTTACTATTGGTGAGGAATCACTGGCAGGGGTATTTTTATCCCAGAGCAATTGTTTTGGCAGGATCTGTGGTTATAGTATTTATTTTTGTCCTGACGCTTCCTGGTTGAAAGGGCTTTTTAGTTATACTTGGTAGGAGGAAGCTTCCTACCCGGAGAGAAATGTTACTTGCTCGAAAAATAAAATCCAGAAAATCTTTTTTAAAAAATTGTTTTATTTTGTTTGTCTTTATTTTTTGGTCTCTCTCTCTCTCCCTCTCTCTCTCTCTCTTGCTCTCTCTCTCTTTCTCTCTCTCTCTCTCTCTCTCAACATTCCTAAGCAGAACGTCTATTAGGACATTCCTTGCCTTAGTAGAACAAGCTTCTATTATAAGCTTGTTTTTCTTGAAGGAAACTACTATTAGGTTTTTTTTCCCCCTTAAAAAAAAGGAAACAGCAATTTAAAAGGAACATGTTGTTCATGCATCTCTATTTCTAATAGCTGTAGACTAGAAAAGTTGGGAAATAAGCCCTAAATTCTACTCAGCTTCCCCTTAACCAGTTTTACCACTTTTGATTTTTAAAAAATTATTCTTATTGCATTCCTGGAATAAATGTTACTTGCTATGAAAAAAAACAACAAACTCTTTTGGGGAGCTCCAAAGAAATGCTCAGAGGACCCAGGGATCTCACCAGCAACTTTCAGTCAACTGGGCTGAGGGTCAGTGTGAGGGTCAGAGAGTAGGATGCTGCCTGGATCCTACAAAGCTGGGATCTGGACCACACCAGAGGAGCTCAAAGGCCTTCAGGCCTGTACCTGGCTGTGCTCAGGGTTCCATGTATGGCCAGGATGGAAGCCAAGTCAGATCCATGCTAGGCTTGAGCCCTAACACCTGTACCATCTCCTGGCTCCTATTTTATTCACTATTTTGATTGTGCAATGCATGGACTTGAACCCAAGGCCTTTTCATGCAAAGTGTTCCCTGACCCCAATGGTCCCTTTTGAACAGATCACTGAGACCTAAGAAGCAGCTCTGTGCCCATCCTCACGGCCAGTGACTCCTGCTAAGAACTTTGGGAATTTCAGTGGTGTGGACCTGAGTATCAAGTCCTTAAGTTTCAACGGTGTTTTCCAGAGAGGGTCACTAATAATGACCCAAACAAGGCTATCTGCAGCCCACAGCTCTGATGAAAAAACCTCCAACACCTCAGAGCTAGGATCGCCGTGTCCCACCTAGACTAATAAATTCATCTCTTGGAAATGAACTTGAATTTAAATGTTGTCTCACCTACATCGAACGTGCTTCAGTCCTGACAGGAGTGCAGAGGAAGGACATATTGAATGAAAGATCTCAATGTGTTGGCAGAGCCCTTTAACCTAATCAAGAAATTTATGGGCAGAAAAAATTTGCTAGGAAGCCAGACATCTTCCTGAAAGCTCAGCCTCACTAGTCATTGGCTGTTGATGGATGGCATCCCTGATCGTCCTCAAGGTCAACGAGAGCATCTGATCCACTTAGTTCAGCTTTATGATGTGAACAAACAACTTGCAGTTTTTCCTTTCCTTCTTTTCTTTCTTGGCTACCAGAACGAATAGAAAACTTCACGGAGATTTGGAGACAATGAGAGAAACTGGGAGGTAAATGCTTCACCTGTTTGACTTCATTCGAAAGTCCACGGTCCAGCTTTCAAGGACAGAATAAGAGCCAGGCAAGGAATTAAGCCTCGGGATGCTGAACCTCCACAGATGGAGGAGACCTGGGAAGGGACGAAGGAAAATATCACAGAGGATTCCAGGCCCTCGCCTCAGCATGCGGCCCCCGTGGGTAAGACGGAGCTGACGTTTCCGGATCTGCCTCTGAAAACAGTCAGGGTGATCTGCTGACTTGGCCGGTCCTTCAGACAAAGAAATGAGGGCATGGGTTGAAAACAGGCGAGGTTCGAAGGCTCTCAAAATGGCAGCTTCGTGTCCAAATTCCAACAGAAAGAGTTATTGGTCCTTTGTTTTCAGGCAGCTGGAGAGCTTCCGTGCAAAATCCTGCGTAACCAAGCCTCTAACAACAACAAACAGAGCACAGGCACTGCTTATGTTATTCTTGGCAGGTCGCAGAGCTCAAGTGGCACCAAAGGTGACTATACAGAATTTATGTATATTTTTATATATATATATATCAGGCTGTAGTTTTTTTAAAAACTGTGTATATATTAGGTATGTACTATATATTAGATATGTATATATGTACTATATGTAATATACATATATACTTATCTATGTATACATATGGTATATATTATATATACATATATACATATAGTACACACATATATTGGACTTTTCTGTTCCCTTTTGGTTTTTGGGCCACACCCTGTGGTGCTTGAACTCCCGAGAAACCTCAATAAGCTTGGTTATCGTGTGGATATGGTCGATGGTGCTGAATCCTTTGCGGAACCCTGCTTGCTCGCATGGTTGTCCTTCATCTAGTGTTCTGCCAATCCTATTTAGGATGACTCGAGTGAACAACTTGTAGATGACAGACAATAGGCAGATCGGGCGATAGTTGCCAATGTCATGGATGTCTCCCTTCTTGAACAGTAGTACGGTCCTGCTGGTTTTCCATTGGGACGGAACCTTGCATTCAGACAGGTAGCGAGTGAAGAGCCGAGCCAAGGCTCTTAAGGTTGGTGCTTAAGGTTTTATTTCTGGAGAGTTCAGGAGACTATATGGGATGTCAGGTATTGAAACCCGGTTGCCCACATGCAAGGCAAGCAGCCAACCTTCTGTACTGTTGTTCTGACCCAAAAATCAGGTGGTTTTAATTAATTAATTCCTATTAGAGGCCCAGACTTGATTAGATAGTGGCTAAGTTTCGGCAGGGCAGGGCACACCATTAACACACAACACTGGACAGACAGGAGACACCAAGTGTTGAGGTCCTTCTGATGTAAAGAGTTCTCAAAAGTAAACAAAAGACAAATGGCCCATCCTTTGGGTTGAAATGAATGGGAGAATGGTTCCCCCATTAGTCACACCCATTAGAATCTGGTGTGAGGCTCACTCTCTGTCCTGACTCTTTTGGAGGATGGTCACCATCTTGCCTTTCATGGGGTTTAATCTGTATGCCTTTCCATTGAGGGCAGGCGTGGGAGGGTGGTCCTCATCCGAAAATACATGGATCTGATTGCAGAGTGGGAATGGCATTCCCCACCAATCGCGTGGTCCCGTTAGAGATGATGGCTGCAAATGAGAATGGACTCACATTTCTCAGAAGTATCCGTCCAGCGTCCCAGCTCCATGGGACAAGCAGCACCCACAACGCATGCTGTCACTTTTTCCCACCTTTTTTGGGTCACACCTGGCGATGCACAGGGCCTACTCCTGGCTCTGCACTGAGGTGCTCAGGGGACCATATGAAATGCTGGGAATTGAACCCAGGTCATCGGGTGCAAGGCAAACGCCCTACCCACTGTGCTATCGCTCCAGATCCACGCACGGTCACTCTTATGGCGTATTAAACGCCCGCATGTGCTGAAAATCGCGCCTGGGAGGGTTAAGCCAAGCAGGCGTTTGCCAAGGCGCTTCCTCTGCAACGTGTGGATGTCCTTCCTCTGCGCCCTGCCCCCACCGCCTTCCTCCCCAGAGACGGCAAACAGAGGGAAGGAAGCCAGGGCAACATTAAACATGGCCTGCTGCTCTGGATAGTGTCTATGGAGGAAGAAAAGCAGGCGGAGGTTTTATGATTTAGAAGCGCTGACGCTCCTGGGAGAGGTTGCGTGGCTGCCACGTTGGCCGGACCCTCACCCCACGCGGGGCGCCACTGGGAGCACTTAAAGGGACCCAGAGCTCTAGTCTCATGACGCCCCCATCACAGGGGGGGTGATGCTCTCATCTCTCCCCCCCCCCCCAACCTAGCAACCTCATGAAGGAGAGTCACTGAAAATGAGGCCAAATCTGCCAGTGAACAGAGTGCTGCCCCCATTCTTCTTCCAAACCATCCCTCACACAGGGCCCGAGTGCCATCAAGCTCCCAGGATGGCCAGCCACGCTGCGACTTGTCTGGGAAAGGCAGCCCGGGGCACGCCTGTCCACTCCTGGCCATCGCCAAAGGCCGGTATTTTTTTCCCATCGGAACCTCTCCTGTCGAGAGCCGCTGAGAAAATAGGCTTTTCATCGAAGTGGCTGAGGAGGGCGGGCAGGAACCTTTCCCACCAGACCCCGTGGGAGCGCAGAAAACTCGACTCTGTAGCTAATTCTTGGGAGATTAGGGGCCTCTGGGGCTTTCATTATTTATAATCAAGTGTTGAGTTAGGAGACTGGCGGGCGTCTCCACCAGCCGGGCAGGTGACCGTCACGAGGCCACGTGGGAGGGAGGGCAAAGGGAGCCCCAAGGCCAAGGCGGCTCACGTGGTGGGTGCTGGGAGGTGGCCGGGCCCCCACTCACAGGACCAGCCTCTCTCTGAAGGGGGACTCTGTTTCCACGGCGCCCCTCCCCAGCCCCCTGAGCCGCTAGCACCCCAGACTCTCTCTCTCAATTTTCTCATGGGAAAAAATTAGGAAGCGCGAGATGGGCGCTGCTTCCTGGAAGGCCTCAAGCCCATGTGAGAATTTCCTGGAGTGTGTGAGTTGCTCTGCGTGCAGATGTCCCGTGGGAAACAAGTTCAGTGAGTTGATGCGTACGCATGCGTATGTGTGTGTTTGTGTGTGTGTGCGTGCGTGCGCGTGGCGGTTGCAGGCATGTCTGGTGGTTGTGTGATGATTGTGTGTGTGGCAGTGGTTGTGTTCATGTGTGGGTTTTGTGTATGTGGTGGTTGTGTGTGTGATGGTGGTTGTGTGTGGTGAGTTATGTGTGTGATAGTTGTGAGTACGATGGTGGTTGTGTGCGGTGAGTTAGTGTGTGGTGGTTGTGTATGTGGTGAGACTTAGTAATGTTTCGGTGTGTGGTGGTAGATACATCTCTGGTGGTACCCTATGCGTGTGTGCTGTGGTGGTTGTGGCTATGAGTGGTAATAGTTGAGTGTGTGGTGATGGGAGGTGTGGTTGTGTGTGGTGGTGTGGTGTGTAGCAGTGGTAGTTTTGCCCCTATGCACCTGGCTGGTCTGAACCCCACTCCTCTGGCCCGTGTGCCCCGGGTCAGGAAGAGGGTCACCCGACACCTCTGAGTCCTGGGTGTTTGTCCGTTCAAACCACATCCGGCCACTTCTAATTTCCATGGGATGGCGTGTGACCGGTGGCTTTAACACGCCGCCGGCTTCTCTCTGGAGAAGTGGCTTTGCACAGAAGTGAAAATCAACCCGCTCCACTTCGCCCAGACCCCAGGCCTGATGCACATCCTCGATGCAGTTCCGCTCTGTCCCTCTCCCGGTGGGAACGCAAAGGTTCCCGCCCCACCCCACCGCAGATGAGCCACTTTCCCACTCTGCAGGCCCAGGGCTCGGGGGGACGGCCCTGTGTCCTGCAGCATTTAAGGGGTGAGGACCCTGGCCCAGGTCAGCCGTGCACGTGCCCTGGCAGAGGCAAAGTCTAGGGCAGCCGGTGGACTCTGTGCTCCTGACTCAGTGCTCCCTTACCATCCTCAAAGGACTCTGCAGCCCTGGAGTTGGCATCAGGTCCAGCTATCCAAGGATGCAGGAGGGGCCCAGCGCCCAGGGCCGCAGGCTGGACGGCACCCGGGGTGGCCCAGTTTGATGGGACCAGGCACTGGCGGGGCGGGGGGTAGGTGCCCGGGCCCCAGGGCCTGTCACTTTTGCTCTCTGTGGAGGGATGATCTTCTCACACCCCTGACCCGCGGGGCCAGGGGACCCTGACCTGGGCTGCCTGGGTTGAACACCCGCGGGGGCTCTTCAAGGCCGCCTCCCCCCGCCCGTCTCTGCCCCTGACAGTGCTTATCAGGCGGGGGGCGCCTTTATCTTTCAAGGGTGCAGGGCGGCCTGGGAGCAGTTAACTTATTAACTGGGCTTTGCTTCTTGCAGCTAAGGACGGTCAGTCTCCGGGCAGATCAGCCCCTCAGTCTACTGAGCCTCCTGGGGGTGGGAGGGGGGTCTTAGCTTTGGCCTTGTGGCCGTGGGGGGCTCTCAGCAGGCCCTTCTGAACACCTGGACGGGGCTTGTCCCACCCCGTCCATGTAACCAACAGCCGGATAAGGGTCGGGCAGGGCCCGTGTCCTACAGGAAGCCGCGGTGCCAGCTGCCCCGCCAGAAACGACCTTCCCCGCTGAGCTGGCCCCCGCTGGCCCTTCTCCACAGCCCTATTCTTAGCACAGGGGTGGGGTGGGTGTCTCACCACCCCACAAACTTCAGCCTGGGCTCTGGGCTGGGTTCCCCTTCTTGCCTCAACACGTGCTGGCCACTGAGGCCCTGACCGCCAGCCCCAGGCCCCCAGGGAGGCAGGAACCTCCCGGCACCTGCCCCCACCCCCTCCAAGGGCCCCAGCCCCCACTTGTCCTGTGTGACTAAGCACTGCGCTCAGCCGTCTCCAGAGAAGACCCACAGCCTCACCTGGGAGGAAGCCCCCTGCACCCACCCACCCATAAACACACACACACACACACACACACACACACACACACACACACACCACTTCTGCAGGGGTGCTCATTTAAAAAAAAATGGGGAGGGGGGGCAGAGCGATAGCACAGCGGGTAAGGCATTTGCCTTGCACGCGGCCGAGCCGGATTCGATTTCCAGCATCCCTTCTGGTCCCCCGAGCTCCGCCAGGAGTAATTCCTGAGTGCAGAGCCAGGAATAATCCCTGTGCATGGCCGGGTGTAACCCAAAAGGCAAAAAAAAAAAAAAAAAATGTTTTAATGAATCACCGTAAGATGCAATTATAGACTTAGAAAGTTTCGTGGTTCTGTTTCAGTCAAACCACGATCGAGTCCCCATCCCTCCATCCCTCCACCAGTGCCCACTCTCCACCCGCAATGTGCCCGGTGTCACTCCCCCCACCCCCACCCCTTCCCACCCCTGCCTCTGTGGCACACGTTCCCTTTTCCTCTCTCTGCCCTTCTGGGTGTTAAGGCTTGCAGTGTAGCTACCAAGTGGCCTTCCTGTTGGGTCCCTGGCCTGCTTTCAGGGGCTGCTCATTTATTCCGTCTGCATCACTGCAGTGCAAGGCAGGCGAAACAGCGCGTTTGGACCCCCATGGAGCAGCCATTCAGGCCCAGGCCACCCCCATCACCCCCAGGGAGAAGCAGTAGAGACACCAGAATGGCAAGGTCTGGCCATGTAGGGGGGTGGGAGGGACGGTGCAGGACACCCCAGCCCGACTCCAGCAGGACCCACAAGTCCGGGCCAGGAACCACCTTTGCTTTGTTCCTGCAGCACCGGGTATGGAGCCCAGGGTCCGAGTGGTCACTCCAGGGCTGGGTTTCGCACAGCACCGCCCCTCACTGCTGAGGGGGGCTGCAGCTCTCCTCCTAGGGGGTGTTGGGGGGGGTTCAGCCCTGAGCGACCCACCACCGGGCTAGTTTCCAGAGGGAAAGAGGGTGGGGTTGGAGATGGGGGCGCTGAGCCCCTTCGGGCCCCCTCTGCACCCTCAGCGTCATGGGAACTTCAGGAAGTTTCCAGGCCCTAAGGAAAAGGGCTTGGGGTGGAGTGGGGGGATGCATCCAGGGATGGGGGAGCTCCGCAGAGCTGCGAGGCACACAGAGGACTTCCCAGAGGCAAACGCCCCCGGTACACGCGCGCGCGCACACGCAACAACTGAACATCCAGCCAGCTGCAGCGGGGGAGGGGATGGGACGGGGTGGGGGGTGGGGGGCCTGCCGCCTGCTCCCCGGCACCCGAGCCCCCCGGGCGCCTTCTGCGCGGGGCCTGCAGCGTGGGCAGGGGGCCGCCTCTCGCCCGCCTTCCGTGGGGGGACAGGACAGCCTGCGCGCCCCGCACGCGCGCGTCCCACCCACGCTGACTCGCGACACCTGCGGGCCAGGAGGGCGCACCCCGGGGCTCCCCGGCAACCCCCTCCCCGCCACCCCCCATCGATCACGCTCTTGTGTCCCCGCTGTCCCCTCTCCCACCCCCACCCCGCCAGACCACCAGTTGCTCTCCAATAATTCCAAACTGCCTCTTGCGGGCCGAGACGGAGGTGTTGACAGTTTATCTGCCGTGCGTGATGCCAAGAATTAGAGAGGAACGGACTCGCCAGGGGCGTGCGGCTGCTGATAGAACTGAGGGGGCCCGCGGGGGGTTCCTGGAAAGGCAGGCGTGTCCCCACGTGTTACGCCCCCTCCCCTTGACTAGCTGGGAGCAGGAGCCTCCCCTGCACGGATGCTGGTGTCCTGGCAGTGACCCAGGGGGCTCGCACACCGGCTGGGTGGGTGTGGGGGGTGCTTGCACACGCAGTGTGGGCGTGCTGGGACTCACTGGACTTGCCTGGGCTGCTTTCCTTCATCGGGGGTCCCCCAGGGCCCCCCACAGTGCCCTCGAGGGCTCACACATTTTTAAAAAATTTTTATTAGTGGAACATCATGAGGTACAGTTGTAGATTTACAAATTTTTGTGCTTGGGTTTCAATTATACAATGATCACGTACCCATCCCTCCACCAGTGCCCATTTCCCACTACCACAGATCCCAGTATCCCTTCCACTCCCATCCCCCCCCCATCCCACCCTGCCTCTGTGGCAGGGCATTCCCTTTTGTTCTCTCTCTCCTTTTGGGTGTTGTGGTCTGCAAAAGAGGCATTGAGTGGCAATCATGTTCAGTCCATAGTCTACTTTCAACATGCATCTCCCCTCCTGGGAGGATCCTCCAAACACCCTTTATTTGGTGCTCCCTTCTCTATCTGAGCTGCCCTTTCCCCTAGAATGCCTGGCTGGCCTCTAAGCCATGGAGTAATCCTCCTGGTACTGGTCTCCA
Organism: Sorex fumeus; assembly: GCF_029834395.1. NCBI lineage: Eukaryota > Metazoa > Chordata > Mammalia > Eulipotyphla > Soricidae > Sorex > Sorex fumeus. Next base: position 3,689,729 of record NW_026606208.1, read on the forward strand.
GGGCTCACACTTCTTGGCCCCTGTGGTTTTTCAGCCTTGCTCAGCGGGGCCAGCACCCCTCTTGGTTCTGTCGTGTGTGTGTGTGTGTGTGTGTGTGTGTGTGTGTGTGTGTGTAAGTTCCAGGGATTTTCCCAGACTGCAGGGTGGTCTGGCGGCCCATGGGGTGGGGGGTGGGGTCCCAGGATAGAAGGCACAGCCTGGGGCCTGCAGGGCACTTGCTAGGGGGCCTCTGAGCCATCCATGGTACCCCCAGAAGCACTTTGTTTCGGTGCTCGGTTCCCTTTGGCATCTCGGTTTCTGCTGTGCGTTTCCGGTTCCATCTCAAACTCCCCGCCCCCCCCCCCCACCTCCGCACACTCCCAACACACAGGGGAAAGCGACAAGTGAGTCCCACCCCTGGCATGCCGTGTTAGCATGCGGTGGGTAAGTCGGCGACCAGCTGCTGTGTTGAAAAGAGCCTCCCGAGGAGAGCAGGTGGGAAGCAAAGGCTCCACTCGCCTCGATTCCAACCGGCTCTGCCGTAATGAGGAGGCGCTGACAGACAGTGGAGGGAACTCCTGCCTCTGCCTCTGCCTCTGCGTTCCGACTTACATGTGCAAAGTTGTCCACGCCGGGGGGGACACAAGGTGGAGAGGAGGATGGTGTCACAGATTGGGGACGTGGAAGGAGACAGTGTGTGCGCAATCCTATGAGAGCGCGCGCGTGTGTGTATGTGCACACGTGCGTGATGTATAAGCACATTCATGTGAGTGCGCGGCTGTGTGTGCAGGAATGGGTGTGTGTGAGTGTGTGTGGGTGTGTGTGCGTGTGTGCATGCACATATATGAAAAACAAATGTGCAAGGAGAGCCCTCCCGCAGACTTCCGGAGAGAGCCGGAGCACAGGATTCCAGAAGACCTCAGGCAGTGATGGCGCTCAGAGAAAAGGCGCAAGTGGCCTTGGAGAGAGGCGGAGGAAGGAGACAAGAAAACGCCCGGGAAATCTCCTTGCTTTGATGGAACCGCTTCAGGGATACGCCTTTGGATTCCCTGGAGACCCGAGTATGTTCGAATGAGGTGCTTATCTAAGAACAAGTTAGAGCAGAGAGCCGCCAGGGGAGAGGCTGGAAGAACCAGCCTGCACCCCGTCATCGGAGCATCTCGGCGGTTTCGACACCTGCAGAAGAGGAAGACAATCATCGCAAGAATCAGCTACTGACTGGGGTTCAGGGACCCCACCCCCCACCACGCCCTGTGATGTTGGTGGGAGGCATCTTCTCAGTGGCCCCACATGGCCTTACGACAGAAGACCCCGGGGTCAAGGCTGCGGAAGTCTAGCAATGATCAGGGCACCCCAAGAGTGGAGGAAATGCTGCTTCCGTGAGGACCCGAGCCTGCGCCCCTCCCTGACTCCCCAGGCCGCACAAAGAGCAGGTCCTGTGGGCTGAGTGTGCAGAGCGCTGGGCTGAGGGAAGGCTCCCACCCCCTCTCAGGGGCACACGTTCCTCACCCAGAGGGAGATGGAATTGGGGCTATTTCCCAGCAAGGAGTGGACAAGGAGACCCCACTCCTGGGGCAGTGGAAGCAGGTGCTTTTGGGGAACCTCTCTGGGGTAGAGGCTGGTCCCCTACCCGTGTCATGGGGAGTGTGGGTGAGCTGAGGACTCAGGTGCAGAGTGAGCTCTCGTTTCGCTTCCTTGAAGGGGGCAGGCTCCCAAGCAGTGCTCAGGGCCCAGAGACTCTCCCAAAGATTCTCTGACAGCTGGGCAGAGAGTTCCAGGGGCTAGGGCCAGAGGATGAGAGGATGCAGTGCTCAGACCCCAAGGTGCTGGTAGGCTCCGGGACCACACCTGACAGTGTTTAGGGACTTAGGGGTCACACCTGATGGTGCTCAGGGACTCTGAGGTCACACCTGACAGTGCTCAGGGACTCCGGGGTCACACCTGACAGTGCTCAGGGACTCTGAGAGCACACCTGACAGTGCTCAGGGACTCCGAGGTCACACCTGATGGTGCTCAGGGACTCCGGGGTCATACCTGGTGATGCTCAGGGCCTACAGACTCCAACCTGGGGAGCTTACCCTCTCCTGAGGTGTCAGGGCAGGCTTGCAGGCACCTCCAGCCCATCCTATCTCTCAGCCCTCGTTTCCTTCTTTCTTCTCTCGCTCAGGCTTTGTCTTCTACCTGAAGTCCAGGTAACCTGGATCTCTTTCCCGAGGGAGTCTGGGGGTGGATCCTTTGCCGTCCTGGGACTCCACCCCCCATTCCCCCCCACCCCACCTCCCGTGCTTTGTACAGGTAGTGGTCGGAGACCTTACTCTGTCTGATCATCGTTCAGCCAAAGGGACCTTAGGATGGCCTGCGGACATGGCCAGCTCCAAGTACAAATATGAATAGAACCGGTTTGCCACAGTAGAGAATTCAGCACAAGCAGGACCTCAGGCTTCATTCAGGTGGTGCAGTTACAAAGGTACTAAAGGAACCGCCTCAAAGGTCCCCAGGTGAGACCATTGGGAGCCCTCGGGGCTGAGGGCTGGCGAACTTGGGGAGTACTTAGGAGAAGGACCTGTCTGTCGGCATAGCTACTGGTGGCACAACTCCGCAGGGTGGGTCCCCCTGGGGGAAGGGGAATCAACTCCTGGGGCCACACAGAGGGCTGTAAGTTTAGAGACCAGAACTTCTAACCCCAGCAGCCATGCAGGGGCCCGCTGACCCCGGGGCAAACCACTTTGTGTGGGTTTCTCATTTGGAAAGAAAAAATAAAGGAGATAACATCTGATCCACCTCTCGGCGGTTCTTCGGGGGTAGTTTCTGTTTTGCTTTTTGTGAAGAGCAACTCATAAAAATGATACCGAACCCTTCGGAAAATAAACCCAGGCTCCGAGCATTTCGAGCAACAAGAGCTCCGACTCTCATAGGGATCGTGGCTCACTTTACCGCGATAAAAATCGCCGGTAAATTTCTGAAAAGTTACTCCTTTGTGCGCTTTCTCCAGAGAAAACGGGTTTCTAGGAGGGAAAAGTTAAAGGACACCCCAAGTCATTCACGCGGAGGTGCGTGTCGACCCTGCTCCCGGGCGCCTATTCTCGTCCTATTTCAGAAAGGCTGAACTTGGCCTTCGGAACTCTGGAGGACTGTGAGCAAATTTGAGGGGAAAAAAAAATTGAGATTTAGCAGATAAGTAAACAAACATTTTAAGTGAGGTCCCAACTGTCAAGTCCTTCGGGACAGTGTGGAATTACACATTTTCATATTCTTTGCTGGTCTGCGTGAAACCCAAACCCAGAGGTTATATGAAGGATAATCACCTACATCCACGGGGCCTTGGATGGACTTTTTAATGTGGCTGTTTAGAGGCGTGACTTGGCCAACACAGGGGCATAAATGGGTCCTGGCGTTGCCTTTCACAGAGGGAGTTGGCTTGGGCGGGGACGGGGTGGGGGGGAGGCTTGAAAAGGACCACGTTTCAGGTTCCCCCTTCTCTCCCCACCCCCCAAGGAAAAGGGGAAATAATGTGATGGGCCCCACTGAAGTTCAGGAAGGTGAAGTTGATCTCACGGGGAGTGAGGTCTTGTGAGAATCTGGATTCTCACTCTCTCGGGAGTGCTTCTGCGTTGAAACTTACACTGTGTTTGATCTTTTCTGGTGTGTGTTGGGGGGGGGGTGGGAGGGGGGGTTATATTTAACACTCATTTCATAAACTCCCGTCTTAACAGTGTTCTGATGGGTTGGCGGCAGAGAGCTTGCTTAGCTCACTGGACTGGATTCCCAATTTCTCTCTGGCTGCTGGGGTCTGGAGGGAGACCCTCAATACTCCGAAAGGCTTGCTCTGTTTTTTTTTTTTTGTTTTTATTTTTGTTTTTGTTTTTGGGTCACACCTGGCGATGCACAGGGGTTACTCCTGGCCCTGCACTCAGGAGTTACTCCTGGTGGTGCTCAGGGAACCATATGGGATAATGGGAATCAAACCTGGTTCAGCTGCATGCAAGGCAAATGCCCTACCCGCTGGGCTCTCTCTCCAGCCCCAGGCTTGCTCTGTTTTTTTCTCATCAGCTGTCAGGGTTGTGTTGGAGCCAGAGCTGAAAAGTGCTCCCTTGGTCCTTGCTCCCTCCTCCTTCATTCTGCTTCTTCTTCATTATTATTACTTTTTTTTAATCACCATGAGATACAGTTACAAGCTTTCATGTTTGAGTTTCAATCATAGCACTGCGCTGTAGCACTGTCCTTCCATTGTTCATTGATTTGCTGGAGTAGACTCCAGTAACGTCTCCATTGTGAGACTTCTTGTTACTGTTTTTGGCGTACAATGATTAAACACCCATCCCTCCACCAACGCACATTCTCCACACCACCAATGTCCCCAGTATACAACCCTCCCCCTGCCTCCATGGCAGACAATTTCCCCCATATTCTCTCTCTCTCTCTCTCTCTCTCTCTCTCTCTCTCTCTCTCTCTCTCTCCTTTTGAGCATCAGGGTTTGCAATACAGACCCTGAGAAGTTATCATGTCTGATCTTTTATCTACTTTCAGCACACATCTCCCATTCCAAATGATTCCTGCAACCATCATTGACTTAGTGACCCCTTCTCTATTCCAGCTGCCTTCTCCCCCAGCTCCTGAGGCAGGCTGCCAACTATCCTCCCTCCTTCTAAGTAGTCCTGTCACTTACCAAAGCAGTCTGCGGCCCTGGGTCCCCGGTCACCATGCTCTTCTCACTAGCTGTGTGTGTCTGAGAACTGGCCTGGCCCAGCAGGGCTCTCGGGAGGAGGCTTAGGATGGACTTGGCTGGCTGTGTCTTGACCACCAGCATCCCCCTCTGAATTTTCACCCAGAAGGGAGCCTCTGCCCAAAACCCAGCCACGAGTCTCGTGTGGCAGTTTAAACGGAATCAAGTCAAATAACTGGTTCAGTGGATGCAAAATTTGGTGCTGGCTCAAGTGGCAGCTCTCATGTCTAGCACGTGAAAGTCCCAGTTCAGTTCCTGAGCAGAGCCAGCAGGGGCCAAGCCATGCGGGGGTGGGCCCTCAGGAAAAAAAGAGCAACAATATAATGAAGCTGAATGGCTATTCCCTGGTCACAGTGTTATAGCGCAAATGCTCGGGTGGCCATTGCCATCTCAGGAATTTCAAATGGACTGAGCTGTCTCAGTGATAAACCAGACCAGGTCTTCCTGTGTACCCATTTCTCAGAAACTGACTGTAAAGGTGGAGTGACTTCCCCAGGGATAACTAGGTGCTGATGACAATGTATTTCTTGGCTATTTTTCAATGCAGGGAGATGTCCTTTATTTCATCTTGATTTTGGAAAGAAATTGTCTATGTCAAATGGATATTTGCTTTTCTGAGTAATCTAAATCAATGGCCTTGAAATACATATATTTAAAAATTGTGGATCTTCTGAGGACGCTGAGTGGAAAGAATATTTGCACCCCATGTTCATAGCAGTTGTATTTGTGAGAATCAAAATACAGCATTGATTTTAATATCCAGACAGATGACTGTGGTCTCTATCCTTACCAGAAAACTACTCTATAGTTCAAAGAGATGAAAGTAAGTCTTTGGGGACAAAAGGGATGGAATTTTGGGAGATGAAGCTAAATGAGATAAGAGAGGAAGTTAAAAAATAAAAACAGGGGCTGGAATGATAGCACAGTGGGTAGGGGGCATTTGCCTTGCATGCGGCCAATCTGGGTTCAATTCCCAGTATCCCATATGGTCCTCTGAGCATCGCCTGGAGTAATTACTAAGTGTATGAGCCAGGAGTAACCCCTGTGCAACGCAGGGTGTGACCCAAAAAGCTAAAAAAAAAAAAACCAAAGATAATGCCTGCCTTCATTCATATACAGAATATGCAAAGCTAAAGCAAACTGCCCAAAACAACAAAACTAATCCCTGGGTTTGGTATATTGTAAATCGACATTCATTGAACAATACAACAATATTGTTAACAATGACAACTTTATCATTTTATAACAACATCGTATAATTTTACAACAGTGTTGTAAGCCAACAATAATGTAAACCAACAATATAAACTAGTAACAACAGCCACAAGAATAACATCAATCCTCTCTGCAGATGTTCAACAGAACAGTCAGGAGGTCTACTTCCTTTCCTATTTTTAGTGACCTGTGAATTTCACAATACAAAAGAAGTCCGGGTTCATCTTTGGAAACGAGAACCATTGCTCTATTTATTTCCTCTCCGGTGTGAGAAGTCTTGTGAAGCAATAGAGACATTCGGAAGACTGGAATCAATTACATGAGGCCACTGGTCTGGGTGCCCCCGAGTCCCATGAACTGTCATCCTACGAGGCGCGGCCAGTCACCCCCTGGGTCAGAGGGGTGGGAGCACAGCGGAGCAAAACTCACCACAACACGTGTGTCCCCAACTGTCCCCATAGACACAGCCTCCCGAAGAGCCAAGACCAGAGAGTCCCTCCCTCCGTGGGGCCCAGGGTTTAAGCACTGGCTCGCGAAGGGCCTCACAGGCCAGGACGCACGTGGGCGGCAACGCGGAGGCTGAAGGCAGTTGCAACACTCAAAACCGGAGCCATTAAGGATGGGAATTCTGGACTCGGGACTCTTGGAAAAGTTCGTTCTCTCCCTCCCTCCCTCCCTCTCCGCATCCCTCCCTGCCCCCAGAAGGGATCCAGAAGTTTCCTCTGAGAGTTTTTGTAGATGTCCTTGTAGGCAGTTCGTCCCTATGGAGATCAAAGAGAATTCTGGGCAGTTGTTTTCGAGTTATTAATTAAGTGAAATTGATCTGCAATTATTCTTGCAGTTAACTGAACCGTGATCGAGAGGAAGATAAAAGACAGAGTCGGGCTGACTGTGTCTTGATTCATTTCCTCTTCATAACAAGTACCTCTCCTTCCCTCCTTTTCAGCCCCTGGCCAGCCACAAGCCCGTCTAACAGCGAGCGTCAAGCCAGTTCCCCCGAGCGAGCTCGGGCGTGGAGAGAGCTGACTGACTGGCTTGCTGGAGAGACCTGGGAAAGGCCAGTGGCACCTGGCGTGGAAGGCTGGAGGTCAGCTGCTGAGAAGAGAGACGAGGGTTGTGGGAATGGCTCACAGCCCCTTTGGGGGGAGTTTGGACTGGCTGGTGTTTGGGGGGGCCTCGGCTGGTGGGACAGTCCCCAAAAGTCAGCCAACCCTCTCCACGGACTCAGAACACAGCACTCCCGGGTCTTTGTGAACTCGCACCATGGCGTACCGCAGCCAGGGCCAGAAAGTGCAGAAGGTAATGGTACAGCCCATTGACCTCATCTTCAGACACTTGCAAAATAGATGTCGAATTCAGATGTGGCTTTATGAGCAAGTGAATATGTGGATAGAGGGCTGCATCATTGGCTTTGATGAGTATATGAACCTTGTGTTAGATGATGCAGAAGAGATTCACTCAAAAACAAAGTCAAGAAAACAACAGGGTCGAATCATGCTAAAAGGAGATAATATCACTCTGCTCCTGAGTGTCTCCAACTAGAAACCATGGGTGAAGTGAGAAATCGTCGAGAAGGTGCTACAGTTTGTTTTCTAGGTGTTTCTTTGGGGAAAGTAGTTTTAAAACATTTGTTCATATTGTTTGGATCATGGTTATGTTAATATTCGATGACAATAATAAAAAAAAAAAGAATACAGCACTCCCATTCAGCCCGGAGACCAGGGTAGGCGGGGGAGAATCAGAAAACCCACCCATCTGTTCAGCCCTTCTGTAACTCTACCCTGTAGGGTCTCTGGTTTGGGAGTCAGAATCCTCCTGCCCTCAGGTGGGCACCTTCCCTGACTTGGACTTTGCCTGGAGTTGTGGGGTGTGAGTCCCCAGACCCGGTCCTGGGAGCCAAGCACACTATCATTCATGGGCTGGTCGGATCATGATTCACCCAAGGACCATGAGGATGAGAAGACGTGGGAAGGGCTGTAGAGAAAGTGGGGTCCTGGCAGTGCGTTCTGAGGGTAGGGCAGAAGAGGACCTTTAGGGTCCAGAGGGGGAACACATTGGTGACAGATGCAGAAGGCAATGGAAGCAGAGGCCTTCCCCACTGTGGTGGTGAGGCCAGGAGGCCGGTGTCTCTGGTCCCCAGTCCCTGACCCAAGGCAGCACAGCTTTGGGATCAAGACGTGTGTGGAATGAGGTAGCAATGATGGGGGGGGAGGGGAAGGTGGCTGGAGCGGAGGGTAGCAGGGGAGGTTCTCCTTGGTCCAGGACACCAGGCATTGCTGGGAGAGTGAAGCCTCATCTGCACTACAAGAGCGAGAGAATTCATAGGCTGAGAATGTGTTGCCTTCTCTGAACCTCAGTTTCTCTCTCTAGCAGGCTCCACTGAATCATGCCTCCCCAACCCGCAAGATGTCCAAATCTTCATCCTTACAACACTTGCCTCATGCCCACTATTTGACAGATATGATGAAGTTAGGAGTTTCCACCCGGGAGCTCATCCTGGATTTTGGCAGGACTGGTGTCACCATCACCTATTCTAATGAGAGCGACACTGGTGTGTTGGCACAAAAAGGCACATGATGAGTGACAGGGTTAAGGTTGGGGTTAGGGTCAGGGTTGAAATGATACGAGGGAGAGATGACAAGCTGGGGGGGCGGGTTGGGTGGTCTTAGAAGCCGAAGAGGCAAGAACAGCATCCCCTATGCCTCCAAAGGAAAACAGCTCTGCCGGCACCTCAATTTGAGCAAGTAGAACCTGAAAGTGCACCCGTGGGGATGCCCTGCTCGGAAGACGGCTGAGCAGGGGAGGATACAAAACTGAATGCTCTAAACCAACCAAAGGGTCACCAATCATCTTTTTTTTCTTTTTGTGTCACACCCAGCAATGCACAGGGGTTACTCCTGGCTCTGCACTCAGGAATTACTCCTGGCGGTGCTCAGGGGACCATATGGGATGCTGGGAATCGAACCTGGGTTGGCCACGTGCAAGGCAAATGCCCTACCCGCTGTGCTATCTCTCCAGACCCAGCCAATCATCTTTAGCTTGCACCTCAGAGGCTGGATCCCGAACCCAATGTCACTCCCAACTTCTCCACCCTGAACCAAAGGAAATTGGGGCGGCAGGGGGAGGAGGCAGCTCTTCCCAGGAAACCCCAAGAGCACTTCAGGAGCGTGGGAGCCAGCGAGACATGCCTGATGCCCTCATCTCTGAGAACCCTCGGTCCCCATGTCATGGGTCCCAGGGATGCGTGTCTGGATTCCTGCAGCCCAGCTGTATGCATCTGTTCTCTGAGCCTTCCCAGGACAGCTGGGACATGGGCACGCTCTCAGGAAATGTGGCCGTGAAGACCAAACAGTCACCAAGCTGGGTGGATGGCGTGGGTGAGAGAAGGTCATTTCCCAGTGGGCTGCCCTGCTCTGCAGTATCGTCCCATCTGTGTCCCCGCTGGGTCCCTACACGCCTGTGCTTCATCTGTACCTGAATTTGGGGGGAGACAAATGGGCCAGGCCCAAGCCAAGTGGAGAAATAAAATTCAAGCAGTGGAAGTCAGTCTCTCTCTCTCTCTCTCTCTCTCTCTCTCTCTCTCTCTCTCTCTCTCTCCTATCTCTACTATATCTCTATTCTCTCTCCTACCAGAAACCCAACAACCCCTGAAAGCACTCACTCCCAAAGTCCAGAATTTGATTTGTTTTCTTTTTGGGTCACACCCGGTGATGCACAGGGATTACTCCTGGCTCATGCACTCAGGAATTACTCCTGGCGGTATTCAGGGGACCATATGGGATGCTGGGAAGCGAACCCAGGTCAGCAGTGTGCAAGGCAAACACCCTACCTGCTGTGCTATTGCTCCAGCCCCCAGAATTTGATTTTTTAAAAATTATATTTTATTTTATTATTATTTTTAAAGTTGTTCACAATAATTTATTATATTCAATATTTCAGCACCAATCCCGACACCATTGCATCATCCCACCACCATTAATTTGAATTTTCCCACCACCACACAAACCTGCCCCAGAGGCATGTACTAAATAAGTTATTTTGTACTGCTTGTTATGAATAATCTGCTAAAAATGGTCCAAAAATATTTCCTTTGAGGAAAGCGTGTGAAGAGTGTTGCACCTCACCCTGGAGCCATTAAGTCCTTGTATAAGAGATTACTAACTTATTGTTACAGGTTGCCCCTCATGTGCTGATATATGTATATATATATATATATATGTGTGTGTGTATGTATATATGTATATGTGTGTATATATATGTTGCCTTCTACATTACACCCTATTAAATGTGACGTGCTACTCACATCAGTGGCACAGAATATGAGATATTGTTCTCCAAAAATTCTAAAATTTTGAACAGGGTGATACAGCTAGAGTGAAATTTTTGACTGGATGGTGACTTTGGGGTGCAGAGGCATCTCTGTGGCATATTGCTCTCTTCCTCTTCCGAAATTTATCTGTGAGTCTCTGGACTGTGGCCATTCGTGAGCTTATATGGCGCCAGAGGCAGTTCACAGGTGTCACCACCAGGCTCCAGGAAGCACAGGGGGGTGGGAGGGAGGTCACCCATTCTCAACTTCATGAAAGCCTGGAGGTTTCAGCCACAAAACCCACTTACCTTGTTCTTCAGCAGATTCCTTGTGGATGATGCTCGTCCTGAGCCCGTGGAGATTGGCTGTGGGCATGGTGGCAATTGGGTTCTGGAGGGTTAGGGCTGCTGGTGCTCTGTTGTGACAGGAAGAGGGACTCACCTGCCCCTGCTGCCCTGGATGAGACAGCCTGGCGTGGGGTGCAGAGGCATCTCTGCAGCATGTGGCTCACTTTCTCTTCTGAGATTTGTGAGTCCCAGAATTTGGTTTTTAATGGACAGCTTCCTGATTTTTTGTGCCTGCACCCTCCCAGAGGAAGTCAGATGTCCCCCAATGCACCACCCAGGGTACCCATTTTCTACTTGATCCCCCACCCCCACTCATTGTTCTTGCGCTCCACGCACCCTGTGGAATCTGCTCTGAGCCAAACAGATTCTATCTCATCTCAAATGGCCACGTGAAGGATTCTGGGTAAAATGCTAGGGCAGCTAGTGGTGACCCTGGAATCACTGGGGGCAGCCACAGACCCTCCGAGGCAGCCTTGAGTTTCAAGACCCCTGCCAACAAACCATGGATAAACGGGCTTAAGAAACAGTCCTAAAGTTTAACCACACATGCCTACTTCAGTCCTCTGTCCTGCCTGGCCCTTTCAAGAACCACCATGGAGTTGCCTGGGAATGGGGCTCGGTGGTAGAGCATCTGCCCTTAAGACTTGAGGTCAACAATTTGATCCCCAGCCCCAACCCTCAATGCTGAGCAAGATCCTGAGACACTGCCATTGTGATCGTGGGTACCACAAGTGTGATTTCTGGCAGCTCAGTGCGTGAAAGTCCCCAAACCAAGAATATGACCCCTGGCAGGAAATTATATTGTCATTGGAAGGGCAGGGGGAAAGGTCTCCACCAGGGCTGCCTCCAAGCACGCGGTCTGAGATCACGATCCCTGTTCTAGAACAAACGCTTTCTACTCTTCCAGCCCAGGAATCTCGGGTGGCAGCCCCCCAGAGAGGGCAGACCCTAAGACTTCCTTTTTTCCCCACTATAAAGCTTTCCCTCTGCCAGCCTTGAGTCACAGCCAAACATAACAAGCTCCAAATAAATAGCCTGTGCTTGCCGTCCTTTGGCGGGTGTTTATTTCTGCACAACTCGTCTGTGTGGACTTGGGGGTGGGAATGTGCTTTCTGCTCCAGGCCATGGATGGATCTGGACTCCTGCCATCGGACCCGAGGGACGTGGACTGTGATCTCCGGAAGCCCAAGCCCCATCTCCAATTCTTTCTTTGTGGCACGTGCCCCTAAGCTGCCCCCCCACCCACACACACACATCCCAGATGGAGGAGGAGAAGAGTGTGATGAAATAGTGACCCAGCTCTGTTTGAACTTGAATTAATTTGGGGACTCAGGGCAGAACATAAAGAAAGTCATTAGTGAAGGCGAATGGAAACCATCCCAAATTGGAGTTTTGTTTTTAAGCAACTCTTGGGAGAGAACAAGTTAGGCACCAATCCAACATATTTCCCCAGCCCCCTGCCCAAAGATCTCATTTTAAGAAAAACAATGAGAAGGTATGTTTCAAGTGGTGTCATAGGAGATGTTAGAAGCTAATGTGACTGATCAAAAAGCTATCGGGGCAAGGAAATATCCAGATGGTTATGAGGTAGAGATATTACAGGCACTCTCCACGGACTTCTCACATTGTTGGTCTTTGAAAATAAGGTCCACATGTGACGCTCTCTAAAGCATCATTGTCAAGATCGCCCCGAAGTTTAGACTGAGACAGTATCCAGATGGATTTTCGTGATGGGAACCTGGCTCCGAGGACCCACAGACTTTTCTCCCGGGTTATTTATCATTCGCACTCTCTCTTCCTCTTCCCTCTTCCTCTTTCTCTGTGTAAATAAAAATAAAAAGCCAAGCTTTTTTAATGACTTGGGAGATTGTTGACTTTATGGGTAATTAAGGAATTTGCTTTTTGGATTCCGACTCCTGATTTAAATCCTCTGTCCATATTGTGGCTTTTGTTATTATTATTATTATTAATTATTATTATTTGCTGTGGTGGCACCACTTTTAATGGTTTGGAATAAGAATGCCATTTTCCATTTTATGTGGTCATTTTGCTGCTCTTATACAGACCCCATTTTGAACTCCTTCACCCCACGATCCCAGCAGGACGGTAGAACATGGCAGAACAGACTGTGGCCCCCTCCCGCCTGTGTGAAACCGAAGCATCAAAGAGGCAGAAAGCTTAATCCAAGCGCATCCATGAGCAAAGTGGGCCCAAACCTAGGCCTTCCTTTATCAAGGGTTCACTGCCTGCAATGGGGCTTGCAATCCATCTCTCTCTTGGACACAGTCCTGGTCAAGTTTTCCCTTTGAACGGGCAGAAAACGTTACTGAAAAATAAAGTGAAATCAGTTTTGATTAAACCCGGGAAGGAGGAATTGAGGGAAATAGAGAGAAAACCACTTTCCGACCAGAGTGGCCTAAAATTTGGGGGTGGTGGGGTAGGGGAGAGCCCAGAGGCACAGTCCAACTTGGTGCCACCAGCCCCACATGGCTCTGGAGCCCTTGGTGTACAACGACCAATTAACAATTGTCCCCTTTTTTAATTCCACACCCTCCCCAGAGACTGTGCATGGGACAGGAATCAAAACGAACTCAATAATTCTTATATCGATTAACTGTTGACCTGGTATCTTGGCTTAACCAATTACTCAAATAAACTCCATGTTACAGAAAGAATAGGGATGAGGCAGTATCGAACAGTGATAAACCCTTGGCTCTGAGTCACAAAACTGATGAGCAGGGAAAGGGTGAAAGCTTAGAAGGGGTCAGGGGAGGTGAAGATTAGCCTAGTGATGGCTTAAGAATAGAGGTTGCGGGACTGGAGAGATAGCACAGCAGGTAGGGCGTTTGCCTTGCGCACAGCCGACCCAGGTTCGATTCCCAGCATCCCATATGGTCCCCTGAGCACCTCCAGGAGTAACTCCTGAGTACAGAGCCAGGAGTAACCCCTGTGCATCATCGCCGGGTGTGACCCAAAAAGCAAAAAAAAAAAAAAAGAATAGAGGCTGAAGGTGGGAGGCAGTTTGGTGGTGGTGACAATGCCGTAACTTTTTCCATCAACGTTATAAACGTTAACACTATTGAAACCATGTTGCCTAAACTGTAATTAAAATTTTTCCAATAAAATAAGATCAAGTCCACGTATAATTTAAAATTTTTAATGTGACCACCAGAAAAAAGAAAAAGCACACATGTGGCTCACATTTGGGGCTCACATTTGATCTCTCCTCAACCACGGTGGTCCAAAGGCTTGGCCTTGGCAAGATTGGTCACTCAGGTGTGAGGGAGTGAGGCCAGCCACATCTGAACAGGACAGAAGCCCACGGAAGGCAAGGGAAAATCTGGCGCTCCTGGCCCCCGGGAAGGGAGGGGGTCTTCTGAGGCAAGAACATTAAAGGCTTAAAGGCAAGGCTTCCATGAGGCCAGTTCAATGAAAACATTTTCATTTCAGAAATCTCCTTTCTTTCCTAAACTCAACCCAAGGCAAAATGGATTATTGCTTCCTGGAAATGGAACCAGGGGACTTGAAAGTGTTTCATATTAAAACCAGAAAAACCCAAGAAGGGGAAAAATAATTACATTTCTAAAAAGCTTTTGAGAACAAATGCTTGCTTGTGAGAAATAATTTTCCTATAAATATTTTATTTCTCCCTTTTTCCTTTTGTTCCACAGCTGAGGAGTTCCACATGGTGCCAGGAGATGACTGTCCTCTGGGGAAGATCAAAAGCACCCTGCTTCGCTTGCGGTGGCCTGCTCTCACCCGCTCGGACTCACGCATGAAGTGAGCGAAACCTTGGAAAACCAAGACGGGCCAGAAAAACCCTCTGCTCTATAACCACCCCATCAGGGGTTGCCAACAGAGTCAAGGCTTAGCTGGAGAAAAAATTGCTTGTGGCTATTCTGTGGGCTATACCTGCCCAAAGTGAAAAACATCATTTAAGTTGTGTGAGTAGCCAGTTACTCCCGTTAGATGCTACTGATGAAGGCAGAACACCAGGAGCCCGTTAAGCGTGTCTAGATAAAGATCAATGGACCGAGCAAGTGGCATTCTCTAGAACAAAAACGCTTGTGACCTGAACCGGGATCTTAAACATTCCTAAAACCCAGAGCCCAGTCCCACACTTGTCCTTGAAGTGGGACTGTTAAAGCAGGAAGTGAAGAGTATGTGTGTTGGTGCAGATTATCAAGACCTCCGATTGCTCCCTTATTTACAACACTCCCCATTTGGTCATGCCCTCATAAGGGCATGGCCAGTCAGCCAACTAGCTAGGGCGTGGGGGTCCAGAGCAGCTCAGGTCACTGTTGGGGTGTGTGTCGGGCTTGCTGTCAGGGCTGTGCTGAGCCCATGGAGATGTGCCTCTGCCTGTTGATGAGGAGGAACACTGAAGGCCCCCGCTGGCTGCTGCTAGTCTTACCATCCTCAGGCACCCGAAGCTAGTCCATAAGCTCCCTCTCAATGGCTGGATCCATCCATCAACCCAGCCCAAAAGCTGAAGGAAAAGTGAGGGATCCCAGGGCTTCACCTGGAAAACCAGGGGAATGAGAAGAAGGGACCCCACGTGTGGCCAGCCGTGAGCCTGTGTGGCAGGCTCCTTTGATACACGGGTGTGTCCGTGCCTTACCTAGAACACTTGGCCCCAAGGAGCAATGCCCAGGGGCTCTATTTTACCCTCTTTGCGTTTGGGGGCCTGATATGTGGCAGGAATGAATTTGCTCCATGTTGCTTCTGGGAAACAATTTGCCACGGGTCTCATGTTCCTACTTAAGTTGCAAGCAAGGCACCGGCGGCTCTTTGTTCCAGTTCTATCTTTCCCAGGACCATGCTGGAGATAGTATCTCCCTCTGGAGCACGGAGATTGCTTACGCAGAAGACAGAAGAGGCCTCTTTCTTGGGAGCAAAGAGCAGGGTGCCTTCGGAAAGAGGAGCAGCGGGAACTTGGTCTCGCTCCTGTGTCACAGCCTGCCCTGTGTACCAATGCGGGCTGGCCTTCTCTCCCTGGAGTCTGCGGGCAGGGGCTGGGGAGACCCCATTCCAAGTGGAAGCTCTGGCACGTGCCCTTGTGGTGGGTTGAAAACACGGGACTGATGGACTGATCTGCCCACGCTCACATATTCAGTCCTTAACCACCATCTGCTTTCTTGTTCAGGCGAAAACACCAACAGAGACTTTTAAATTCACCAGGGCAGACACGGAGCATTTGCAGGGAAGGTCTCTTAAGGCTGGCGTTAGGGCTAGCGCAGAGCACTGCATGCTTTCATCAGCAGCGCCTCTGAGCCTGGCTGAGCACCTTAGGTCTAATCCTCCACTTGGTGGCGGTTGGGTGAGAGACAGTGACATTCAAAATCTGTTGCCCTGGCAAAAATTTTTCCCCTTCCCATAAGACAAGGAGCAGGAAAACCAATCGAATGCAGACCATCAATTTGTAAATGAAAACAATGGAATTGAACTACCATAATGATTTAATTTAATGCTTGTTAGATGAAAAATACATGAACGAATTCTGTTTTAACACTTGGAAATTTGACATTGTTCTTTCTACACTCAAACTCCTATTTTCACCCTCCGCTTTATTCTAGCACTACATTTTGTAAAAGTGTAAAAATGTTCAAGTTGCCTAGTCTTTTGTCGTAGACCAACAATAAAAGTATACAGAGGCATATGCAAATGAAGCCTCAGAATCCTTAGGCTGTAATTTTTTTGTTCTGTTTTGTTTCTAGATTGAACAATCAATAAGATTAGTGTTACCCACTTCCTTGGTGCTGTCAGAGAGAGACCCATCCATAAGAGAGCCAACAGCACCCAGCCTTGTAGCCAACTAAATCCAGAGGCCCACAAGGCCGACAAGACTCTGGTGAGTTGGTAAAAGACCACCCTGACTATACTTAAGGTAAACCTTTAACATGGAAGTTTTATACATAAAGCATGTAATTTACAACAAGTTATTAATAGCATGAGAAAGAAAATGGTCCCCAAACTCTCTGTGGCCAACTTTTATGTAAAATATTATTTCTAGCCCCTTTGGTGAAGTACTTATGATCTTCGTAAATAAATGCCATGCCATTTCTGGATATTAACAGGTTGAAGAAATCCCAAGAAATTCTAGCTTCCCATTCTTCTCTCAGAAGCCATTATCACTCAAGGCGGGCAGCCCTGGAGTGACAGTACTTGCTTTTCCTCAGGGATCTCTTCCAGAATTGAACCCAGAAGAGGCTGAATATTTGGGAAGCTCTTCCTAGAGATCCCATTTGAAACAGAACTTCAACACAGACTCATAAGTTTATCTCAAGAGATATTTTAATAATTGATAATGTAAGCTAAACTTGTTACATCAGCTTCTACTTATAGACAAAGGCATCAAATACAACCATGAACTGACAGGCAACATTATCTGCATGAAAAATCCAGGAACAATTGATATTTTTAACACCTGGCCACTTTACATTGTTCCATTTGGTGGCAGGGGGACACAGCTGATGGGGCCATGTATGTTCTAACACATGTAAGTTCCCTATTACTTGAGTCATATTCTCATCCCACATTGGAACTTCCACTCTTCAAATTCATACTTCTACTCCCATTTTTTATCATGTTATGCTATTTCTTGCAGCAAATGTCTAAAATTGCTCAACTCATAATTTCCCACAAGTCTATGAATTTTGTTTTGTTTGGGGTTCCCACCTTGCTTACGACTAGCTCCGGGTTTACTATTGGCTCTGCACTCAGGGATCGCTCCTGGCAGTGCTGGGTGACTATACGCAGTGTTGGGGGTCCACCCTGGGTGGGTCTGCATGCAAAGCAACTGCCTTACCAGCTATATGTGCTCTGATTTTTCCTTTTTATCTTTGGGCCATATCCAGGGGTGCTCAGGGCTTACTCTTAACTCTGCACTCAGGGATCACTCCTGGCGAGTTCAGGGGACCAGGTGGGGTGCCAGGGGTCGAACCTGGGTCGGTCTTATGCAAAGCAAGCACAATATCTGCTGTACTATCTCTCTGGCCCCTGAACATTTTTAACCATGGATTTAACTTTCTTTCTTTAGTGGATAGAGTGATTACAACTTTTATTGTTCTTTTTTAATTTACCTAACTAGTAAGAATGCATAGCTATGTATACTTTTGTTAATTATATATTTTTTGGAAGTATACTTCTTAATGAGATCAATAGTTGATTTATTCCTCCCCCTAAGAAGGCCAGTTATCTCTATAAATAGCAATACTGTTACTTGAAAGAGCTAATTCTCCATCAAGTCAGTTATTGGTTTGTTTTTACAGATATAAGCTCTGAAGTGAGTTGTTCCCACATCGCACAGCAGTGGAAGAAATTTGCCGTACTAAATTTTACGTTCTAAAGAAATTTTATGTTCTAAAATCACATTTAAAAATATGTACCAGCAATCCTGACTCCAGTCACTCCCTCAATGTTATTAAAACTGAACAAGTTGGGATAAAAGAGTCATAAATAGATTTCCCCCCTTATTTAACAGGGTCTAATAAAGAGTTAATTTTTTTTCGGTAACCAGAGTTTTTAATCCCCTAAGATAATACCCAAGGGTGTGCAGGTAAGTGAATTAACAGGGCGGGGGGGTTAGGGGGAGAACCACAACAGGGAGAAAAGTTTGGTTTTGCTCAGTTCCATGGTGGAAACATTTGCCCACAATCAATTTCAAGTTCCCAACAGGGAGGTGGAGAGAGGGGTAAGGCCAGCTGCTGGCCAGTAGGAGGCAGCTCTGGCTACTGGTTCCTGGGAGCTCACAGCACGATCCTGAAATGGGACCAGTGGCCGAGAGTAACAGGGAAGCGTTACTTGGACAGGCCCGAGCTCAGTTTATGACAGAGAGCCCAGGACACTGAGAACACAGAGTCCTTTCAACGGCCCCTGCCTGTCTATGCCTTGGACTCCCTGGGCTACTCTTTGAATACCACTGGTGAACACACGGCTCATAGACTTTGGAGGCAGCCGGACCATGGTTCCAATCCTGCCACTGGGACTTCTGCTCATTCCCACCTGTGTCTGTTTTGTAAACAGGTGATGCCAATACTTACCTTCCGAGCAGTGGCATTGGTGTGTGTGCTGCGTTGGCATCTGCCGGATGCAGCAGACGTCCTGCTGGGTCAGAGAAAACCAAGTGGAAGGTGTATGCTTAGGGAATCAGTGGAGAGGAAAAGAGAAACCTTGCCACATGGGGTTGTTATGCCTTGTTCATCCCCCAAAGCCACTTCAAGCCAAAACTCTTGGATCCTTTCTATCCCCCTTCAAACTATCTTGAGGAACACAGAAGTTGCCTGTCCACCCCAGGACAACAAGGGCCTTCCTGGTGGTGGAACTCGACCAGTCCAGTTTGCACTGAGGAAGGAGGATTAGTGAGCTAAACCCCCAGGGTCTCTGCCCGAGGCAGCTGCAGTGAGGTGCCTGGCTGCTCTCTCTATGGGCTTGTTTAGGTTTTACAAAGCCGTATTTAATGACAATGAATGGTAAGGCAAAAGTATGCCATCATGTTATAAACAATGCCTGAGCACAACCATGATCTCGTATTGTACTTCAACTTCCTTCACAATATTGACTGGAGAGAAAAGGAGAGTTTCCTGGCAATGTGACTCTTTGCAACGACATACACCTTCAGAGTGCCTTGAGCCCGGCCCACTTCATCTACAGGATGGGACGGACTCTCTTCCCACGGGTTTTGGTGTATACGAGGCAGCAGCATATCACCCATCTCTAGGAAGCATCGATCTTAAAAACGCACTCGTGGGCGGGAAACGCGTGCGTCTTGAGAACAAAAGTTTTCAATACAGAAGCATTTTTGATACACTTACTTTATTTAAAACAGAAATCATCCCAGTTAACACAAAAGCAAAACTTGGTTGAAAACTCACGAAGACAGTATAATAAACACAGCTACTAGTGCTGACCCCAAAGAAATCTGACGGGCTGTCACTCCTTCCAAGGCTACGGGGGAGGTGGGGGACACTTAATGAAATGAGCTAGCTGGAAAGCCCATGCAGAGTTCCCCAGAGATTTATTTGGGGAGACGGCATTACAAAGGGTCTACACCGCAGTCCTATTAAGAAACACTACTGGTGTTTGCTGAAGCCTTTCCACAGTCTACCGGGTTTCTGTCTGCTAGGTTTACCTTGGCACACAAAACAACCTTGTCATCAATAGGATGTGGGCTTAGAGTGATTTTTCTGGGGTGGTCTTGATGAATTGATGCAAAGCCACGCCCCCTCCATCTGGTTTTCTTTGTGCCCAGTGGGATGCATATTTCATGGCTGTCCAAGTTCGGTCCGAGGAGCACAGACATGGAACAGAATCTTTGGGTAAAGACAGGACTTGGAGGAGGATGGATCACTTATCCAAGTCAGCTTCACACCATTTTCTCCCTCCACCCCATCCCAGTCCTGGCTTGTGCATCATAAATATCTAGAAGAAGACGTTCCTACCGATGAGACGAAGGTCGCGAAACATCCTGTGGGTTCTGAGCTGGATCACCGGATCGGCCGTTACACTCATCCACGCTGCAGCCTGGCTGGTTCACGTTTCAGAGTCTCAGCCCATCTGCACAGCACACCAGGCCGGGCTCTGGCTGACACTGATGTCTCTAGCACACATCGCTGCATCGAGCTTGAGACTGGTTCTCGACCACAGGGCGGTGCCCCTCGTGAAGTCCTCGGCCCGGCCCCGGCCTGGGTCCCACTTGCCTCTGTTTCCACAGCCCAGTCCTGGCTCTTCTCCACATCTTGATTCAATCTTGGGAATGTTTTGCTCATTTGAAAAATTCTTTCTCCCTCCACCCTCGCCACAAATGTCCTTTGTCCCATCATAATTAAAAAAAAAAATCCCTGAAAGATCCAAATGGATTAACAATAAAGATCTGATTGGAACCCTCATACGCCTGACAATGCAGACTTGTATTTCGAGAGAAGTGTGTAACCACATTTGTCTGGGCTGCAAAAGACACCCCAGTATAAGACGAGAATAGAATTTCAGCCGACTCCCTAATTTCCTTAGTATGGCTTAGATTTCCAGGCCTTCCTGTGTTTTTTTTCTGATAGAGCAGGTATACATTACTAACTATATGTGATAAGGAAGTATAAAACAGCCACTGACTTTCAAGTGTGGTCGAAACTAGACTTGAGGTTCATGTTTATAAGTTAGTCGTTTTTACCGAAGTTGAGTTGCAATATGGACTACTTGCAATTTTTGTTCAGCAGACCCTTCGCGGACAGCCAGCTGTGTGCCGGGACAGCCCTGCTCGCTACGGCTCAATCCCGATGACCAGAGCCCCTTGGACTACAGTCACCTCCCAATTTCCCATACTGAGACAGGACTAAGTCTGGAGATCACAAGCAACAGACATTGATGAATGAAATAAAAGTCCTCTCTCAGCAGAAGGCTGGACGTGGATATGCAGAGATACGCAGGCTGGGGCAGCGGTGGTTGGGTGTTTTCGTCTTGCTCTTGCCTGGAACCACAGCAAGGTATTTCCTTCACTGGAAATGTGACTTGATGCCAGCTAGGAGCCAGACAGGCACGGTCCCCGGAGTGTTCTTCTGACGGTGGACTCTGCCGTAAAACACACCAGCTACCTGTCATTCCGGCTCTCTCTCTCTCTCTCTCTCTCTCGAAGCATTTCTGTCCTGGGAGAACTGGGGGGGGGATTCCAGGAGGGCCTGGGGTGCATTTCTCCTTGGGGCTCCTTCTGGAACCCTGAACCCCAATTTGGAAAGTGCAGGTGTTCCATTTAACCCTGACCTTGGCCAACATCTGCAAGCCACTGGCGGGGGTGGGGGGGGTGGGACTCAGGTGTGGACCCCCTTCCCAACACAAAATAAGCCGGAGTCATTCTAAGTTGTTGACCACAAAGTAATCGAGGCAATTTTTTTTAAGGAGAAAAAAAAACACAACTAGTTGAGGCTTTTATATACATTCATTGCTTCTAACTTTTTTTTTTAAACAAGAAGAAAATAAAAAAAAAGCAACACTGACTACTCTTAAGAGCCAGTGCAGCCACGTGCTATGAAGCTCCGTGGCCGGGTGGCGGGACATATTGACCGTTAAAACCAGGGAACAAAACCCTACAGAGGCCCCACAAGCCCAAGGAACCCCTCCCCCCACCCCCGCGACCTTTTCCCTATATACATTTTTTAGAATACTCTGCGAATCCCAGTTTGAACAACGACAACAAACAACAAACGACAACAAAGACAAACAGGCTTTATATTAAAAAAAAAATGTCCATGTTCTTCATTGTTAACGTCTAAAGCAGCTTGGAGGATCTCGCCACTCGGAGCAAACTGCAAACTGACTCCATTAAAATATGACCTCGGCAGGATAGCAGCACAGGATTTGCATTCCATATTCATCACTTTTTTTTTTAAACAATGTAAACCTTTCATAAAATAATATTTTGCGTAAAAATTGGGATCATTCAAACAAAGGTCTGATCGTCCTGTTCCCTGAGGCCCGCCTGGGAGGTCTGGCTTCATCCCACGGTTTCCTGCTTGGTGGAGGGAGTACATGCAGCTGCTTTTCAGGAAGTACCTGAACACGAGCCCCGACGGGGCGGGCGGAGAGCTCGGGATGGGTCTCCGTCCCAGCCTAGCCTCTCTGAAGGCCAAACCGTCAGAGCCAGAATGGAATCCCCTGGTCATTTCACATCTGGGTTTGCAAACGAATGCACCTCGTGGGTGTCACCAAACAGGTTGGCAATCCTAAAGGATGTGAGTTGAAGTGGTCCCTTGATGTTCCAATGAATGAGTCCCGTGGGTTGAACCAAACGTGTGTGCAAGCCTGAAGAATGGGAGCAAAATGCCGACTTGTCCCTGGGACACGAGAACCTTCAAGGAACACGGTCAGAGGGACGCGGATCACAGATGCCTGACGATAAACAACTGTCGACAGTGAAATGTAGGTCACGTGGTGAAGGAAAAGCTCTCCAGTGGACAGCCAGCTCGGGGTCCTCAGGGCCGAGACCCAGGCTTCTCTCACCTCAGAAATGCTTTTAAAGACTTAAGAGACAGAAACCTCAAATGGAAAATGGATTTTTCTTTTTTTTTTTTCCTTTTTGGCTAACAAAATAGAGGCCATAACTAAATACAAAAAAAAAAAATTGCTGAGATGCATGTATTTTTTTTAAAAAAGCAGCTTTCGAAATATCAACCACAGCATTAAACATTGAACATAGTACATTCCAAAGTTAATACAGATAAACGGTATATAATGCAATAATGCCACAGTTATTCCACATATGTCTCAAGGCGGATTCTAAACTTGAAAAAGTATTTTCTAGTTTATTAGCTTTTGCTACTTCTCTAAACTTTTCCACCACTTTTTTTTTCCTTTTTTTTTTTTTAATGCCCCAGGATGTACCTTCCACACCTGGAACATTTTTCCCCACCCCACCCCCCACCCTCTGCATGTTTTCAAATAAAACCAAACCACAATGACAAGATAATGTTTTACATCGTAATTCCATAGACACGGGTCAATGAATACATGACTACTCTTTCAACACCTCCTTTAGGATTTACGACCCGCTCCAGAGTCACCGTTTCTGCCAATTGCAGCTGTGGCTGTATAGCGGCCGGCCAGGGGCTGGGACCACTCGGCTCCTCCTGCATGTCCCCGGGGAGGCTGGGGGCGGGTGGGGGTCTGCCCAGCCTGGCTGTGCCCCCATACACAGACAGACGGGCACCTCCTCTCTCTCGCTCTCTCTTCCTACTGGGACAAGTCTTAGGAGCCTGGGCTCACAGATCCGGGGTGCACGTGGAAACAGGCCTGGGTGCCCCCCTACCCCCAAGGGTGCACCCCTGGCCCCCTGCGGTGACAGGTCCCGGCTTGTCTTGCTTGCTGCAGCTCGACCGACCTCAGCCTTCTGGGTGCGAGGGGACTTCCAGGCCCTCGGGCCCATGCCGCTCCGTTTCAAAGCCCCGGGGCTGGCGGGGGCCCGGGCGGGCTCCGTGCCAGGGCCGGGAAGGCCTGGCCAGGCAGGCGTGGGGCGGCGGCGGCGTCTCAGGGCGAAGCAGGCACTTGCGGCGGCCTGATGTTGCGGGTTCAGTCCCTTCCTCGCATTCTCGAGGATTCTGTTTCACACACAGGCAGAGCCAGTTTCTGCACGGGGGAGCGTATCCAAAATAGAGCACAATCCACATCAGGGCTTAAGGTACTGGATGAGCGCGTAGAAATCGTGAAAATGCTTCTGGGCACAATTGGTAGCTTAAAAAAATACTCTCCTCTGGTTGAAGGGCGTGTTCCCCCAGCGCCGACCTTCCGTGGAGGCAGAGACGTTGGCGCGTCCCCAAGTTCCCCGGAAGCTCCCGGATTCTTTCTTCCAATGGGGTCTGTACCACGGGAGCCAGACGCGCTCGCTTTGTTCTCCTCTCTTTGCCCCCAACTCTGAAAAAAAAAATCACAGCCCCGGGAGCACAGACTGGTTAGGAGTGTCCACACCTCCTCCTAACCCCCAGAGGCCCAAACCCGGCGTCCGCACAGTCACGTGCTTGGCGGGTCCAACTCCTCAGGCACCCGACACATGGAGAGGCACAGGTGATGGGGGCGGCAGGGTGGGGGCCCACGGCAAGTGGGTGGCCTCGGCACTGAGGGTCGGGTTCCCGAGACCGGAGGTTCCGCGGGACTCTCTTAAATAAATAAATCTTCTTTTTTTTTTCTTCTTCTTCTTCTTCTTCATCATGTAAAAAATAAATGGTATTTCCCTTTGGCAGTAAATAGCTGATTCGACTTCTGCTTTGTGTCCTTTTGTCCGTGAGAGCGCACAGCTCCGTGTTCTGTTTCGGTCGTGGCGTGTGGCAGAGCCGGCCGTGGCGGGCCGCTGCCTTCTGAACCTTTTGCATAGGTGTGGGGGGCGGCCGGCGACCCCCTCACTTGTGGCCCAGGTAGGCCCCCAGCGTGATGCAGGCCCCCACCAGGGCCAGGCTGAGCAGAGCCTTCAGAGACAGCCAGGAGAAATCAAAGAGAGGCCGCATGCTGGGTCCGTACAGCTCCACGAAGGCGTCCTGCAGGGACAAGAGGGAACAGCGGGTTAGAGACAAGTGTCCACCCTACTATAGTCATGGGGGGTGGGGAGGGGGGAGGCCCTATGCTGGCCTGGCACCCTGGGAAGGGCAGACGAGGGCAGGGGGCAGCCCGGCTGCACCCGGGCAGTAGAGATTTCGCGTCTACTATTCTCACCCTCATTGGACAGATACTTCCCGGGCGCCGCTCTGTGTGTCAGGGCACAGGCTAGAGAGAACTCTGACTTCGGAAGCGTGTAGATGGTGGAGTGGGGCCCGCAGATAAAAATCAAGGTGTTCTATCGAGCATCAGTGTGCTGAGGAAAAGAATGAATGAGCCAGAGAAAATCCTGGAGGCGGGGCTGAAGCGATAGCACAGCGGCTAGGGCGTTTGCCTTGCACGCCGCCGATCTGGGTTCGATCCCCAGCATCCCATATGGTCTCCCCGAAGCTCTGTAACTTTAGCTAGCAACACATCTGTTGCAAGTTGTAACTCTTTACAAACAGGGTGAAGGTGGCACTGGCTCTGCAGGCTGAAGACGCTAGTTTGATCCCCAACACTTCATGCAGACCCGTGAGCATCACCAGGAGGGACCCTCTCCCCCTAGGAGGAAGCCCTAAGTATTGCCCACAACATAGGGCTAAAACATAACTAACTAACTGAAACGCAACAAACACAGGGCTGGAGAGAAAATACAACAGGGAGAAAATACAACAGGTAGGATGCGTGCCTTTAATGTGGCCACCCCAGGTTCGATCCCCGGCATTCCACACGGTCCCTTGAGCACCACCAAGAGTGATCCCTGAGCACAGAGCCAGGAGTAAGGCCTGAGTACCACTGGGTGTAGCTCACAAATCAAAGCCAAACAAAAAATCCAATCCAATGCCTAATTGATTAGGCACCTTTATTGTTGACTCCTCATACCAATAAAATAAAGAATTCAAATCACCCGGGCACCAATCTGATGATTGATTTCTTGAGATTTGGAAGTGGGGACTGGCTTGACTCAAACTTTGGACTCAACAGATATCTGGTCAATTCCCTAAATGAAGACCTTAACATACAGATGAAGATCTCAACATGGAAAGGAGAAAAAGATATTTCTCACTGGGTAGGGTCTCTCCGGGACTGACGGGGGGGCAGAGGAGGCCCCACCCCACCCAGCCTCTCTCCAGAACCCGACCCCAGGGGGTTTCTCTGGGCCCAGCGATCACGTGTCTTTGGCAGTAGAGGGATGGGATCACTTATGCCTCCTGGGGCTGTGTGTGTGGTCTCGGTACACGTAGGTGTGGAACCAGTTCTTGCTCAACCAATGACTCAAGTTTTCCGATGCCATCGTTTGGATTCTGCCTTTGGCCTAAACCTTCATCCAGATTCTCCCTCCTTTGCTGTTTTATTCCTCCTATATGCCAGCTCTTGCAGAACTGGCCTAGAAACCTTGGTGTGTTCGCATTTAAGGCACCAGAGGGGCCTCCCCAGGTTATTGAGTAGATGTAAGTATGTATAGATCGACTGCGTGACTTCCTTTGCGTGTCTCTACATGCACGCACTCGTAGGTACAGTGTGAGAATGACACACAACACACAGGCAGGGCCCTGGGGAAGCTCAGGCGTGTGGGTTGTGACCTTGGCACGAGGTGGTCACCATGCATGCGTTCATCAGAAGGGGGTCCTGCTGTGGTCTGAGGCGCCCACACACGCTGCCCTCCAGCCCATTTTCACTCAGGTGGTTGCAATAGACACAACACGGCGCCTTGTCCTGGTCCACAAGCTCTTATCTACTTGTTGGGCAGGACTGGGGGGAACAAGTTTTTGAAAGCGAAGGTACTGGCCATGGGCAGGCAAGTATGGGCCCCTCGCTGTTGCCCTGAGCCCAGGGGCACCTCTGACTCGTGGCTGGGGGGAGTTTCTGACAGGTCATCGCCTTTCCCGGGGGGCTGATCCTGCAGCTGTGCAGCTCTGACAGGGTAATGCCCCTCCCCCCCAAGGGGCAAGTCCGCAAAGCCTGGAAACTTGTGAGGAGCTAGGGGTGCTGCTGGCATTTAGGGCGAGCCTGGGAAGGAGGGGCCCAAGCTGCTCCCCAACACCGGCCGTGCCCCGCCCGCTCCAAGCACCCAGCCTTCTGCTGGCTGCGTCTGCAGAAACCCAGGTTAGAAATGCACCCAGGTGGGCCCGCGGCCGGGGGCTGACCCCACAGGGGTCACCTTCCTCCTCAAATCAGATTCCACAGGCACCCGCCCAAGTGCCCGTCCATGTAGACCCGGGCGGGTTCGGGCCCGGCTGGTGCGGCTCCAAGCGCCCTGATGAGGGTGATTTCCGAAGTCTGTTTGAACAGTCTGTCGTTATTTGTTTAAGTTTGGAAGCTGTTTTAAATAAACACATGCTCCTTTTATGTATCAGAGAAGCAGGGGGAGGGAAGAAAACCCCGGGTCGCCCTATAGTCCCGGCGCCCAAAGGCACATCCCCTCCCGGGGGCCCTCCTAGATCCCCCTCAGGCCACAGGGGTCCCGCCTTCACCCTCTGTCTCATCCCGCCTGCTACCCCTGACCAGTTCTCAACCTGCCACCTTCTGACCAGATCCCACCTGCCCTCTCTGGCCAGATCCCAGCTGCCACCCTCTGACTGGATCCTAGCTGCCCTCTCTGACTGGATCCCAGCTGCCACCCTCTGACTCGATCTCAGTCGCCATCCTCTGATTGGATCCCAGCTGCCACTACCCTCTGACCAGATCCCACCTGTACCCTCTGACTAGATCTCAGCTGCCACCCTCTGATTGGATCCCACTTATATCCTCTGACAGGATCCCACCCTCTGACTGGATCTCACCTGCCACCCTCTGACCAGATTCAACCTACCCTCTCTGACTGGATCCCAGCCGCCACCCTCTGACTGGATCTCACCTGCCACCCTCTGACCAGATTCCACCTACCCTCTCTGACTGAATCCCAGCCGCCACCCTCTGACTGGATCCCAGCTGCCACCCTCTGACTGGATCCCAGCTGCCACCCTGACTGGATCCCACCTGCCCTCTCTGACTGGATCCCAGTTGCCACCCTCTGACTGGATCTCACCTGCCACCCTCTGACCAGATTCCACCTACCCTCTCTGACTGAATCCCAGCCGCCACCCTCTGACTGGATCCCAGCTGCCACCCTCTGACTGGATCCCAGCTGCCACCCTGACTGGATCCCACCTGCCCTCTCTGACTGGATCCCAGTTGCCACCCTCTGACTGGATCTCACCTGTACCCTCTGACTGGATCCCAGCCGCCACCCTCTGTGCGGGTTCCACATGGTCCCTGGCCCTACAATACTGGTTCCACGCCCTTCTTGCTCTTGAGGGCTCTGCTTCTGCCCCATGCTCCTTCCCGTGGCTTCATTAACTCCGTGGCACATGTCTGGAGGTGGGCGCCCATGGTGTATTTCCTGTGGCCCCTGGAGCCTGTGTCTGTCACCTCCGAGGTGCCAACTCGAAGCCCGTGGCTCATTCCCCTCAGAGAACTGAGCTTCAAACCCAGAGATTGTAAAAAGGAAGGACAAATAAGTGACACCTCAAACTGCACCCAGGGCAGAGACAGACAGACAGACAGACAGACAGACAGACGGAGAAGAGAGGAGGGCAAGTGGATCCCTGCAGTTCCCGGATCTCACCTGCACTCCTCCCCTAGGAAACAGCTCTGGGGGTGCGACTAGGTGCAGGACGGGGAGACGAGCTCAGGGCGTGGGTGGGCTGGAGACTGCGCCTGGGCCATGAGTGCGGCACTCAGCCCCAACACTGGCCATGAGCCCCCCAGAGCTGCCGGCACCCACCAGGGCTGCGGGAGAGAAAGAAGGAGGGGAAGCAGGGAGGGGTGCTGAGATGTGGAAGGGAGGGCAGGAAGGAGGCAACGAGGAAGGAAAGGGTGGAGAGGAAGGAGAGGACTGAGGGAGGGAAGGAGGGAGGAGGGAGAAGGAGGAAGGGAAGGATGAGAGAGGTGACGGAGGGAGACTGGGGGAGGGAGGGAGGCCCGCTTCCTCCCCGGGATTCCACCTGCCCCCTCCCTCCTGGGAACCTCTCCGAGACCCCCCACCCGACTCCGATACTGACTCTGGGTGGGCCGGGAGACGCCCCCCTGAGCAAGGATCTGAAGGAACCGAAGGATGCGGCTGTGCAGTTTCTGCCGGACTGGGGGGCGTCCAGCGGCCATGGCCCAGGGGCCTGGATCTGGGACCCGCTCGCAGCACCCCAGGCTGAGGACAGAAGAAAAGTCTAATCCAAGCCTCCCCGCATAAGAGAGAGGAGGTGAGAAACGTGCGGCCAAGCCAGCAGCGGTGTGGAGCGTGACTGGGGCGCATGCCCCAGGCTGCCAGGCCCCTCCAGCTCCCTATGTCCCATCTAGGCCCCTCACCCGGGACCCGGCAGGTGCCCCCTGCAGGGAGGCCAGAGATGCCCCTGCCCTGCCTGCCGGACGTGGGACCCACCCAGAGCAGGGCACAGGCCGGCTCTTCCAATGACCCCCAGGGCAGTCATGTGAGTGGGGCGCAGAGCTGACGGGCACCAGTCCCCAGACCCGGGGTCACATCACCCATTCTGACAGGGCCCACACCCCTGCAGGGCACCTACGGGCAGGTACGGGCAGGGGTACCGCTAGCCTCCCCACCTGTGGCCACAGTCACCTCGATGGGCAGTGCATGTCAGACGCCACGATGAGCAGCTGTGGGTATCTGTAAGGGTGCGTAGGGGGGTATGTGTGTGTCTGTTTGGGTGTGTGTGCCTATGTGTGAGTCTCTGTATGGGGTGTGTGAGTCTCTGTATGTGTCTGAGTGTATATGTGTCTGAGTGTATACGTATGTGGGTGTGTGTCTGTGTGTGTGCTTGTGGGGTGTGTGTGTTCTGTGTGTATGTATGCGTATCTGTGTTTGTGTGTCTCTGTATGTGTGTGTGTGCTTGTGGGGTGTGTGTGTTCTGTGTGTACGTAGGCGTATCTGTGTTTGTGTGTCTCTGTATGTGTGTGTGTATGTGTCTGAGTGTGTGTGTCTATGTGTGAGTGTGTCTGTGTGTGCTTGTGGGGCGTGTGTGTGTTTTGTGTGTGCATACATATGTGTGTATGTATGTGTATCTGTGAGTCTGTGTTTATGTGTGTGTGTCTCCGTATGTGTGTGAGTGTGGATGTGTCTGAGTGTGTCTGTGTGTCTGTGTTTATGTGTGTGTCTCCTATGTTTGGGGTGTGGAGATGTGTGTTGTACGTGTGTGTGGGGTGTGTAGGCATGCATGTGTGTGAGTGCTGCTCCTGCTGGCACAGAGGCTGCTGTAGGGATCTGTCAACCACACCTGCCCGGAAGATGGAACCTTCTAGAAGCTCCCGTAAGCGCAGAGGTCTCGGGACTCCGCAAGGCAGGGCCTTAGTTCACTGCTGAATCGCTTTCCTTCCTTCTTCAACCCACTACCCCGCGCGTCTGTCACAGCTGCCCGGGCTCAGGCTTTGCGGGAGGCCACGGCTGTGAGCCACACACACGCGTGGAGCCAAAACCGCAATCACAGATGCAGAGGAAAGACAGCTCGCCCACTCGGGGACAGGCTGCGAGCAGGCATTTCACTGCAGCTCCTACCGTCCCAGATGGGAGGTCTTCAGGGGGAAAAGCCCCCTTCACGGTCACGGCCGCGGCAATGCCGCCCCGGCTTCCAGCACATGCAGATCTGCAGGGAGGCTACAAGCGGCCACAGAAGGCGGCTGGTGTCCCCGTGGCTCGGCCACTCTGGGTTCCCTCCCTCTCCCCAGAGCCTGGCAGGCACCAATCCACAGGCACGGATCTGCACCCCCACCAGTTAGGGCATGGAAAGCAGCTGTGGACAGACCCACTGATGGCCACGAAAACCACAGGAGAGGACGTGGCCACGGAAAGGAAACGGCACAGAGAGACAAGTGCCAGGGGCTGGTACCGGCCGGGCCACAGCCAACACAGGCCGTGCCATGGACAAGCTGTGGATCAGTGGTTGCCAGGGGCCAGGGCTGGGGTGAGAGGGGAACAGAGGGTGGCCACAATGGGCACACCAACCGGGATAGCAAGGAGAAGCTTCTGGAATCCGAGACCTGTTTTGCTCAAAGTTGTGAATCTCTAAGGATGCTCTTCCCCTCCCCACTTTTATTTGTTCTGGCGGCTGCACCCAGAGATGCTCAGGACTTACT
Source organism: Sorex fumeus (assembly GCF_029834395.1). Lineage (NCBI taxonomy): Eukaryota > Metazoa > Chordata > Mammalia > Eulipotyphla > Soricidae > Sorex > Sorex fumeus. Next base: position 3,720,477 of record NW_026606208.1, read on the forward strand.
CCTGCCCCTACACCCCGGGATCACTCCTGGCTGGGCTCAGGGGACCATCTGGGGTGCCTGAGACTTGAAGCCAGGCCAGCCCTGTGCAAGGCCAGTGTCGTTTCTGCGGCCAGCAATCCCTCCCCGCTGGGGCTCCGGGGCTGGAAAGTCCGTTTCAGTTTAGACCGTGTGCTGCCCCCTCATGCAGACAGGAGAGAGGCAGGAACAAACCCTCCATCCGCAGCTCGGACCTCGTCGGGTGGTGAGGAAGCATCGTGGGTTAAAGAGTCGATCCGTGCCCATCACGCCCCCTCCAGGGCAGACCGGTGCCAGGGACCTCTGCCCACAGGCTCTGGGCAACTTCGATAGCCCTGAAGCTATCCTGGGAGCCAGCGGCACCCCGGGGACAGTCTCTGCCTCTCTCCACCTTCCCACCCCAAGCCCCCTGCTGTGATGCTGGGGTCTCCCTGCCCCCTCCCTAGTCCAGACAGAAGTCCAGGGTTTGACCCCCTCCGAGCTGCCTGGGAAGGGCGGCTTGGCTCGGTACTGCTGCCACGCGTGAAACATGCTCCCTGCTGCCACATGGGGGTGGCACCTTCTGGGGAGGCTCGTGGGTGTTTGGGGTCTGGCCACAACTGTTCGTCCTGGGCCCTGGAGCCATGGGCGCGACCACGCCCCATCCCGGTGGGGGCTGGTGCTCACCTAGCAGCAGCGCTGGGACACGGGTTCCTGGAGTCTCCCCTCTGGGCGGCCACTGGCTAAAGACAATGGGACAGGGGGCGAGGGCAGAACCCCCCCCCACACACACACACAAATACACACACCAGCAAGAGCAAGTTCCCAAGAGCGTGGCTGGCACATAGGGCGCTCAGAGCAGACGCTTGTGGAATTCCGCTGCGCGGCCCCGGGTGCTGTCATCGGGACCCCGGGGCGCCGTCCTGGACCGCCCAGAATCTGCGTCTGCGCGTCTAAATCAGCACGTGTTGACTGAGGCTGGGGCGGGCGGGACACTGCACTGCCTTTGCTAATGGGAACTTGCTGAAAGTGGCCCAGACCCCGGGGGGCCACAGGCTGGGAAGAGTCAAGCGGGAGGAGTGGGGGGTTCCCCCTGCAAGCGCAGTCAGCTGTGACCCCGTGGGCACTGCCAGCCCAGGCTGGACGTGACCCCATGGGCACTGCCAGCCCAGGTGTGACGCTGGCAGAGCACAGCCTGACAGCGGGGGGCAGCAGGATTCAAATGACATGTGGACCCGTTGTGTTAGCGGTCAGCGCCCAGGGCCAGGCCACTGACCCAACTCTGCACGGAGAAGCACCCTGGCCCCACCGGAGATGCCCTCGCCTGGGATGCTCACCCCAAAGTCTGACGTCGGCAAGAAGCGACTGGAGGGTGGGCTGGTGGAGGGTCCCCGCTCTGGGCCTGGCCAGCAGCCGTGTCCACCCGGCATCCCCTTGGTTGAGCACGAGCATCCTGGCGCGGTGAGTCCCCCAAATCTCCCAGCACCAGCCTCGCTCTACCCCCAGACATACGAGATGATCAACCCAGCCTGTCCAGCCGCTGGGGCAAGACTGATTCTGGGTCGCTTCGGTGGGGCCGTGATGCCGTGGGCACTGCACTCGGAGGACACAGCCGTCACAAGGCCGCCCCGGGGTGGGGCTAGGGGTCTGCAGAACCGGGTTCCACGGTACGGGGTGCCCCCCTCGCCTGCGGCGTGACCCAGCCTTGCACCCTGCACGTGCGCCCAGGGTTCCCGGAGCAGTGGCTCACAGGGCCCGCGAAGGCGCCTCCTCCTGCTGCCTTGCCCGGCCCGGGACCCTGAAGCGCCCCAGAAGTGTCCAACTGTGCGGAATATTCAAGGCCGGGGTCAGCTGCATCCCATCCTTCCCAGGGCTCGGCCGGACTTCTGCCTGTCAAATCTGCAGCCCCGGTGTCCACTGTGGGCACACGCTGCACATGCCCAGGTCCAACCACCGTCCCACCGGCTCAGAGTGGCCTACAGAGAGTCCCTAAGGATGCCAAGGACGCCCCGCCTTCCTTCCAAGCCCCTCCCCTCCACAAGCCCCGCCCACCCAAGCCCCGCCTTCTTTCATGGCCCCGCCCACCTCCCATAGCCCCACCTACTTCCCAAAGCCCCGCCTACCTCCCACAGCCCCACCTTCCTCCCATTGCCCTGTCTTGGCTGATTATAACTCCGAATTTGCACCTCAGCCCAGCAGAGTTGAGACCTTTCGATGCCTGGAAACTTGCCCACAGTCCTTTCTTTTTTTTTTTTTAATTTTTTTTTCTGGGCTGGAGCCATAGCACAGCGGGTAGGGCGTTCGCCTTACACGCGGCCAACATGGCCGACCCGAGTTCGATTCCTCCGCCCCTCTCGGAGAGCCCGGCAAGCTACCGAGAGTATTTGATATGCCAGACACAGTAACAACAAAGTCTCCAATGGAGACGTTACTGGGCCCGCTCGAGCAAATCGACGATAAACGGGAGGGCCTTTACCTTACCTTACTAATTTTTTTTTCAAGTTGTTTCTTTTGCTTTTTGGGTCACACCCAGTGATGCTCAGGGGACCATATGGGACGTCAGTGATTGAACCTAGGTCGTCTGGGTGCAAGGTTATCATTCTGGCCCCCCACAGTCCTTTCTAAGACAGTTCTGGTCACTTCCTCTCAGTGCCAGGCTGATTTCTAGAAGGCTGGAAGCGACTGAGGGCTCCCCTGAGGTCTAAGGTGTTGGAACCAGTTTCTTGAACCCGTGACTGAGTTGTCAAGCGGGTCAGGACAGCGCCTCTCAGACTCAGGCCCCCTGCAGGCCTCTGAGGCTTCAGGCCTGTCCTTTTCCGCCATTCTGTTCACTCCTCTGCTGATTGCTCCTGGCCACTCTGCGGCTGGGACTGTCCACTCCTGGCCTCTCTCTGCCCTTTCTAAGTCAGGCCTGAGGGCTTGGTGGTGGCTAAGCAGGGCACCTCTCTGGCCCCCCTGAGCAGGATGCTGGTGGTGGGCGCTCTTGGGGGAGCCCAGGTGAGCACAGGAGTCAATGCCATCCCAGCTGCCCGTCTCCGGGATCTTCTGCTTCAACACTGGCTCTGCAGTGTGGGGACGGGGCAGGGCATACGTCTGAATGTGCACGCCGGATGCAAGCGTGGACATTCCACCTTGTCCCAGGCCTGAGGTTCTCCAGTCTTACGCTTTTGGGTGCCCGTCTGAACCAGAAACCTCACTGAAATCTCTGTTGCTCTAATCCCATCCTATTGAAACAACCCCAAACACTTAAAAACAAACAAACAAACAAAACACCCAAAGGATTGTTCCATGTCCTTCCCTGAAGCCTTCTGAGAGTTCTCTGAGCCCCGAGAGAAATTCAAGGCTGCTGGGTTGTACATTCCCAGAGCGGCGTTGGACTCTCTTGGTATGGCAGTTGGAAAAGGCCATTTCATTAAGGTACTCTGGACGGCTGCAAGAGTCATAATTCCACTGTTACCAGGCGCGCAGGGCTTTAAGTGCAAACTCCCAGATGTGAAAAGTAAGTCAATCCCAAGGCTTCCCATGACTACGGTGTCTGGTGAGGTGCACAGTTCTCTACAGGGCAGAGGGAAAGTGTGACAGCCCCATGGACTGGTAGGAGAGAGCAGGGGAGCAGTTCACAGCCCACTGATCCATCAACTGATCTTCACGACCGCCAAGATGCTTGATTGGGGAGGAAGACTTCAAGGGGGGGGGACGCTCGAGGGCAGAAAGCTGCACCAGAGGTCCAAGTCCCTACTGCCGTGGCTGAGTAACAGTGGGCAGAGTGACCACCATGTGGGGCTCTCCCGTCCAGCACTCCACACACTGTGTCAGCCGCATCCCCGCCACCGAGAGAGGTGCCCCTCTAGCTTCCAAGCTAGTGACAAGCAGAGAAGCTCCCGGCCCCCAGCGAGTCTTTCTCTGGCTCTGAGCTGATGGAGGTTGAGCATCCCTGAGCTTCTTCCCGTGCACCCGCTGTCGGGAGGGAAGGAGGTGTCGGGAGACAGGATGCTTGTCCCGGGTCTGCTTAGCTCTCACCAGGATTCCCCGAGTTGCGAGTTGTGGGGACATTTGCTCCTGCAAATGTTTCCCGGGGCTTCGCTGGTACCCAGAGAGCTGCCACCCAGAGCGGGAGTGAGGGCTGAGCTTGAAACGGCAGATGCCGCTCTTCCTCTTCGTCCCCAATGCTGTGCTGGTCTTCCTCCCCTCCCAGATATCCCTTAAAGGAGGACTTATTAGAAGTACTTATTTTCTTCAGAAACATCATCTTCACCTGAAATGCTGTGTATCATGGTTCTTATATCATCATAATACAATTTCATATTAGATATATTTTTCCTCCAATCAGCAGCATAATATCAAAAGGCAGAGAACTTTTGCTCCTCTGTATATACCTAGCATTTAATAAATATCTGGAAAATGAAAAAAAAAAAAAAACAACGGCAGAGGCCAAAGGATCCGGGGCCCACATCTGCTTCCCTGAGCCTGCTCAGGAGGGTCTGAGCTGCAGGGCTGGACTGCTCACTGAGGGACACTAGCTGGGCCGGGGGATGGGGGGTGGCGGGTGTTGTGTCACGCTCTTGCTCACCAAGAAACCCTCCCCCATGACTACTTTAGGGTTTTCTTGCTTGTTTTGTTCTGGGTCCACACCTGGTGGTGCTCAGGGCTTACTCCTGGCTCTGTGCTCAGGGATCACGCCTGGAGGTGCTCAGGGGACCATGGTGGGGGGCTCTGAGAATCAAACCCAAGTTGCCCAGTGCAAGGCAAGCACCCTCCCTGCTGTACTATGATGAGGAGGTACGGCCTCATCTTAAGGGCTTTTGTTCTTTCCCCTCAGATGACAGAACCTTTGGTTACCCAGGATGCTGCCATTATTCCCTCAAAGCGTTTCTAAGACTCCCTGGAGCCCCCCTTCGCATAAACTTCCCATCCCTTTGTCCCCAACCTCTCCCCCGCATACAAATCTCAGAGAAAGTTCTAAAATCCATTCAGTCTCGAAGGGAGATAGATTGTAGAAAATTTTATTTTTCAAGCTTCAGAAGATGGTTGAATAGCTCGCTTTAAAAAAAAAAATTTTTTTTTGTTTCAGATAACTCAAAACTGGTCTGGGCCCATGACATCAACCTTGGCATGAGGGAAAGCCAGGAGGAAAGAGTTTGCCTTGTTTGGAACCAACAGAGAGAAAAATCCACTCTCCTCGCTCTTGCGCTTGCCCGTTTTTATTAAGACAGTATTTTTTCCTTTTAGCTGGAATGATGTATACTCTTAAGATTCCAAGGGAAAAAAGTGTCAGTGATATGCAAGTCATAATAAAAGGAAATCAAAAGAAATGCAATTTACAAGGGACAGAGAACTCCATCATTTTCAGGAGGAGATGCCGAGAGGAAAAACCTCATTTTAAAAATTACCAGAGCTGCATAAACGAGAAGAGAAAATGCAGAGATGTGTGGGTCTCAAAATCAACTCCATCCTTCATCTTTTTGGCTCTGACGACTTTCAGGCTTTCTCTTATGTTGGGGACTTGGGGCAACACCCACCGGCACTCAGGGGCTATCTTGGGGACACTCGGGGGACACTGGGGTGCAGGATGGCTTCTCTCTAATGCCTGTGCTGGGTGCGAGCGAGTTCCACTGACCGAATGGCAGTAGCGGGTAACAGACCATATCTGGGCCTGTCTGTGTCCCCTATCTGTGATGACAGTGACGAGAGACAAGCAGCCGTGGGGGCAGAGACCCCAGCAATGACCAACCTGTATGTGAGGAACAGTTACCCTGAATGTCAGCTCCCCTGGGCATGGGCCAGCAGCAGTGACCAGCTAATGGGAGAACATCAGCTTCTGCCTGGGTTGGGTGGAGCTGGTCTGGTACCCACACATCTCTGATGCTCCTTTCTTTCTTTTTTTCTTTTTTTTTCTGTTGCTTTTTGGGTCACACCCGGCCATGATGCACAGGGGTTACTCCTGGCTCTGCACTCAGGAATTATTCCTGGCAGTGCTCAGGGGGCCATATGGGACGCTGGGAATTGAACCCGGGTCGGCCGCGTGCAAGGCAAATGCCCTACCTACTGTGCTATCGCTCCAGCCCCTCTGACGCTCCTTTCTGACCCTCATTGGATGTCCGGGGCTGCTGAATTCCCACCCGCTGCCTGCCTGGTGGGCGCCTAGAGCCGGGACCCTCTGTTGGGGAAGGAAGAGGTGAATCAGTGCTGAGGGGATTCAGCCCCGCAGGAAGAGGCCAACGATGACGGAGCTCGCAAGTGCCCTGGACAGCTCTGGGTGGCATCGTGGCAGGCTGGAGGAGGCTGACCAGCATTCCTGAGACAGAGCCTGGGGGAACGGGGGCCCAGTGCTCTGAAGGGCTCAAGGGCATGTCTCTGAAGCCCTCACAGGAGGCTGCCATGTGCTGTCCAAGTCCCACGACACCAGCTGGACCTTGCTGGGGAGCCGCGGAGCAGAGGGCATCTATGAGGAGCTACAGACCCAAGGTCATTACGAAAAGAAAAGATCCGCCTAGCCACCAGCCACCTCCACCCCAACACATTCCCAAGGCGACTCGGAAAGACTCTTCCAATCTGTCTGAGCATTCAGCGACCCCCCGTGAAACTGCCATCCGAGGGAGCCGGAAATGACCGACCCTGCCTCTTCCTTCCCCCACGGTCACTCTCTCCTGTGCAGGGCTGGAGTCCCGAGCTCTGACTGCCTATCGCCCTCCCCTGCCCTTGCAAACACAAAGCCCTGGACTCGTTTGAACCCAGGAGTGAGGGGGAGCCCCGCAGTTCATCTTTTGTCTGTTTTGGTTTGGGGCCATCCCTGGCGGTGCTCAGGGCTGACTCTTGGTGGAAGTCGGGGGACCATAGTGGTGCCAGGGATCGAACCCGGGTTGGCCGTGTGCAAGGCAGGTGCCCTCCCCACTGTATTATCTCTCCGGCCCTTCCCACAGACCATTTAATGGGCTTAAGTGGCCCCAGCCCAACCCCGGAGTGGCCCCTGCACCCATCTGCCACACCAGGAATGGGGGGTGGTCAGGGAACGCCCCACTGAGGCTGGCCTGCCTCCCCTCAAAGCTGTTTCCGATGGCTGGCTCTGTCAATTTCCCTCCTCCCTGCTTTTTCTTGTGTGCGTGTGTTGTGGGGCGGTGTGTGTGTGTGGGGGGGGGGGTATTTGAGCCTCACCTGGCAGTGCTCAGTGGCTACTCCTGCCTCTGTGCTCGGGGTTGGCTCTGCCAGCAACTGGGGGGAAAGGCAGTGCCAAAGACTGAACCCCGACACGCAAATGCAGGCAAAGCACCCGCAGTCCCCTGAGTCCCCTCTGCCCGCGGTTGTGCTCCTGGGGACCCACCGGTCACCGTCCTGCCTCCACTTCTCCCCAAGAGTGTCCGGCCCCGGGAACACGCCTGTGTGAGCGCAGACTCGCGGGTAACTGCCGCTCCTCCGGGGCTGGGCCATCCCCAGCTGGGGGCCAGTGACTGTGACCATGTGCCAGGGGGACGGGCCTGCTGCCGGGGGGGGGGGGGGGGGTGGTGGAGGTCAGGTGTCCAAGCCCGCCGTTCCTGGCTCTGTAGTGCCTTGCAGCCTCTGTTGACCCATCTGTGAGGCGCGGGACAGCCAGGAGGGGAAACTCCAGGTGCCCTGCAGAGGCAGCAGATGGCAGCACTGCCCCCCGCCCAAAGCTCTATCATAGCACTCCTCAGCCAGGCCCTGCAGAGAGATGATCCAGGAAGCCCAAGGTCACCCACAACGGGGGGGGGGGGGGGGGTGCTGTCTGCAGGGCGGCAGGACAAGGCTCCCCTGCCCAGCAGGGGCTGGGCGGCCAGGGGGAGTTCGCTGCTGCTCTCTGCCGCCCCCTGTCGGAGTGCAGAGGGAACTGCAGGACAGGGGCTGAGTGGGAGGGCGGGAGTGGGTGGGGACCCCCAGAGCGTGTCCAAGGTTCCCCTCTTCTCTCTGTGCAAGTCCTGCTCCTGTTCCTCATCCTGACCACGAGCATTTGCCCGGGGAGGCGGGAATTTCCCCAGTGACACACCCACCACAGCTCAGGGGCGGGGCGCCGTCCCCGGGAAGGGGTGGAAATGGCCTTTCCCACTCTCCCCTGGCGGTTCAGCTTACAGGCTCTGCTCGGCTTTGGGGCTCAGATCAGTTGACATTCGGGGGCCCTCCCGTGGCGGTGGTGGTGGCCTGGCAGGGGGCGGGCGCTGCCGCCCCGCCATCTCCCAGGACTCTGCCCACTGAATTCCAGAGAAACCCTGTCTAGCTGTGCGAACCACAGACAGCTCCAAATGGTGCCAAGGGTCCCCTGGGAGGCCCAAACCACCCCACATAAGAAGCCCTGCCTTCTGGTGCCTTCTAGTGGTTTCCAGAACCTTCCAGAGCCTTCGAGGGCCCTCCAGGGGCTGCCAGACCCACCCCAAAGCCCTGCCTGGCTCGGCGCCTCCCACCTGGCCTCACCCAAGGAGGAAAGCCACACGTGCCCGCGTCCATGGGACTTTCACGGAAACAGAACAGACAAGGCCAAGAATCTTGCCAAATCCTGAGTGGGGGCTGTGGGCAGGACTCCCCAACACGGCTCAGCCGCAGGCCTCCAGAAGCCCACCGAGACTGTGCCCCCGAGCCCAGGTTCCCCGAGAGACCTATAGAAGCTGGGTGTGGGGTGCACGGGTCTGGGGGCACCGTACGGACAGCCCTGAGGTCCACCCTTCATCCCCCACTGGCCTCTGCTCTCTGCCTCGGCCAGGCCTGGCCAGTGCCCGACCCCGTGAACGCAGGCTCGGGCTGGCCCCTTCACCTGCAGACCACAAGTCCCGACACATGAACAATTAGGGCAATTGTGGGCCTGACCTTCGCTGTGTTTCGTTTTCCTCCCCTCCCCTGAAGCGTCACGAAGCCACGCGGGGCGAGGCTTCCAGGCAGAGGCTCCCTCCAGGAAACTGGGGTGAGAGAAGCCAGAGGAGATCCCGTGGCCCTGCTGTGGGAGGGGGAGAGACAGACCCCCAAGGGCCGGTCAGCAGGATCCCCGAGACCCCCACCCCTGAGTGTGTCCCGTCCAGTCAGAGCAGTGACCCAGAGAGTGTCTGGAGCAGAGACGAAGCCCAGGTGCCTGCCCACACCTGGGGAGGGAGGACTGAGTCCTTTTGGACCCCAAATTGAGACGGGGCGAGTCCCCTGGTTAGAACAGGAAGGCGGGCACGGTGGGCGGCCGCACCTGTGCTTAGGAGCCACCTGGCACTGAGACCAACCCCCCCGGGAACACGGTGTGGGGTCCCCCAGCTCAGAAAAGGCAGCACGAGACGGGCGGACTCCTAACTCGGGGACCCCCCCCCCCGGCCCCACCCAGGGCTCACCACTGCTCACTGGTCTCAACACCTGGCGGGTTTCGGGGAACTAGGGAGTTTCCAGTCTGGAGAGGAGAAAACGCACCCAAGCTCAACCTGCTACTTTTCTTCCTTTTTGTTTATTTATTTATTTATTCATTTTCTGAAAGGCAAAAATTGAAAGCAAGCAAGGGCTAGGACGACAGCACTGGCCTTGCACACAGCGGACCCTGGTTCAATCCCCAGCACCCCACATGGTCCCCTGAGCCCCACCAGGAGTGATCCGTGGGCACAGAGCCAGGAGTAAGGCCTGAGCACAGCCACGTGAGGCCCGAACACCGAAGACCAAAATCAAAACCAAACACACACAAGGAGAAAATCAAGCGAAAAGCTACCAGGGCTCCAGGGATCCAGAAAGAGACAGGAGAGTCAAGATGCTTCTTAGGAAAAGCTCCTCTGGACAGAAACCCCCAGAGCCTAGTGTCCAGACACCTCGGACGGACGGAGGGTTGTACCCCGGGGCACTGGAGGCTAGCTGGCCTTTGGGGGGCCGCCAAGCTGGCAGCATCCCGGTCATAGCTGGTGAGCAGCATGTCTGGATGCTGGGAGTGTGGCAAGCAGAGAAACACGGGGGGACCTTTGTCCTGGTCTGATCTGACGGTGCCTGGGGGGGTGCCATTAATAAGTAGCTGTAAGGATCCCCCGGAGTGAAGGCAGGGCGACCCCCCGCCATCTCCTTCTGCACAGGCCCCAGTGGCCAGACACTTGATCTGGCCGCCCGGACCCCAGCTAGCTTGGGGGCTAAGTGAGGTCCCTCAACGGTCATCCTGCTGTGCCCAGGCCTTCCTGAGCTGAGCACCGAGGCCTGACCTTCTGCCATGCAGACACCCCTCACCGCGCCGTGGGGGAAGGGACTCTTTACTGTTCCCATGACTCCGAAATGGGCCGGCCAGCTTCCCTCCAGCCGGATGCTACCACCCGGGGTCACCTGTGTCCACCTGGACACAGCCACATGCCAGCGGTCATCTTCAGAGCTACCCAGCAGGCACCCGTCCAGGCCGTGGGGTAGAACCCAAGTTCCCGTGAGAGTCGGGCGTCCCCGACACCCAGGTTCATCGTCTTTGGCTTCAGGATCACAGGAAGAGGAGATAGCGTGACCATCCCGGGGCAGGCCTGGCATGCATGCCTGACCCCGGCTCAAAACCTGGCACTGCAGGGTCTTTGAGCATCCCTGGTGGCAGCCCCAGAGACTCCCGCATGGCCGGGTTGGTACCCAACAGTGTCCAAATAACACCACTTCCTCAGGCCCTTGCACGGATCACCCACGTTGGTCAAGGACTGCCCACGAGGCTGCTGCTGGACCACCTGAGGACGACCGGGGACTCCCTCCAATGCCCACAAAGTAAATAAAAATAATAAACACATCACGGGGAGCAGATTCCACCTCAGCCTCCTCTCTCAGGGGCTCCTTCCCCCGAGCAGGCCAGTGCTCCTGCCCTCCCCGACCTCCTGGGGAGGGGGCCACGCTGAAGCCAGCCCTTGGCGGTGCGGGGTGGGGTGGGGTGGGGGGGCAGTGAGGATGTTTCACCCCATCACAAAAACACAACTGAAAGAACTGTTCTGAAGAGACCCGTGTAGCATGACAGGGGAATTTCCAGAGACCTCTCATATTAGCAACTGGTCCTTGCAATGCCCTCCTCTCTAGTTTCAAGATGACACAGTGACAAGAGTGGCAGAGAGGCCGGCCCGAGGAGGCAGGACACCCGAGCCAAGCCACCGAGGGGCAGGGGTTTCCCGTGTGGGCTTCCCAGTAGCCCGAGCTGGAGTGGGGTGTCCCCCTGGTCCCCAATGAGGCAGAGTCAGGAACTCCACGTTCTTGGTGGAAATCGAGTGGCCGTCACTGGGCGGATGCACCTTTGATTGTTCTGGGCAGGCCCAAGCTGTCGTGCCCGAGTTCTGAAATGGTTTCTGGGTTTTGTGTCTTCCAGAAGCAGGGAGAGCTGGGCTATCTTCAAAGGGAGCACACACTCTTGCTCGTAACACGAGCGTTTCGCACGCCCTGGCTGATTTCAATAGAAGGTTCTGGAGAGAGGGGAAGTGTGTCTCCATCCTGGGGCACTGGGGGCGTCTCTTTATGGGTCTGGGTATCAGGGCTGGTTGTATTTTGTGGGGCCTGGAGGAAGCTATGGAACATTCCGGGCAGTGGGCGGTGCTTGCCGAGCTGTATCGGGGCTGGCCCAGCTCACCTGCCGGCCACCTGCCTGGACACCGGGGCCCCCAGTCTCTGCACTTCCTGCGGCCTCCTCTCACCGTGGCAAACGCCTCTGAGTCGGGACTTTATTTGATTGATTGATTGATTGATTGAGTTTACTTTTTGGGTCACAGCTGGCGTTGCACAGGGTTACTCCTGGCTCTGCACTCAGGAATTACTCCTGGCAGTAGCTCAGGGGACCCAATGGGATGCTGGGAATCGAACCCTGGTTGGCCGAGTGCAAGGCAAACGCCCTACCTGCTGTGCTATCACTCCAACCCCTGAGCCGGGCCCTTAAATCACGCCCATTTCTCTGCCGTTTCAAGCCGTTTTCAGCACGGCGAAGGTGACACTTGCGAGGTGTGGTTTACGGGCCGCACACAAGCAGGTCTTTCAGCAGAGTGGGCCTGAGGCAGCCGGTTCCGGCCTCCAGAGATGGATCTTTCTCCTCCCGGAGGACCCCTCGAAGCCACGCTGTGCTTTGGCCCGTTTGCTTGTGGCCCTTTATTTCCTTTTCATTTCTGGCCCGAGCCGGGGGAACCACGTTGTCCCTCCAGGCTTGGTCCAAGGGAGCTGCTTCCGGCAATGCTCCAAGGACTGTGTGTGCTAGGAAGAGAATAGGGCCCAGCCACACGTAAGGCAGGACCCCACCGCCACACCTACTGCCTCTCACGAACCCCAGACACTTTCTTTCCAGGTGGGGGAACAGCCAGCAGTGCTCTGTGACCGTGCCACTGAGACCAGGTGGAGGTCACTCCTGGCAGTGCTCAGGGGACCACATGTGGTGGCACCATGTTCAAACCCTGGTTCAGATGCACATAAGGCAAATGCCTAAACCCCCGCACCATCTCTCTGGTGCCAGCCACTCTGTTCTTTTTCTTTTTAAAATGCATTTGCTTTTTTTTTCTATTTATTTAGCTTTTTTGGGTCATACCCAGCGATGCTCAGGGGTTCCTCCTGACTCTGGACTCAGAAATTACTCCTGGTGGTTGGTGCTCAGGGGACCCTAGGGGATGCCGGGAATCGAACCCAGGTTGGCCATGTGCAAAGCAAATGCCCTCCCCACTGTGCTATCCCTCTGGCCCCCACTTGGCTCTTTTGGATGCGTTGCCTCTGAATGTTTTTCTGTCGAGACCATCCAAGCCTGAGAGGCATGCCCACCTGTCAATCATCCGCTCCCAGCACGGAAGCCCAGGTTCTGAGGACGATGAGCACTGAGGTGTGCTGGCAAGGGCACTGCATGCCCGGCCAGCGGGCACTCAGGGTCAGGCCCCTCTCCATGGCCAGGTTGGTTGGGGGGGGGGGGGCTTCCTTTTCTGTCTGTGCCCTCGGGGCATCAAGGTGCCCAGGCTCCTGGAGAGGAAGGTGAAGCCGGAGGGACCAATCAGGCACATTTTCAACGGAGCAAAAGGCTCTCGGGAACGGAAGTCCACCCCGGGGCGCCCTTCGCTGTGACATGGACAGAAGATATGACCGCGGACAACTCCTGTCCCCACTCCACACCTCAGAGACCTTTGGGGATAGAGGGGCCCTGAGCAGCACCCTGGGGAGACAGGCCGTGCCTGCTCTGTGCGTGATGCGACTCAGCCTGAGAAAGGGAAACTGAGGCAGATGCGCTCCCTTTTGGGGGTCTGTGGGAGTACCCCAGCTCCCAGGAACCAACTGGCCGAGGGGCTGGATGGAGCGGGAGGTGGCGCCCATAAGCTTCTGGGCCTTGGTTCCTCCTCAGAGCTCAAGTTTTTTTTTTTTTTCAAACACTCCTAAACGCCTTCAAAGTCATCACCCACCCACCCATGCTCCCCACAGCTCTGCGGGGACGCATTCTCCTTCTTGGCTTGAGTCACTTCCCAAAACGGTGCCTTGAGGAACCCCTCTCCTTAACCCGCCCTCGAAACAGTGGGGTCGCCAAAGTTCACGACTCTAAGCTGCCTCCTGGGGGGGGGGGACCCCCTCCCTGCCTCCAGCTCCAGTGCTCGGAGTCACATGCATTGCTATGGGTTCATTTGCATTGGGTGAAATCCCTCCTGTGGACCAATTTAGTCCACAGTGCCTTCGTGGCTGCCGTCCTTCGAGCGTAGCTCCCCTGGGTGACCGAGCAGCCCCGACCCCCAGCGGTGGGTGTCGGGGCTGTTTCCTCACGGGCTCAGCGGGGCGGACAGTCCTTCTTGCTGGGGGGTGGGATTCCTTCAAGGTTAAGTTCACATCCATGTCCTCCATGGGCCCCCAAGGCCAGTTCTTCAGTTCTTCCCTTAGGTCCCTGCTGCACCCACATCCTTATCCTTGTTCTGGATGGGAGGGGTTGGGCCCCTCCCCTCCCCACTACGCCCCTTGTCCAGGCCAAGGTGTGATGACGGGATGACGAGGACATCCTAGCGCCAAGGCTGGGCGTCCAGGAGAAGGTGCAGCTCGCTGGGGAACCAGTGGCCAGGACAGAGAGCTGGCCCTGGCGCAGGGTCTCACCTCCAGCAGGATTCTGAGCACGGCTCTCTCGGGCCTGGGGTATGTGCCTGCCAGCTGTCTCAGGGGCCAAGTGCTCTCTGCAGCCGCCCCCTCTCTCCTGCGGCTCATGTGCAGGCCAGCGGTGCTGGCTTTTAGACGCATATTTCTCCCTCGATGAGTAACTTACGGGTGAGTCATGCTCAGCCTGCCCAGCCGCCACATGTGCCCCCCGGGGCTGGTGGCATGGAGCTAGAGATGTGGAAAGCCGAGCCTCGCTCGGAACCCGGGCCCTCTCGCTCTCGCGGGCGGTCGGCCTGCCTTGGCTTCACGGGGACCTGGCGGTGGTGGTGGGCACTGCCCCTGGCCCCCTCTGGGCCAGCCGGTCAGCGAGGAAGGGAAGGCCTCATCCCAGAGCACAGACAAGCCCCTCTGCACAAGCAAATCACCAGGAAGCCCCCGAGAAAAAGCCCCCCGTGAATCTAATTATAATCTAGTCACGACGGGGTCCCAGGGAGGCAAAAACGGACTCCTCTGAGTTCCGTCTCTGCCCCAGTGGAATTTCAGATCTAATAGGTAGTGATGGGGCCAGAGTGTCGCACTGCAGGGAGGGTGGTTGCCTTGCTTGCAGCTCACCCAGATTCAATCCCCGGCAACCCATCGGTTACCCCAAGCATGCTGGGAGTGATTCCCGAGCACAGAGCCAGGAGTAAGCCCTGAGCAACTCTGGGTATGCCCCCTACCCTGCCAAAACACAAAGCCTAACACACACACAAAAAGAAGTAGCAACATCACACATACACACACACACACACACACATACTCACAAACACACACTGTAGCACTGTCCTCCCGTTGCTCATCCATTTGCTCGATTGGGCTCAGTAATGTCTCCATTGTGAGACTTGTTGTTACTGTGTTTGGCGTATCGAATAGGTCATGGGGAGCTTGCCAGGCTTTGCCGTGCGGGTGAGATACTCTCGGTAGCTTGCCGGGCTCTCTGAAAGGAGCGGAGGAATTGAACCCGGGTCAGCCGGGCTGGTCACATGCAAGGCAAACGCCTTACCTGCTGTGCTATCGCTCCACACACACACACACACACACACACACACACACACACACACACACCCCTTAATTTCTGCAGCACATTCCTGGGATCCTCTGGGATCCGACTTCCTCACTCCCATGCCAACACCTGTTTCTATCCCCCTCCCTCCCACGGGCCCCCCGGGGGGGAGCAGGGTGCAAGGTCCCCCCACTCGGGGATACTGCTGCTTCAGGAAGGCCATCGGAGGAGCCGGCGGTCACGCATTCTAGACGTCTCCTGCCTCCTTCTCACTTCCCATTTTCTCTGCAGCCGAGCCTGAACTCATTTGCCTGCTCTCCGAAGACGCCACAGCCGGGCCTCGACCCCGTTTCCAGCTCTGTTCACGGGGCCACGCAGCCGGGGCCGTCCCCTCCTCGCAGCCCCCCTGCCTGCCTGCTGTCACCCGCTCACCTGGCCCAAACCTCCAGCCTCCGGCAGCCACATAGCTCCTCCACCTGAATTCCTCCTCGAAGCCTTCCCCGACGGCCCCGGAAGCCCTCCCGCACCAGGGCGCTGGCTCCTGACCCTTGCACGCTGCCCCCCACACACTGTGTTTCCCCCGTGGACAGAAAGGCCTCGAAGGAGGGACGAGGCCGGTGTCCTCTCCAAAGCCCCACGGCCACGGGTGAGCCGGTGAACTGTTTTGGTGTTGCACGGCCCGTCCATGATGTCCGACTGCAGGTCCATGACAGGCGTGTCACTGTCCACCTCCCAGAAGGACCGGCCAGGAGGAAGAAATGCGGGTGCCGTGGGGACAGGTGACAGGCAGGCAGAGGCACGCGTGGATGCTCAGGGTGGCCTGAGCCTTCACGGCCACCCTCCTGCAGCCACGTGGCCCGAGAACCAAGGCCACCCGCAACCCCCGTCACAGCCTGGAGGGACAGAGGTAGGGGACAAAGGGAGAAGGCACCGAGCTGCATTCCCGCCTGGCCTGCAGGGGCTGTGTCCACCTCTCGAGGCTTCATGGAACTCCTGTAACACGGGGGAGGGGAGGTCGTGAGAGAATGTGTGCAGGTGTGAGTGTGCGAGAGTATGCGTGCGTATGAGGGTATGCGTGCGGGTGCAAGTGCATGTGTGTGTAAGTATGAAAGTGCATGTGTGTGTGAGTGTGGCAACCCCTGTGCAGAGGAATGTGTGTAAGCACATGCGTGTGAAGGTGAGTGTGTGCGTGTGTGCGAGTGTGTGTGTGAACACAAGGGTATGTTGCCTGAGTGTGAATGTGTGTGTATGTGTGTGAGTGTGAAAGTGTGTGCGAGTGTGAATGTGTGTGAGACCGTGTGACTGCCTGTAAGTGTCCGTGGGCATGTGTGGGTGTGAGTGCAGGTGCGCACTTGAGACTGTGTGAGTGTATGAAAGTGTGTGGCTGAGTGTGTGTGTATGTGTGTGTGAGCGTGTGTGCGTGTGCATGTGTGCCAGCGTGAATGGGTGTGAGACTGTGTGACAATCTGTGTGAATGTGTGGGCACGTGTGGGTGTGAGTGCAGATGCACATGTGAGACTGTGTGAGTCTATGGGAGCGTGTGGTTGTGAGAGTGTGTGTATGAACATGTGTGTATGCGAGTGTGTGTGAGCGTGAACATGCGTGCAACTGTGTGACAGTCTGTGTAAGTGTACATGGGCATGTGTTGGTGTGAGTGCAGATAAGCATATGGGACTGTGTGAGTATATGGGAGCGTGTGGCTGTGTGTGTGTATGTGTGTGTGAACATGTGTGCACGTGAGTGTCTGCAAGTGTGAATGTGTGTGAGACTGTGTGACAGTCTCTGTAAGTGTACGTGGGCATGTGTGGGTGTGAGTGCAGATGCACATGTGAGACTGTGTGAGTATATGGGAGTGTGTGGCTGTGAGTGTGTGTGTGAGAGAGAGAGAGTGTGTGTGAGAGTATGTGTGTGTCTGTGCTGAATGTGTGCATGGCAGCTGGAAGCCCGCCACTCCAAATATCCCCATCTGCACTGCACTCGAGGTCAACGACAGAAAACTGTGACCAAGCATCACCTTCAGGGCCAGCTGGGCAGAGCAGTGTGGGAGTCACACACAGGACGTCCTGGGTGGTACCCCTCCATAAAAGGACACCCAGAGAGGCCACAAACTCCCCTCGCACCGGTCCCCTCCGTCTTTGCCACTCCCTCAGTAAAACAGCCCCTCCCAGGCACCTGGGAATAACAAGCCTGATCCACGGAAATGCCAGATGGGACCCCCCCAGACACCTGAGGGAGGGCAACCACTCAATCTCCCTCTGTCCACTCCCGACACAATCTTCCTGACCCTCAGTTTCTCCACTGAACCCCAGTCTTTTGTAGAGAGATGGGGTGGGAGGCGCGGACTACAGCATCTATTGGGTTCTTGTCTCACACACACACACACACACACACACACATACACGCATGCACGCAGAGGCTGAGAACCCCCAGACCTCGTCCGGGTGGCGAAACCGAGGCAGGAAACGAGACCACCAACCATTACTCATGTCTTAGCAGTTGCTTAAGTAGCATCAGGCTTTTGGGGGGAGGCCGTGGTCAGAAGCGAAGCCCCGTTATTAATGCAGTCAGGCTCTTCAGCTGGATCCAATAAAACGGAACGCCAAGCCCAGCCCAGTGTCTCTGGTAGAAGATGCTAAAAGCTGTTTTCTTTTTTTTTTTGAAAAATCTGGTTTTATTGAATCCAGGCTTCGTACACAGCATTCCTTCCTCCGGAATGGCTGGAGAGCCGTGCCCTGCGTTCCCGGCCGGGTAAGAGGAAGTGGGCCCCGGCCGCCCGTGTCGAGAACGCTCCATGAGAGTGGGACGACGGTGTCCATGTTCTGAGGGACCCAGAGAGGCCACCAGCTCCCCTCTCTCGGGTCCCCTTCCTGGCCACTGCCTCTGTACCAGGCCACACGCAGACCAGGCTGGACAAAACACAGGCCCTGCTCTGAAGGGTCTCAGCCCGGGAGGCCACTGGCGCCTGGGTCGGGGGACTGTCCTTTGCATCCCCTGTCTGTCCCTGAGTGGGTGTCACACACTCCAAGCCGCACGCCACGGCTCTTGCTGCCCACTTCATCCGTGGTCCTCACCCTCAGCCCTCATGTGTCCCCTTCACGAGGCTGCCCGGCCACCAGTGAGCACCGAGTCACCTGCTGGACAAACAGACCCCGGACATCGGGTGTGCAGGCATGGAGTGAGAGACAGAGATTAGGCAAGACATGTCCTCGTGGGTTGCAGGCTCTGAAGGAGGGACCTCGGCCCTGGGGAGCGGCGGATCACAAACAAACTAGATGACAACATTCATGAGAGAAGTCGCTCCTGGGGGGCCGTGAGATGCTTGTCCCGGAGAACCAGGAGCCCAGATGGTGGAGGCCTTGGGCCCGGCAGCCTGTGGGAAGCCCGGGGCCTGTGCATCGTCCATGGAGTGCCCCTCGGTGCGCACGCAGGGACAGGGGCCCGTGGCACCTGCATTACAGATGACTCGAACGCGGCCCCAGGGAGAGACAACTAACTGGGAGAAGAAGAAGGAACCTGGTGGCCCGAGGACAGGTTCCGGGAAGAGACAGTTTCTTGGGCAGACACAGAGACGTGGTTCTCAAGAGGCAGAAGACTCGGGCTGGGAGGGAGAGGGAACATTCCAGATTCCCCCAGAGCTTCAGAGGACAGGCTGCTTGGACATTGCAGCCTGTCAGGGACACACCATGCGCACTCAGGGCCGCCTGGGCTTAGTCCCAGCATCACTGGCTCCCCCCAAATCTTTCCCTAACTCCTTCAGGAGTCCCCACCCCTGCCCAGCACGCCTGCGGGCACACCTGAGTCACCATCTACGCTCTCTCTGCTCCCACAAACAGTGGCACTTGGGGGGCTCATCTCTCCCCTGCGGCTGGCAGAGAGGAGGACATGGCATGACCTCAGTGACAGTTTAGGCCTGGCCTCTGAGCTCAGAGGATGAGAAAGGTGTGTGTGTACACACACATATGCATGTGTACACATGCACATGCACACACAAGATGCACATACAGGACACGCATGCACACACATGCACGATCCTCCCATTGTTATCGATTTGCTCGAGCAGGCCCAGTAACATCTCCATTGTGAGACTTCTTGTTACTGTGTTTGGCATATCGAATACATCACGGGGAGCTTGCCAGGCTCTCCGAGAGGGGTGGAGGAATCGAACCCGGCTCGGCCAGGCTGGCTGTGTGCAAGGCAAACACCCTACACACGTTGCACACACACACTGAAATCTAAGCAAGTCGAGGAGGGGGGTGTGAACACTGGCAGCAGGACAGTGGGTTCGCGTTGCTTACACTGACGGCGGAAGCAGGCTGAGTCTTAACACACCCCTTCAAACTGGGACGATCACATCCAAGTCACAGCGTACCTGGGGCCAAGGGACATCAGACAGGTGAGGAGAGGTGGGACAAGGTCCCAGTTCACAGCATGAGAGGGATGTGCGCCTCAGAGGGGGCATGTTTCCTGAACTCCCTGACCCTGTGGTTTGGGGCGCCTGCCTCCCTCCCCCATCTCTGACCTTCCTTCCAGGAAGTTCAGCCCCAGGCCTGGATGCTCAGTGCTCAGTGCTCAGAGAACCAGCCCGCCTCGGGAGCTCTGCTCCCGCCTGGCTGACAAATTCTGCAGGACAGAGAGAGAGAGAGAATGGAGCTGGCATCTGTACCGAATGGATGGGGAACTCCATGATAAATCCTTTCATGATGGCACTGTAGCACTGTCCTCCCGTTGTTCATCGATTTGCTCGAGTGGCCACCAGTAACGTCTCCATTGTGAGACTTGTTGTTACTGTGTTTGGCATATCGAATACGCCACGGGGAGCTTGCCAGGCTCTGCCGTGTGGGCGGGATACTCTCGGTAGCTTGCTGGGCTCTCCGAGAGGGATGGAGGAATCAAACCGGGTCAGCCGCATGCAAGGCAAACACCCGACCTGCTGTGCTATCGCTCTCAGATAATTTTTTTAGTTTTGGCCCACACCTGCCCAGTTGTGCACAAGGCTAATCCTGGCTCTGTGCTCGGAGATCACTTCTGCAGGCCTCTGGGGACCACATGGGGTGCCAGGATTGAACAGAACCTGAATAGAAGCATGCAAGGCCAGCGCCCTCCCTGCTGAAGTATCTCTCCAGCACTATGATAAATGTTCTTGTGATAAATGCTGATAATGAATTCTGTATCTGTTTCTCTCATGTCTCATTGCTAGTTTATCTGTCTCTCCCACGCATCTATTTGCTCTTTCACCCCTCTCTGTATCCGTCCATCCAACCATCCATCCATCCATCCACCCGCCCATCCACGCAGCCATGCCCCTGGACTCTTTTAAGCATGTAACTTTCCTTTCTAGCACAGGTTTTTCTCCTCTTACTGCAGGGAAAATCTCGCTCGCCAAGTTCATGTTGCCCAGTGAAAGTTGACAGTGATGGTGGCGTTTCTCCTCCGAGCCCTCTGAAAGCAGCCGGTTCTCGTGCAGCTGGGAGGGCTGGGTGGTCCTGCCGGGACGCTGTTCAAGGACGCTGGTGCTTTCTCATTTCCTGCGCTGCCAAGAGCCGTCATGTCCCAGGGACGTGAGCAGCTGCAAGTCTTTCTGTGCTGGAACTGACCGTGCAGGCCAAGGACTGAGGTGAGGAGTGAGGCCCCGGAAGGGCACATGTGCACAGTCTTAGAGGTCACTGATGTGACTGGCTGCCCCGCTCATGGGCACTGCCAAGTGCCCCGCACGTCCCCCCACATCCCTGCCATGGTTATCCACATCTGACGTCCAGAGACCCAAATCCACGGGATGCTGAAACTCAGATTTGGGCTGTGTTGCTTACATTCTCTCTCTCTCTCTCTCTCTCTCTCTCTCTCTCTCTCTCTCTCTCTCTCTCTCTCTCTATCTCTCTCTCACTCCCAGTGATGTGCAGGGGTTACTCCTGGCTTTGCTCTCAGGAATTACTCCTGGCAGTGCTCAGGGGGACCATATGGGAAGCTGGGAATTGAACTAAACCCGGGTTGGCTGCGTGCAAGGCAAATGCCCTACTCACTCTAGCCCCTTACATTTTCTCTGAGAGGAGCAGGGTTTGAGTTATATTCGGAAACTCTCTGGGGCTGCTCCCAGCTCAGTGCTCAGGGGACCATGCAGTGTTGGACTCGCACATGCCAAGCATCTGCACGAGGTTTGGGGGTCCTCTCCTGGGCCCTGTTTAGCTTCACTAAGGCCAAGAAACTTTCGATCTCTTTGCAAGGGGAGTGGAAGGGTTGCATTCTGCTCTTCTGGTCAGAAACTGGGCCTTGTGGTAGCATCCCAATACCCAGTGGGGGTCTCATGGGAGGGGCGGGGCTGGGAGGGGGGTGACCTGGGTCTTCGCTGGGACTATTCAGGCTTGCTGACAGCACTTTCTCCACCGAGTCCAGTGGCTGTGATGACGGTGATGGCAAACCAACCCTAAGAGGTCAGCCGCCCTCTCCTGTGGCACCTGCCCACTTAGCCACAGCACCCAGGACCACGGTTTGCCTGCTGGTGCACGCCCTGGATCAGGAGGTCTGCCTTTGGGGCTCTGACTCACTCACTTAAACCAACTCCAGCCCTATTCTCAAAAGTCTGACAAGAAAACCCCTGGCGGGGCTGGAGCGATAGCACAGCGGGTAGGGCATTTTCCTTGCACGCGGCCGACCCGGGTTCGATTCCCAGCATCCCATATGGTCTCCCGAGCACTGCCAGGAGTAATTCCTGAGTGCAGAGCTGGGAGTAACCCCTGTGCACGGGGCTTCCTGGGGGCTGTCGGAAGCAGCCAGGTCTGGGGTGAGAAATCAAATACAGACACAAGAGCTGCGTTCTCCCTTTAGGGAGAAAAAACACAAATGCCCGTATGGAGGTTTACTTATAATCTGATTTTGAACCATATCCTTTGGAGAGAACAGAAGCAACGTGTGGTTTGTTTTTTCTTCTTCATTTTTTAAGTGCCTTATCATTATAGTAATTGATTCATTCCTAGCCAAATTATGATTATAGTCAGAGGCGATAAGAAGATGTTTGACTTCCGGGCCTGGGTTTCTCCAGCTAAAACTGAGATCATGGGGCTGGGGGTGCGGCTCAGTGGTCGAGGGCTTGCCTCTATGTGTTAGGTCCTGGGTTCACTCCCTAGCCCTGCAATAACAATAGTAATAAACTAAAATGGGATAAATGTACTACTGTATTAGGTTCTTGGGAAGACGAAGGAATTATCTTGTACCTATTATACATGGCAGAGTCTCCTGCCCCCGCGCCTGGCTGTCCTCACCGAGGCCCCTTGGAGGGGGGAGGGTTGAGTTTCTCTCCTCCCTCCCCACCCCGAGCAAAGCCCCAGCAGCTGAGGACCTCCGGAGCCAGCCACGGCCATGCTGGGACCACTCTCCACACGTCCAGACGGGCCTCATGCATGAAAGAACTGGCAGAGGGACCCAGGCATGCGGGTTCCGGGGCTGAGGTCTCCAAGCCTGCTCGGATTGGGACTGGGTCTTCTCCATCCAGACCCCCTTCATCTTCCAGTAGGTAGGCGTCACACCCACCAGCTGCTGCCAGCGCTAGGTTGGTCCCATCAACGGCTAAGATGTGGAGACTATAAAACCCGGCTCCCAGAGGAGAACAGCGCAGAGTCTCCTGCCCCCGTGCCTGGCTGTCCTCACTGGGGCCCCTTGGAGGGGGGAGGGTTGAGTTTCTCTCCCCCCTCCCCTCCCCAAGCAGAGACCCGGAAGCTGAGGACCTCTGGAGCCAGCCACGGCCATGCTGGGACCACTGTCTACACGTCTGGACGGGCCTCATGCATGAAAGAACTGGCAGAGGAACTCAGGCATGCGGGTCCTGGGGCTGAGGTCTCCAAGCCTACTTGGATTGGGACTGGGCCTTCTCCACTCAGACCCCCCTCATCTTCCAGTAGGTAGGCATCACACCCACCAGCTGCTGTCAGTGCCAGGTTGGTCCCATCAACGGTCAAGACGCAGAGACTATAAAACTCAGCTCCTGGAAGTGCGTGGCCACAAATGCGGCTGCGTGACATCTTATTTTTTCCTTTGGAGAACCTGGCAGGCACCAAAAGTATCCTACCCGCATGGCAGAGTCTGACAAACTTCCATGTCGTACTCAATACGCCAAATACCAGTAACAATCATGGGTCTCATTCTCCTAATCCTGAAAGAGCATTGAAATGGCTTTTTTAATATCTCAGGGCTAGGAAGAAGGAGACATTACTGGTGCCTGCTCGAGAAAATCGACAAACAACAGGATGATCGTGATTGTGATTATACATATACATATATATATATATTATATATATATATAATGCTTAAAGCTGTGCATAGCATTTTGCCACCCTGTTAGTATTAGTGACGATGACATTTATGATGATGATGACGATGATGATGACGATGTGTGAAATCATGGAGCTCATCAATTCCAATCCTATGAGGTTATTGGGACGCTGGGTTTTCTGTGGCATGTAATAACTCAGCAAAATCTTGGACTGGTGACTGACACAAGAGCTCAGAGTTAGCAATTTACCCCTTGGATACCTGAGTCTCATTTTGTAGGGAAGGGATGCTGAGTACCAGGGTTTGTCTCTGCAGGGCGCTGGGTACCACATTACATTCCGCTTCCTGACTCCTGGCTCTGGTGTTCAGGAAGAACACGTGCAGTTCCCAGTCCCTGCCTCGAGGATGCCCTCTGCCAGCAAGATGACATACAGAGCTTGTTCTGGACAGGTGCCCTGCATATGTTCTTTCTCTTGGATTCATTGTTCTGAATGAAATTTTCCTTTAATCTTCTCGTTATACTTATCTTCCCACCAAAGCAGTCACCAAAGGCCAAGAATGCCCAGAAATGTAAATCTCATGGGTTGGGCTGGCAGGTGGCAGGGAAAATCAAACCAACTGGGCATCTTCCTCCCCAAATGCAAAATCATCCTCATTAGATATTCTCGGGGAAAGGTATTTGGGACAAGATTAGAAGGGATTCCTTTATGTCTGGGATCCTATTAATAAAATATTACAAACTGGCTTTCTCTGGGATCTTCTTTCTTCCTTTCTTCCTTTCTGCCTTCCTTTCTTTCTTTCTTTCTTTCTTTCTTTCTTTCTTTCTTTCTTTCTTTCTTTCTTTCTTTCTTTCTCACACCCGGTGATGCACAGAGGTTACTCCTGGATCATGCACTCAGGAATTACTCCTTGCAGTGCTTGGGGGGACCCTATGGGATGCTGGGAATTGAACCTGGGTTGGCCGTATATAAGGCAAATGCCCTACCCACTGTGCTATCGCTCCAGCCCCTTCTCTGGGATCTTTACCTTTACAATGGGTGTTTTCTTCTGAATTCAACATAAACTTTTCGGGCATAAGCCTAGAAGCCTAATAAAGCTCTGGCCTAAATACTCACTCCCCGAGAGGGTGCTTCCAGCACCTTCCAATGTTTCATCTACCTTTTAAATTTCAGTCCAGGGGCCAGAGACATAGTCCAACAGGTAAGGCACTTGCCTTGCTCACAGCTGACTCTGGTTCAATCCCTGGCACCACATATGGTCCCCTGGGCATAGTCAGGCGTGATCCCTGAGCACAGAGCCAGGAATAAGCCATGAGCACCACCAAGTGGAGCCCCCAAACAAACGAACAAAATCAGTCCTTACACAGGACTAGTGGGTTAAAAAAGGGTCAAAGAAAGAAATGAAGGAAGAAAGAAAGAAAGAAAGAAAGAAAGAAAGAAAGAAAGAAAGAAGAAAGAAAGACCTTAATGCAAAGATCTGGAATTTTCACCTTTGTGGCAAGAAGTGGATTTAAGGAGGCTGCTGACACGTTTCCTAGCGCAACGGCTGCAACTCCACCAGCCCCGTGTGAATGAGCTGATTCATGTCTGGGTGCGGGCTGTCAGGAGACCCGGTGCATTCCGATCAAGGGTCATGAAAATGCTTAGCAACTGGGGCCCAGCAGGGTGCAGAGGCTGGCACGAGAAAAGCTCTTAAAATCATGAGACAAGATGGGCTGCTCCGGGCAACCAGCAATAGATTCATAACATCATTCATTCCTGGGCATGTCTAACCAAGCACACTCAAAGAAGAGCTATGTAACACAGCGTGTAATGTGGCCATGGGAAGGGCCGGGAAACAGTACAGGGGGTAAGGGGCTTGCCTGGCACATGGTCAATCCCCTGAGTACTGGTACCACATATGGTCCCTGAACATCATCAAAGAGTAACCCCCAGAGCCAGGAGTAAAACCTGAGTACCACTGGGTGTATCTGCTCCCCAAAAATGTATATTGTAAATATGCTTTAAGCTATAATAGACATACACAATAAACATAGCTACTAGAATAGAGGTTTCAACTCTGACATATAGTTGGGGTCACTTTCACCATCCTCCCATTGTTCATCGATTTGCTCAAGCGGGCCCAGTAATGTCTCCATTGGAGACTTTGTTGTTACTGTGTTTGGCATATCGAATATGTCACGGGGAGCTTGCCAGGCTCTGCCGTGCGGGCGAGATACTCTAGGTAGCTTGCTGGGCTCTCCGAGAGGGGTGGAGGAATCGAACTCGGGTCGGCCATGTTGGCTGCGTGCAAGGCAAACGCCCTACCTCTGTGCTAGCACACCTAAATGACAGATCATCCCGGTTGCTTCCCACAGATCCCCCTCCCAATATCTGAGATCTGGGCTTATTTCAGGTCTATGCAGTCAACGCTCAAGGGAATGATCACAGTTTCAAGGAGCAACTCTGGTTTGTCTTTTGGGAGCCCACACCTAGCGGTGCATGGGGGCATCTCCCAGCAGTGGTCAGGGACCACGTACTGCCCAAGATCAAACCCAGGGCTCCTGCCACAGAGGCAGGGTGGGATGGGGGGGATGGGTGTGGGGGGGATACTGGGATCCATGGTGGTGGAAAATGGGCACTGGTGGAGGGATGGGTACTTGATCATGGTATAATCGAAACCCAAGCACAAAAATTTGTAAATCTACAACTGTATCTCGTGGTGTTTCACTAATAAAAATTAAAAAAAAAAAACCAGGGCTCCTTTGTGCAAAGCATGTGCTCCAGCCCGTCAAGTCAACGCCCAGGCCCACCAGGAACAACTCTGGAAGGCAGATGGCGCACCTCCCTGGGAAGTTTATTCCCCTTCCTCTCATGTTGTCACTCAGTGAATGAGTTTCAGTCCACACCTCAGTACAACCAAGAACCACCACCAACAATTCTTGGTTGTTCCAAGAGTTGGAACAACCAGGCTGCTTGAGTGCTTGGATGTAGAGTACTGGTGAAAGGGATCTGGATTTTTCATACAGGTGTAAATATCTCCTCACCTCGGTTGTTCAGGGAGTCAAGGAAAACGCATTTGGTGTAGAAATCCAATGAGAAGCCATTAGGTTGAGCCCATGTATTTTATCTCATGATTCATCATCTCATGGGTCAGGAAGATGGAGAAGTCTGTTTGAGGTGTTCAGATGAGTCTCCACTCGCTTCCCTTCCCCTGCGAGCTCACGGTTCTCCTCCTTTGCCCCAATACCTCCATCTCCCCTGGTTCTACGCAAGATTCTTATAGTGATTTAAGACTGGAAGGGGGGGGGGGGAAGCAACATATTGTCCAGCCTGAAATTACCTTCCAAAACAACAAAAAGTTGTTCCAATATAAAAGCTGCGATCAATTGTTCTCTTTGTTTTATTCCCGAAAGAAGTTGGCACGTCTAAGGTGAAGAAAAATGCCGTTTCAGTGTATACTTCCCAACCACTGGCGTGGAAATATGCCACCGTCGAAAACACCCGCTCTACCTGAACACTCTGAGTGTTCGTTGTTAAAACATGTTTGTTTTCCTAGTTAAGCTAAAAATATTTCCCCCTCGTGTTTCTAAAGGGACATTTGGACTAAAATAAAAATAAAAATAAATGACATGTTTAAAAAGTTATATTCATCAGACCTGGAACAGAGTACAGAAAACAGATGAAGGAAGTGAATTTTAGGAGCTGTGTGGCACTTTTCCTATTTGGTTGCTCTAAATAGACATGGAAAAACAAATTGTAAGAAAAAAGTACATCTCCACCCTGAACAAGTGAGGAACGGAAAGTCATTCCTCATTCCGAGTTAGGCTTAGAGACATGCTAACATACATCCACACAATATTACTTGTTATAACATAACAAACTCTATTCATAAAAACTAAAATAATTGCATGAGATCCCTTTTTCTTATTTTGTGGTCAGATTTCTTATCATTAGAGGGCTTCTTCCTTTCATTTTGGTGTTTGGGCCACCCCTAGCTATACTGAGGGCTTACTCCTGGCTCTGTGCTCAGAGATCACTCACTCCTGACAGAGTTCGGGGGACAAGCCATAAACCATGGTGCTGGGAATTGAACCTCCATTGGCTGCTGGCAAGGTAAGCAGCCTACCTACTGTACTGTTTCTCCGACCCATTTGAGATCTTCTTGGCATAGCTTAGAAATATTACAGGGTGGTAACCCTTATTAAAAAAAAAGAATTATTGACTATAATCAAAATGGACCTGCAACTTCCTTCTAAGTGAAGAAAAACATACAAAGAATTTTAGCTTAGAATCAGACTTTCCCTTTTGGGTAATAGGACCCTTTCCCAGGAGGCCTAAGGCGCTGAGGAGTGGAGGAGTTCCCTGAAAGTATTAGGCTAAGTTGCTTGTGAATTTTTTTGCCCTCCCTGGGGAGAGGTACAGACTTTAGTTCTCAAGGGATATATAAAGCATTGTCTATCTGTACACTTATATGCATATATTTATTATCAGATGGCAACAGATACACATCTATGGTTATCTAATTCTTTATAGAAACTTCCATGGGGGCCAGAGTGATAGTGCAGTGGTTAGGGCACCCCCCCTTACAAATAACCAACCCAGGTGTGACTCCTGGCACCACATATGGTTCCCCGAGCCCCACCAGGAATCAGCTTCGACAGAGCCAGGAGAAAGCCCTGAGCACAGCCGTTTTGCCCACCTCCCCCACCCACACACCAAAACAAACCAACCCAATAAAATGCGTGCTCATTTGCAGTATCCCAAGCCCTTCACATTAACCTGCAACAGATTCCATTCTAGAACCCAGTGACCCACTTCTCAAACAGGCCGTTTGTTACTTTGCTGGGCCAGAAATTTCTCCTCACTGAACACAAGACTAGAACTTGGAATTTCTCGCAGCAGCTAGAGCTGAGTCATAGGACAATGTGAATAGGACTGTTGATGTTCTACCTCACTACTGTTCTCAAATACAATCTTCCTCCAAGAGGCCAACGGGAGTGGCTCTTCTGTGTATGTTTCCTGGGTTCTGATATAACCCATTGACTGAAATGTTGGGAATTCAGATCATTAGCGTGTGTGGGGGAAAATAGTGAACAAGAGTGTTTAAACACAAACATCCAAGTGCTTTTCGGCTGTTGAGCTCAAAAGATACAGGCTAATCTGAAGGTTATCTGTCAACTGATGGAAAAAAACAAAACTGGATTTAGAAAATCTCTTTCAGTTCGAGTTGGACATAGAGACAACCCCACAGTGTGTGGTATCTTGTCTACAAACTCATCAATTATTTCCAGGAGTCATATTCAAAATATTTAGCAACCAGCACGGGGTGCACCCAGGCCTATCGAGACGGGTTTCAGCTGGCTGTAAACAATGGCTCAGCCGTGCCAGGCCTCCCCGATGAATTCTTGCCCTGGTTAGTTCATCCGAGATCCCCAGTGGGGCTCACCCTGTTTCACTAACGGGTTTTAAGAAGAAACTCAAAAGGGGAAGTCACTTCAATACAGGGAAATTGGGAGGTGGGCCGGACCAGCCAGTTAGTAAATGATAGAGATGAGCTTCAAATGTGGATTTCTGGATTCCTGATCCAGTCTCCTGCTACCACTCCAGGGCCCAGGACTGTCCTCATGAGGATGAGGTTGCCTGGAGTCACACCACAGAGGACAGCAAAGCTTCTGGGACCACTCAGGAGACAGTCTCCTGAGACACCTTTTTGAGCGTGCAGGAGAGGTAACCTCTGCTCTTGTGGGTTCACTGGGGCCACACCACTCAAAACAGAGAGAGAGGGAAAAGTGAGTAGCACCAGGTTCTCCTTGAATCTGGAGACATGGGAGGCACTCGCCCCTGAGACCTAAGTAGGGATGACGGAATGAAGCTGGCTTGGGATGTTGAGGATAGTGCTGAATTGGAAGGATCGAATGGAAGAGAGATCTGGAATAATGGAATGAAGTTGACTTGGGGTGATGGAATTGGGATGATAGAATGAGACTGAATCTGGGATCATGGAATGAACTTGACTTGGGATGGTGGAACGGAGATAACAGAATGAAGTTGAATCTGGAATGTTGGGAAAGAAGTTGACTTGGGGTGATGGAATAAAGTTGTTTTGGGAGGTTGGAATAAAGTTGTCTTGGGAGGTTGGAAATGAAGCTGACTTGCGAAGAAGGGAATGAAATCGATGTAGCAAGAAGGGATGAAAATTGACTTGGGATGATGGGAGGGAGATAAAAATCAAAGATGGCATTTTCAAGCCAAGGCAAATCTAACATGTGATCTCAGCTCAAAGGATTGCCGTGGTCATTTGGTTGCAATGAGCCATTCAGTCTGCTCCCGTCAGCACTCTGGTGGTCTGCCGACAGGATACTCCTTTATTAGGACTGGGAGCAGGGGCAGAAATGAAAATGAGTGTTTTGAGAACCTTTGCAATAAGATCAACTTGCAGACTAATCAGTATTTCCCTTATGCTGAGACTAAGTCCGCCACGGTGATCTCTCGTCTCCTCCGCACACCTTCCTGGCAAGAGAGCCCCCTCGGGTTGCTGAGGAGTCCCTGGAGGCCAAGATGGGTGGGCAGCACTGGGACCCCAGGATTCTAAAACCTGCCTGTGGTAGACTGGGGCCAGGAGTTTCAGCTGCTGTAGAGAAGGCCCGTTGTGTAGAAGAGCTTGCTCAAGACATGTTTGCAGGGGCTAGAGCGATAGCACAGCGGGTAGGGCGTTTGCCTTGCATGCAGCCAACCTGGGTTCGATTCCCAGCATCCCATATGGTCCCCCGAGCACCGCCAGGAGTAATTCCTGAGTGCACAAAAGCCAGGAGGAACCCCTGTGCATCGTCAGGTATGACTCAACAAGAAAAAAAAAAGACATGTTTGCAGATGAAAACGGAAGAAGTACAGGAAAGAACGAGTGAAGGAGAGAACTAGTAAGAGGAGGAGTGAGGAGTGAGGGAGTGGTTGGTGTGTGGCAAGGTGGACAAGGGCAGTGACACCCAGGCTTGGGCTCGAGAGATAGCAGGAGGGCCGGGGCATCTGCTCTGTACACATGTCACCCAGGTTTGATCACCAGCAGTGTCACGGGAAGTGATTCTATGAGCACTGAGCTAGGAGTAGCCCTCACCTGCCTCTGGGTGTGACCCCTAAACAGAGAACAAAGAGAGGAAGGACTCTGAGGTGAGGTGATTTCTGGGGCTTCTCGGCAGACTGCAGCAAACAGGGGCAGGTAAGGGACTCAACACTCAACCCCATTTCCCAGGCACCAGCAAATGAGGCCACAAAAGCCAGGGCCCAGGGCTGTGGCTCAGAGGTGGAGCACCTGCCCGCCACACTTGGGGCTACGAATTGGACCCCCGTATCCAAATGCAGTTCCCAACATGATGCCGGTGACCCCTGGCCCAACAGTAGTCTGGGGGTTTGTGAGCACCACCAAGCGCCACCCTCACAGAAATGGCAGCGAGAGGGAAAGACCGAGGAAAATAGGAGCAGGAGACACTCAGTCAGGGCCTCCGGCTGAAGGGCCTGGTGGGGCTGAGCAGTGTGGGAGGCCAGCGGCCGGCCTGCATCCCCACTCAATCCCCGGTACTGCCAGGCCTGGCCCCGAGCACAGAGCCAAGGGAAGGGCTTCCGGAGTCGTGCCAGGTGTGGCATCCCCGCCCCAAAACTTCACAGACTCCCTCCTGCACATCTCCGAACAGCCGTCAGCCCCTGCCATCAGACTGTCAGCCAGCCTGGAGTGCTGTCTGATGCTGGCTGCTGGCCCCGCTCCCACACTGGCCAGCCATCAGCAACCCCCCTCCTCCCGCTGGCCAGGCTCCCAAACTGACCAGCCATTAGCCCTCGCCCCTTCCCGCACTGGTCATGCTCCTGCACTGACCAGTCATCAGCCGCCAGCCACCCTCCGCGCATTGCATCACCAGCCTGTATGTACCTGTCTGCACCCCTGCTCTCAGCGGCACCCTGACCAGCCCCAGGGTGCCTGGGTGGGCAACTCAGCCGCGGGGGCCGTCCTTCCCGTCCTTCTCGTCCTTCCCACCACTGGCCCATCATCACAGTTCCAGTGATTCTTCTGTGGGAAACACAGAAGCCCGGAGGCCGGAGAAAGAAGAGGCGACTCACGGAGGCTGAGAGAGGGAACAGGCGGTGACTGTGGGGTTGTGTGTCAGAGCAAAGCGGGCTCCCCATGGACAGCTTGACCGGGAAGGACGGGACACTCAGCCCCGGACACCTGCTCCTCTTCCCCCCCACAGGGCACTGACGGCAGTGTTTGCTCCCCAGCTGCTTCCCGGAGCCCAGAGTACTGGTGTGGCATGAGACGGAGGCAGGACCAGGGCTCCTGAGGTCCTGATGCTCAGGGACACCCCACCCCCTGGAAACCAGAGACCCACCGAGAAGTGAGCAGGGGCCTGAGGGGTGGCCGCCAGCCCTCGTCCCCGGCAGCTCATGTTATTGTTCAAATAGGGCACCGCTGGGGCTGCGGAGAGGGCGCTCGGGGCGGCACTGCACGCCTGGCTTGCAGGAGCCCCCAAGTTTGATTCCTGGCACTGCATGGCCCCCTGAGCGCTGCCAAAGTAGCCCTGGAGGCTGCCAGCCCTGTGGGTGCCAGCATCGGGAGTTCTAGCATGCAGAGCTGGGGATCAGCAGGAATGGACCCCGGGCCACCTGGGCACTGCTCGGGGGCACCCTCACCCACTCATCTCAATGGCACCAAGTGGAGGGCCTTTTCTCCTTTATCCTCTGCAGAGCTGGACACGCATTGCGGGGCCAGAGGGATGGTCTGCAATGGAGTTCTCAGGCCCGTGGGCACCGCCGGCTCTCTCTCTCTCTCTCTCTCTCTCTCTCTCTCACACACACACACACACACACACACACACACACACACACACGACATAAACGTGGGCCCCAGCAGGTAAAGGTGCCTGCGTGCGTTCCAGGGAACAATGACCTGCCTGGGATCCTGGGAAAGTCAAACTTCCTGGATTCGCTGCCAGGACGGGCGACTTTGTAACACAAGCGACTGGACTCGCGCAAGAAGGTTTCAGAATCGCAGCCAAGCAGCAGAGCTGCACCTTCGAGGTTCCCCGTCTTGATCACTCGCTCTCTTTGGCTCGCTGCTGGGTGGGAGATGTGGCAAGAGCCAAGAGCCTGTCCGAGTCTCCCCAGCCTGGGGCCAAGAGCGGTCCCCGAGGACAATGGGAGAACAATCTCTCTCCCCTGCACACAGCACCACCCCGCCCGCCTGCCCCTGCACTTGGGTTGTGAAATTGTCCCTGCAGCTTTGAGGAGAGATTAAGCCCCCAGCCATGTCCAATTTAAAGGGCAGGTTCCCAGGCAGGGAGGAGGGGAGTCGGATGCAGGGAATTTATGGGGGTGCAGGGAATTCACAGAAGTCACGGGGCTTGACGCGATGAATGGAAGATGCAACAGGGCACCCTGGGACCCGGTTTGGGAAAACTCAACCTGGGCTGCCTCTCGCCTGTCCTGCTGGAGCGCTGGTCCCCAGCGGCCGTGTCCCCTCTGGTGCCACCAAGACTCCGCCATGCGGCCGGACAAGGCATGGCCCGCCCTCCGCCCACCACTTCCCAAGGCCAGGAGCCGCCTGGCCAGGGGCCACAGCTGGGAGGGCCAAGAGGAAGCAACAACTCTCCGAGGACAGAGGAGGTGTTTCTTCCTTTGCCTGGGGCCATTCGAAGATATTACAGGACTTTTCTGCCTTTCAAGATCCGCCCTGAGGGGCGGGAGGTAATACCGTGGGTAGGGAGGGGAGGGCTCTGGCCTGGCGGGCAACTGACCTGGGTTTGATCCCCGGCATCCCATATGGTCCCCTGGACCCCGCCAGGAGTGATACCTGAGTACAGAGAGGTGGGTAAGCCCTGAGCACTGCCGAGGGTGTGAAGGGGGGCAGAGAGAGAGAGAGAGAAAGAGAGAGAGAGAGAGAGAGAGAGAGGAGGGAGGGGAGAGACAGACAGACAGACAGACAGACAGACAGAGAGCCAGCCCTGGATCTCCCCAGAGTCCCCGAATTCCTCTCATCTGGTTCCGCCTCTCAGACATCTGTAGGGGGACCCCACTGTGTTCTTTCCTGGCTGCCTACGCAGGAGTCCTCATGGCGAGGGTTTGGATCCCAGGGAGAGGGGTGGAAGGAAGCGCCTCCCTGCCCCTGGGGATGACTTCCAGTGTGGTGCAGTGCCACGGGTCTCTCGATGGGGGGCAGGAGGGAGGGGGATACTGCCTTGCCTTTGAGACACCCATCAAAGAAGTACAGGCTCCCTTCTCAGATGGGGATCGGAGGGCCCCCAGGCACACAGCTCCTGGGAAGGTGAATTGAGAGACCCCCACCCCCCACTCCTGGTACCAGGCGGGGCAGGGTGAGGACCTGTGTCCTGACTGCCAGCCTTCAGCGAGCGGCTCATTGTCGAACTCTGAATTTGCAAAGCACAGGTCAAGGGTAGGTGAGGGGCTGGGTTTCATGCCCCAAACGTCACCGCCAACCCGCCCCGCCCACACAGCGGTGCAGACTTGAGTGTGCGGTGGGCCCCTCACTGGTGAAAGGATGCTGGCATCCCACAGGGAAGTGGGCACACAGTTGTCCACGGCCCAGAAGGGGCTGAAGAGCCATCCAGGCTGCGTCCTTTTGTCCCCTCGTGCCTCTTGTCCTCCCTTAAAAGTCTTTTTTTAAATTTTATTGAATCACCGTGAGATAGTTACAAGCTTTCATGTTTGGGTTACAATCACACAATGATCAAACACCCATCCCTCCACCAGTGCACATTCCCCACCACCAATATCCCCGGTATACCCCCCCTTTCCCACCCTCCCCCTGCCTCCATGGCAGGCATGATTCCCCATAATCTCTCTCTACTTTTGGGCATTATGGTTTGCAACACAGACCCTGAGAGGTTATCATGTTTGGTCTTTCATCTTCTTTCTGCACACATCTCCCATCCCGACCGATTCCTCCAGCCATGTTTTTCTTAGTGACCCCTTCTCTATTCCAGCTGCCTTCTGCCCTTTGCTCATGAGGCAAGTCTTCTCCAGACCCCTTGCCAATGCCGAGTCTGTTGGGAACTGTGACAGAAGGAGTCTCGGCACTCCGAAGATAAGGCCACTTAGAAAGCTCCCTTTCCTGAATCAGACATGGACATCTGGACCAAACGCAATAAAGAGGGAAGAGGGGGATTAAGATAGAGCCTGAAGCCGAGGTGCTGGGCATTGTTAGCCATGAATTCCTGGCCTCAAGCAAACACCAGAGCTGGGACTCCACACCCTTCTGCAAAGAAACCACGTTTAGACTCCCCGAGGGCTGCAGGGTACCTTCACCCCCTGCAGGTGGGGCAGGGGACACTCACTCCCCCTGGGTTTAGTCTGGGGCCATTTTCACTTTCCAATGAGCTGGGCCAGAGCCGGATGTGCCTGGAGACACGTCTATCCCCATTGCGAGTGGCAATGACCCAGACCTGCTTCAGCTCGGGGCTCCATCCTGGACACCCCTTGGAGCCTCTTTGGAAGCAGGACAGGCCCGGGGGCAGACACACCCTTTTCCCCCAGCTACTGTCGGTAACACAAACAATGAGCGGTGAACCCCAGTGAGGGGCGTGTGGTTTCCCACCTACAGATGGAGGGACAGACAGACGGTTCTCACAGGAGACTGCATCACTGTGCCCCAAGGGGTTCCCCGGTCTTGAAAAAATAAACAACGTGGGACCTGGGGGGCCGGAGGGGAAGGGGCTTTGCTTCACCGCGTACTTTCAGATCTGACAGTAGAAGAAGCAGCTTCACCTTGGATGGGGTTGATGAAGCACAAAAAGGAAGAGAGAGGGTTGGTGGGGAGTGCAGAGACCTACAGCTCACGAGGCCCCAGTGTGGTCCCCAAGGAGTGGCCCTTTGCTGCATCCCAGCGCCAGACGCTGCCTGAAGGGGCAGGTCACTGAGTGTCGCTGGGAATGAAGTCCCCCCCACCCATCCCACCTCCCAGCTCTGCTCGGGCACCAACCCCCCCCAAACAAAAGGGGAGAGGGGCTGTTTGCCGTCAGTCACTCTGCAGTGAGGGATGGAAAGGACCCCATACCCCTGTCTGCACAGTGGTCACTCAACGCGGAGGGGACCAGCCGGACAGTGCATTTGGTTTTGACTTGTAAGCGTAAGGGTGCAACTCGGCCGAAACAAGCAAGCCGTGGGGTCGGCCGGCGGGTCCCAGCACCTCGCGGTCCGACGGTGACGTGAGTCTCTTTCCAAACCATCCAAAGCTCAGGGCGTGCGGTGAGGAGCATGCAGATGGTGCTGAAGACCAGGTGGGGTGCACCCAGCCTCTCTGTCTGAGCACCCCAATGTGAGGGGGGGGCACAGCCACAGTGGAAGACCCGGGACAGATTGGGAGCAAAGCCAGACTGGCTGCCTCTAGACTCAACATACTCCTGAAAACAGTGCTCTCCTGATCTGCGAACAGAAAGGCACGTTTCTTCAGGAGCTTGTTTATCCTCAGGGAGTAGCCCCTTGCTGCCTGGGCGCCCGCTCCACCAAGGCCATCCGCGGCCGAGGGAGGACCTCCCAGGTTTCATGGGAAGGAACCGGGGGCGGGTGTGGGGGTTTCAGGAAACTTG
The DNA here is from genome assembly GCF_029834395.1 of Sorex fumeus. Lineage (NCBI taxonomy): Eukaryota > Metazoa > Chordata > Mammalia > Eulipotyphla > Soricidae > Sorex > Sorex fumeus. The sequence goes on from NW_026606208.1 coordinate 3,756,335, forward strand.
GCCCGGGGACTCGCAGCTCATAAGCCGTCCATTTGCGAGGAGGCCAGATGCGTTCTATCACCGCTGAATTCCAGCTGCCCTCCCCGCATCTGAGTTGGGGCGGGTGTGTGTGTGTGGGGGGGGAGAGCAGCCGGCCGTCCCCCTCCCCCGCCACCCCTGAGCACCCTCCCCTTTCATCTCTGCTCCCCGAGGGTCCTCTGATCTCTCGCTCAGCCTTCCCGGCCTTCCCGTTGCCTCCTTCCGCTGGGCAGCTGCTCTCGGCACTGCAAGCACCAGGAAATCCCCCTGAGAGTGTGGGTCTCCCAGCCCCCTTCCCTGAGAGTCGGATGGAATTTGTCCAGCGTGGAGCTGGGCACGGGGATTTTGAACAGCAGCATCTTTCCCGAAGTGGGCAGCAGAGACTGCGTCTGGCCAGACGGACCCGCCTGCAGCCCTGGCTGGGCCCCAGGTGGGCGGGGTGACCACTGAGCTGAGCAAGCACCAGGTGGACCCCCCCCAGGGGAGTGATTGTCCGACACCCCTGGGCTGGAGGGACCAAGCGTGCTCCGGCAGGTTTAGGCACCGTCGGGCTTTGAAAGCGAATGTGACCCCTGGGGACTGAGGTGTCCGCGGGGTGGGTGACGGGGAGGAAAGCAGCTAACGTCCGGCCCGCATCTCCAACAGCCCAAGACAAGCAGGGGCCAGGCCACCCACCCCCGCCCCCGCCCCGGGAGAGCCATGCCCTAGGGGTGAGCATCCTTCATGGGACCTCAGACCCTCTGACTCTCTGGCATTTGCATCATCCTACAATAAAAGGATCTCGTCCTGCATGGACCTCATCCATCCACTCTGCAAACAACTGCTTGGCTCTCTCTCTCTCTCTCTCTCACACACACACACACATACCCCGGAGGGTGACATCTCTCTTTCTCTCTGTCTTTGTCTCTCTGTCTCTCTTTCTCTCACACACACACACCCCAGAGAGTGACATCTCTCACACACACACACACAAATGTGGGTGACATCTCTCACCATAGAGTGATCTCTCTCTCTGTTTCTGTCTGTCTCTCTCTGTCTCTCTCTCTCACATACACACACATACACACACACCATAGGGTCAAGGGTGACAGCTGTCTCTCTCTGTCTCTCTCTCTCTCTCTCTCACACACACATACAAACACATATACACCAGAGAGTAGTGACATCTCAGACACACACAGACACACACAAATGTGGGTGACATCTCTCACCATAGGGTGATCTCTCTCTCTCTCTCTCTCTCTCTCTCTCTCTCTCTCTCTCTCTCTCTTTCTCTCTCACACACACACACACACACACACACTCACGGCAGAATATTCAGCCTGGAGCTGTGCTTGGTGCCTGACCCCGAGGAGTTCCCACGGGCCCTCCTGAGTGCTGAGGAGCCAGCGGCCGAGGCTCCCCTCGGTACTCCCCAGGCCTGTCCTTCCAGAAGAGGCAGGCTGGGGACCCGGGAGCCGCCCAAGGTCGCTGTTCCCTGTCGCCAGGGGCTGTGCCTTCTGCACTTGGGTGTGTCTGCCACCGGCAAATCGCTTCCGTGCACAGGTGAGCCAAGGCGCATCCTACCGGAGGGGGGCGCCCATACAGTCGGCTGACACAGGTGGGGACCCCTGGGGAAGGAAACCCCCACCATGAAACCTGCCCATGGAGGGAGACAGGCTCTCAGGTGAGCATATGCCAGGCCTCAGAGCGGGCAGGAAGCCCTGGCCTCGGACCAGGACAGAGGGGCGTCTGCGTGCCTCGTCCCGGGACGGAGAACAGACTTGCTGGGCGAGGGGTGGTGTGTGACGGGCTGCAAGTCAGGACAGTCAAAATGCAAGTGCCCGAGAACGCTCCCTAGGTGGCCTGGGGGAAAGAACATCTTGGCCCTGGTCTCTCGCCCACCTTTGGACACACTAAGCGGGTGGTTTATTTGGGCAAGAGGAGCTAAACGCCTGTCTCCTGCCTCCCCGGGGCTTCCTTTGAAGGCAGAGTTCCTTCCGATAGGACAGGCTGCACCAGGGCCTGCCCCCAACACTCCCGAGGCTACACGATGGGGCAGGGTGGCCGTGGCAGATGGGGGTGGAGGCCACAGCCTGTGGATGTATCTCGGTGATGGTGGTGCCCATCAGAAGTGACCAGGGCAAAAAAGTATAGTCCAAATGACATCTGCACTTCCATGTTCATTGCTGGACTGTTCACAATAGCCAAAATCTGGGGAAAAAAAGCCCGAGTGCCCGAGAACAGATGACTGGTTAAAGAAACTTTGGTACATCTACACAATGGAGTACTATGCAACTGTTAGAAAAGATGAAGTCATGACATTTACATACAAGTGGTACTACATGGAAAGTATCACGCTAAGTGAAATGAGTCAGAAAGAGAGGGACAGAAATAGAAAGATTGCATTCATCTGGGGAATATAAAGTAACAAAATAGGAGACTAACACCTAAGAATAGTCGAGATAAGTACCAGGAGGTTCTCTCCATGGCTTGGAGGCCAGCCGCACATGCTAGAGGAAAAGGCAGCTCAGATAGAGAAGGGAGCACCAAGTAAAGGGTGTTGGGAGGATCCTCCCAGGATGGGAGAAGCATGCTGAAAGTAGACTATAGACCGAACATGATTGCCACTCAATGCCTCTTTTGCAAACCACACCACCCAAAGGAGAGATCAAAAGAGAATGTCCTGCCACAGAGGTGGGGTGGGGTGGGATGGGGGGGTTGGGATGGGTGGGAGGGCTACTGGGATCATTGGTGGTAGAGAACGGGCACTGGTGGAGGAATGGGTACTCGGTCATTGTATAACTAAAACCCAAGCACAAAAATTTGTAAGTCTGGGGCTGGAGAGATAGCACAGCGGGTAGGTGTTTGCCTTGCACGCGGCGGACCCAGGTTCGATTCCCAGCATCCCATATGGTTCCCTGAGTACTGCCAGGAGTAACTCTTGAGTGCAGAGCCAGGAGTAACCTCTGTGCATCACTGGGTGTGACCCAAAAAAGAAAAAAAAAATTGTAAGTCTACAACTGTACCTCATGGTGTTTCACTAATGAAAAGAGGAGGAGGAGGAGGAGGAGGAGGAGGAGGAGGAGGAGGAGGAGGAGGAGGAGAAGGAGGAGGAGGAGGAGGAGGAGGAGGAGGAGGAGGAGAAGGAGGAGGAGGAGGAGGAGAGGAGGAGGAGGAGGAGGAGGAGGAGAAGAGGAGGAGGAGGAGGCGGCCAGGGAGCCAGGGCCGGCAGCACTCGGCCACTCTGGGTGCCATTACGGAGATGCAAGCCCGGGCTCCTAACTTCCTTCTCTCAGACTCTGTGCTCCCTGACTTGCGCCTCATTTACCTGCTTTCCCAGAAGCCGTGCCCAAGAGCCACCGGAGGGGGTGCTGGGCTGGGAAGGACTCAGCAGGAAAGGCAGAGCCGTGAGGGGTCCTCCTCGCCGTGTCCCTAGCACAGAGCCTGCCACATGGCTGGGAGTCCTCCTTGAGAGTCCTCCTTGACCGCTCACTGAATTGCTTTCTTTTGGGGGTGGGTTTGGGCCATCCCTGGGGGTGCAGAGGGGTCACTTCTTACCATGCTCAGAGGTCTGCAGAGCCAGGATCAAACTAGAGAGGGTTGCATGCAAAGCAAGGGCCCTAGCAATCTCGTCTCTCTCCTGCCCTGTCTTAAATTCTAGGAATCCCCGTTCTTGAAAATTCTAGTTGAAGTTCTATTTCTACCCATCTCATGAAAATGGAGATGCAGAACTGAGCCGCCGCATGGAGACTGGGTTGAGGGCCCCCAGACCCTCCCCCCACACACACCACCTCCTCCTGGCGCTGTGCGTGGGGCATCCCCGTTCGGGTGCTGAGCTTCACAGCTGCTGCCACGGTTCAGTGGTCACGTCCGCAGCCACACCTGAATCTGACAGATGCGACCGCGGCTGATCCAGAAGGCAGAGCAGGAGGAGCCCTGAGGTGACCCGAGTCGCAAAGACACACACCGTCTAAACCGACAGCCCGAGGAGCAGGGACGCGGCGCTGTTCGTCTTGAAAGGCTTCCCAAGAGGACGCCCAGAGAAAAGCAGCAGGAGGCTGAGCTTGCCGTGCTGGAGGCCTGCAGCCCTGGGCTCCGTTCGTGATGGCGCACTCACCTCCACTACCCCAGCCCTGGGTCTGACCCTCAAACTCCAAAATAAACTCAGGAGTCAAATCTAAAAAAGTAGTTTTGTGTCAGGATGAAGAGAATGAGCCTAACAGTCAAACTGACTTGGGTCTGACGACTTGACAGTTTATGAGCTAATAAGGTTCGACTCACCTTAAAGTGGCCCCAGGACCATCTTTCCTGACAGCTGGGAAGTCATTCAAGAAATCAGGGCTGGGGCGATAGGACAGAGAGTCGGGTGCCTGCCTTGCCCACAGCTGACCCAGTTCAATCCCCAGCACCCCCGGAGGATCCTCCTGAGCCTGCCAGGGGTGATTCCTGAGCTCAGAGTTAGGAGTAAGCCCTGAGCACTGCTTGGTGTGACCCTCAAACCAAAACAGAACTCAACAACAAAGAAATATAGAGCAGGAAAAGGCTAGAGAAAGAGCAGTGATGGTGTGCACGGGTTCTGTGGCCACCCTACGATGCTGGATTATTTTCGCTCTCTTACCTTCACATCAACCCTAGCAGGTAGGTCCTAGGATTCACCCCAAGTACGGGAGAGCAAAGCAAGGCCCAAAGAAGTCAAGTTCCTTGTCCAAAGGCGACCGATGCAAGAAAGGATAGAGTTATGATTTGAATCCAAGCAATCTGGGTTTGGCAAAGTGACCACCAGTCACTTCCCACGGCATTCGTCACCCTATCCCCCTTTGAAGCATCCTGAGTCCCAGACAAAACTGTCAAAACAGCTTGGACGCTTAGGATGAATATTTTTTGGGGGGTCACACCTGGTGATGCAAGGGGTTACTCCTGGCTCTGCATTCAGGAGTTACTCCTGGCGGTGCTCAGGGACCATATGGGATTCTGGGAATTGAACCCGGGTCGGCCGCGTGGAAGGCAAATGCCCTACCCGCTGTGCTATCTCTCCAGCCACCTAGGATGAATATTTTAAATATTCAAACTCCCCCGGTTTGCAGGGAGCGACCTTCTGGTCCCGTTTCTGCTGCGCAGTCAGTCATCGGGACACGCCCGTGCTGGTCACACACGATTCAGCTTCCCAGCCACGCTGCCCCGTGAGAGCTGGACAATAACTGACCGCGAGCCTGAGCGCTAATACAGCACTTGACTCTTCCCGCTGGAGTTGTGCACAATTTATACTTTGCTCTCTTCTGTGGCGATCAAAGAGCTTATCCATGTGTCACTGTGACAACACTCAAGCAACTTATTGTCTTTATTATACACATGCGACTAAGGTAACTGCCACCATCTCGTATCGACAATGTGGTCCCTCGTTATCAATGAGCTTTTTTTTTTTTTTAAGCTCTGGGACGTATTGACTGCCTTTAATTTATAATTAGTGCAAGTTTGCTGACAATGAAGAAAGCACATTTCACTGTCTCTCTTTGAGCCAAATTCATTTTGTTGTATGAGATCACTACTCCTGTCCCTGAATATTAATATTTTTCATCTTTTCTTTACAATTCTATCAGAGGCTGACCTTGAACCAGAATGGATCTGTTACTTGAAAACTGTAAGTACATTTGCCTTTTTTTGCTCTGTTGACTTTCTGAAGTCATGTGTGAGTGTGCGTGTGTGTGTCTGTGTGTGTGTGTGTCTTTTCTTTTCTTTTTCAGGTTGAGTAGAGTGCTACCAAAGATTTCCACATTTCATCTCCAACATTTTCAGTTTTCATAGTCATGGTCAAAAGATCTTTAGATGATGGGATAGAGAAATGAATGCCAGAGGCATATTTCCTAGATGAGTTGGCAGGAGAACTATGGCGAGTACAACCAGACTTCTGCACTGTCTGGACAGAACACAACTGAAGACTTAGCCGAGTGCTGGATGCAGAGAGAAGCGAAGAAAGATATGGGGCTGAAGTTTCTGCCGGTGACAAATATAAACAGCCCCAGTGCTCGCCTGAGGCTGGGCCTGCTGTGTCCTTTTATCCCCTGCCCAACCCCTTCCGCATGAATATCCATCATCCCAGATGAAAACTGGAAACTCCAGTCTCAAGCATTTCCCTGCTCTTGTGCTTTCGTTTTGCCCAAAGGATATGACACCAATGGGCATGTTTAAGAAGTCGGGTTCGGGGGCTGGAGCAATAGCACAGCGGGTAGGGCATTTGCCTTGCACGTGGCCAACCCGGGTTCGATTCCCAGCATCCCATATGGTCCTCCAAGCACAGCCAGGAGTGATTCCTGAGTGCAGAGCCAGGAGTGACCTCTGTGCATCGCCGGGTGTGACCCAAAATGCAAAAACAGAACAAAACAAAAAAAGAAGTCAGGTTTATTTTACCCATCAATGCTCCCTCTGGCTTAGGTGTGGATTTGGGACAGGTGACAGCGTGACCTGAATGGGAAGATCAGAGGCCCCAGTGAACCCATAGTGTCCTGGGAGGTGGCTGGAGAAGTGTCACAGAGCACAGCTTTTTGTCGCTGAATTGTCTCAGCCCTCGTGGGACGGATGGGACATAGCTCTTACTGGGATGGATGGGATGTAGCTCCAATGAGGGGGCTGGGGGAGGCTCTGTGGGTCTCTGTCTTGCTGGTGCTCACTCGTGTCCCTCCCTTTCTCTCCTGCGAGGCACTGCCTCATTGCTCCCTATTCTTTGGCAGGACGTGGCTCAGCGATCATTTCCACTAAATGCCTTTCTTATAACAGAGCCTTATGCCTGTCTGTGGACCTGCAGCCCAGCCTTCCGAGGTCACGAGGCCAGCTCACCTGCAGTACTCTGATGGGATTTCTGCGAGGGAGGGAAAGAGGGCACTGAGGGGAGGGGAGGGCAGGAAGGGAGGTGGAGGCAAGGATGTGTACGAACCCAGTAGACCCCCCCCCCACCAACGGACCCCATGGAACAGGAGAAATCTCTGGTATCAAAACAAGGCCACGTGTGGCAGAAGTACTCAAATTTGAGTACTCGAATCTGAGTACTTGAGTTCTCGAATATTTTCAGAGTAGATTTTGCTCTTTTCTTTCTTATCTCCAGAAAGGAAAACATGGTACAGCGTTCTCAGCTAGATCCGGTCCAGATCCAAAGGTGGGCCGTGTCATACATCAGGCTGCTCGGGGGCCCGGGGCAGCACTCTTCTGGGAGGACCCATAGAGCCCAAAGGGCTGGAAGCTTCTCTGGGTGTCATACACATGTGCTCAGATGGGAATCAATCGTGAAGGACCATTCTGAGGGGAGAGCATTACAGGAAGAGGGTAGAAAAGTAGCAAATTAAGCAAATGCATCGGATACAACTGTTTAACTGCAAAACGGACTCCTGCAAAAGCGGAGTCCTGCGTTGTTCCTATTCACTAAGGGGTTCGGGCGCGTGAACTGAGCTGATGAAGGCTCCGAGTCAGGATTTTTGTGAGGTTTTAAGAAAACAGAAGTACAAGCATTGATCAGCCAGAATGGAATACATCATGGCCAATGTGATCACGTAAGTGCGTGGAGGCCTGGTAAAAGCACCGATTTAGAAATTACAGGTGACCCTCAGGTGGCCTGAAGTTTAATTGTGTTTTGTGAAGTGGGTGAAGGCTTGACTAAGCCAATGAGAAGTCAACCAGAAATATCTAGGAAACCTCAAAGTGTCCAAGTAATTCACTAATACTCATTGTACAATAATTGCACGTTTATGTCAATTAACCTTCATTTACATTAATTTGCTATAATTACTCATTTTCATTCATAATACTCATAATTATTCCACTGTTCTAGCCGAACATCAGACTGCACACTCCAGGAAGTACTATGCATGGTTCTATACAAATTTAAATACAAAATGAAATGTAAAGAAAGCCTCTGGCCCTTTTTTCTTGTCAGTGAGATCATGTGCTCCAGACTCCAACTTCTCCATGATAATCTTTCTATCTGAATTTTTAATAAATCTGCTACAGATTTAACAGCCGCATGTTGTTTTGTAATTTCAATTACTGTCACTGGGTCAGTCCCCAAACGCACATTTCTCCCCGCAAGCCCACCCCAAAGTTATTTAGTTTGCAGCGAAAGCAAAGTAAGTCACACAACCATGGCTGTCCTTACACATATGCAGGGAAAATTCCTCGAAATGAAATCAGAGAATCCAGGAGCACATAAATTCAGTTCTTTTCAAAACAAAGCTCCCTTCATGCTCCAAAAATTGTGTAAGAATATACCTGTATTTTAAGGGTGTGTGGAAAAAAAAAAGTCTTTTCTTTTTACACTTACTTCTCCTAATTCTTTCTAGACTTGTCTGAGCAGGTACGCTGGGACTCATTATAGTAACTGATTTAAATATTGGGCCCGATGGCTCCTTGCAGAGTTATCCACTGCAGACGTAGCTTGATTTAGAAACAAACTTCGAGCAGGGGGTCAGAAATCTTCTGTCTATGGTGGGAATGGGGGGATGGGAGGGATACTGGGATCAGTGGTGGTGGAGAATGGGCACTGGTGGAGGGATGGGTACTTGATCATTGTATAACTGAAACCCAAGCACAAAAATTTGTAAGTCTACAACTCTACCTCATGGTGTTTCACTAATAAAAATTTAAAAGTAAATAAATAAATAAAAAAGAAAGAAAGAAAAGAAACCTTCCGTCTGTCCTAATGTTGTTACTGATGCTCAGAATAAGGAAGACAGCAACCACAGGTGGACAGATGCACACGGGGTCATCCTGGGCCCTCGCTGTGTGCTTGTCCACACCTCTGGGTCCCAGAACACTGTCCATGTCTCGACATAGAGAGAGAGAGAGAGAGAGAGAGAGAGAGAGAGAGAGAGAGTGTTTTACAAATGCCGTCAAACCTCACAGAAGGTCTTCCCTTGGAAACCCAGCAACTAAGAACTGACCTTCAGCTCCGGGGGAAGGTGTCCAGGGGTACCCTTCCCTAGGCCCCTCCCCATGAGTCCCCCTACCCCAGGGAAAAGCAAGTGCTGCCTTTAGTCAGAGCCAAAGCCAGCCTCCTGGGGACACTGTCCAGATAACCGGTGCTCCTCCTGGTGACCCAAGACTCGCCGAGATGCTCAAATAAATATTTCAGGAATCACGAGAGAAGATAAACACGGGCCTGGAATCACTTGGCTTTTGGGTCTAGCTCATTGTATCTGGATTCTCTGAAAATCTGTCTGAGACATGCCGAGTCCACACGTCTGGGTCCAAGAGAAGCTTGAACGAGCCAGAAGCTCTCCCGCTCCTAGTTCGCTCGAGAAACTTACTGAGCTGGAGGAGAAAGGGGGACGGACTCTTTGACTCAGCCGGACCTCAGGTCAGAAGTGCTCGGTCTTTTAGATCAGACTGAGCCCAGGCAGGAATCACGGCCGCCCTCCCGGGATGGAGAGACTGGAGAGCGCGATCTCTCAGCCTGCAGAAGGGGCTCCCAGCACCCCGCAGGCAGTGGCGTGGCCGAATGGGAGCCAGTAAGTCATGGGTTAGGAATGTAAAGCCTGACGAAATGATTTTATGGCCCAGTCGAATCCCTGTGATCTGCTATGAGAGAAAAAAAAAAAAAGGAGGGGGGACATCCTTTAAAAAAAAAATGAAAATTCTCTAAGTTTTTCCAAAAGGCAGGTTTTTAAAACTCAATCTGCCTTGCCTCCCCAGAGGAATAAGGTTACACCCACCCCACCCCCGTAAAAGACGCGCTAGATTATCACAAGTCCAACGCCAAGAGTCGCGTGGGCCTTCAAGAACCACCTATGAAAATCCACACCCCACTGTCTGAGAACAGGACCCACCCTGCCCCCATCCCGCCACCCCAAACTGCCGGGCACCAGTGGGGTTCCCCTGGTCCCCATCAGACGGTTCCCGGGGGGGGGGGCTGCCCCCACCCATGAAACCACTGTTGGGAATAACTGTAAATCTCCTCTGCGCCAGATCCTGGCATTGAACTCAGGGGAAACGGGAGGGAGGGTCCAGTTAGACTCAGCATCGGGTGTTTGTATGCAGGAGTTGCACGGCCCACAGCCACGGAGACGCGCTTTGTGCGTGTGTGAAAGACGGCTAAGTCTATCTGCGTATCTGGGGGCTTTCTGGGCTGCCACCCCACCCTCCATGGGGAGCCAAGCTGAGCAGCTGCTCCGGGCGGCGGGCAGGGGGGAGCCGCGTGAGGAGGAGGAGAAGCCGGACATTCCTTGGGGATCCCGCAATGGTCCTGCCAGACGCAGGGGTGAGTGCACCCACGGCACTGGAATAAGCCCCCAAGAACGGTGCACGCGTGATGACTTCATTCTGACCAACGAGAAGGAGCTAAAAGCTGAATAAAAAATGAATTAAAATAAAAAATCTGGCTTGCGCTCTAGTTGCATTGTTAAAAATGTAGCCTGCAAATCTAGTCGGGGCCGATGAGAAGGGCCACGGGGACGGGCTTGGAGGGAAGATTCCACTCCGGGGTGGTTGTGACACAACAGCCCTCACCTCCTACTCACTCACAGTTCACCTCGCCATAAATCAGGACCCTGCAATAACAATTCTTTTCATTAGAAAAAAAAAATGATTGTCACTGACCCAAGAGGGTGCAGATTTAGCATATCCGCCACCTACAGCCTTCCGGCTTGTGAGGGCCTGTGAGTGCTGGGGGGTTTGTAGGACAGGAATGATGTCTGGGCTACAAGAGCACAGACACAGAGCACTGATTGGACCCCGTGCAAACAGCCAGAGGGTGACAGTGGGGCTGGGTGGTCAGGGCATGCTTCCTGGAGGAAGTGGCAATTTCACAGAGGTCAGAAAGGAAGAAGTGATTGAGGCGAGTGATGCTGGCAGAGGTCACAGGGAAAAGGGGGCCCAAGGGTGGGAAGCATGCCCCTCTGCAGTATCAGAAACCCAGCCAGAGGGCAGGTAAAAGAGGTGTGATCTAAGCACTATGTGAATTAAAAAAAAAAAAAACTGGTTTCCCTCCTTTGGGCATTCTTTTTTTTCTTTCGTTTTGGGTCTCACCCGGCGATGCACAGGGGTTACTCCTGACTCTGCACTCAGGAGTTACTCCTGGCGGTGCTCAGGGGACCATATGGATGCTGGGAATCGAACCCAGGTTGGCCGCGTGCAAGGCAAATGCTCTACCCGCTGTGCTATTGCTCCAGCCCCCTCCTTTGGGCATTCTTTAAAAAATAATGCACAAGGGGTCAGGCTGGGGAAAACGGTCCAACAGAAGGGCGGGTTTTGCTCTGATGCTAAGAGCAGTATTCTACATATTTGGGGAGTGTCGAGACATAATGAGACATTAACGCTCTGCAAAGGACTCAGCCACGAAAGACGACCAAGAAGAGCAACGGGGCTGAGCGTATCTCCCCGCGCACACCCCTTCACCTCCTTGGCCGGGCTCTGGGAAGCCCCCGGGGGCAGCTGGGTTCTTGGGAGGATGACATCAGAGTGTGACACAGTGGCCACAGCACACACCATGATCTCAGCACTTGTTTGGCCAAGCCCAGAGTCAGCGAAAGCCCTTCTCCTTGGCCCTGCTCCAGCGCCCGGCCCCTCCCGTTCCTCCTCGGAAATACTGCGCCGGGCTACAATCTGGATCTCACCCACAGTCACGGAAGGGTTTGGTCTCCAAGGAGCTGGGACATTCCAAAGCTTTCCCGTGCCAATCATTTGGTGACAAACACTGGGAGAGCACCTCCCCTCCCCCGCCCCGAAATGCTTCATGCACTTCATCCAAAATATGAGGCTCATCAATCCTGCAGCTAGACATGAATCTGTTGCAGGAGAGGCAAACACAAAAAACGCCCCAAGAGAGGAAGAGAAAAACTCCTCATGATCAATGTCATGCTCAACCATTAGGACCTATTTTTAGCCAAGGCAACCACGAACGTTCTGCATCAAAAGAAAGGTCATGTGTTATCTACACAGGCCCCGTCACTGTGGCCATCAGCAAGCTCATCTGGGGCGAGGTGTTCTATGAAAGAGGTTTGTTATGACAAGCGGCCGGCACCAGGGTGGCGGTGCTCCTTAGAGAGATCTCAACGGATTGCCAGGTGGGAAAGGGGAACACGGATTCCTATCCAAACCTCCAACATTTCAAATGAGCCCAGCGGAATGACCTGACTCGGTATGTATTGTTGGCATGGGAAAAAACGATCCTCACAGTCTTGCAAGGTACTTTTCCAGGATAGTAAGGCAGAGGGGGGGAAAAAAAACCACAAGGAAAAATAGTTGCATCTTTCTAAGGTCCCAGAAGTGAATAGGCTTATAACAGCAATCATTTCGCAACATATACACACATGGCGGATTCATTTCCTTGGGAAAAGGACCTTGAGCAAGAAAGCGAGGTGACGTTCCTAACCTGTGTCCCTTACTCTCTTGGGGTCATCCTAATGATTGAATGACATGAAATACCCAAAGCACATGGCGGGGTCAGAGTGATGGTACAGTGGATAGGGTGCTTGCCTTACATGCAGTTGGCCTGGGTTGGATTTCTGGCACCCTATCTGGTCCCCAAGCCCCAGCAGGTAGTGATCACAAAGCACAGAGCCAGGAGTGAGCCTGATCACCACCAGGTGTGGCCCCCAAACAAACCCAAACTCAACAGCACCTGGCATTAACGGCGGCCAGTCGCTGTTCCTTCACCTCTCATTACCTACCTACAGCCCACACTGTTAGCCAGAAAAGAGATTTTCAAATATCGGGCACATTGATTGATGCCACTGTCCCGAGAGTCACTGCACAAGAGCCTGAGCCCTGAGAGTCACTGCACAAACAGAAAGAACACGTGCAGAAAGTAAGGCTGGAGAGGCAGCTCCAAGGCTGGAGGCCATGCTCTGTTTGCAGAGGCACCAGGTGGCACCCAGGGTTCCCAGAGCACTCCTGGGTGTAGCCCTGTGGAGAGACTCCCCAGCACTCCATCCAATGGAGGGAGATTGTAGTGACCCACGGTGGAATTTGAAAACCCAACCACCTTCATAGCTGGGCTGTCTGATGAGCTTCTGGTGGAAAGTATGATCTGAAAGGACATTCAGATCATTATCCCCCTCGCAAAGCCAAAGACCAAAGTCACCTATGACTTTGAGGATGAAGGGCAAGGACAGGGGATAAGGCTCCTGCCGTGCATTCAGCCGACTCCAGTTCAATTCCCCGGCACTGCAGTAGGGTGCCCTGAGCACTGTCAGGAGTGACTCCTGAGCAAAGAGCCAGGAGCAAACCCCAAACACTGCTGGGTATGGCCTACATATGCTCCCCTCACAAAAAGCCAAAAAAAAAAAAAAGCTGCATCTTTCTAAGGTCCCAGAAGTTAACAGCTTATAATGGCAATCATTTCACAATATATACACATAGCAAATCATTCGCTGTACACCAGAAGCTGATATTATATGTAAATAACCCCCTTTAATGAGTTGTGTTGTAAAAAAAAAGTATAATTAAATACCTAATGTTTTAACAGACATTACACAAAGAGAGCGTGATCAAACCATACACCACCATTCTTCAGCCTTAACTCATTGAATATAAGTTCCCAGGAACTCCAGAATCAGCAGAAGGCGGAATTCTCCCAGTCTCGGGGGCACCTCAGGCAGTTTGCTTGAAGCCCACCAAGGTCATGGGGCCCACCATTTCCTCTGCGGTTCCCGAAAGGCAGGCCTTGGCTCTGCCCCCGGCACATGGTCCACACTGGCCTATTCCATCTCCCGTCCCAGACCTGGACCGAACCCAAACCTGCCTCTAACCGCACAATCTCACTGCATGGGCAACCGCAGATGGGGAGAAAAGTCAGTCCTCTGGCCTCTTTTCAAGAACTCCTGCACATAGCGGCTCACAGCGGCCCCTCTCTGTGGTAATAATGGGCAAGGTTGAAAACCACAGAGCCCCGGGGGCCACAGAAGTAGTACAATGGGTAGGGCACTTGCCCTGGATGTAGCCAACTTCAGTTAATCCCTGGCACTACGTGTGGTCCCCCAACCATCACCAGGGGTCATTCCTGAATACAGAGTCAGGATAGCCCCCAAGCACCAGCAGACGTGACCCAATCCCCCGTACCCCCTCCCCAATCACACATACCCTGAAAATGAATCAGGAGTTTCACCTTCCACAAGAAAATTAAAGAGCCAGTGTAGACCCCTGGGCACCTTTTTATTACACCCAGAGAGCAGTGAGTAGAGTTTACTCTGCCAGTGGCATGGCCGTTCCCCTGAACGCCCAGGCTGACAATGTAAATAGAATGTCTTGATTCAGATACAAAATAAAACACTGTGTGTAGGGTCGGTTTCTTAATGAAAAGTCTAAAAAAGAAAAGTCTAAAAACACAGTTATTAAACAAAGCTCTTTTTTTTTATAAAGTTTGCTTAAAATGTTTTCAAAGTCTATTCATTTTTTTTCTTTTTTAGTTTAATTACGGGTGGTCTTCACACCTCTAAGTGGCAAAGGAGCTCTTTGTCCGATCGTGCGTCTTGAGTTTTGGTTTGGAAAAATGTGGTCAGAGAAAGTAAGAAGTTTAAACAGATTTTGCAGGAAGGGAGTAAGAGTTTGTTAGCATCTGTTGAAATGGAATTGAACCAACCTTTACATAGGCAGGCGACAGCATTTGACGCTTTCCTATTTTAGTTTATGGCTCTTGATCGAAGGGCCTTCTTTCCTGGAAGAGACTAGAAACCCTTGAGTACCCAGGCCCCGTAGCCCCTTGTCTCTACCAACCTGGGAACACAGCCTGTTTTTTTTGTGTGTGTGTATGTATGTGTTCAGTGAACCACAAAGAATGTTTCAGGAACCACCTCAGGAAAAGCAGGCGAGAAATAACTCAAGCTAAGAGGAAATCAATGCATACCTTGTTTAAAAGCTATTCTCGTAGGCTTAAAGATATTTCAAATATGTACTTTAAAAGGTTCATTTATGGAAAAAGTTCATCGGTGGAGGTTTTGAAATGGGATGGAGCCCAGCAAAGAATCAATACTAATTAAGTATTGATAAAGGAGGCGGCGGAACATTTCGTCTGGGAAACTTGGTCGCTCCGCTGCTAAAACCTTTTCCTGGTGTATGGCATCATTCATTCGGCATCATTCATTCAGGGCCGTGCTGGGTGGGGGGCTGGGTGGGGCGGGGGCAGAAGATGGGCTGTGTCTGGCTACATTTTAGTTTTCCAAAGTGAGCGACACCCTGGGGTGGGGGTAGGGGCTGCTGGAATGATGCAGGGGGTGAGGGAGGAAACTCGGGTGCAAGGGGCGTGGTTGGGATACTTTCTCTTGGTTCACTTAAGGAAGGTGGTTTCCGGGGCACCACTGAGCCCCCAAGTCAGGGGTCCCTCGGATCTCTATGGTCGTCTCGGGCTCGTAATAAAGAAGCCCAAGTCCAGAGGGGCCTGGGCAGTGAAGGAGAGCTCTGAGCACTCATCTGGCCAGACTCAGCCGCCCTTCCTGCAGGCTGGACATGAGCTTTCCCTGGGGACTGTGGGAGGTTTCCTCCCTTCCCTGGGGCCCACCTCAGGCAGCACCATGCCCCTCTCTGCCCGGACAGCCATAGCAGGATCCCGCATCTCCAGCTGCCCTTCCTCCCTGTGGGAAACGATGCAAAATGTCAGCCACCCCCGAGGTGAGCCTTGCTGTCCCCAGCCGCACCTCACAGCCCCGCTCGGTCACTCGTCTGCCCGTCTCCTTCCTTTGCCTGTTTTGCTTTAGAGACACAAGATGGGAAGGAGATTTTCCTGCCAACCGGAAGGAATCCGAAGCTTAGTGGCCGCTGGTCCCGTCCCAGGTTGAGGCAGGTTTGGGGTGGGGGAGGGAGAGGGTGTCGGCAAGGCTGCAGCAGGGCACACGGGCACAGGTTCCAGAACCTTCCAGACATCCCAGACCCACAGCTGGATTCCCCCGAGTCTCCGTTCCTTGATCTGCTGTTGGGTCTGGGTTTCAGAGCCTGGACAGTACCCACAGCTGCTGCTTGGGCACTCTGTCCTGCCCTTGACCACACTGGGTTAAAGGACTCAGGGGGCAGGGGACTTCCGGGAAGGGACAGGGCCCTTGACATGGTGACTCCTTCTCCGCTGGCCTTTTGGGGTGTCACTGGTAAACCAGGGGCACACACGACGGTCACAGAGAGGCAGGCTGGGGAAGCAAAGTGAAGCTCACCCTCTCAGCCTCATCACCAGTGGCCAGCAATGTGTTAGTGAAACTGGCCCCCGTCAGAGGCTGTCATCCAGCGGGTGGAGTGAGGAGGAGGGAGAGAGCAAACCAGCCAAAGGCCATCCGGCGGGTCTGTGTCCCCAGCGGTTGGGCGGTGGCTCCTCGGAAAGCCTCTATCTTGTAACATCGGGTCCCACACAGCACTGACAGGCTGAGAATGGACAGCCACGTGTACGCATGCACAGGAGTACAGGGACACTCATCAACACACAGGCATGGGCAATGGACCTACCTACATGCTAGATACACAGGATCACACAGACACACATGTACACGTGCGCAGAGGAACACACATGCGGACACACATATACTAGAATAAACATACACAAGGGCGTAGAGATACACACGGACACACACAGACACACACACACAGGCAATGAGCATAGGGACATCACACAGACACATATGGACATAGAGACACATAGACACACCCAAACTTATAACGGCACACGGATGTACCTGGACATGGAAGATCCTACAGTTTCTTAGACACAGATAGCAGACAGAGATATTCATTGCTACAGGATCACACTGACATGTAGGGACACCTACAGACACACAGCAACACACATAAACAGACACACATGGACATACACAGGCACACAGATACACATGGAACACAGGCTCACACAGAGTCCCAGCCCCACAGACACGCAGACTCACGGGGCCAGATATAGAGAGACAAACACACACACACACACACACACACACGTAAGACATCTGCGGACACAGGCACACACACGGGGGATGCTCCCACATGCGGGACGACTTTCTTCTCACCTGCTCTCTCTCTCTCAGGCAAGTGTCGCCTGTCCCCGGGGTGAGAGCAGCCAGCAGGACCCCCCACCCACCCCCGTGGCGGGGAGAAGCGCCCCCCTGCCCTGCGCCCGTTCCTGTTGGTTTGTTGGGGTTTCTCTTGGCCTCGGCTCTGCAGGAAGCCTCACAGATACGACAGGGTGATTGGGCTCTGCACAGACCTCGCCTCCCTGAATTCTCAGAACGAAGCTCGACACCACTACCGGTGTTCTGAGAGGCCGATCCACGGCCTCCCACGGCCAGAGCCGGTAGCAGCCGCTTCACTGGAATCCCTCAGCTCAGCGAGCGGCCGCTTGTGCTTTACAACACAGGAAACCAAAGAGGGGGGCGCTGCTGCAGAGGCAGATCAAGGTGTTTCTAGAACGTTCTCGGGGGTGGGCAGAATCACCCTGATTCATGTCCACGGAGGGAGACAATGGCAGAGAGGCCAGCTGGAGTCCAGAACCTTGCTGGTCAGGGGTCACCAGCTGGACAGGGGGAGCTCTTGTCAGCTCCACCCTGTGTCCCTGGCCCCCGCCCCAGGCAGTCCTGAGACCCTTTCGAAGGAACTGCAGACCCTGGGGCTGAGGGAGTCTGCGGAGTGGCCTGGTCATCCTCCAGAGTAAGGGGGCCCCGCGAGCTCCCTAGAGGGCGTGGGCAGAGGTACCCGATGACCATGGGCAGCCCCATGCTGCAGGTGTCGGGTGTGCCCTCACACACTTCTCTCCTGAGACCACTGTGGGCTGGACCTCCAAGCTCTGGCGTTACCTGCCGACAACCCTCTCAGGTTTCCCGTGATGCTGGGCTTCCAGACCCTGATCAGGACCATCTCACGGGAGGCCTGAGAGAAATTATTTGCCGACTATGCATCTGGTAAAGGGTTAATACACAAGACACATTAAGCCCTGCTAGAACTTTATGAGAAAGAAAATCCAATCCCATCCCAAAAATGGGGGAAAGAGATGAACAGAAAGTTCTTCAAAGAAGACATACAAAGAGCCAAATAGCAGATGAAAAAAATGCTCTAGGTCATTAATCACAGGGAGACGTAAGCCAGAATGACAATGAGATATCATCTTGCCTCACGGAGACCAGCATTTCTTCAAAAAGAACAAGAACAACTAGTGTTGGCGAGGATGTGGGTGAGAAAAAGGGGCTCTCACTCACTCACTCACTCACTCACTCACTCACTGCTGGTAGGAATGTCAACTGGTCCCGCCTTTTCGGAGGACAATGTGGACATTCCTCAAAAAAACTAGGATTGAGCTTTCATATGAACCAGCAACTCCACTCCTGGGAATATACCCCCATGGGCCCAAGCACACAATGCAGACGAGACACCTACACTCTATGTGCACTGCAGTTTTACATACAATAAGCAAAGTCTGGACACAACCCAATGGCCCAAGAACAGATGAGGAGATACAAAAAAGCTATGGTATATCAGCACAGTGGAATACCACTCGGTTTAAGAAGAGATGAAGTCATGCAATTTGCTGATGCATGGATGGACACGGAGAGTATTGTGCTGAGCGAAATGAGTCAGAGGGAGAGGGACACGGGATCATCTTGCTCAGATGCAGGATATAAAGAAAACACAGTTGGGGAATCGCTAACTCCCAAAGGCAATGGGAACAAAGAGATCCTTAGTCGGAAGCTTGTCAGCTGGGGATGGGGGTGTGGGGGGAGAGACAGGTCAGGGGAGAGAACGCTATGGCAGCGTAGAGGGCGTGGTCATCTGGACCAGGTGCTGAAAGGCGATAAAGGGACATGCATCGTGACCTATTAGCAACAGCATTGTAAACACAGAGCCCTGAAAAGGGGAAAAGCAAAAGTGGGGAGCAGGGAAGAGAAAAATGGCGCCTGCCACAGAGGCAGGATGGGGGGCGGGAAGGTAATAGGGGACACTGGTCAAAGCCAGGGGACACTAGTGAAAGGACTGGTCTGAAACTCAATCATGAGCAATTCTTTTCCTGGTTATTATTATTATTATTATTATTATTATTATTATTATTATTGCCTTTTGGGTCACACCTGGCAATGCTCAGGGGTTATTCCTGGCTCTGCACTCAGGAATTACTCCTGGCGGTGCTCAGGGGACGATATGGGATGCTGGGAATCAAACCCAGGTCAGCCGCATGTAAGGCAAAAGCCCTCTCCACTGCACTATCGCTCTGGCCCCTCATGAACAATTTTGTGACTTTGCAATTCATGGTGACTCAATTAAAAAAGATGAAAATAAATAGATCGTCTCCTTGCTCTGGAAGGCTAAGAGTGAGGCTGGGCATTGGGAGAAATCCTCTTTCCAGATTTGCTGGTGACGAGAAGCACTACTGGAGCTCTCCCGCAGAAGGAGAAACCGAGGGGGAAAGTCACCCGGCTTCCGAAATGCCGGCGCACAGTTCCTCTCCGAGGAAGAGAACTTCCTGGGGAGATGGCCCTTCTGACTGGGCTGCCTCGGCTTGCTGGGACAAGCAGATTGAGGCCATGTGGGCTGAGTCTGGGACAAGGCACACATCCCCACTAACGGGACAAAGGAAAGGAAACGGAACAAGTGTGCGCTCTCAAGACTGAGTCTATGGCCTGGTCACTCTTGCGGGCTTCTTGGGGTGAGTCCTGGAATGTCTCTGGGCCTTAAAACAATCAGCAATGAGTGTGTGTCTAAGGTATGGTGAATGTGCGTGCACACACACAAATACACACACATACAAACACACACACATGTGTAGAGGGGGACCAATTGTGTCTTCAGTTCGCAGAACCAGAATGAAGCAAGCTCCTCTCGGCAAACGGATTCCCATCTGCGCCCAGCTTGCTCCCACAGCGTCGCCTGGGCAAACACACTACCCAGAGCAGAGTCACTGCACTGCTCGCGCACCTTCAGCTTGTCACCTGAGGAATGTGTCTCCAATTAACTCGGCGGATATGTCTTTCCTAGCTAAACTCTTTTCACATTTTCGGGGCTCCTGCAAAAGTGGCAGAACGCAAGCTTAAAATAACCAGAGAAATAGCACCCCAGAAATAGAATCGAGAGCTCATTTTTAAAGCCTGCCCCCAGCCGCTCACTTCTGCTCACTCAGGAGCTCACTGATGGCCAGGCCCAGTAGGGGGACACTGGGGGCAATCCTGGGAACTGAACCGAAGCATCACAGGCGCGGCCACTGACCCACAGTGAGCCCTCCTGGGTGTGCTCGCCCGGGCAGGTCCTCCCCACAGTGGCCTCGGCATGGGATCTGCTTGAGCGACGGCCCATCAGCACCCACGATTATGCTGTGACTCAGGAGCCTGTGCTTTAGGGCACAGTCCCTCGCGTGCTCTTGGAACCTGTCATCATCGCAGACAGAAACCAAGGCTGGCCAGGAGATAGCACGCAGCTAGAGGCCAGGTCTAGCTCCGACACACCAGGGTAGCCACACCGGGCCATCATGCAACTGTCATGCTGACAGACGGCCTCAGCCATGGCAGTTGGTCCATGCAAACCCAGAGAGACAACATCCCACGGACCCTGGCCCCAGAACTCACCCAGAGAATTGTGAATGCAGATGACTGCCGTAGGGTGAAGCCCACCAAGTTAAAGTGCATTTTTGCAGGCGGCAATAGATAACTGGGACACTGCATCTCTACTATCATCAAAAAAGTAGGAAGGGAGTGCCTGCCTATGATGAAAAGGGGGCCGGGGATAAGGGTCAGTAGTAAAGCATTTGCCTTGCATGCATGAGGCCCTGGCCTTGATCCCTGGAAAGAGAGGGAAGGAAAGGGGAAGGAAGGAAGGAGAGGAAGGAAGGAAGGAAGGAAGGAAGGGAGGGAGGGAGGGAGGGAGGGAGGGAGGGAGGGAGGGAAGGAGGGAGGGAAGAAGGAGGGAGACAGAAGGAAGGAAGGAAGGGAGGGAGGGAGGAAGAAAGGGGGAGGAGGGAGAGAGGGAGGAAGGAAGAGAGGAAGAAAGAGAGGGAGGAAGGAAAGAAGGAAGGGAGAAGGAAGGAAGGAAGCAAGAAAGGAAGGAAAGAAGAGAGGGAGGGAGGGAGGAAGGAAAGAAAAGGAAGGAAGGAAAAATAGAAGAAAAGAAGGAAGGAAGGAAGGAAGGAAGGAAGGAGTGAGGGAGGGATGGAGGAAGGAAGGGAGGGATGGAGGAAGGGAAGGAGAAAGGAATGAAGGAGGGAGGGAGAGAGGGAGGAAGGAAAGAAGGAAGGAAGAAATGAGGGAGGGAGGAAGGGAGGGAGGGAGAGAGGGAGAGAGGGAAGGAAGGAATGGAGGGAGGGAGAGGCAGGGAAGGAAGGGAGGAAGGGAGAGAGGGAAGGAAGGAATGGAGGGAGGGAGAGGCAGGGAAGGAAGGGAGGGAGGGAGAGAGAGAGGGAGAAAAGAAGGAAGGGGAGAGAAGGGGGAGGGAGAGAGGGAGGGTAGGAGGAAGGGAGAGAGGCAGGGAAGGAAGGAAGGAAGGAAGGAAGGAAGGAAGGGAGGGAGGGAGGGAGGGAGGGAGGGAGGAAGGGAGGGAGGGAGAGAAAATATGCTCTCCATGTACAAGTACATGCCATCTTCTCTAAAGTGCACTGTGAAATGAAGGAAGAAACAGTGAACTTTGTGCTAAGAATAAGGGAGCATTTTCGATCTGATTTTTCAAGAACAGACACTACATGCACTCAAGAAGTCAACAGCCATGGTTGCACGTTTCAGTGGTGTAACAGGGTGGTGGGCTGGGGACATGGGACAGGAGCAGAAGTGAGACTTATCAACTGCTCGGCTCATAGCCACACTTCAGCCTCTGGACAGTGAACATGACTGCTCAGATTCCTGGACAAGAGGCCAGGAAGCCAAAAGGACGCGTCTCCGGAGGCGGAAACCAGCACCTTCAGGATCCAACATGCCTTGGTGGGACGTGAGGCTGCTTCCTCTTCCGGGGGCAGGAGGGGACCCCCCGCAAGGCTAGATGGGAGGCTCTCAACCTTGGATTCCAGCTATGCCCATAGAAGATACTTCCTTATGTCTGCACTCTCCTGCCCAGAGTCCCAGACAAACCCTCTGCTGTTAGGATAATGACAAAGAGCCACCGATTGCTTTAGTCTGAGGTGCCCAGAACCACGTGACTATTACCTCCTATGTACAACACAGATTTCTCAAGAAAGCAAAAAACTAAGACAACACAAGCTGCTAATGACAAAGCCCGAAGGCACCGACTTCCAGGGTCAGCTTCTCGTTCCTTCGTGGCGCTGTCCTCAGTGCCTTCCCTTGAACCAAGTCAACCCTCACTGGCGTATGTAGTTCTCTGCACCCCTCTTTCATCATCCCTCCTGCTGGGCTGTGTCTTGAAAGCAGAGGCTCAATCTCAAGTTTTTTCGGAATCCTTGGGAACTGGCAGCCTAGTGCATGCTCCCCCCCCCAAAAAAAAAACTCAAAAAAAAAACCCCAACTGAATCAAAGTCATAGAGCAAAGGATTCTGTGTCTCCAATGCATCACTGCTGGGGAGATCCAGAAGCCCCGGCCCCCGGTCTAACCTCTCCCACCGCCCTGTCTCAAAGAAAAACGAAGAACGTTCACCCGTTTTCTGGGGCTTGCTGCCCTCAACGTTGTACTCTGGCCCAGTGGGCGAAGCTAAATTTGAATGCCACCTAAAGGAAACACACCAAAACAAACTCCCCCATTTAGAAAGAAACAACAACACCCTTTTGAGTAGAGGAAGTCTAGAAAAAGAACGAGGGTTGATCAGTTCTCCGAAGTCACAAATTTCACTTCTGTGGTTGAGTAAGCAGCAAAGCTGCAGCCCAGCGGCTCTGCAGAGCTCAAGGCACCATCCAGGGGGCCTCGGGCCTGGGGGGGGGGGGGGGGCGGGGGGCTGTAGCGGGCGGGACCCTCTCCTCCAGCCTTAGACCCCTGCCCGGAACTGGCCTGTTGGGACTTTGGCATTTCTGTGGAGGCCACGCACGGACGACCTTCTCCAGAAGCCACTTCAGTCTGACTGTCCTCAGGTGCCCCTTGCCTCTGGCTGTGTACTCCGCGCCTCCCAGCTAAAGCCCCACGGTGAGCCTGACAGAGCCGCAACTCTTCCACCTGGAAGGTTCGGTTTCCCGCACCTTGCTCACCCAGGCCGCCTCATCCAAACACACCTCCCCCGACCCGGCACTGACTCTGCCCTCCCTTCACCTCGGCCAAGTAGGGCCAGGGGCATGAACTAGGCATGCAGGGCTGTGCTCGGCATGAAAGGATGCACAGAAGGGAGGGTGGGATGTGTGCATGAGCGTTTCCCAGCAGCCTGAGACGCCCCATCTCTGCCGGGCCTCATCAGATGGCCCTCGCAGGCCCGGATGCCGTCTCCACAGCTCAGTCCTCGGCAACGCTGCCCTTGCATCCTATAGCTATGATGGGGGGTGGGGGGGGTAGGACCGTATCACGGTGGGAATCATCAGGCGGGAACTCTGCAAAGTGAGGGTACCAGGAAGCTGGGTCCGGGAATCGGAAGCCGGGTATGTTTTTGCCATGAAGAAGGACCCGTGTCTGTTATGGTATGTTTTTGCCATGAAGAAGGACCTGTGTCTGTTATGTGTCTCCTGGGGGTGGAAACTGGAAGCCAGGTTTCTTTTTTTTTTTTTTGCCACACCCAGTGTTACTAGGGGTTACTCCTGGTTCTGCAATCAGGAATCACTCCTGGCAGTGACTGGGGGACCATATGGGATGCTGGGGATAGAACCCGGGTTGGCCGCATGCAAGGCAAATGCCCTACCCGCTGTACTATCCTCCGGCCCCAGGTTTCTTTTTTTTTTTTTTTTCTTACCATGACAGAGAATATGTATTGGTTCTGTGCCTCTGGGAGGGGGTCTGGGGTGGCTAGGAATGACGCCACCTGGGACAGGGCAGAACACACTGCTGGAGGGGTGGGGGTTTCTCTGGCCCAGGACACACTGGATTTGGGGAGAAACCGGGAGAATATTGATGGCTCGACTTCAGCGGAGGCAACAGGGCTGGAAAGAGGACTGTGTGGGGAACAGGAAGGGCATGGAAGGGACTAGGGCCCAGGTGAGCGGAGAAGGAGGGACTGGCTTGGGAGCTCTTGGACGCAGCCTTTGGAGGACAGAAGAAACCCTCCAGGCAGGCCCCGCCTCACTCATCTTGGTGTGGACACACGCACTCATCTGTGTGAATACAGCCCGGCCCCCACCCTCTCCCCCACCCCGGTAGGTGCTCTATGATGTCCCACAAACGTCCAGAGAGAAACGGTCCCATCACCAACTCTCTCCGGGCTTTGGAAATGCGCCAAGAGGCGATGGGGACCCAGAAGCCCCGGAGAAGCCTGGCCCCAGAGCCGGCCACGCAGCTCAAACAGAGCAGCTGGAAGACGGCCAAGTGCCGAGGCCGCGCAGAGATGGCCATCTTCCCCACACTGACCCCAGGAGGGCGGGGCAGGGTGTGTTTTGTGTGTATGTGTGGTGGGGGACACATCAAGTCTCTCCCCCAGGGTGGAGCCAGCACAGGCCATGGTGATGACATTGACCAAAAAAAAAAAAAAATAACCCAAAAAATAACCACTGGGTCTTGGCCCCTTTTTCTATCTCGTTTCTACACCCTCTTCCCCGTGTGAGATCTGGAAACACCAGCTAAGCGCTGGGGCTCTTGAAGCTTTTCCGGATGCCCTGGACAGCGTCCAGTCATCCTGATCTTGCGCATGGAAAGGGATTTGTTTCCACGGTGGGCCTGATTGGGGGGAAAAAAAACGATTCAGAGACACTGAACATCTCTTTCTCCTCCGAGAGGCGCCTTTCACATGGAAGCACCCAGGCCTAAGTCAACATCCCCACCTGCCGGGGACCGCCACCTGGCCACGAGAGCCACTCCAGGACAGGGCTCAGTCACGAGTCTGTTGGATTTGTGCCGGGCACCGCCAGCTGCCTACCACGCTCAGTAAACAAAGAGCACACTCCTGGCCCACACTGACGTCCTCGGGCAGGGCCGGGGATCGAACGCAGGTCCTGTGCCTGAGAGGCCAGAGCTTGAGCACTGAGCCACATCCCCGGGCCTCACCAGGAGATGTCTTAGAGGTCTGGATCCCTCCCCCACCTCAACAAGGAAGAGGCCCGAGCAAGGCAACCTCGCTTGGGAAGATGTGCCGCTCCTGAAAGGACCCCTCCTTCCCCCGCACTGGATCCATCCACATTTGGGGGCTCATTTCCCCACTGGTTGTGGGGCCAGAGAGGAGCAGAGATGAGGGAGACTGGGTCTTTCTGGGTCCCCATCCGACGCCCCCCACAGCAGCCCCAGGGCGCCGGCAAGCAGCTCGGAGAAGTGAGCACTGCAGCAGAGGTGAAGGGAGACGCAGACGGGTGCAGAGCGGGGCTGGATGCAGACCCACGGCGCAGACTGAGGCACCTGTGGCCGGCAAGGCTGGGTGGGACAGCGGCTCTTTTGAGGGGGTGGCCCGGGGTTGGTGGCTGCACCCTGGCAGGGCTGAGCAGGGGAGGCTGGAACAGAGGAATCCTGCAACAATGGGGACAACACTGGCCCACTGCGGCCCTACAGGGCAGCAGGGTCACCTGCCAGCCTACAGGCAGGCGCCTGTCTCCATCGACCTCTGTTCTGGTGGCGGGGGGACCCTCGGGGCTCCCGGGTGTGCTGTGGAGAGTCGGGTCTGACCATCCCCAGCAGGGACTTTCATCCTCCATCCCCGAGAGGCCGGGGTGAGAGAGTGGCTGGAGCAATGGTTAAAGGATGGAAATCAGAGGGGAGGGGAGGAGTCCCCTTCTGGGGCACAGAGGGCTCTGGGTGAGTGAGGTCCCGTTGGGCCTGGGATCACCTGCCCATGGCATGCTGGGTGCTCCTGACCCGGCACGTCCCTCGGGACACAGACATGCAGCGAGACCATCACCGGCCACCCGCGGGCGGTTCCAAGTCACTTGGAGGGACACGGCTGGAGGGACACGGCGCGGAGCAGGTGGGACCGGAGCGTATTTAAAGAACCAGAAGGCAGGGAGACAAGAATGACAGGGAGGAAGTGCCATGGAATCCCAGCCTGGCAGCGAGGGGCAGGGGCCCCCCAGGGCAGCAGGGCCTGCCGGGCTGGTGGGACGGGCGGAGTGGCCATCGGGAAAGGCAGCCGGGCACCGCCAGGCCTGGACAGGGCTGCGGGGAGGACCCGGGAGTCTCCGAGCGAGCCCATGAGAGGGCGGGAGAAAGGACACAGAGAGAGACTTGTTGTTACTGTTTTTGGCATATCGAATACATCATGGGGAGTTTGCCAGGCTCTGCCGTGCAGGTGGGAAACTCTCAGTAGTTTGCTGGGCTCTCAGAGAAGGACGGAGGAATCGAACCTGGGTCGGCCACGTGCAAGGCAAATGTCCTACCCACTGTGCTATTGCTCCAGCCCAGTGAATGAAAGACAAAGAAAATGAACCATTCGCTGCCCGAGGCCCAGACGGGCAGACGCTGCTTGACGGGGGTCCTGGCTGGGCGCTGGTCCAAGAACAAGCTTCTCTGGGCCCAGAACCTTCTGCTGCCGCCCCTCCCGAGGCAGGACAAGACTCCCTCCCCGGCCTCCCAGAGCTGCAGTCACCTGGGCATAGCTGCCCTTCTTGGTCCGGCCACTTCCAGACCCAGCTCTGGTCTCTACCTGCTTTCCAGCCTTGGTGCTGCCTCACCCCAACATCCACTGTCCCACCCCTGCCAAGGGGCTAGTTTGGAAGAAGCTTGATTTGGGGGGGGGGTCTCCTCATTCATAGCAGCACTGGGCCACCCTGCTCCTTCCCACTCTCCTTTCCGGGTGCTGTCGCCCCTCTGCCCCCTCTGTTCCCGCTGAGGATAGGGCGAGTGGCACAGAATTAGGAGAGCCCTAGACTGGGGGTGGCCATTTCAGCATCCTCACAGCCAATGGATGTCCCCGCTCCCCATGGCGGCTCAGACCTTGCCACAGAGGCACCACCATGGGTCCCTCGACTCTGAAAAACAGGGGCGCCCACCGACTTTGGGTTTCCCAGGCCTTGGCTCCGGCACTGTCTGAATGTGATCAGGTCTTATCAGAGGGCAAGAGGCTGACCCCCTATTTTCCATGGGTGGAGGAGGGTGTTCAAGGCTCCTCCCCCCCCCCCCCCCCCCCGCAGAACGTGGCTGGCTGCTTCACACCAGTGACCCTCAGTTTCCTGCACTGAATCCAGAGGGAAGGAGCCTGGTCAGAGCTCAGTGGCCCCAGGAGGCTCCATGAGGAGGAAGCCCAGGCAGGGGCCAAGACTCGGGGGGCTGAGCCAGCAAGGCTGGGGGTGGGGGCAGTCCCGGGCATCACGGGGCTGAACGTTGAGCTCAGCAAAGCCCTGCTTGCCCCAATGATATGACGGCTGAGAGAGTGGGGTTTGGGGACAGCAGGAAGGGGGTAGGAGGAAGAACACGGAGAATGTTCCCACGCACATGCCCTCATTTAAATACAAGTATTGCTCCTGATTGAGGGCCCAGGCCAGGAGGGAGCCCAGGTTCAGAGCAGGAAAAGGGGACACGGAGCGATGGATTCACGTTGGTGGTGCAGGGTCCCTGGCCTCCTCGAACGCTCAGATTCTCCCAGGAAAATGCACATCACCCAGGCGAGTGTCTGGCACCCCGGCGGGGCTGGCCGCCTGCGTGCTTTTGTTGGCAAATATTCAAATAACTCAGTGTCATGTCATGGGGCCCCAAGACGGTTGCAGCCAGTACAGCCTGCGCCAAAGTCACCCGAACTGGGCGACTGTTTGATCTTGTCCCCAACAGGTCTGCACACGATGGCCCTCGCGGCTGCCAAACTGACAAAAAAGGCTTGAGTTTAGGAAATGAGCGTTTTCTCAGAAAAGGAGAAAAAGCAGTTCTTGGTAGAAGAGAAACCACAGAGCTTCTCTGTTCAGACAGTTGTGCGTATGAAACCACATGCGCACGTGTGTGTGCACACATGCGTATGTGCGCGCACACATGTGCGTATATACAAACACATGCGTATCACGCACACACATATAGGCATGCGTACACATAAACTCGTATACGTACACACATGCACACACAAACACACATATCTGTGCACATACACACAAACATGCATATGTGCACAGACACAAACACACGCATATGCGCACACACAAACACTTGTATGTGTACACACACATGCACACACAAGCACATGCCTATGCACGTTCACATACATAAACACGCATATGCACATACATGCAAACACACACAACACACGTACATATACAACACACAAACACATGCATGTGTACACACACATA
The DNA here is from genome assembly GCF_029834395.1 of Sorex fumeus. Taxonomy (NCBI): domain Eukaryota; kingdom Metazoa; phylum Chordata; class Mammalia; order Eulipotyphla; family Soricidae; genus Sorex; species Sorex fumeus. The sequence continues at coordinate 3,784,519 of NW_026606208.1, forward strand.
CTCATACATGCATACACACCTATGCGTGCACACACACAAACACGCATATGCTCACACACACAAACACGCTCATATGCATGCTCACACACGACCACTTGGATGTACACACACATATATGCCCACACACAAACACACGTTCACACACACACAACACAAACACATGCATATGCGCACACACACACACGCACACAAACACATCCTATACCACAGTGCTGGGAGGCGTTGTCTGATCCACAAATGTGAGCGAGCGCTGAGTGGAAGAGATAAAGCAGATTGTGTCCGAACCATGACACTCCCTGAGAAGTTCCCCTGGGATCCCCAGAGAACCCACCGGGACCCTTATCCCCGGGGCGCCGGACACAGTGGGTCGGGACCAGGAGCATGCTGGTGAGAATTCTTGGGGAGACCAGATCTAACTCTCCCTCAAAGTCCAGAGCTCAGGGCACTCCCCCAACTCCAGGACCTTGAAACCCAGCCCTACACCTGCAATGGGAAAGGGTGGCTGGCTGGAGGATTTCTTCTTTGGAGGGGCACATCTGGCTGGGATCCGGGCTGACTCCTGGCACGGTGCTCAGGAATCACTCCTGGCAGGGCTTGGAGAACGACACGTGGTGCCAAGGATCGAACCTGAGCTGCCCACATGCAAGGCCAGTGCCCTGCCCACTGGACTATCGCCCTGGCCCCCGGGAGGAGTGTTTCTGATGGTGGACAGTTTGTTCACGACAGACCAGGGATGGAAATGGGGGAAACAGGCCACTGGACTTCAAGGGACGCAAGACCATGTGCCCCTGGCAGGGAGAGGCGGCTAAGCCGGGGCTCTGCTGGGAAGTGGAGACCCCGGAGAGACGGGAGGGAGCAAGGAAGCGAGGAGGGCGGTGGGCGTTGCAGCCAGGCTGTCCCCGCACAGAGTCTCATCGGGAGTCCCAGCAAGGTCATCGGGAGGATGGGGGTGGAGACACACACACACACACACCTCAGGAATCCGTCATAAGCTGCAGCCCCCCTACACCACCACCACTGCCAGACCCCCAGCGCCATGCGAGTCCCATCATTTCTGCCACACAGAGCAGCCTGGCCCAGCAACACCTCCCCGTCTGCCCATGGGTACCGTGCACCGGCCTCTGCAGGTGACACACTTTGCATTCTGAGCTGTGACCATGACTGCAGATGGAAGCAAACGTAGGGGCTGGAGAGAGTACAGGAACCACAGCACTTGCCTGAGCCTGGCTGAACAGTTCCAGCCCTTGAACACCCCCAGGAGCGTTGTTGTCATTGTTGTTGCTTTGGTTAGGTTAGTTGGCTTTAGAGCAGTGCCCTGGGGCTACTCCCAGCTCTGTATTCAGAGGACCCAGCGGTGCAGGGGACTGAAGCCCGCCTCTCCGAGCAGAGCCTGAACTCACCTCTGAACTCGCTGAACCAACTAAAAAATTATCTCCTAAGGGTGAGTAAGTAGCACTGTAGCACTGTCTTCCTGTTGTATTTGCTCAAGCGGGCATCAGTAACATCTCCATTCTGAGACTTGTTGTTACTGCTTTTGACATATCGAATACATCAGGGGTAGGTTGCCAGGCTTTGCCATGCGGGTGGGGTACTCTTGGTAGCTTGCCGGGCTCTTCGAGAGGGGCAGAGGAATTGAACCCGGCTCGGCTGCATGCAAGGCAAACATGCCCTACCAGCTATGCTATCGCTCCAGCCCAAAGGTGAGTAAGTAGGAGAGAATATTTGTTCTTTTCTTTTCTTCTTCTTCTTTTTTTCTTTTCTTTTTCACTCAGGGTTCCTCCTAACTCTGCACTCAGGAATTACTCCTGGCGGTACTCGGGACCATACAGAATGGTCCAACCCAGGTCGGCCGCGTGCAAGGACAATGCGCTTCCCATATGGCACTATCGCTCCAACCCCTGAGAGTGGCTTTTAAAGAGAGATTCAGGATCTGATCCAGTAATCCCCTGGGACTGGCAGTTTGAGGGGAAAAGGGGCCCGGAAGATGGGCAGATGGTGAGAATGGGGAGGGTCACGGAAGGCGCAGACATGTGCCACGGAACAGAACCAGTGAATTGGCACCTTGCTCAGGAACCCAGCACCCTTCAGAGGCGGGGCAGGCGCTGCAGAAACTCAACCCCAAGGCAAAGTCCATTGACTGGCATGCAAGATGAAGCTGGGGGCCGGAGCAATATACAGCAGGAAGGGCACTTGCCTTGCTTTTTCGCTTGGCCCAGGGTCAATCCCCAGCATCCTATAGGGTTCCCCCTGAGCACTACCAGGAGTAATTCTTGAGTGTAGATCCAGGAATAACCCTAGAGTATCGCTGGGTATGGGGGTGGGGGAGAGAGAGAGACAGAGAGACAGAGACAGAGAGCGAGAAGAAAGAAAGGAAGGAAGGAAAGAAGGAAAAAAGGAAAGAAGGAAAGGAAAGGAGCAACAAAGAAAGAAGGAAAGAAAGAAAGAAAGAAAGAAAGAAAGAAAGAAAGAAAGAAAGAAAGAAAGAGGAAAGACATGGAACTGTGCTAGAAAGAAAGAAAGAAAGAAAGAAAGAAAGAAAGAAAGAAAGAAAGAAAGACAGACATGGAACTGTGCTTCCAAGACCAGTCCCTTTCTGACACTCAAAATACAGCCACCTTTTGGAACATGGATCAGGGAAAGGTGTGATAAAGACCAAAGGCAGAGACAGGAAGAAGGAGCCAGTGAAGGATGCTGAAGAAGGACGGGATCAGAGCAGGTGAGCAGTGACCTCCAGACAGGTCACCTGCTGGGCACCAAGGCCATTCACCCTTGACAAAACAGCCCCCCACCCCCGGCCCAGACGAGGGCCAAGAAAAGAAAGAGTCCCCAGTAACGCCTGGCTCACGCTCACTTCACACACCACGGGCAGCACAACAAGTTGACGAATGTGTTGGGAGAAATGAATTTGAACGTTTTTATTCAGTGTGGTTTGCTGTTTTTCAAAAAGCTGGCACATTCTGAGAACTCCCCTTCATTACCCGGCCTCCAGGAAGGCCGGGTAACGAAGGAGGTTGCCCGTGGAAGGCTTCAAAGAACTTTCCAGCCTCAAAAGTCTCAGAGTTGAGACGAGATGCCATGCCAACTGCCAGATTTTGCGCCTTCTCCCTCTCCCTCTCCCTCTCTCTCTCTCAGATGCCCCGATGGAGGTAGTTTACTAAATAAACCGTGTTTATGTTTCTGGCATCCCTGGGGCAGATGTAACCTAACTGAAGGCAGACAGCTTTCGTAATGCAATTCATGCATTGCCATCTGAACGCCAAGCAATCACGAAACTAAAATGTTTACCCAATAATCAAAGGCTGAGGCAGAGAAAGCAGAGCGTGCTGTGAGGGCCGCCCGGTGTTTGCAATAAACGCCAAGCGGGTTCCCTGCCCAGCCGGGCCCGTGCAAAATATTCCCTGCGACACACAAAGGGCAGGGAGCGAACAGAGGGAACGGGTGGGCTTTCCTGGAGCAAGAGCGGTTTCTCCCGACGCAGGCTTGGGTCAGGCTGGTGGGCAGTGAACCCGGGCGGATCCCCCAGACTCAGCACCCCACACTCCCGGGCCGGGCTGTTCTGCCTCAGTGGGGCTCACACCTCGCCCCTCTCTCCTCCAGGCTGGCTCTGCCTTCTGCCTAGCTCCTCACTCAGGGAGCAAACAGGGCCCATCAGATCTCCTCCACCCGCAAATGGCTGCCCCATCAAGGTCCATGGCAGAGGTCACAGGCGCCTTCCCGTCCTCCTCCCAAAGCAATGTTCCTGGACACAGCGTCCCCTGCCAACATTGCACCTCGCCTCTCTACGGTCCCTCAGGACCAGCCCAGCTCCCCCCGGGGCCTTCCCAGCCTCTGATCACCTGCTCAGACTCTAGGTGCCACCTTGGAATCCCCTCCCTGCCTCAGCCCCCTCTCTCCCCCTGGACCCTCACCTGACCTCTCCTAAGCATCTTCTGAGCTGCTCCCCCGCCCTGTTCCCAAGTTGAGTGGCACACAGGCAGCAACTGGCCAACATCACCGCAGCCAAGCAGGCACCACCGCTGCGCCATCCCCTCTGGCTCCGCGTGACCCCCCTTGCCCAGCGGGCCGAGCCATCCCCTGCCTGTCGAAGAGCCCGACACGCAGATATGGGCCTGTCCGTGCCTCTTGACATCATGCGATGGGGCCTTCTCCCGCTCCTCCTCCTCCCGACACCAGCCCAAACCCCACCTCACTCTCCCCGTCGAAGAGGGATGGTTCTTCCCTGTGAACTTTCTGAGACATGGCTGTTTACAGCTCTGAAGCTGCCTCAAGACCATAAAAAGCCGGGAGGGGAGAGATTCTATCTGTCTGGCTTTGCATTCCATCCCACGTGCGAGCCCCGTCGCTGGTCCCTTGGCCTGGGCCTCAGCGACTCGGCCAGCAGTGCCAAGAAATGAGGACAGTGGCCACCACGGGCTTCCACAGGCTCCTCAGTGTGGCCAGCTTTGACCAGCATGAAGGAAGCACAGACCAAGCTCCCCCGGCCCAAACTGCTGACGCGGAACATCCAAGGAGTGAAGGGACCCCAAGTGTCTCCTACACACCCCACAGCACCTTCTGTTGCTCTGTCACCAAATGCGCCATCTGGATGGAGACATTCGCCATCATCCGCAGAACTTCTCTCTCACAAATTCCCCCAGTCAGAAAGTGTCCCCTCCCCAGAGGTACTTCCTTTCTCTGGAGAATAGGGGGGACGTTTCCCCTCCAGGACAGGGAGCAGGTTCATCGGGAAGACGAAGGCGCTCATCTCCAAGCCATGATTTATTTTCACTTCAGTTCTAATGAGCGCCTCAGGCTGTGGCAGGGGCTGAGAAAACACGGATGTCTGGGAAAAGTACACATTTTTATTACCTGTGAACTTGTGCTCGTGGATGAGAACATCCGTGAGGGAGGCTAATCTTGGCTGGAAGTCTGGTGTTTGGCTAGCAGCTGGAGGCATTTTTTTTTCCTGAGGAGCTTGAGGTAATCTGTGACCTGAGGTGACCAGATGTCCTGGCTTGTCAGGGAGAGTCCAGCTTACACCTGTTGTCCCTGCAAAAATATTCAGAGCGCCTCCCCCTCTCCTCCCATCCCTGCCCCTGTGGGAATGGTAAATCATGTCAACCAGACTCGCTCTGGGGAACCGCTGGACTCTGTGGTGTGAGGGAGACCGTTTGCCTAAGTCCACCAGGGAGCTGATGCCGAGACCAGGGGCAGGATCCAGGCTTCCTGACACCCAGCCCAGGCACTATCTCACAGAACATATTTCCTCTAAGTTGTTTCCTCATCAATTAATCAAGAACAACACTTAGGGAAATGATAAAGATGCATAAGCACTCTGCAAACCAGCACTCACAATTTAGCCGGGGGAGATAAAACACAAAGACACCGAGCCATGAACCGGGCCAGAGAGACTCATGATACGGTGCCAATTGTGTGGTTCAAATGACAAGTGCAAAGGGAGTGAGAGTTAAAAAAAATATATAACTCTCTCTGGGCTTCAGACTTTCGGGGATGTTTCTGGAATGATGGAATGGAACTGGGTCTTAAAGGAAGAAAAATGAAAGAAGAAAGAAGATGTGCTATTTTTCTTAAGGGAAAAAATGTAGAGAAACCAATCAAATTGGGACAGAAATAAGGCACGCAAAGGTGATTCTATAGGGCTAGACCAAAAGTAGAGTGAGCAGGGTGCTTGCTGTTTATTGTGGCTGAGTTAGGTTCAATCCTCGGCACCCCGCACTGTCCCCTGAACCCACCAGGAACAAGAGTGATCCTTGAGTGCAGAGCCGGGAGTAATCCCTGAGCACAACTGGGTGTGGCCTCCAAATAGTACAGTGGGTAAAGCACTTGCCTTGCGTGCGGCTACTTGGGTTCCATTCCAAGCACTGCCTACAGGACCCCAGTGCCACCGGGAGTGAGCCCTGAGCACCACCAAAACTGACCTCAAAACACAAATACAGGGGCTAGAGTGATAGCACAGCGGGTAGGGCATTTGCCTTGCATGTGGCTGACCCAGATTCGATTCCCAGCATCCCATATGGTCCCCTAAGCATTGCCTGGGATAATTCCTGAATACAGAGTCAGGAGTGACCCCTATGCATTGCCGGGTGTGACCCAAAAAGAAAAAGAAATAGATAAAGTAAAACACAAATACATAAATCAATCAATCAAAGTGATTCTAATGTATCATGGCTTGATATCCCAGAAGAGAAAACCCGGACAAGACAAAACCAACACACACAATTCTGATGTGACTTTCTCACAATCGAAAGTGACTTACAGTACAATCAGAGCCAGAGGACAAGAACTGGACGGCAGCAGACGGCGCTGCTCGGTGCGAGGTGGTGAGGAACTGTGGCTACCTCCAGCCCTGGCCCTCACTGGCTGTGCGGCTCTGGGCAAGTGCCTGCCTCAAGAGCTCTGTGCCTTCGTTTGCTCAAACAAAGGAGACCTTTGGATCTCTGGCAACCCATTGAGCCATGATCAAGTCCAAGTTTGGTTTAGCATGTTCTAGGTTTCGTTCAGTAATGACTGTTAGTGTTTCTCTCCAGATAAATGGCAAACACTGGACTCATTCTTCCCACCACAAAGGCGGGGAGATTCTCCACATACCACAGGGCTGAGCTAGGACGCAAGGAAAGAAGAGAGGGTGGGGGCAGGTGCCAGGAGAATACCTTGAAGCCACAGTGTTGACCCAAAGTTGGCGGTCTGATGCCCATGGAGTTTCAGATCCACTGAAATACCGCCCTGCTCTGCCCGTCCGCCCCCCAGAAGCTGGAGGGTTGCACCATGACCCTAATGAGCAAGGGAGCATGCTCATGGTCCTGTCTGAGGTCAGGGAAGACAGAACTGAGTCCTGTCCTGAATCTCAGCACCTTAGAAAGGTCTCTCATGTCATGAAACAGAGACTCAAGACAGAGGTGGAGAACAGAACTTACTATCACGCGTTTAGGACAGCTCTCAGACTGGAAACCCTAATCCTGGACCACACTCGGTGGCAAGACGGCAACTGACATTTCCCGTGCAGTTGGGTGGTGACAGTCCCAAAATGAGGAAAAAGAAAACATATCCATGCAGCCTCCGGACCAACGGAGCTCCTTTGATCTTTAAGAAAACCAAGTTAGTGGTCACTTACACAGGGACAATTTCTCAACTCCAGACGCACCAGATTCCCCTAGAAAATAAGTGTTGCTGAAGGTGAATTTGGCCACACCCATGTACACAAGGGAATAAATTACCACCAGGAACAGCTCTGCAGCGACTTTGTTTCTAAATTAAGATCCCAAGTGAACAGACACAACCATCTGAAATGAACGACCAAATGATTTTGCTTAAAGTGAGAAATGTCTTAAAGGCGAAGAACCATGCTGGAAAGAGGAATCGCTAAAATAGAAAAAAAAGAAAATAAACAGATGTGGGGAAAAAAAACAAAATAAGAATCCAGTGGGAAGGTTCAGCAGCAAGAACAACGCAAACAGAGAATGAGTGAACTGGAAAATAAATGTGAGGAGAGCAACCAAAACGCAACCCAGCACTTCCGAGCGAACATGGAAAAGTAAACACAATACCTCATGCAATCTCACTGAGACAGAGCCAACGGGGATAACAGCCGGAAGGTAGGAGATGAATGCAGACGAACAGGCCATGCTAGAAAGATCAGAGCACAGGAAGCTGAATCCAAAAGTGGGACAGGGAATGTGAGGGGCACCCAGCGGGTGCCCAACGGGCCCTGTTTCTTTTGAAACGAGGGGGCAGGATGGAGGTGGCGCTAAGGAAAAAGGAGGATGAAGAAGGTGCGTGAGAACCAGCCTGATCCTACAACCTTCACTGGGCAGGAGCCTCAGTCCCAACTCCAGTATTGAGATTGTGTCTCTGGGGGGAGGACTCTTAGGGCAGGGAGAACGTGATAGGGAAAGCACGTCAGGCTGCAGACCAACAGGACACCCCTGCCCTCAGCATTCAGCACGGGGATAGTAGACATTCACCCAGAAAGTGAGACCAGATGCACGCTACCCCCTCAATTATCACCCTCATCTCGATTCCTTCCACCACTAACACCAAGTCCCCCATCAACTGGCTGACCCACTTTATCCTCCAGGGATGCTCAGTCAAGGATCCCCTCACACACCTTCAGTGCTTCCAACGAGCTCGTTAGTTCATCAAGCTTCTGAGGCATTCCAGGAAAGGCTCTTGCTATACAACAGACAAAGTCAAAACAAACGAGCAGACAAAGGTACCGTGGAGGAAACAAGAGGTCATGAAATATGAAAAAAAAAAAGAAAAGAAAAAATCTGTTCCAGCAAACCAAAGAACAAGTCACACGCATGAAAGCAGAAGAGAATGGCTTAAAAACAAAAACCCCCCAAACAAACCCTCCACTATTTATAGATGAAAAGAAGAAATTTAAAACAATAACAGAAATGAAAACTTGACAATTTGGAAATGGAAGGTGAAGAAACTGTCCAAGAAAGACAGTGAAAAGATAAAGAGATGGAAAACATGAGGGAGGAAGTAAGGGAGTCTTGGGACTGGTGCTGTGTCCTGAAACCAAACACTAAGCGTTCTAGAAAAGCCGGAGCCAATACAGCCATCTGCCGACAGGCTGAAATGACCCACCAAGTGCTCAGAACAGGGTGGAAACAGACCCACGGGCAGGGGGAACGCCGTGAGGTGTCAAATACACATGGAGTAAGGAAGGGACACAGAGGTGAGTAAAATCAACAGGAAAACTCAGGTTCTGTAACAGAACAGAGAGGGAGAGGGCCAGAGACAGGCCGACACACGCTTTGCAGGCAGAGGCCCAGGATGGAAACATCCCTGACACACTCCATAGTCTCCACAGCACCTGCACGAGTGACCCCCATGCACCCCGGGGAACGGCCCAAAGACGAAATGCCGGAATAGAGGGGGAAAATCAGCAAAAAAGAACGGTGAACTCCTAATGAACTTCAACTATATGATGAATCAGAATAAATGCAAATGAATTAAACCAATATACTAAAAGACAGAAATTCTACGAACTTTAAAAAAAACAGCACTCTAGATGTTTAGAAGAAACCTACAACATACTGTTAACTGCAAAGTTAGACATAAAATAATGTTTCAAATAGAAATAATAAATGGCCAATGAATATCTGTCCTTTCCTTTGGTGTTTCTGTTTTGTTTCGAGCCAGGCCGGGCTGTGTTCAGGATTTACTCCGGGCTCGGTACTGAGGGATCACTCCTAAGGATGCTGCAGGAACCCTATGGTCGCTATTCCTAAGGATGCTGAAGGAACCCTATGGTCGGGATCAAACTGAGGTTGGCAGAGCTCAAGAGAGGTAGCTAACCCTGTGTGGTCTCTCCCTCATATCTGTTTTAATTGAATGAATGAATGAGGGAATGAATCTAATAAAATTAGACTCTGCAGCCCAAAGCACTTAGATAAAGAGGATTGTGGCTTTATGATCAAAAGAGAGCTACCAGGAATTCTTTTGTACAACCAAAAGGAACAGAGTGTCAAATATCCACAGCAAACATTAACTTTATTGTATGAAGTTAACATATTCAAAACGATTTATTTAGGAGAGGGGCCTGGGAGATAGTTTGAGGTTCTGACAGCACAGGGACTTGAGTCTGATTCCCAGTATTGTATGTTCCTCCCAAGTGCTGCCAGGCTGGTCCTGGTGGTCCCTGGCAGCCCCTGGCACTGTTGGGCCCACGAAGTGTCACACTGCAAGGCCTGACATTGAGTTCTTGACCGAGTAGAGCCACAAATAGCCTCTGGGTCCCATAGGCACTACTTGTGAAGCACACCCTCACCCCAAATCTAACACACACACACACACACACACACACACACACACACACACACAATTCAGAATAAGTTTGGAATCTGTATGAACTCAATGGATTCCAAAAAAATGAGAAAAATGTATTTTTTTATTACGAACAAATACTTCATCTAATGGATCTGGAAATAGAACGCTCCACTCAATAAATAGAGAATACACATGAAATGTTTATGAAAATGGACCAGATTCTAGGCCACGAAGAAAGTCTCTACAAATTTCAGAGAACCACTATCATAGAGACCATGATCTTCAGTCGAAATACGGTGAGAATTGAAATCAATAACAAACCACAGGCCCTCAACCTCACTACATTTTGAAATTTCAAAAACACACTGCTAAATTTTTAATTTGAAATCAAAATGAAAGTAAAAAAAAACCCTTTAGACCTAAATGACAACTAATGCTCAAGATTCTTGCAGAAGAAATACTTAACATTAAACATAGTGCAAAAAGAGCCCTTTATGATTAAGAAGGTAAGGAGAAATAAAATAAATTCAAAGGCAGTAGAAGAAAATTCTTTTTCATGGATGATAAAAATTTAGTAGAAAGGCAATAGTAAAGGCAGTCCCAAATTAATAGAATAGAAAATCAAAGCAATATAGAACAGGAACAAAACAATGAGTCTTTTGAAAAGACAAATAAATTACGCAAATATTCATGACTGAACAAGAGAAAGGAAAAGGCAGCACAAATAAACACCATTAGGCTTGAAAAGGGGACCTAGCCATAAATATAGTAATGAGTCTTTTAAAAGGATGAGAATTCTATTCTCTAATGCAATAAAAATAGAGATAAAAAATGAAATTCTCTTAGAAAAATGTAACCAAAATTGACACACTAAAATAGAAAAAAAAAAAAGCTCTTAAATGTATCTTTGTAAATTCAGCCTAAAGCTGAGAATTTAAAAGACACTGACTGGAAAAACAAAAAGACAGGGGGGAAAAAATCTCAATTAAAAAATACAAATGCAAAAATCCTAAACAGCAAAACAGATCCAGCAGTGTAGTGTATGAATAACTATACAATAGCTCTTTCCTTCATAATTATTTTTATTGAAGGTCATTTCCCTTTATAATGTGATCTAAGCCATGTAACAGATATATTTGGTATCACATACCCTCTTGATTTTTATCATGTGGTAATGTGATGTGTGTGAATCTGTGTGTCTGTATGATAACCCAGTGGAGTTTATAACAAGGGCCTGAGAAACAGTATTTAGAACACCTTGATGTAATTGCTATGTTGAGAGATTAAAACTATATAGTGCCAACAGGTTAAATAAAATTAAAAACTCATTCACAAATTTAAAATATGATACAATGGCTTGCCAAGGACTGGAGAGATACAGCACAGGGATTATGGCACAGGACTTATATGTGGCCTCCTGGGTTTGACCCTCAGCACCTCCTGGTTTCCCTGAGCATCAAAGAGTGCCACCCTAGAGACCCCAGATCAACATGGGGCAGCCTGGGGGACCCCCTGATACCACAGAGGCCGAACAGCTCAGAATCCTGAGATCCTCGCATCAAACCCAAGCCAGGGTGGCCAGAAACCATTTGGAAGGGCACAGGCTCTTCAGAGCATCGCTTAAGAGATCCTCCCATCCCTTCCACACCCCAAAAATCAATTAACCAATCAATAAATGAAGGAACTTTCTACTCAGTAGTAGCGTCCTTCTTCAAGGCTACAACAGGGGCCAGAGAGACAGTGCAGTGGGTAGGGCATTTGTTTTGCACACAGCTGACCCAAGTCAATCCCTGGCATCCCATAGGGTCTCCCAAGCACTGCCAGGAATAATTCCTGAGTGCAGAGCCAAAAGTAACCCCTGAATATCACCGGCTGTCACTTCCACCTCCCACCCCTTCTCCAAAAAACCAAACTAAAAGGCTACAATAAATTTTAGGAACATATTTCTTTCAAAGTCAGGAATGGGATAAATTTCTGCCCTCTCTACTGAAGGCCCCTTCATTGTTTGTGATGAAATAATCAAGATGAAATAAGACAAGAAGAAAGAGTTACGTGAAATAAGGCTTAGAAATGAAGAAACAAAAGCAGTAGCATTCGCAGATACAGAGAACCCATGAGAAACTGCAAACATTACAAGTCATTGGGGAGTTTGGCAAGGATGCTGGAGGCAAGATGAATGTATGAACAGCCTGGCATCCTTATCAGCCAATGAGAACATGAAATTTTTAAAAGATCCCAGAGCAACAGCATAAATGAGGCAGACCTAGAGTAAATCTTAAGACAAATCTTAAGGCAGGAAAGCGGCTTCGAAAACTTCACTGGAAGTCCTAAGACTTACAGAGTTCTAGTGAGCTCAAGAATGAGAATTTTCAACATCGACAGCAGTACCCTCGAAGTTAATATATAAATTCGATACAGTTCACACTGAAATATCAGAGGTGTTTTTCATGAACCTTTTCAATTGGTCTTAAAAATACATAGAGAAGAATTCATGTAAAAAGATAAAATAATTCTGACAAAGTATGAAAGAGATTTGTCCTACCATATATATCAAGACATTTATTAAAGCTTTATAATCACAACATTATAGGATTAGAGCAGATAAATTTAATCAGATGAACACACTAGATAGAGCTTCTCCATGTAGAGCAAATTCAAGTAGGACACATTCGAGGGGTGTGGGAAATGACCAAACCAATCCATAAATGGTCTGGAACCATCGATTATCCACATGGGAAAAAAAAAATCTAATTCCCACACGATCCTTAAAAGTGAATTCCAGGAGACTCACAGTTAGTTTTAAGATCTTCAGAAATAAAGCAGATACTATTTTCATAATCTCAGGCTGGTGAATTACAAAAAGCACAAACCATACAACAACAACAACAACAACAAAAGGATATGTATGTATAATTTTGATCTAAAAATTTTTGTGTGATAAATGACAACAACAACAACAAAAAAAGAGTGGAGACGCCAGAAATGAGCAATGATTTACAAGAAGGGTGGAGTGCCCAGAACATACAGTGAACACTCGGTAATTTACAAGGAAAAACCAAACAACCCACTTCCAAAAAATGAGCAAAGTCTATCAACTGGCAATACCCAGAAAAAGAAACCCAAGATGATCAACAAACTTGAGAAGAAGCAAGGGCAGAACCTCCCCAGCAATTAGACAAATAGGCTGAGGTTACGTTCTCAACCACCAGGTTAGAGCAAAATGCCTCACGGGCCATGCCAGGAGCCAGAGAAGCTGTTGAGCGCCAGGCCCCTTACACACCATTCCTGAAAGTGTGAGCTGAGAGTCTTCTGGCAGCTTCTACGTAAGAAGTGGATGAAGTTTGTCCCTTAAGACCCAGAAACTCCACATCTGCGTCTCAACCTTTGGGAAGCGCAACGGAGTCCACATGGAAACCTGCCCAGAGAAGTTTACAACAGCTCTGTTTGGGAAAGGAAGCACTGAACACACCCACATCCAGGCTCCCTCAACGGGGGCTGGATCTAGGAGGACGTGTCCTCGGAAAGGAGCGGCTGGAGCACGTGAGGAGGGCAGAGCAGCTCTGCAGAAACTCACCGGGGTCCCCGGGCGAGCACTAGCTAAGCCACACGTAGCTTCCCCCCAAAGCGGCGGTGGGGTAGAGGGTGGGAGGGGGCCAGTAAATGCCCTAGTGAGCTGTTAAACTATAATGCCTGGAAAAGAATGGAAATCCGGAAGGAGGAGGGAAAGAACTTAAAACCACACAAAGGACAGTAATCAGGGTGATCACCAATATAATTTTCACAAGTCGCAGAGACAGTTGGTGAACTGCAAACATTCCTGTTTTATTTATCTTCGGTAATTTTGTGGGGAGGGGCCTCCCCATCGGTGTCTTGCGGGGGGGCCTGGCCAGTCCAGCCTCTGCCTGTGAGACTGCAGCTGCCAGGCTCTCAAGCCCCCCCGCAGTGAGGGGTTCACCCAACCCTTCAGCAGTGCTGGGCATGGGGGAGGGTGCGAATGGTCTGCAGAGCAGTAAGTACCTGGTGAGTCGGAGACCCTTTAGCATCTGGGTTGGAAGCAGGGTTGGCTCCATCCAAGGCAAGTGCCTCACCCCCCGTTCTAGCTCTCCAGCCCAATTTTAGCACTTAACTTTGCAAAACCCGAGTTATTCTTTTTGACACAGAACCTCAAAGCCAAAGGCAGCTGTGGGGAAGGACACAACTTTGGAAGAACAGCGACTTCTGGGAGATGGGGAGAGGAATGCCACCCGGGTGGGCAGGGCATAAGGCCTTCAGGAGCATTTCTCTAAAATATCTGTTTTTAAAAATGTGTCCAAGTATTGACATTTGTTAATTCTGAGTTGTGGGGTGCCTGGTTGTTTGCTGTGCTATTCCATAGCTCGGCCTTCTCTCTCTCTCTCTCTCTCTCTCTCTCTCTCTCTCTCTCTCTCTCTCTCTCATTCACATTTCATAAATTTTTAAAAGGAAGCATGTAGGTGACATTTATTTACCCGTTACCTCCATCTTTCTAGGTATCCAGTTGGACTAGCAGCCCGGAGACCTGCAGAACTAACTCTGCTTATGCTGTGTCACTGACTGTCATGGAGCCTTTCCGGTCCTCAGTGAACTCATCTGTAAAATGGGAATATTCCTAATGCTAGGTCTTCGGGGTATTCCGGGACCAGAGAGATTTGGAATTGATGCCCCAGTTTCTGTCTTACTAGTGCTGGGACTTGAGTCAACTTACGTAAACTCTTTGGGAAGCATCCTCGTGTATGACATCAGACAGAACTATTATGCACCACACAGACTTACTGCAATGATAAAACAAAATGAAAACCTCTAAGCACAAAACCTTGAAGAAAACAGAAGCACCAAACCAAGAGAAAACATTTGCCAGGTGTTCCCTAGACAAGGGACTGGAATGAAGACTGCATTAATAGGGGTGGAAGTACATTGCTAATCGCTCTAAGTCTACAAGAAAGTCAACATAACCAAGAGGAAAATTGACAGCGGATGAAAAGGGGGGGGGGAGACAAAGAGAGAGAGGGAAAAAGAGAAAGAGAGAGGGAGAGAGAGAGAGGGGGAGAGAGAGACAGAGAGAAGGGGAGAGAGAAAAAGAGAGAGAGGATACTTTATTATAGAACATGGAACAGATACCGCGAGGGACCTCACTTACGAAAGAAACTAAAATGTCCCTGTGGCCTATGGGCACACGTCTCAAAGATGACATAAAGGACAGAGCTAGTAAGACTCAGACTTAAACCACACTCAGGAATCTGGAGAAAGGGGTGCGGGGAGCAGGGTTTCCACTCCCTCTTTTTAAGGTCTTCAGCAGAGAGAGGCGAACTCAGCCTTCTACGGAGAGAAACATTAGTGAGCTAGGATTTTCCTACCTTAACTTCCACACCTCCCACTCGCCAAAAATATTTCCTGACAGAAAACCCTGCCAGTTCCATGCCTGTGAAGGATGTCATGTGGCATCAGCATTTGCTCCTAGCACCCCCGAGGCAGGTAGGCCCAGTGGGGGTCAGTCCTGGCCCCTGAAGGTGAAGTGTTGAGGGATGAGTTGGTGGGGGCGTCTGAGTGGCCTCCTAGGGGCCGGCACCGCCCCCCCCCCCCCACCTATGGCCTGATGCTCTGGGAGCTGGGACAAGGAGCAGTTCCAGGGAGGCAGCTATGGGAGAAACTGCCACCGCTTGCCCGGAGTAATCTGGCCTCTTCGGGGCATCTGAATGGAGAATTCCCTAGTGGACAGGGCACTTGCTGCCGGGAGGGAGGCAGCAGAGAAAGGGAGCCGGGCTTCACCCCCACGGCTCCTCGGCCCAGGAAGGCCTGAGATCCTGGCCACAGTGACCCCCACATCAGGCTCTTCTGTCTGGCGTTCATGGCTTCCAGTCATTCATCTCAAAGCAGAGCGGGGCTGGAGCGATAGCACAGCGCGGAGGAGATTTACCTTGTATGCAGCCTACCCAAGTTCGATTCCCAGCATCCCTTAGGGTCCCCAGAGCACCGCCAGGAGTGATTCCTGGGTGCATGAGCCGGGAGTAACCTCTGTGCATCGCTGGGTAAGACCCAAAATGCAAAAAAAAAAAAAAAAAAGCACAGAGCAACCCTCAAAGCACGGTGGCACCCGCATGGGGTGCTGAGTTGGAGGGCTGGGCACGAGACAGCTCTGCCCCGTGCCCCGCCCTGCTCCTCCCCCCACCCCCCATGCCACACGCAAATGCCCTGGAGTAGTAGCAGCTGTCGGGGGTAGCAGCAATGGTCAGTGCTCCCCCCCCCCACATAACACACACACACACACACACACACACACATACACACGGCATGGCACGGAGGGGGGCCAAGGAGCCCTTATAACCTCGCAATACGCCCTATCACACCCCCCGAAAGCACATGCTGTGGGGGCTCAGATCAATAACTTATCCCCAGAAGCAGTTGGACATGATGAACATTTGGGGCTGGAAATAGGAAACCGTTTCCCGGCTGGAAGGAACGGCCAAAGAGGAGGGTGGGTAACCAAGGGAGGTTCCCAAGCCGTCCCCGGAATCGTCTGCAACCCACCCGGCGCGACGCCCAGAGCCCGGGCGGGCCCCTGCAGCCCCGTCCCGAGGGGCCTTGGCCTCCCTCTCCCTCCGCTCTAGCCTCTCCCAAGGACCCTGGTTCTCTTCCCGGCACACCCCCCGGCCGGTCCCCACTCTGTCCTCCCACACCTCTCCCTGTCCTGCTCTGGAGAGCCAGTCAGAGGTCAGCATTGCCCAACTACTGCCCCTTCATCTCAGGTGGGAACAGAACAAGGTGGGGGTTGGGTGGGTGGGAGGGGGGTCACAGCAGGACAATGCCAAGTCCAGCCCCAGCCCCAGCGCTGGACGCTCACGGAGAAAATTAGCTGTTGCTAACAATCCGTTGTAAATGAAAATATGATCCCAGTAATTGATTTTAAATAGATTCTTTCTTTCTTTTTTTTTTTTTAAGGATCTTTGGCTGCGTTTCATCGCGGATACTGAGTTTCAAAAAGCGTTCATTCCAGGGTTGGGGATTTTTCCCTCCCGGTCCCCCCGCCCTCCTGGCCTGCTGGCTGAAGCCCCACATGGCCGGGATCCGAGTGTGAATAAACAGTGTGGGTGGCGGCCGGTTCTGGGAGGCCCAGCCGAGGAGGCGACCACTTTCGGACCCGGTTCAGCAGTAAATCACGCGCGGCCCGCCTGCTCCCTCCACGGGACGCCCACTCCGGCACGGACGGGCCACGCAACATGGGCTCTTTCTCCGAGGCGGCCTCTAGTCTCCATTCTCCCCACTGCAACGCTTCCTGATGGCTCGAGTTCACCGGCCTCCCAGGCGGCTGTCAGATGATCTCGCAGGGTCTGTGTGAAAGGCATCCCAGGAATGCAGTGATGTGGGCGGGCACCCAGCAGCCCTGCCACCAGCACCGGAAAACAGACAGGCGGGCCTGGCCCTCCACCAGGGGCGGCCCCCAGAAGGGCTTCAAGGAGGGCAATTGGGAAGGGGACCCCCACCTCGGCCATTCTCGCCTGCCTTCCCAGGGATCTGTGCAAATCAGAGAAAACTGGGGGTGCGGGAGGCGGGGGGGGGGGGGGGTTGGAGATCCCAGCGGGCGAGGCTGGGGTGGGGGACAGGAACCCGGGACGCCGCTGCTGGCTGGAGACGTACGTCTCTTCCCCCACTCTCGGGGTAATGCTTTCTGACTGTCCTGCTACCGACATGAGAAGAGACGATGAAGCAATCCCATTCATAACTCCACAGTGGGGCATCCAGGCTCCGGGAGACGGCCGGGCCTGTGTTTATTCAGACGCTTTTGATGGAACACAGCCCTCCCCATGCTCACTGCCCACAGGCTCGGAGTCTCCCCTTCAGCCTGAGTGGGGAAGGGACGGGGAGGAGCCAGGTGAGCTTCTAGAACCTTCTACCAGGGCCTCTCTAGGCAGAGAGCTGAGAAACATCCCCAGGCAGGCTGGTTTGGGCTCTGATGAAGGGGTGTGTGTGTGTGGGGGGGTGCTGTCATGTGGCCCACCTGGGGGAATGTGAGATTTGGGGGCTCCGAAGGCATTCTAGTGACCTGGGGGCAGAGGGAAAGGGAGTTTGGTGTTATTTTCTTTCTCAGGGCCTTTCTCATCAGACAAACGCCCTTGATCTGTCAAAATGGCAGGGTCGGATTCAAAAGCATGAACCATGTGGCATTCGGCATGGTTGGGTCATGCTTAATTGAGAGCGGGGCAGAGGCCTGCATCCAGCCCCAGGTTGATGGTCCACCCCAAGAGAGAGGGGAGGGGAGAGGAAGAGAGGACGGGAGGGAAGGGGAGGGGAGAGAGGAGAAGTGTCTGACACATCCCCCTTCTACACTTCCCTTGACATTCTTGGATCCTGGACCACAACCCACCATCCAGGTTAGAACAGGTGGGTTCTTTGTTCAGGTCAACGCAGCAGAAATTATTTGGAAAAACACAAAGGATGAGGCAGGAGCTGTGAGTGATCATCAAACCCAAGCAAGCCTCCCCTCGAGTGGGTCACAGAGCAAGGGGCAGACACCCCAACTGGGAACGCTGGGAAGGCTCCATGCGTGGAATCTTCCCAGGCTGGGAAGCACCGGAACGGGACACTCAATGGGCTCATCTGGCCAACAGGAACAGGTGAAGAGCTCTAACTGACAAACGCATCTACTGTGGCTTTCTGGAGGAGACAGACAGGCCTAGCATCTGGCTCATTCTGTGTCAGGGTTCTGCAACTTCACCTGGTGATGAACCTACCTGATGGCGGAGGCTCTTTACCGTGGGACACGACTTGGCACAGGGACCCGTCAGTAAAAAACAAGAAAAGGGATCACTTCCCATCTTCCCACCCCACAGGAGGAAGCCTTCTTTCCAAATCTTGCAGCAATTTCTAGAAATATAATTGCCCCCATTGTTATGGAGGGAAATATGCCTTCAGATAAAGAAATCTGGATGCTAAAGTAATATCCTCAATCGTTTCCACCCTTTGGATACTAGAGTTTATAAAATTCCATGAAGGAAATGACTCTTATTTCTCATGAAGTCCCCCCTGGGAAATCAGAGTCAGCCAGAGCTTGGAAAGCGATCTCTTTGGCTTGTCCCCACTCTCCTTCCCTTGGTCCAGGGCTGCTGCCATCTCCGAGCTGCACAGAAGTTCAGTGAGTTCTCATCTCTGGCCTGGGCTGTGCCTCATCCTGAAAGGTGCTCTCTGAGCCCAGGCCTGCGTGGGTGTGCCTGAAGGGCCTAGGATGGTTGGGAAGGCTTTGTGCCTCTCCATTTCTCCCAGTGGCTTTGACAGAGCTGGTGTCCATGAGGCCAACGGAGCGAGGAAGAGGGGAAAGAAAAGCCCAGGAAGGTGTCTGTGACGGGGCGGGAAATGTTCTCCGTGGAGGACTCGCTAGCAAACATCAGAAAGCAGATGGACAGTCTCCACCTTGACTTTTCAACTCTGCAATGCAAATGGAAAAGCAACCACAGCCGGTCCATAAATAGCCGGCCCTGGCTGGGTTCCAAGGAAATTTTATTTACAAAAACAAATGGCCTGAGGTGGAGAGAGAGAGATAGTACAGGTGGTGCAGTGAGTTGTCTGCAGTAGTGGGGATCTCAGTTCACAGCCCTTATGCCACAGGTGGGTCCCCAGCACCACCAGGGATAGACCGACTCTCCCCAGCTCCTCCGAGAAGAAACATAACACACACACACACACACACACACACACACACGCGCTGGAGTCACAGTACAGCAGGTAGGATGTTTGCCTTACACATGGCTGACCCAGGTTGGATTCCCAGTATCCCATATAGTCCCCTGAGCACCGCCAGGAGTGATTCCTGAGTGTAGAGCCAGGAGTAACCCCTGAGCATCACCCAGTGTGACCCAAAAAGCCAAACACACACACACACACACACACACACACACAAGGGCTGGAGTGACAGTACAAGTACAGTGGGTAGGGCGTTTGCCTTGCACGCGGTCAACCCGGGTTCAACCCCCAGCATCCCATATGGTCCCCCAAGCACGGTCAGGAGTGATTCCTGAGTGCAGAGCCAGGAGTAACCCCTGAGCATCACCCAGTGTGACCCAAAAAGCCAAACACACACACACACACACACACACACGAACTAAGACAAATGACCGATCAGATCCAGCCCACAGGCCATGGTTTCTGAGCTCTGATCTACAGTGCTTATCTCGGCCATAACCCCAGCAGGGCCTACACTTTCAATCATTAGGTGAAGTGCAGAATCTGTAAACATTCCAGTGGGGCTGGGGCGTGCGGGCACGGACAATGCTTTCAAACAACAGCCAGGATGCAGTTCCAGAAACCAGCTGCTGCTCCAAGTGTATTTTCAGAGTCCCTTATTTTATACACTGTGCCCCCTTTTATCGAGCACTTCATATGCCATTATCCAGAAAAAGGAGAGTTAGTTGTTTTCCTATTTATGTGACCATTAGGCCCTCTCTTCAGAACTCCTGATGGAAGCTCTCAAGCCTCGTGTATAAAGAGTCTGGCACTGGGGTGCACTGAACTCAGGAACAAATGAAACATCGTCTCCCCACCCCCACTCTCCTGTTCTCCGACTTACTGGCCATGATCCTCACACAGCTTCCGAGTACAGAGGCGATGGCTCCTCTGACTGGCCTCTGGGAATGGGCACCCCGGAGAGCATCACCCACGCACCACAAACACACACAGAGATGAGGAGCCACCTCCAGTATGGAAGGTGACCCAGAAGTCACAGCCTGTCCCCCAGGGGCTGACTTGAGATGGTCTCTTCGTGTTGTGACTCTTAACCTCACTAGCAGATGACAGTGTTGTACAGAGTTCTTTTGAAAAGTCGTTAATTTGAATTGTGGTGGCGACTCAATGGGTGTCACATAACCACTTGGCTTAGAGAAATTCAACGAGCTCTGTCCAGTGTGTGTGTGTGTGTGGGGGGGGGGGGGGTCCTGCAGGTGGTCTGCAAACAGGGCCATTCCCAGGGGTGCAGGGGAAATCAAGGGGCTGGTTTCTTCTAATAATGCAAAACTGAAGTTTCAGCCTTTCCATGATGACAAGCTTCAGTCCCATGTGCAAATAGGTATTGTTTCTTTGTTTTTGTTTTTTTTTTTAAGTAGAAAGGGTTCTGTGTCTTACGAAAATAAAACCCAACTAGCCTGGAAATGGTTTTTACCTTTCTTGGGCTGGGAAGAATTGAAAGCCAGAGTCCCAGTGTCACACATTTTACCTACCTAGCCAGAGGCGAATGGTCAGACTTTCATGTGACTTGTGTGAACTCTCAAGCTCGGGCGGGCAAGGACAAGACTATCGAGGAGAAATTTGGAAAGCAGAGCGCAGGTTACATGTGGCCCGGTTTATTTCAAAAACTGCCGAGAGGCTGTTGAGAGTGTGCACTGTAGAGTGAGAAATGAACGCCACAGATTCTGAATGCAAAAAGAACACTGATTTGCCATAATTTCTGACTACTTAAAACATACTGCATTTCACTGCATAATTATACCTTTTTCTGCCTCTTTTTTTTTCCCTAGAAATCATGGAGGCACTGGGGGCCCAAGTAATAGTACAGTGGGTAAGGCATTGGCCTTGGACACAGCTGACCCAGTGTTTGATCACTGGCATTCTAGATGGTCCCCTGAGGCACCGCCAGGAGCAACTGCTGAGTGCAGAGCCAGGAGTAACTCCTGAGCATTGCTGGGTATGACCCCACCCCCCCACCCCCAACAAAAGAAAGCATGGAGGTATTGAACCAGAGAGATAGTATAGCGGTCAGGTCAGGCACTTGCCTTGCATGTGGCTGACCCTGGTTTCATCCCTGGCACTGAATATAGTTTCCTGAACACTACTAGGGGTGATCTCACAGCACAGAGCCAGGAGTAGGTCCTGAGCACTACCAGGTATGGCCCCCCAAACCAAACCAAACCAAGAAAGAAAAGGGCAAAACAAACCAAAGAACTGCAAGTAACCATTATATACATTTTTTAAATTGTGACAGTGTTACTAAAAAAAAAGTGCGAAAATTATAGAGTGAAATATAGCATATAGCAAAAGAATCCAACTGCAACCATAAGGTCCATAAGGAGAGAGAGAGAGAGAGAGAGAGAGAGAGAGGACAGAGACACAGAGAGACAGAGAGACAGAGAGAGGAAAGTGCCTGCCATAGAGGGGGGCTTGGAAATTGGGGATATTGGTGGTGGGAAATGTACATTGGTGAAAAGATGGGTATTGGAACAAAAACTTTGTAACTGTGTATCTCACTGTGATTCAATTAAAAATAAATCAAAACTTTAAAAAAAGAAATAAAATATGAACTTTAAAAAAAAATAGGATCCCACTGTACTTTAGGGACTGGTAAGACATACAACAATGAAGAAAAAGGGTTGAAAAAGGAACTGTGTGAGTTGATGGTGCATTTATGGGACGTAAGCAGTGGAGAGTCACATTCCCTAAAAGGGGATGATCCAAGATCTCCGCCTCTATCTCTAGGGTGGAGGTACCAAGAACAAGGTCACTCCAGTTCCTAAGGTGAGGGGTCCCTGAATGGAAGGGTCATGGTCTCCAAGGCCCACTGCAGAGAAAAGATGCCAAGGGCAGAGCAATGTCCTTCTAGCACTGTCTGTAGCACTGTCCTCCCGTTGTTCATCAATTTGCTCGAGTGGGCCCAGTAACATTGTGAGACTTGTTGTTACTGTGTTTGGCATATTGAATACATCACGGGTAGCTTGCCAGGCTTTGCTGTGGGGGTGAGATACTCTCGGTAGCTTGCCAGGCTCTCTGAGAGGGGCAGAGGAATCGAACTCGGGTCAGCCTGGTTGGCTGCGTGCAAGGTAAATGTCCTACCCGCTGTGCTATCGCTCCAGCCCCCTATGTGCTTCTAGTACAGAAATTACGTGACAAGGATTTTGGGTGGGCTTGGCGGCCACCCCTGGCAGTACTCGGTGCTTTTCTGGTGCCAGACTATGATAACGTTTGCTGTCACTCAAAGAAACTGAGACGGGACTGATCAGTGGAGCACGCCTGCACTCTCGTCCCTCTGACATAGCCTGGGGGGCAGGAACAAAAGGCTCCAGGGGATACATGAGCCCTGGTGACAGCAGACGCCTCCTGAGTCTTCCCCGCAAGAAGTCAGAGGACTTCCCCGCAAGAAGTCAGAGGACTTCCCCGCAAGAAGTCAGAAGTCAGAGGACTCACTCACGCCCGCAACTCCTGGAGAACCTAGCAGTTCCTTTCTCCCATCATCAGCTCGGGTAGCCTGGACACGGCTCCTCGAAGCGCAGAATTTTGGAAGGTCGCGTCTGTCAGTGGCCTGAGGTCTCCTCGGGCCAAGAGCGGGCCGCTCTGGCGAGAGCATCTAAGATGGGGCAGGAAAGCAAGTCTTCCCACTGCCGCTGCTGAGGACCAGCGTGGGGACGCGAGCGGTCCCTGGCAGCACTTGAGGCGAGAACCCAGAGAAAAATCTCGAGGAAAAAACAAGAAAAAAAGAAAAAATAAAGCAGCAACTTCCAGAGCCTCCTTCGGGCCCCTCCGCATTCCTTTCCTAAGCATTACAAGATTGATCCTCGGGCCCAGATGTGGCTTTTGGATGTCAGATGCTGCGGGCAGATGTTTCCCCTTAAGCCCGTTGTCTCTCTCTCAATCTGTTTATAGCTGTTTCCCTCGCAGGCTGCACCTCCAGTCCAGCTCGGCGCACGTCCTCTGGCTATCCCCCCTCACCATCACCACACCGAGGGCCACCCTCTCTGCCGCTCAACCCACCTGGCCACTTCTTCCCGGACCATCTCCCCGACACGCTGTGGGGACAGGTCCCAAGAAAGCGAGTCTCCAAAGTAAGGGGACGGCGAAAGAGTTCCGGGCTCTGTGCTTCTCGGCAGAGAACCGCGGTGACCCCTCCTGACATGCGCTGGGGGGGGTGGGGGGTCGAGGGACGCGCTCCCGGGGTGAGGTCAGGGATGCTCCTTCAAACCTGGGAGCAGGGAGAGGGGGTGGGGGTGCTTTTTCCGTTCCAGAACTCCAGATGCTCTTGTTCTGAGAAGTCAGAACAAGACTCTTCATGTGTAAGTCAATTAAGCAGATGCCACCGAGGCCAAACCAAGCAATAGATTTCCAAGCCTCCTCCAACCTCTCATAGGATCCAGATGAGCTGGGGGATAACATCTGCTGCGATTTCTCATCCACAAAAGTGCCACAAGACCAGCTCATTTCCTGGTGGTGATGGAACCGTTGTTCTGAAGCCTGGTGGCGGGAGGTGGATACAGAAACCTGGACATGAGGCAAAGTCCCCAGAACAGGCGTCCACGTACAAGCGGGCAGGTAATGCCTGGTGCAACACCGGTGAGACTGGGAGAGTCTGACATCAGAGTCTGTCTTCCTCGTGCTGATACACCGTGTATTCTGGAGACTCTGCCCTACGCCATGGCCACCCTGCAGAGCATTGGACCCTCTGATCTCTCTCAGGGAGGAAGACACTGCCCGCGGCAACTCTCTGCTAAGCGTCTGGAGCAGACACTCATTGTAACTCAAGACAGTTTCAAAAGCGCCTCGAGAAAACGAGGGTTGGCACAGCGGGTAGAGTGTTTGCCTTGCACGCGGCCGACCCAGGTTCAATCCCTGGCATCCCATAGAGTCCCCCAAGCACTGCCTGGAGTAATTCCTGAGCACAGAGCCAGGAGTTCCCAGAACATTGCTGGGTGTGACCCAAAAAGCCACCCCCTTACTTAATCACTTAACTTCCCGTTAATCGTCGATCTGTTTGAGCAGGCGCCAGTAACGTCTCCATTTGTCCATGTCGCGTGCTAGTATAGCCCAATGGCATCTGTTCGCTCGAGGAACAGGAAGAGCCTCAAACCGATCATGATCTTGATGAAGAAGTCTGACCATCTGGTAGGTGGGCGGCCACGCGGTCTTTTGACATCCCGTGGAATCCAGTCGGTAACAGCTCTAGTCCAGCGGTCGTCTCTAAATCTCATTACGTGACCAGCCCATTTGATTTTTGACTCTTTGGCAAACGAGACAGCATCCCTGATTCTTGATCGTCGACGGATGTCGGAACTCCGGATGTCGAAGAAATAGCTAAGAGGACGAAGAACCTCCGGCTCTGGGCACATCTCTTTGATTCCACTGTTCTTCCTGCATTAACATATGCCTCAGAGACCTGGGCCCTACGCAAACAGGATGAGAACGCTATTCAGGTCTCCCAAAGAAGAATAGAAAGAGCTATGCTCGGAATATCACGTTTCACTCAAATGAGAGAAAGAATCCGGAGTTCCGACACCCCCTCAAAAAAAGAAAAGAAAACAGGGTTTGTTCCCCTCAGGCTACCTGCCACTGCTTGCTGCCACCTTCCACACGGTCCCTGCACCTGTATCCTACCACCTTTCCTGAGAGGCAAAGTCATCTCTCCCCCGGATCTGCCCCGTCGCCTCTGCTCAGGAGCTTGGGGGGGAGTTTAAGGGTGCCCGGTCTGTAAAGTGGGAGTCCGTGTCCTGGCTTTCGAACCAGGTGCCAGCCTTCCTGCTTTAGAAGCTTCCAGAGTCATCAGTCACAGCCCCAAGGAGCAAACCAATAGACACGCGGCCACCACACCAGTAGCAGAGAGAAGGAGGAGGCCTCATGGCACCAACGCTCAGCTCCTCTGAACGTCCCTCCCGGGACTCAGCCTGGCCTTGCCTCATCTTCTAGGTCTGCGGCCCGTGACCCTCTCTTCAGACCCCTAGTCTGCTCTGGGACGCAGCGCCACCTTCCTTTTGGTTGACACACTTTTATCCTCCGAGTCTCTAAGACCATCCTGCCCCTTCGGTGGCCAGGTGTGTCCCCAACCCTGAGGAGAGCACACCGAGTGTCTGCAGGCTGACTGAGAGAGACAGCTCAACCCTTCCCTGTCGCCGCTGCCTCACCTCCACGAACAACCCTTCGGGCCACTGGCATCAGACAAGGTTGGTTTATGCTTGGCCAGAAGAACAAACATGACGACAACTTGAGGGGACTTTCACCCTATGGCTGTGGGGGAAAAACAAAACAAAACAAAACAAAACCACCCGCACCCTGCTGAGATGTTTGTCTGAGGTGGAAACAGTCACGGGCAAGGATCTAGAGCAGGAGACACACATGGGTGTACCTTTTCTTCTCTCACACACACTTTTTTTTTTTGTCTCGGTGCTGTCCCCACCTAGACCTCAGTTCTTTTTTGTTTTTTTGTTTGCTTTTTTGGGGTCATACTGGCGATGCTCAGGGGTTACTCCTGGCTCATGCACTCAGAAATTACTCCTGGTGGTACTCAGCGGACCCTAAGGGATGCCGGGAATCAAACTGGGGTCAGCCACATGCAAGGCAAAGGCCCTACCCGCTGTGCTATCGCTCCAATCCCTCAGCACTTTCTTTATTCTTGAAAATCTCCCTCTGAAAAGCAGCCCATGGGGAGCAGAAACTTCCCCTGGGGACACAGGAAGGACTCCAGGGGCGTATGGTGGACACAGGGGACACAGAGATGGAAAGCACGGCCCAGGAGAAGCCGCGGACATCCGAAGGGATGCCACTACCTCATCCCCCACCCCAGCTGTGTGGGCTCGCCAAGTCCCAAGTGGCGAGGCTCTGGCGCGCCCTGTCCCCGAGTCACCTGTGTTGTGCCGACCCCTGGGACCCTGCAGGCCAGTTTAGACTGAAAGAAGCTCCAAAGACCCAGCAGACCCAGGACCTGAGGAGAAAACGCTCTGAGGGCCGCGCTACAGACCCAGGGCATGTTTCCCACAAAGCACTAACCTCGTGCCTCTGCTGCGGAGCGGAAAAACACAACCTCCCCCCGAAAGGCCCCTTCAGATGAGGAAACAAGGGGACCAGCTCCACCCCCTCCCCGTCTCCTGGACCCAGCACCCCATGGTCTTCCCCTACCACAGTCGGCCTGTGCCCACGACTCCCCCCGCGCCTCCCGCCCCCCTCGCGAGCAAACAGGCTGCCTGTTTCAGTAAATAACTAAAGGTCAGAGACAAACTACTCACAACATGAACAAAATAACGGCCCAACCTGCCAAAATGTTTCCTAAGGCTGAACAGTGATGAAATAGGGCACAGACTCGACTGAGGCACAGAAAAGGTTGCAAACGTCCCAGGAAAACTGCCCCGAGGACCAGCTCATATTTCATCCCCAAGAAATAAAAATATAGATTAGACCACTGCGTCCGAGACACACTCAAACATCGCTGCCACCGCCCTGTCAAGGACGCAGGGGTGGGGGGTGTGGGGGGGAGGGCAACAAGCGTAACGCGTGTTTCGGGGGCTCCACTCTTGGAGACTGTGTACCCCCCGGGAGTGTCCGGATGATACCGAGTTAGCTGCGACGCACAGCCCAGACACAGCCCCGAGCAAGCTCTCAAAGGAAACGTCCAACGGGTTCACATCTCGCAGAGGCTGGGCACTGCATGTCCGTTTTATCTCTGGAATTTCGCCCGGGCGAACAGGATGCAAATACTATTCTAAGAGCTTGGGGGCAGAGAGAGAGAGAGAGAGAGAGAGAGAGAGAGAGAAAGAGAGAGAGAGAGAGAGAGAGAGGCACATGCAAGGCAGAAATCGGATTCTTTCTCAGGGCGCCTTCTCGATTGGTTCTTCAGCAACAAGCTACTAGAGTCTTTCTTCTCGGGCACCCCCCGCCCCACGCTTTCGAGATCATGTCACACATGACGTCTTGTCGCCAGACTTGCTGCAAAGACTGGATCCCATCCATTGCTGGTCTCCAAGAAACTTCGCCAGACGTTGGCACTCAGCAAATTCAGTGGGTTGCACCAACAGCATTCCAAATCTACCACATTCCTGGTTTCAACCCACAGAGCAGCACTCTGCAAAAATACCTCCCGGGAAATATTAGTCCAACAAGATGCTACTTGGGGTCAAAATAATTCTGATTCCACGAGGAACTCCCTCTTACCACCTCCCAGTTTGGAATCCTAACGCATTTGAGCCTATCAAAGATTCTGAGAAATCTGAAAAAAAGAAAATTCTTTAACTCCACTTTCCCCAATAACTTTCTGAGACATTTTCCCCCAGGAATACCTTTCAGCATCCTAAGGAAGTAGTGTTCCGGAGGAGGTATACAGGAAACATAACCCCACAGCAAGTTCTAATCACATCCAACTGACTCTTCTTCACAAGAGACTACAGGGGTTGGTCCTGCCCACTCACCAACCGATTGTTAACTTCCTATTCTTGAACCTACCGGTTCGTGATCTCACAGACTTAGAGAAGGTCAGACGGAGACGCGCTCTGAGAAGCAATCTTAACGTAAAGGTCAACCCCTGAACGTAACAGAATTGTTAACCGTGGCCTCCAAGAGGAAGGGACTGGCCCCAGATGTCGTATTATGTATATAACAGGGTTCGCTCACTATAGACAAGGCTGGTATCAGGTCCCCATGCAGTGCCTGCCAACCCCAGTGTGGGATTACAACAGGGAATCCCAGCCGAGAAGGCAGGGAAGGAGAACGGGGAGCCAACAGAGCTAGCTGAGCACCAGAGACCTGCATCTCTCCGGATATTCCCCATATCTCGGTCTATTCTTCCGCCGAAGCCAACTCTGCAGTGGGGGGTTTTTTAAGACTAGAGGACTCAAGGACAGAAGTGGAAGCAAGCGCTGCCTGCTTCCCTGGAGTGGGGCCAAGAACAGCTTGACCCCAAAACACATATTGTTGCTAAGGTACAGGAACACACTCGCTTCCCACACAGAAGGGGCCGCAATCAAAGTCTATTAAACTCCACGTTAAAGCAGGGAAGGAACGGAGTGACCGAGACGGTTGCCGCTGCTGCTGCCAGGAAGAACACCAAGACAGCCGCCCCTGACCACCAAAACAGTCTGCCGTCAGGCAATGTCAAGAACAGAGTGAATCTCTGAACTCTCACGGCTTCGCAGAATGAAACGTTTCATTCATGAGCACTGGGCTGGGCCATATGAACTCAATTCTGGTCTTTGCAAAGCTTAGCCTGACTACTGGATGTTAGAATTAGAGGCTTTGTCAACTGTAGCTACGCTCAGGAAATCTTGGGGGTGCGGGGGCACTTTCCAAGGAGCTGGCACCACCTACTTCATTTTACATGCAAATGAGACCATTCAAACCGGCTTTCTTGCCCTGGGGTAGAGAAAACATTTCCAGACAGAATCCACTGATAATCTATGAGCGTTATCTCTTACAATTTCATCTGTCAGCAACTCAAATTAAAAAATTTAAACTTCTTTATGTGCATTAAAAACATTTTTTGGGGACACAGTGAGTGACCTCCTATTTATGAGAGGAAAGAAGCTCTTCTGGAGAATTTTGGATGCAACGTGCAGTCTCTAAGTCCGAGGAAAATATTAAAAATGACAACAATTAGTAATAATCACACATCTATCAGTGATTAAATAAAATACCGGCCATGAAGAATTTACCTTGCTCGCTTATAACTAATGGCCAATTTGGTTTGTAGGCACCATGAAACTTTTCAAAGGGGAAAATTTTAGTTTTCATATTTAAAGTGAAGTACGACAGTGTCACCTTAAGAAAAAAGAATGACTCAGAAGGGTATTTTATATTGAATGTCAAGATAAATCTTTCCGTTGGTGTTAGAGGGTGAACTTTAATGAGGTCTACCGTCTGGAAATGAAAAAACAAACACGAACAAACAAGGAAGAATTGAAGTCCCTACCAATCTTTTATTCCTCAAATATGAGTAATGCTAATTTTCCTAAGACTTCAAAAGAGACATCAATGAAATCTTCAGTCGCTGAGATTATTAGATAGAAAGAAGACTAGAAATTTGACAAGGAAACAGAACTTGTTCCATCTTGATCATTCCTGTCGCGGTTTGTCGACAGAAAATTTACTTTCCAGCAAACTGACAACACCTACTCGATCACTTGTCCCAGGGACACTCCACACGCCATTAATCCACTCTCTGCATATGTGTTTGTGTCCTGGTGGGAATATGGTGAGGGGGAAAAAAACACAAAACTGTATTTAAAAAATAAAGGCTAAACAAACAAAAATCGCTGTATTTTATGTTTTCCAATTCTTCTTAGGAAACACTTTTCCTTTTTAACCCATGGAACAGACATGTACTGCTTAATGTCTAAGTATTCAGAAAATGCGGTAATGCTTTTTCTGTTACTGATTTACAGTTTAATTCTATTAGGGTCAGAGATGAAGCCCACTTTCTTTAAAAAGGAGAAGTAAAAGGAATGCCTTTTAAAAGGAAAGAAAGAAAAGAGGGAAGGGAAGAAAAAGACAGGAAGGGAGAGAGGGTAAATGTGCAGACCTCCACGTGGTCTCCATCTACTCCATCATCTACTCACTCTTCAGAGTTGGCCTTGAACTTCCACCCACTCCACCCTGACACACTTTCCCTACTACAAATGAATGAACCTACACATAAAGATTAAAAAGTAAAACATAATCTCTTTTGCTCTTTTCCCTGGCCAAGTAATGCAATCATGTCAACTCTATCAACCGAACATTTTAATGGTGAGTGGAATCACCTCTGGGGTGAATATGGGAATTAGCTTTGTTTTGCCCTTGCTCTGCCAGGGCTGGTACCAGCTGCCTGGGCACCACCATCCTTACAGTAACTTAGTGCAATACCAGGTAGAAGGTACCACTGTGGGGGGCAATCATTGAGAGGGAAAGACGGCCCCGAGAAAGGGCTAGAAACGGGCTGCATTGGGCTTTCCCCTGAAGGGTCAGGCTCCGGTCCACACCGCTGAGACTTATCTGGGATCTGACCAGCTCTGTCGTTTGCTGAGTTGGTTATTCTGACCCACTTGGATGACACCCAGGCTCAAGGCAGTTATTACGCATTTCTGGTCCACAAAACTGAGTTTATCGTGGTGGAGGAAGTAGTGAGGTAAGGGTGAGGGGTAGACTGGAGAGTGAGGACACTCTGCATGGGGGTGTTGCTTGAGAACATTTTAGTATGAAACCCTACCAGCAGCAGTCATGTAAATCACAGTGAAGAATCTATTTCAATACTTAGAAGAGAATTCCATGGAGCTCAGTAGGCAGCCTAAAGTGCTGGGGTACAAGTCTGTCCTGTGATGGCCCAAGCTGGATTCCCAGCCCGGAGCCCCACCCGAGTACCTGGTGGCACCCGAGGGCCCTGGCTGAAGGGTCCAAGTGCCACCCCATCACGAGTTCAAGCAGGGAGCCCTGAGGCCCAAACTGGCTGGCCAAGCAACAGCAGCCCTGAGGTCCCGTGAGCACTACGGAATTCTGTGATCAGTAGAGAGTATTTCGGTTTGCTCAGGTCAGGTCTCCGGAAGGAGATTCCAAAAACATTAGTGACTCAGGCAGACCTCTCCCTAACCTCTCCCTGAGAATATCAGTCGCTTCCAGCACGAGTCCGGGGAGAAAACTGTTGGAGGTGGACGCCAGAGACCTCTAGGATAACAATCGGATCCGTTCTTGTACATTCTTGTCATGAATCACTGAGTCATTGAATTGTGAGAGCTAAAAGAACTTGACCGTGTTTAGGAAAATGAGAGTTTTATTTGGGATTCCCCAGTATATTAGAAAGATGATTCCTAGTAAATTGTGGGCAAGAAGGAAATAATATACATATTTGTGGCTATGAGCAGCTAACCAGAAAAAAAAAAGGGGGGGGAGGGACTGAAACAGTCTGAACTTGTACAGCTCCAATAACTGCTAAATATTTTCTTTTTCTTTTTTTCCCTTCCTTCTTACTGAGCATTTCTTTCTTTCTTATGGTGGCAGATTCACTTCTCACCTGTGTCTTTAATGTTCTGAAAAATACATCTAAAGTTGGTGTTTATTTTCTAGCCGCTGCAAGCTTCTTTGAGTCATTCTTTCTCCGGGCTTTACTTTCAGAAGTCACGATTTGTTTGGCAAGCTCCGGCTCACGAGAAAAGCTTCCTTTTATGTCCAACAAACTCCCGACTATTCAGAATGTTTGCTGGGGAGATAAAGGGATGCCTCTTGGTCTTTTCTGCTTTATAACAATGACCACGTTCAACATGACTGGACGAAAACGAAAATGTGCTGAAACCCAATTCCGCCCTCTTTGAAGAAGGTTCTCCTTGGGATCGTGATAATCAATGCCAGCTTTGTAATAGCCCCGTGTTATTGGAAACTTCCAAATGTTTGCATTAGAAATGAAGACATGTCTTCCAAATCCGGGCTCTGAGAAAGACACTCGCTGGGGCCCCCGCACGGCTCTGCCTTCCGCCTGAGTCCCTCCTAACACTCGGTGTTGGATTTCGGCACAAATACAGATCCGGTCTCAGGCGGGGCTGCCGAACGAGGCCCCATTCTGACACCCACGTTCTCTGGATCGCAGCAAAATCCACCCAGGAGAACAAGCTCCCCGGAGTAGACGGGCGTTCTGCAGAACCCAGGCACACGTGAGACGCGGCTCTGGTCTCCACTTCCCCATTTTACCGACAACTCCCCGGAAATCCAAGGCAGCTGGGTCACTCTGAGCTCGAGAGCCACCAGCGCTGGTCTCCTGCCCCACCCCGTGGGGGACACAAACGGGAGCTTTCCTCTGGCCTGTTTCACTTGCACCCAATAAAATGGGCTGGCGGTGAAGACAGCTCCATCCAGAACCTTCTGGTACACGGCACATCAGCCACAGGACTCGCTGCCTGGAGGGATGCCTCAGAGACTCCCAACAGTGGGCCTGGGCTGTACCCGGGGGGAAAACAGCCCCCAGCCCCGAATCTCAGTGCCCCCAGAGGGGCGAGCAATCCGTCTCCCCAATGGCGGTCACGGTGGTTCATCCAACCCTGGATGGTTCTGCAAAACCCGAGGTGGACAGAGAGCCGTGAGCCTGGCACCGAGGGTCCCCCTTCCTCTCCGTGAGCCAGCAGGGGTGACATGGTCCCAGATTCCGGACTTCCCTTTCTCATTCTGCCTTGATGAGCAGAGCCGGGCCCCTCACTCCTTACCCCGGGTCTGAGAAGACAAAGTCTCAATGCTCTCGGGTGCCTGTGAAGGACGCCTCCTCGATGTTTCAGCCCAGGGTTCCAGATAGCCGTGTGCTCTGTCGCCGTCATGCCAAACATGGGTGCTCAGAGACACCTGCCCACCAACACACACACACACACACACACACACACACACACACACACACACACAGAGATCCTACCCCCAAAACGCAAGTAGAGGGAGCAGAGGGGGATTCATATGATGTCATTTTTAACACAGGAACCTTCTGAGGCTGGAGACAGAGGAAGGAGGCTAAGATACTTGTCTTGCACGTGGCTGACCCCAGTTGGCAATTGCACCTCCTGAGCCCTGCCAAGGAGTGACCCCTGAGCACAGAGCCAGGAGTAAGTCCTGGGCAATAGTGTCTGGGACCCCCAAACTGCAGCTACTACTAATACTAATAACAGTAATGTTTTGGAACCTACACATATGACTAGCCTTCTTAGGAATAAATTATCTTCAGTTCCTCTCAAGAGTCCTCCTGTTGTTCATCGATTTGCTCGAGCAGGCCCAGTAACGTCTCCATTGTGAGACTTGTTGTTACTGTGTTTGGCATATCGAATACAACACGGGTAGGTTGCCAGGCTCTGCCATGCAGGCGAGATACTCTCGGCAGCTTGCCGGGCTCTCCGAGAGGGGCGGAGGAATCGAACTCGGGTCGGCCATGTTGGCCACGTGCAAGGCAAATGCCCTGCCGCTGTGCTATCGCTCAGTTAAAAGCTCATAAAAAGGGCTAGAGCAATAGCACAGTGGGTAAAGTGTTTGCCTTGCACGTGACCGACCCGGGTTCGATCCCATATGGTCCCCCAAGCACCGCCAAGAGTAATTCCTGAGTGCAAAGCCAGGAGTAACCCCTGAGCATTGCTGAGTGTGACCCAAAAAAGAAAATAAATAAATAAAATAAATTGGCTTAAAAAAAAAAGCTCATAAAAAGGGACTAGGGAGAGAGTCCCGAGTGCAAGTACATGCTTTGTACGCAGCTGATCCGGGTTCTAATCCCCAGCACCACCCAGAGCTACTCCTGAGCACTGAGCTGGGAGCTCTCCACATGACTGAGCATGGCTGTGTGTGGCATAAAATTAACAACAACAACCACTTCACAAAGAGTAGAGACCCAAGGGGGTATGAGTCCTTATTCTCAAACATCTCATCGTGAGAGGCTCAAAGCCCCATCTGAAAGTCCAGCGCCAAAGGCACAAACGTTCTTGCTGGAGAAGGCCAGCCCCTGTGGCATCCGGGCGGCCTCACACTGCACAGTATGCCTTCTGCAAACGTCCACCCTGGGACTGTCCCCCTTCACGTGCTATCGGGCATTTTCGTGACAACCAGAGGGCATGGAATCTGGGCAACAGAACCGGCAGGACAAATCAAGAATGAAAACGGTGACTGGCTCTCCTCACGCAGATCCTATCTGGAGACAAACATCAGCTCTGTGCCTATGGACAGATGGCAGCGGATTAAACATGCAGTTACCCCGGAGAGAACCCAGGTGCTATCAGCTTTGGCACAAGTTGACAGAGGCGGGCGCGGGCAGCGGGCATAGGAGCTGAGGGCCCGTGGGTTAATGGGTGACCGAGGGGGACGCACTCTACAGACAGCAGAGTGGACGGTGAGGCTGAGTGGCCTGTTTGCCAGGAGGCCGTGAAGCCCTGACCTCTGCGGGGACGGGCTGAGACTTGTGGCTTCACGTGGAGAGCGGCAGTGCTGGGAGAGAAGAGGCCGGAGAAGGGAGATCCAGTCCTGGACAAAGTCAGCCAGCCATGCCGGAACTGACTGGGTCCCAGCCCCACCCCAGGATTTGCTCTTGCATGGTCCCCTGCTACCTCTGCATGTGACTCTCTTTGAATCTCAAAGAAGAGGGAAGAAGTGTCATGTGAAATCACACACACACACACACACACACACACACACACACACACACACAGAGAACAGAGATAGATTGCAAGCCAAGGGTGGGTGACCACTGCCAGCAGCTAGGGAGTAGAACCTTCTTTCCCAGCCTTTACTAAATACTTTTGGGCTGGAGTGATAGGACAGCATCTAGGGCATTTGCCCTTGCATGTGGCTGACCCGGGTTCAATACCCGGCATCCCCTATGATCCCCTAAGCACCGCCAGGAGTCATTCCTGAGTGCAGAGCACGGAGTAATCCCTGAGTATTGCTGGGCGTAACCCAAAAAGAACAAACAAACACACTGTCCTCCCGTTGTTCATCGATTTGCTGGAGCGGGCCCAGTAACGTCTCCATTGCGAGACTCAGCACAGCGGTAGGGCGTTTGCCTTGCACGCAGCCAGTCTGGCCGAGCCAGGCTCGATTCCTCCGCCCCTCTCAGAGAGCCCAGCAAGCTACCGAGAGTATCTCGCCTGCACGGCAAAGCCTGGAAAGCTACCCGTGACACGTATTCGACCCAGAAAGAAAAAAAAAATTCTTATTTGCCCTTGTGTGGGGGTGGGGCACCTCCCGATGTGTGCGTGAGGGTCAGTGGCCCCTTCTGGGGCGGTATCTACCACACACAGGAAGCATGAACCTTGGCCCCTGTACCATCTCTTCAGCTCTATTTGCCTTTTAACCCCACCCGCATCTAAGTCCGGTCTTTATATCATACAAGTGAAACAGCCTTTGATGGCGTCTGAGTTGATGAGCCCCTTGGACATCTGCCGGTCCCCTCTGCCTGTTGCCTGACCTGCCACCGAACAGATACACCCTGGGCACTGTTCGCCTGCGGGGACAGCAGAGACACCGCCAGTGGGGTGCAAAGGTGGCCAGATGCGCACATGGCTGTTGGCCACCTACCAAAAGCAAACCCAGAGCCAGTGACATCACTCGGGAGGAAGGCGCCGGCCTTGCACACAGCTAACCCTGCTTTGATTCCTGGCGTCCAGATGGTGCTCTGAGCGCTGCCAGGAGAGACCCTCTGAGTCTTGAGCCACCCACAGCCCCTGGGCACTGCAGGGTGTGGCCCCAAACCCCCTCTCCCAACAACGAAAATAAAGTGGGTTTGGGTTGTGCTACTCTTCTCCTTAGCGGCGGCGCATCCCACTAAGGATAAACTCCCAAGAGAACTGAAACTTGCAGACGAGCTGGTCACCGGCTTTCTCTGCCAACGCAGAAATGAGGCCTGACCAAGACCTGGGCGGTGAGGTCCTCGGGGTCCCGGGGTGCATCCCTGCTCATCACAAACGCCCGTTCCTCCACCAGCCTGCAGAAACCCTGAGTGCTGGCCGAGTCCAAGCTGTGGGTCTGTTGTACAGGCCTGCGATTCTCCGGGGCGGGCTGTGCTCCCCAGGGCCGAAGCCTGGGCTCCCTCTGGGAAGAACATGCACAGGGAGTCCCGGGATGACTCACCACAAGCCACCACACCCCCACCAAGAGGCCCCGTGGGGACTGGAACCTGGGACATGGCTAACCCTCGGCGCCTTGACACACACACAGCAGGGCAGGGTGGGAGGTCCGAGCCGGCCCTGGCAAGGAGGGACCAGGCTGCAGGGGTGCACAGGTGCCACGGCCTGAGGGACGCTGCAGCCACCCAGGGGAGGCCCAGAAAGAACGACCTCAGAGGCACAGAGGCGTGGCGCCTTCTCAGAACTGGGAGGCCCCGAGCAGCCGAGGTTTCTGCATCTCTGGCTTCCAGCTGCCACTGTGGTAGGCGTGGACCCTGCCCATCTCGGCCCAGGCACAGAAGCTCTCCGTGTCCCCAGGGATGCAGGCGGCAAGGTCACCTCCGCACTCAGAGGTGCGGGACGTCCACAGGCAAGCATGGCCCTCCCACCAATTGGGAAGCAAACGGAAAGGCTGGACTCCAGCACACCCGGAACCTTTCCTCGACTCTCTGCAGAGGCCAGCACGGCTCCCTCAGCCAGGCCATGCCTGCCCGCTCTGCTGACATCAGCCCTGAACACAGTGTCACCAAGATGGAACCTTCCCGCTCAAGCTGCACGTGGCTCTACCCAGAGGGCCCGGAGCACTTCTGGCGGCTTCTCAACGACCCATGTTCTGGGTGGGAGGCACGGGGGATAGAAACACCACCCCAGTCCCAGCCTCCTCAGCTTGGAGATTCAGGAAGCCCCTGGCCACGCTCACCATTAAGAATGACATGTGGGGGGCTGGAGAGATAGCACAGCGGGTAGGGCGTTTGCCTTGCACGCAGCCAACTCAGGTTCGATTCCCAGCATCCCATAGGGTCCCCCGAGCACCACCAGGAGTAATTCCTGAGTGCAGAGCCAGGAGTAACCCCTGTGCATCGCCAGGTGTGACCCAAAAAGCAATAAATAAATAAAAATTAAAAAAGAATGACATGTGGGTGGAGTTCATGCCCAATTCAATCAGCCTAATCAGTGACTGAATAAATAGCAGTACTCTTACATAAAAAAAATAATAATAATAAAATAAAATAAAAAAGAATGACATGTGGGGGGCTGGAGTCATAGCATAGTAGGTAGGGCATTTCCTTTGCATAAGGTTGACCCGGGTTCGATTCCCAGCATCCCATATGATCCCCTGAGCACCGCCAGGAGTAATTCCTGAGTGCAAAGCCAGGAGTAACCCCTGTACATCGCCGGGTGTGACCCAAAAAGCAAAAAAAAAAAAAAAAAAAAAAGACACGTGGGTCTGTTGACCAAGAAAACAGGGCCTGCTTTGAAACCGATGTGTCACTGTTCACACGTGGGAAAAAGTCAGACTTTTATGACACGATTTAGGTGGCATAAGGCCACTGACGGGGCAGGCACTGGAAGGAAGAAGAAAAAAAAGCCCAGTGCAAGGTGACCAAACTGCCCCTGTGGAACAGCGGGTTTGCCCAAGCTGGGGTAGCGCCACGGACTCTTTTCTCCTTGGGGTCAAGGTACGAATCTTCCCTCGGGATCCAAGGAAGCGTTCCGGACATGCTCTGGCTCTGGTGTTGGGGTCCTGGCGAACTGTTGATGGGACTTGGGCAGACAGGTCCTGGGAGGCACACACCCGTCTCACGGCTCACCCTCCTACAACGCGCAGGGCCAGGCTTCTGACCAAATTAGGTCTTCTCGGACCTCCGGGTGGCCGCCTGGTGTGTGTCCAGGCGGGAGATGGATAAGTGGCTATTTTGGTCTGTCTGCCCATTGGCTGCTCCGGGGCCGGCCAGCTCGGTCACTCGGCTCTTGGGTAAGCTGAGAACTGGGCGCCTTTGCCCAGGCCCACAGGCCACTCACACACACACACACACACACACACACACATACACACACACACACACACACACACACACACACACACCTCTTCCTGATGACACGGGCTACTGGTTGCGGACAGAGTGCACCCACAAAGTGCTCGGGCCAGGCGGCCTCGCCTCCTCCCGGGGACACGGGAGCCAGCAGGGTGATGGGCGGGGGCACTCCCCCCCCGCGGCGGTCCCCCAAATAAAGAATTCCTATCAACAGGGAATATAAAAATGTTATTTAGAACTTCTGTTCTCAGATGTTCAATACAAAGGGGAGATTGTTGTGGCAGGGAACAGAGAGATCCAATCTTCCCAGGGCAGGAATTTCTCCCACTGCACATTCTGTTTCCAAAACACTTCGGAATACGGCGAGATTCTGGGCTGCGGGGGCAGGCAGGCCGGCCCAAGAAGCTGCCACGAGCAGTGATAAGTGGGAGCTGGGGCCGGAACCTTCCAGGACAATCCCCTGATGAAGCGATGTGTGTGTGTGTGTGTGTGTGTGTGTGTGTGTGTGTGTGTGTGTGTGAGAGAGAGAGAGAGAGAGAGAGAGAGAGAGATGGCAGATAATATCCCCAACTATGGGCAGCAGGTATGAGGGGTCTTGGGGGGCAGGAGGGTTGAGTGTTTAAAGCCACGGGACATCCTAGCGTCCCACCATGCCAATGCCAGTGTTCAAGCACATTTTTTTTATTAATTAACCCCTTGTGCCCCAGGTTCCGGGCGGTGCCAGGGTGGTTTTACTTCCACTGGGATTGCTGCCAAGAAGGAACTAGCAGGGCTTCTTTATCACATAGTTTTAAAACCTGTTTTGTTACCTGGAGGCAAGTCAGGTGGGAAAGGGATTGCTTTTATCAAGGTGGAGGATGGGGGGCAGGGTGCCTCTGGAGTGACCTTCTCTGCTCTCTGTGTGCCCCGGGGGACCAGGGGGCCCCCACGTTTCTGCCTGGGGGGCCCAGCCCTTCTTGGCCCTTCTCAGCCGGCCTCCACCTTTACCTGCCCTGGAGATCTGGGGAGCCCAGTGACTCTGGCTCCAGAGCGTGTGGAACCCGGGCTGGCGACCATGACGGGATCAGGGAGGAGTGGCTCAGAGACACGCGTCCGGGGGATCTGTGGGGAGTGGAAAATCCTGAGGAAAGGGACTGGGACCGAGCACTAAACCACCGGCGGCGGGGTCTCTCCTCCGGGCTGGCCTCCCTCACGCGCATCCTTTGCTCTGCCTGTACAGTGCTCCCTGGCCCCTTCCCGTGCCGCAGGTCAACCTGCACAAATGCTGGATCGCCCCACCGTCCCGCACAGCACCTGCACCCAGCATCACTGAATCCATTCATCAAACGCAGAGTGGCGGGTGGAAATAGGGGACACCCTCACTGGGACACCACTGCCTGCTGGGCTGGGGTGGGGGTGGGGGATGGCGAGGGCACAGGCCACAGAGGTGGGGAACAGAAGATGCAACCCAGAGCAACGCCAGCGAGCGGGGCCGGGCTCTTGGCTCTGCCTCCCAACGGCCAGACTGAGAGCGGCGACAGGACCCTTCTCAGTACTGGATGAAGCCGCAGATGCTGTCACCGCAGGGCTGGGGGGTGTGCGTGTGCGCGTGCACATGTGTGTGCGTATGAGTGCATGTGTGTATGCATGTGTGTGCATGTATGTGTGCGTGTGTGTACATGTGTGTGCATGTGTATGTGTGTGTGTGTGTGTGTATGTGTGTGTGTGTAGGGGGACCTAGTATTGTTTTTCCATTTCGTCTTTGTTTTCTGATGACAGGGATCGTACCCAGGCTCTCCCATGCCCAGTCGCCCACTACTAAAAAGTCAACATCTTAGGCAACTAACTAAAATCTTGGCAGATGTGAGCAGAGAGAGCTGTGATGGAGGCTGCGGGGGCGGGGAGGGGGGGGGTCAACTCCGGGTCCCCCCACCCCCGCCAACCCTGCTTCTAGGGAGGCCCGAGAGCGTTTGACTCTTTCCTCAGCTCCTCCACCCCAAGCTTCTCCTTTCTCCACCATCCTCAGGCGTCTGCATGGACAGGCACCTACCAAGGGGAGTGACCCGCTGGGGTGGCCTCACAAGCTCACAGCAATGACAGTGGGCAATAAGGGATCGACTGCCCACTCCCACACCGGCTGGGGAGAGCTGCCCAAAGCAGAGCCGGGTGCAAGACATGCTCAGGCCAGAACACCCACGCTCACCCACGGAAGCTTCCAGATGCTGCAAGGTGCCGGGGTCCTGCAGGGGCTGGCAGAAGAGGGGACACCCTCCAGCCCCCTCCATCCAGCCCACCCTCCACCCACTCCCCCAGAGTGAGATCAAACAGGAGCCATCAAGATGCATAGTCAAGGGGCTTGAGTGATAGCACAGCGGGTAGGGCGTTTGCCTTGCACGCAGCCGACCTGGGTTTGATTCCCAGCATCCCATAGGGTCCCTTTTGAGCACTGTCAGTAATGATTCCTGAGTGCAGAGCCAGGAGTAACCCCTGAGCATCGCTGGGTGTGACCCCGAGATAAATAAAAGCAAAAAAAAAAAAAAGAAACTAGCTTTTTTTAAAAAAAGGATGCACAGTCAAGCACTTCTTCCAAGGCTGGAGTAGGGGGGCGGGGGGGGCGGGCAGGGGGGTCCGAGGCTGGTACAGGTTGCTAACCATTCTTGGGCCCCAGACCAGCCCTCTGACGGCCTCATCCACACACAAAGGGAACTAGCAGGAGACGAGCAGGGACTCTGGGCAGCACCTGTTCTCGGAGCTCTGCTCCCTGCACCCCTGCCCGCTCCACGCGGCTCTCCACAACAGTTCCCACATGTGCACAGGAGAATTTTATCATCCAGGGATGGGGGTGGCTGGACAAAGGCTGACTCAAGCCCCAGAGGCTACCAAAGGGGGGGGGGTAAAAACCCCCGATAAATCTGATTACATGGAAATAAAAACTTTGTGCCTGCCAGGGAAAAATACCATAAACAGAGACAAGAGACAAATGACAAACCAGGGAAGTATTTGGGAAATAAATCCTAGACAAAGGCTAATTTCGTTAAGATAGAAGGAATGGATATCTCTCTCTCGGTACGAGGAGATGCAGCAAAGCCCAGCTGATGGCGAGCGGAGATGAAAAGATTCTCAGGAAGGGAGAGGCAGGCCGGGTCTACCGCAAGATGACACACTGGGGAATACCGAGGCGCTCTCATCAATTCCTGACGGGAGGGGAAAGGCACATATCCGCTCAAGAGACAACCCGGCACTCCCGGTCACATCCCAAACCTCCTTCCCTGTGACCCCGAATTCCAATTCCAGGCTTTTCCTCTGCAGATGAAGCCAGATGCGTACAGAATGATGCCTCCCGTAGGTCTTCATAGACTGTCAAAAGTTGGAGAGCATCCAGGTCATGGAGCAAAATTCCTGGTACTAGTCTCAGCCACTCCTGGGTGTTAGTCTCTCATTATGTTACTTTCTGTTCCCCGATGAATGCAATCTTTCTGTGTCTATCCCGCTCTTTCTGACTCATTTCGCTTAACATGATACTTTCCATGTAGTACCACTTGTATGTAAATTTCATGACTTCGTCTTTTCTAACAGCTACATAGTACTCCACTGTGTAAATGTGCCCTGCCACAGAGGCCACAGAGTACTTGCTCACAAATGTCTCACACACACACACACACACACACACACACACACACAGAGAGTACACCATGCATAACTGCCCATCAATACATAGGTAGGGGGCCTATGGGGGTATGGGGGGTGGGAGGGATACTGGGATCCGTGGTGGTGGGAAATGGGC
Source organism: Sorex fumeus (assembly GCF_029834395.1). Lineage (NCBI taxonomy): Eukaryota > Metazoa > Chordata > Mammalia > Eulipotyphla > Soricidae > Sorex > Sorex fumeus. Next base: position 3,826,197 of record NW_026606208.1, read on the forward strand.
ACTGGTGGAGGGATGGGTATTTGATCATTGTATAACTGAAACCCAAGCACAAAAATTTGTAAGTCTATAACTGTACCTCGTGGTGTTTCACTAATAAAAAAAAATAAATTAATAATAATTAAAAAAAAAGTTGGAGAGCCATCTCCACAGCCAACAGAAGGAGACCACTTAGATAAATGAAGGGATGTCCCTGTAAGGGCCTATTATTAGGAACAAAAGAGAGGAGGAAGCACTTCGCATATTGATATGGAACAAGCCCCAAGGAAGACAAAAAAAGCCAAAGAGCAAACTGGCAGTGGCTCTTCCTGCCCACCAGCAGGACCTGTACCCATCTCTGCAAGGCAGGAAACTCTGTGCTGGGGAGGGCATTCCTCTTGGGGAGCCCTGCAGGCATCACTAAGGCCAGTTCTCTGGCATCACAGAACCCCGGTCCCCCAGATGAGATGAGGCCGAGCAAACCTCTAACGAGATCCCATTCGAACGCCCCAGGCAGTCAGGTCCCAGGCCCGAGCTAATGGCAAGTTGGTCCATCACAGTATCCAGCAGCTAATGCGCCCAGGAAGCCCGGAGCCTGAGCCAAGGATACCATGGGCAGGGTGCTCGCTGGCTTTGTGCTGACCGAGAGGCCACAGACCAACGGTTTAGGCTGATCCTTGGGGCCCCTTTCCTAAGGCTCCCTGACATCCTGACCACCGGTCCACAGACCTGAGAGGCAGCAGTGGGCAGTTGGATCTGTGCCTTGGGAGGGATTGGGGCTTCTCCTCAGAGACCACCCCCACCCCCTGACCACGGGGTCGGGCTCACTGGCTGCAGCTGCGAATGGCAGAGAAGTCTGTCAAAATTCTCACCTGATCAGCAGTCAGTCTGTAAACCCAAACGACAGGCAGAAGATACGACCGCAAGTGGGATAACAAAATTGGCAGGGCTGAGTACTTGCTCACAAATGTCTCTCTCTCTCTCTCTCTCTCTCTCTCACACACACACACACACACACACACACAGAGTACACCATGCATAACTGCCCATCAATACATAGGTAGGTAATGCATGTTCGCATGGATGAATACAAATGATACATACACACATGCAAGGATATACGTTCAAACACCCAGCAGATAGATGATAAATACACACACAGAGACATTACACACATGTACAAAATGCATATCAACCCATTGATAGGTGGGTAGCTATTGCATGGGCACAGGTATGGAGACAGATGACACAAACACATATGCATGGATATTCATACACACATGCAGATAGTTCACACACACACACACACACACACACACAGAGATACCAAACAGTGGCCGGGCTAGCTGCAGGCCTGTCTTTGCTGCTGGTGGCTGGTGAGAGAAGTCAGTTCACCGTGCAGATGGGATCTCTGTTTCCTTGGAGGGGGCGGGGGGCACGAATGCCCCATTCTGAGGACTCAGTGCCTACCCTCAGCCGTATCTGGCAGCTGCGAACACACACACACACACACACACACTCACTCACACACACACATCTGCATACTAGGGCTGATGGCAGTGTGATGGGGTAGTGAATGGGTGTGGGGGAGAGGAGAGGTGCCCCGAGGGCCAATGTCTGCAGGGAACAGGTGGCACACAGGTGGGGCAGGCAGAGGCCAGTGAGGAGAGGCTTCCCACACAGTGCTCCCCGCAGAAAACAGGCAGACGCGATGCAGAGAGAAGGGGTGGGTGGAGTGTGCAGGAAGGCTGGGGGCACGGGCGGGTCAGGGCCGAGGATAGGAAGGAATCAGAGCAGCCAGGCTTGGGCACACAGGGGAAGGTGGACCCGTGGGGTATTCCCACATCCCACAGCGAGGTCCAGATACCTCAGGGCTAACCCAGAGGTCCCCGGGCTTGCAGCAATGGTGTTGGGAGACACGGACAGATAGTTAATACCTCCAGCTCGAGAGTACAGCTGGACGGTGGCCACCAAAGACAAGGGGCCTGGGGCGAAGGCAGAGTCCCCTGAGGTCTGCAGCTGCCGCTCCCTCCTTCCGTTTCTTTTTTCTCGGAAGCTCTCCACTGCTTCCTGAAAACAGGGTAATAGCCTGCACACACATCTCCTTCCTGCTCCCAGGAAACAGCCTGTTCCCAGCAGGTCCAGCTGATCTGTGGCAACGTCTTCATTTCACCCACATTCCAAGTCCCCAGACCCACACCACAGGTGTCCTGCACTTGGGAGCTACCTCCGCACACCTTGTCTCTCTAGGGGCCTGGAACTGACCACATTCTCTGAGCAAAACGCCACTGGCCATAGGCTTTTGCAGGAAGAAGCCTTAGAACCGACGTCTCACACCATGGACACTTTTTTGGATCAAAACCCCAAACAAAAACAACTCGTGCCTAAGCAAGATTTCTGGAACAATCTAGGCCGTGAGCTCTGGCACCGGGATCGCAGTCTTTGTCACGCACTCGTCATTGAGATGATCCTCAACTTGTCTCAGCTGTCGCTGCCCATCACGTGGGAAGTCACCGCTGGGTGACTCCCCCTCACCCCCCCTCACCCCCTAACTCCTGGCTCTGCAGTTCTGGAGGGCACAGGAAGCTGATACGGTGGCAGTACGGGAACTGTCCATCATGTCCGAGAGCTGGTTAGCCTCCCAGGGAACTGCAGCCAAGGCCGAGGTTGATTCTCTGGGCCAGCAAGATGGTGAGTCCTGAGGGGCTCTTCACAGCGTGTGGTCATGGAGGGGGTCTGGCTCTGGCAAGGCAGAAGGTGCCCTATTTGCATCTCACTGTGTGCACGAGCCATCCCTCCTCCGGCCGACCGGAACACAGGACAGCTAGAGACCGTCCGACTGTCCCAGTCATCATTGCAGGCCTACCTCTCACCAACGGAAAATCCCGCCGTGTGCAGAAAACACGCATGTGATTTTCCTGCAGAGACATACATGACTTGTGAGACGGAGCATGAGACAAGTGCCGGGAGGCCAGCAGGCAGCCGAAAGGCTCCACTGCCCTCCCGGATAGGGGTCAGGGTACCGCGGACATGAGCTCAGTGATTAGAGCGACGCAGCAGGCAGACACAGGCGCCTCGAGGGACAGGCACCCCAAATGAGAGAGAGTCACCGCTGTTATCTCAGAGAATAATTTCCCAACGTGTCTGTCAAACTGTGGTTTCTCTGCTCGGCGCACGTTTGAGGGGCTGGGGGGGAAGCAACATATGTCAGGGTTTAATTGACTTAAAATATTGTATCTTAAAAGATACCATGTAATGCAGCGCCCTTACGGGCCAGAGCCTAATCAGATTAGTTTGAGACGCATTATTTTGAAAAATAATTTCAGCTGCAATCTGATTTCAGCCCTGTGCTTTTGGTAATCGCATAAAGGGGAGCCGTGTGGATCTCCCAACAGTTACGGCATATTTACTGTTAACAGCACCGCAATATAGAAATTAGCTAATTTTCTGGAAGCCAGACATAATGTACCAAATGTTTCCAGGGCGCGAGGGAGAAATATACAAGCAGTGTCCATTGTTGAAAGTTGCATATTGTGTGTATTATAGGTGTCTACACACTGAGTACATCTACACACTGAGTACATCTAACAGGAAGAATTTATTGTTGGCTTTCGTTGTTCATTAGAGCCATATCACTCAATGTACCAGAAAGGACGAGCCAAACTAGAAGACAAAGTGACTACTTCCCTGTTTATTTTCACAAAGATAAAATAGGTCGGTGCCCATTCACACTGCTGGGGACATGTCATCTGTTAACTTTGATGGCAGGCAATCGACAAAATTAATCCAAATGACAACTGCACTGAGTTTGAGTTGCTGGGATTCCATTTCTAGTATTTCCTTCCAACAGAATAAAGCACAAAGCTGGTCACTGTCTCTGTGTCTGTCCCAGAAAAAAGACTGGAAACAGCCTAAACATCCATCTGTAAGAAGCCTAGTTATTTCAGTCTCAGTATGGTAATACAATGCCGCCTTAACGAAAAAGGATGCCAGTTCCTCATTCACTGATGTACGCCACATTCCAAAATGCAGGTAAGTGGAAAACGCAGATGCCTATGCAAAATAGCATTTGTGTTTGCTACTCTCTGTACAAGAGGGGAGAAAATAAGTATAGACAGATGCTTATGCATATACACGCATATACTGGTACCCATACGCTGACCTAAGTGTGTACATTAAACCTGAATACACTCATGTACATATCCATGTATCCAAGCATATATTGTATATATTGTATATATATATATATATATCCAAGTGTATATATACAGTATATGTTGAGTATAAACATTTAGCTAGATCTAGCTATGTACATGATGTAATTCTGTGTATGCATTAGGTACAAATCCACACACACATAGACACACCACACACACCGAGCCCTGATTATATAGCCCTGATTCTGAGGGAGGCAGCCAGAGTCCAGCCAGGAACAGGATTCAAAGCACTGGAGCGCGTGTTTTTATCCCCAAAGTCCTAGGTTTGGTCCTCTGTGGATCAGGTGGGCGGGGGGGGGGGTCTCTTCTTTGAGCACCACTGCGTGTGGACTTCAAACAAAACAACTTGTGCCATGTAAAAGTATGTTACCTAGTCAAAAATAAATTAACAAAAATTAACAAATGTGGCTGTCATCACCTGCTCACTTAAGTGACAAACACACACTCATGTTTGACTACTAAATGAGAACTTGAATGCCTATATTTTTTAAACAACAAAACATTTAGGCCACGGCTTGTTTTTAAAAACCCACATACGGCTGGGTTGTAGCTCAAGGGTAGAGAACTTGCTCCTGGATTTGATGCCCAGCAACACACACACACACACACACACACACACACACACACCATCTTGTCATTCAAACTCTAGGGTTCAAAACCAACTGAGGTGCTCTTCCGCTTTCTATTCTCTCAGAGTTCTTATAAAATAATAAATGACATGTAACCGTTTGGAAGGAAACCAATTAAAGGGACATAAATCACCATTAACCCCTTCCCCAGATGAATGACAAAGGGACACATGTTCTAATTAACACCGAGGAACATTGTGTAGAGAGCAGGTTGCGTGGAGATGAACAGATGGCAGACCAGCCTACGAGGTATTGGGGCGCAAGAAAGAAAACTTGATCTGACACCAAAAACTTCCAACCACTGAAAGAAACTCCACCTGAATGAAAATTGCTCGCAACGCCAGGCTGAGCCCACCAGACAGCAACCTGCATTTTTGAGAGGCAGCGAAGATTTGAGAGAGTTACTGCTGGTTTCCTCTCCCACCCAAGAGACACTTGCTGTTCCAAATCCATGACACCGCCTCCATCCGCCACCCCCATGCCAAGGGCCGTCACCTCTAGATAACAGAGAGCTTTCCTAGCCCTGGGCCACGGATGGCTCTGTTACCCAGCTCCAGTTCCGGTGCTGTGAAGGGCTCCGGAGCTTGCCTGGCGTTGAACGGAACCAGCATCGACCTGAAGGCTAAGGCTTTAATCATCATCCCTTCACCTTCCGTGAAACTGAGATTTTTGCCTCCTTGGCCAGAGTGGAAGAGGACTCCCGCAAAGCAGGGACCCATAACTTTGGACTGTTTCTGGGGGTAGGGGGGAGGCGGAAGGTGGGTTTCCTGTTCTATTGGGGCCACCCCGGGCAGCGCTGTTTGTCTGTGGGAAGTGCTATAGGCCGTGGAGTCCTGGAGGCACCTTTGGCCCAATCCATGGGTGGGTGAGACCCGTAGGTGGGAGAAAGGCATGCTCCCTGCCCCGCTGGGAACTGGCTGGGCTGAGGAGGCCCTGAAAGCTCAAACCAAGCTCAGGAATCCCGCAGGGTCTGTCCGCAGTAGAGGGAAGACACTGGTGGTGGTTCCCGCCTTCTCACTCTGTGGACGCTTCGTCTCTAATCTCTTCACAGTTGGAATTGTCTCTTGTGTCTTCACTGCCCATTCGGGAGGGAGCAACAGAGGGAGAAAAAAAACCTAAAACTTGGGCCTGAGGAGAACTGGTCGATGGTTGGGGATGACCACAAGGGTGGGGGGGATGGAGGGTAGTTAAGATAGAGGAGGGTCCATTATTAGGACAATACTAGGTGGAAATGATCACTCTGGACAAGAACTGGGTGTTGAAAGTAGGTAATGGGGTGTACATGATAACCTTCCAGCATCTGTATTGCAAACCATAACGCTTAAAATGAGAGAGAGAGAGAGAGAGAGAGAGAGAGAGATGGGGGTGGGGGGTGGCTTGAAGGGGTGGGAGGAAACTGGGGACCCTGGTACTGGAAAATTACACTGGTGCAGGAGGGATGGGTGTTGGAACACTGTATGACCGACATACAATCACAAACAGCTTTGTACTCTTTATCTCACAGTGATTCAACAAAAATAAATAATAATAAAGAATAAAAATAAACTAAAACTTGGGCATGAGAGTTTAACAGTTGGGGGAGGGGAGCTTGCCTTGCACGTGGCTGACCCAGGTCCCCCCACCCCCCCGGCACCACACAGAGACCCCCAACCTCTGCCAGGAGTGATCCCTGAGCAGGGTCTAGTGTGTCTCCCACCTCCCGAAAAAAAAAATACTAAAGCATGGAGTGAATATCAGTAAAGTTCTTACTCTGCAAAAAGCAGGAAAGTTTTTCTTTATTTGATTTTGAAAGTCCATGGAAGGACCCAAGGCAAAAAGGCAGACTAAGTGGATTATCCCAGGCTATAGCAGCAACATTAAAGGCTCAGAATTTTATGGACAGCGGATGTGTGCGATGTGAATTTCAGGACTTGGACATTATTATTTGTGCTCACATTAACCCATGCTCACACACACACACACACACACACACAGATTTGTGTATCTACCTTATGCAATGCAAATCATTTCCAAGGGCCTCTCACTTGAGTTTGGGACCCAAACTCAATTCCAGCCTTCGCCGGAGACAACAGTCTCCTCTGGCTCAACGATATTTTTAAACACAGAAACTAATTATCCTATCTCACTGCCTAGAAATTGAATTTCTGTTTCCGAAGCTGCTCTGCTGTCTGTCTCTAGGTGGGTCCTCTGTGGGAAGCCTGTTGGCAGCCTCAAATTCGCAGGGATGATGGGGAGTAAACAGGAAAAAAACCTTCCCGAGCCTTTAGAAGGCTTAGCAATGCAGCGACGCTTCCATTGTGCTATATGTTCTTGGAAATGAAATCCATTTTTTTATGACAAGAACATTCTCTGGAAGTGGCAATTTTTTAAACCTGCTTGATGTTTTGGTTCAGGGGCTACACCTCGCTGGAGCCGAAGGGCTCTTTCCAGTGCCCTACTCCTGCCTAGCAGTGCTCCGGGGACCAGGAAAATGCTGGGATCCTGCCTGGGGTCTCCTGCATGCAAAGCTAAAGCCTGGATCTTAGCACACCAACATCCCTGGTGCAGAGACAGGGAGTCCTGGTGCCAGAGATCTCTCCAGGCCCCGTAACGAGCCAATTTCATGGGGGCACCCCAGATAGAGCAGGTGCAGTCTCCACGCCTATTCCAGATGGAATCCTGGTGACCAAGAGCTTCCTCAAGCAAGGCCCAGGTATGCGGATTTCAGGACTAAATCTCTGGGCCGCATGGTGGCAGAAGAGTCAGGCTGTCCCTCTCCAGCTTGAAGCCTGGCTGTCATGCCCACAATCTGCCTCCGGGCGCCATCTGAGTGCAACAACAGCCCTGGCCCTGAGACACCCAACTGAATCCCAAAATGGAATATCGCCCTATTGAGATGCCTCTGGAACCCAACCATTTACAATATAGAATTTCAGGCAGGATGAGAACTGGGATGGGGGAGGGCGGATATTGGGGACATTGGTGGTGGAGAATGTGCACTGGTGGGGGAATGGGTGTTCAATCATTGTATGGCTGAATCGCAAACATGAAAGCTTTGTAACTGTATCTCAGGAGGAGGAGGAGGAGGAGGAGGAGGAGGAGGAGGAGGGGGAGGAGGGGGAGGAGGAGGAGGAGGAGAAGGATAAGAAGGAGGAGGAGGAGGAGGAGGAGGAGGAGGAGGGGGAGGAGGAGAAGGAGAAAGAGAAGAAGAAGAAGAAGAAGAAGAAGAAGAAGAAGAAGAAGAAGAAGAAGAAGAAGAAGAAGAAGAAGAAGAAGAAGAAGAAGAAGAAGGGGAAGAAGGGGAAGAAGGAGAAGGAGAAGAAGAAGGAGGAGAAGGAGAAGGAGGAGAAGGAGAAGAAGGAGAAGGAGGAGAAGAAGAAGGAGGAGAAGGAGGAAAAGGAGGAGAAGGAGAAGGAGGAGGAGGAGGAGGAGAAGGAGGAAAAGGAGGAGAAGGAGGAGAAGGAGAAGGAGGAGAAGGAGGAAAAGGAGAAGGAGGAGGAGGAGAAGGAGAAGGAGAAGGAGAAGGAGGAGAAGGAGGAGAAGGAGAAGGAGAAGGAGGAAAAGGAGGAGAAGGAGGAGAAGGAGAAGGAGGAGAAGGAGGAAAAGGAGAAGGAGGAGAAGGAGGAGAAGGAGAAGGAGGAGAAGGAGGAAAAGGAGAAGGAGGAGAAGGAGGAGAAGGAGAAGGAGGAGAAAGAGGAAAAGGAGGAGAAGGAGGAGAAGGAGGAGGAGAAGAAAGAGAAAAAGGAGAAGGAGAAGAAGAAGGAGAAGCAGCAGCAGCAGCAGCAGCAGCGAAAGCCTGTTGCACTTTCTCTTCGATCCCCAAGTGTCCGACTTTACAGAGAAGAGGCAGAACCTACCAAAAAGAGCTGTGTGAAGAGTGAGCCCAGTACCTGAGCTTTTTGTGCTTGGCTTGGTTTCCCTGCCAACCCCACCCTCTTCTTGCGGGGAGGGAGACTGAGGAAGAAAACCCCAAGACCAGAATCCAGGGCTGAGCTGTGGAAGTTGCTGAAGACCTGCTGAGAAAGAAAGCTAAGCCCCAGCGTCGAGGCGGGAAATGTTCCAACTCTCTCATCTACCTGCGAAGGCGCTTGGGAAAGAGCGTCCTTGGCAAACGGTGTCAGGAAAGGAACGGCTACACAGACATCCTCCAGCTGGGCCTCTGAAGCCACACGTCCGTCCCCCACGCTGATGAGCACGAAGGTCAGCACTGGGATTCTTCCCACCCGGATTTCTCGGATCATTGAGGGTTTCTCTCGCGGTCACACAGGATGCAGACCTGGGTATGAAGCCTGCCTGATGGCAGCCACAGATCCCCGCCCCCAGGCCCTGTCCCTGGGGAAGAAACTTCCCAGCACTCGCTTGAATGAGTCCAGGGATGTGTCGACTGAACTGGTAAACGGAAATAACAGCTTAAGTGTTTTTCCTTTTCTGTTTTTATTTATTTATTTATTTATTTTCGGAACCACACCTGGCCGTGCTCAGGGCTTACTCCTGGCTCTGTGATCAGGGATCACAGCTGGCAGGGCTCGAGGGACCCTAAGCGGTGCCAGGAATTGAACCCAGGTCAGATTTGTGCGAGGCAAGCGCCTTACCCACTGGACTATCTCTCTAGCCGCCATCAGGTTAAGTTTTTGAACAGAAAGCTCTATCCACCCACGGCCCTGCAGGCAAAATTAGCTCTGCTCCCACTACATTTCAGCACCTAAACGTTGGCTCATCTGTGCTCTGAAGAACAGGAAGAGAATCTGCCGTTATAATGTGGGGACGGTCCCCTGGACTCACACGTGGTGCTACACGCACGCACTACTTTACTGAACCGTCCTTAGGAGTCCCAAACAAATATGGAAAGCACTTTGTTGTTGCTACTGTCTGTCCATACCTGGCTGTGCTCAGGGCTTATTCCTGGCTTGGTACTCAGGAGTCACTCCCCGTGGGGGCTTGGGAGACCCAAATGGGGTGCGAGGGATCAAACCGAGTCGGCTGCATGCCAGGCAAGTGCCCTATCCACTGTGCGTCTGCTCCAGCCCCTGGCAAGAACCGGTGTTTGAATATTCCCTTTCCTTCTGTTGGCTGCTGTTGTCCTTGCTTCTTTTGTGAGCAGGGCAGGGCAGTAACACACTTGATGAGGGGGGCCCTGGGGGTTCTTGAACAGTGGAGGTGCTGGGATCACATGCAGACGTGCGGGGCAGTGCGAGAGATGGAACCCAGCCCTGCTCTTGCAGGAAGGGATGCCACTACTCAGGGACCTCACTACTAGGGGCTTCCGTTTCGCTACTAAGGGACCCTTCTAGTAAGGGACCCCTTTACCAAGGGACCCCGCTACTAAGGAACACTGCTACTAAGGGACCCAGCTACCAAGGGATCCCACTACCAAGGGACCCCACTACCAAGGGACCCTGCTCCTAAGGGACTTTTGCTCCTAAGGGACTTTTGCTACTAAGGGACTCTGCCACTATGGGACCCCGCTCCTAGGGAACTCCACTACTAAGGGCCCCGCTACTCCTCAGTTGTCCTGGGGGCCGAGGCGTAAATGAAATGCTTTGCTTCTGGGGCATACTCAGCCTCGTGCAGCCGTGGAGAACAGCGCCCGAGTTTTGGGAGCCATGAAGAGCGTGGTGACGGCACAGCTGTTGCCGAGCTCAGCCCCGGAATGCCGGCCTCTCACACACATACAACCCCAGGCAGACCCAGAGCAGATGGGGAGGGCACTGCCCGGCTTCCCCCTCGGGGGCCCTGAGTGCAGAGGGGCAGACCCTGTCTCTTCTCTCTGACAGACTCGCAGTTGTCCTGAGCTTCCCCACCCTGGGGGCTGGGAGTCCCACAAAAGCACCCCAGAACTCCCTGAAGTCCCTGCATGTGTAAACAGCCAGCCCTGGCATGGGGCGTGGGGCGTGCCCCACTCCCAGGGTGGTGCTCTCCCTTTCTGTTTGCAGTGGCCACTTAGGATTGATCCAATTATCTCTCTGTGGTCTGGCCGCCTGGCACGGGGACTCGGGCTACCGGAAACGCTTCTGCGATCTCAGGCCAGGGGTAGTGGAGGAGACAGCTGTGGGCTTCCCGGCAGGGAACAGGCATGGCAGGGGCTGGGCGGGTTGTGCGGGGGCGGGGGGGAACGGGGGTCAAGGTGTTCTGCTTGGTGGGGGCAAATTAACCCAAGTGTGCCGTTCCACGGCAAAGCGACTTCACTTGGAGTCACTCTAGGTGGACTGCAGGGAGGACGGGAGGCAAGAGGCACTGGAGTGTGTGTGGGGAGGGGGGGGTCCCAGTTGCTGATGAAATCTGCTAGGACTTGGGCAGCAGCGTCCAGCTACGAAGCGTACAAAGACGCTGGGCCGAGGGATGGACACACCTCCGGGGCAGGCAGACAGACAGACGAGACAGAGAGTTCCAGCAGATTCCACGGTGTGGGGAGCAGCGCGCCATCTCCCTGGAGTCTGCACATGCTCAGGAGGTCCCTTCCCACCATGGCCAGGGCACCCCCAGGCCCACCCCCGGCATCCTGCCACACCCCGCACCCCCAAAGGCAAACTTCCTGACCTGCCCAGCAGCCGCCGGGAGGCCTGGGCCCAACTGGGAGGCCCCACGGTCCCCAGGAGAGGCGGCCGGCTGGGCCAGACACCTGGCATGTGTGACACGGCCCATGTCCCCTCTCCTTTGTACAGCCCGCAGGTGAGACCCCAACCCACTCACATATTGGTGCTGGGATGGGGTCCCCTGACGCACAGAAACACCCCATTTCCCAGGCCCTCCGCTCCGCCCAAAACCATCCTAAGGTGTATCCGCCACGTCGGAATGGCTGATGGTCACCCACCTCTGCAGCCCACAACCAGGGCCACAGAGCCTTCCCGGGGTGGGGGTGAGGGGTGTGGGCGTGACCCCAGCGCAGCTGACACAGAGGGAAGCCGACGTACCACGGGGGTGGCTGGGGAAGGCGGGGAGAGGAAGAGGGAGGGCAGCCGCCTGACAGAGGGACGGGGCTGGACACCTGCGGCCAGGCTGGACACAGGTTTCCTGGCACACGCGGACGCTGTGGTTCCTTAGCATAGAGCCAGGACTAAGTTCTAAGCACTGCTGGGCGCGGCCCAAAACAAAATCACCACCACCACCATGAGCATTATCTACGATCCAGGTCTGGGGGCTCCAACAGGCCCATCTGGACTCTTCGATCCCCACATCCCAGACCAGGAAACTTCCTGCCACCTCCCCTGAATTGGCTCCTCCAGTCCCAGGAAGTCTGCGCGTCTCTCCCTCTCGCCCTCTCTCTTCTCCTCCTCTTCCTCTTCTTCCTCCTCCATCTGTCGCCTCTTCCCTTTCTCCCCTCTTCTCTCTTCTTCTTGTACTCTCCCCTCCCCTCCTGTCCCCTCTTCTTCCCTCCCTTGGCCTCTCCTCCCCTCGTCTCCTCCCCCCTTTCCTCTTTTTCTCTTTCCCCTCTCTCTCTCTTTCCTCTCTCTCTTTCCCTCTTTCTCCTCCATCTCTTCTCTCTCTAGGGGGTGAGTCCCTCCAATACCCTTGGTTCCTAGCATCCTCCCTTTCTTCTCTCCATACAAGTCACCGGGGACAGTAAACACCATATTCCTCACTTCATGGCTTGCTCTATTGCTCTATTTTTTTTTTTTTTTTTGCTTTTTGGGTCACACCCAGCCATGCACTCCTGGCTCTGCACTCAGGAATTATCCCTGGCAGTGCTCAGGGGACCATATGGGATGCTGGGAATCGAACCCGGGTCGGCCGCGTGCAAGGCAAACGCCCTACACGCTGTGCTATCACTCCAGCCCCAGCTTGCTCTATTCTAGAGGTAAGTTCTGTGAGACCCGAGTGGTCTTATTCCCCAGGAGAGGCAGCAACGTGACTGACCCTTGACCCACAAAAGGCTCATTATCATTTGTTGACAAAAAAAGGAGCGGACAAACAGAAATTTGGTCTTCCACAGGGCTCCACCTCCCTGGAATCAACCCCCTCAGAAGCCCTGGGCACCATGGGTGTTAACTGGGAAACAACCCCGTCAGAAACTCCGGGCACCGTGGGCGCTAATGGGGACTGTCTAGTCTTACCCTTCATCTGGTAAAGGGCAATAAAGAGACAGAAGGCAGCAGGGAGGGTCCCGCACACAGCTGGCCGTGGCTTGACCCCCCCCCCACCACCAGGAGTGATCCCGGAGCACCACCAGATCTGGCTCAAAAACCAGAAAAATAAAAATCTGGAAAGCAAGGCGAGCTGGAGAGGTTCCGTGCAGGTGCTTGCTTTGCACGTGGCCAACTCTGGTGGGACCCCCAGCACCCCATCTGGTCCCCGGAGCCCTGCTAGGTGTGATCCCTGAGCACAGAGCCAGGAGCAAGCCCTGAGCACAGTCAGCTGGGTGTGGACCCTCCCTCCCCCCCCCAAAAAAAAATGAAAGAAAGAAAAACAACAACAAATGCGGAAACTCCATCAGCAATCACTAATTGATCTTCAAAGACAGGGGAAAAACCAGTCCACACCCAGCAGCAGCTTCAAGCAAAGGCAGGAGTGTAAGCGGATCCCTCCACCTCGGAAACTCCTGCAGATCCCAGCCCCGATAGGGTGATAGGGTGACTTCCCGGGCGCTGCACTCCTCCTACAGCAGGGACCCCGGAAAGCTCCCCAGTACCTGGGGCTCAAGCCGCACTCATCACACAGCCCGGCCCAGTACCCGGGGAAGTCCCCCCCACACCCAGGGCCTCCTCCACACTGCCTGCAAGGCCCCCGATTAAATCGATGCAGGATGCAAAGGAGGGAAACCCAAACACGTGGCTCAGCACGGACGACCCGTGGGGGCATTCCAGCAAATAGGACTTACTCAAAATCTGCGAGTGGCACGGGTCACTCGCAAACGGGACTCACTCCCAGAGGCCACCAGGGCAGACAGCGGCCCGTGGCAGTCCAGGCAGGGTGGAGAGCATGTGTTTAGTAAAGGGGAAAGTGTGTAAAGGTTTCTGGAGTTCTCAACAATGCAGGCAAGGCAAGAGCCTTAATTGCCCCTCTGCAGGGGCTGGAGCAATAGTACGGCATGGAGGGCATTTGTCTTGCACGAGGCCAACCTAGGTTCAATCCCTGGCACCCCCTAGGGTCCACCAAGCCCCACCAGGAGGGGTCCCTGAGCACAAAGCCAGGAATAAGCCCTAAACTCTACCAGGTGCGACCCCAAAACAAAACAAGATCGCTGTATATGTCATCAGCCCCCTTTGGCACAATTTTTAAAGGTCCTTAAATGCAAGAAATAGCAGCAATAATGCCCATTATAATGTACACACAGCCATGTAGCAGAGCAGTGAGAGCAGCAACCCACACAGACAATGCTGAATATGTGTGTGCGTGCGTGCGTGCGTGCGTGCGTGTGTGTGTGTGTGTGTGTGCCACACCTGGCGAAGCTCAGGGGTTGCTTCTGGCTTTGCACTCAGGACTTACTCCTGGTGGTGCTTAAGGGACCATAAGGGATGCCGGGGATCACATCCAGGTTGACCACATGCAAGGCAAATGTTCTCCCTGCTGTACTATTGCCCCAACTGGAAAATGCTAGAAAGAAAACAGGGCCTGGCCCTGCCAAGGTTCATGGTTTCTTTGGAGGATCTAGGGCAGATAGGCTTGTTTTCACTCTATTCGATAGTCAGTAACAATTTTCCTATGCAGCGGTGACCAAAATGCTCAGACTTACTGTTTGCTCGCTGGCTAACGTGAGCTTCATGTGGTCACTCCGGAGAATAGTGGACTGAAGGGGCAGCACTAGTCTCCGACTAGCTCACTCCTTCCGAGTAGGGCTGCTCTGCCAAATTCCACACACGTGGAACCAAGAAAGTTAAGCTGTGATTCTAATGAACTTTAAACTGCAATTCCAACCCATACCGTGCAACAAGTAGGGTTTGGTTTTTTTTTTCCTCGTCTTTTAAACTGAAGCTTATCAGATTTGCTTCCAATCTTAGAAAGCTCAGGTCTGCGTGCGGTAGCCTAACTGGACCTTGAAAATGACTTGCCTGGTAACCGGAAAGGCCCTTGGTTTCAGCATGAAAGAAAGACGGTTGTGATGTGTACAGTCATTGATAGAATGGACATAATCGAATTTAGGTTAGACTTAACATCCACCCAAGTAATACTTCCCAATGTCCTGACCAATTTCACTTACTCAAAACACCACCTGGGGGTGGGGGGCATCGGTACTGTTCTACAACCTACTAAGAATTCCTATTGAAAGGCACAGAATCTTTGTAATCATCAAAAGGAAGATCACAAAACTGGCAAAAGCCAGGATCACAGAAAAAAATGCCTAATAAATGACAGTGGGAAATATAAGAGCAAGAGTTGACTGTGTGTGGTTCATGGAAGCTTAAACCCATCACCCCATTTTAGGCCAACAGATCTTACAACAGCCAGTGATTCTGGGTCATTTTGTAAATTACCAAGCGACACACCAATTCAAAAATTCTTCTGAAACTCAATTCCCAGGCATTTGGCTTTTGTTCCTGGGATTTCCACTGCCTTAAAGGACCTGGCGTTAATGGGCTCTTTCTGAGAATCCTCCATCAGTTCTGAGAAGCACTTTTATTGAACGCTCCATTTAACTTCATTTTGCAATTAATGAAACTTTAAAGACATTTTTTCCCACTCCTTTTTTTTTTAAATTTTTTTAATTCTAGTTATTTTGTTCTTGCCTTTTGGGTAATTAGGAGCAGAAAATGACTCCCACTAGGAACTAGAGGCAATAAATATGGCAACAAAAAGCACCAAATAACAAAACAACTGTCATCTGCAGAGACCATCTCTCAGAATTAAAAACATCCCATGCACCACCAAAGGTCTTGGTTGCTAGCTATCAAACGGATCACTTGTTGATTGCAGTGAAATTCAACCAACAGTAGAGATTCAGACTCTAATTTCTCTCTTGACAAGGAAAATTAACCTTTTCTAGTCCAGGAACTAGACTCATAGCTACCCATTCGGTAAGAAAACCACACACCAATTTATTGGCTTGGCCTAAAAATGTTCCCTTTTCTGGCTGAGTGTGAATGTATTATATCTGCTCGTATTCTTTTGAAGTTTAAGACAAACAATCACTGGGCACCATCCATGCGAATGGTTCTCTGTCTACAAGACACAGGCTCCCTATGAGGGCCAGGACAAAACGGGTACGATTTATAGAGACACTTCGCTATTCCACTTTTTACTGCAGTGATCGGTGATTTCAATCACTCTCCCAGCTACCCAATGCACGATCGCAGAATTTAACATTCCGTTCTATCCCACGTAAGTCACAGGGCTCCTTCATTAGTGAATAAAATCATAAGACTTGGTTTAAGGGGCCCGAGAAAATGCTCGGCAGGCTAGAGAGAAAAGCCTTGCCCATAGGAGGCCCAGGTTAGAGCCCCCATACCACATGGTCTCCTGAGCAACGAGCAGGGAGTGTGGCCCCAAAACAAAAATGAAGAAATAAATGTGGTCTGTCCCAAGGAAACAAAAGACGGCCCCGAATGCAAGTCAACCGCTGCCAAGGAATTCTCTAGACTTCCTAGTTTTAGGTTGATTAAGGGCGCTTTGGACTCAGCGTGGCACACGGCTCTTCTTCCCATGGAAAGTCCAACCTCAGATTCTGCCACAAGGAAAAACAAAACAGGAAAGAAAACCTCTGCTTTCTGCCTGGCCAGAATGCAGGTCCCGGTACCCTAGCCGGAACAGGTCAGCATGGGGAACGGGCCCGCTGCGGGGGGCTGGGAGGTGAAGATAATGGGGCGCAGCCTTTAGAGACAGCAGGAACCCACGGCGCGACACTCCATCCCCGAGAATCCGATTAAGCCGGGCCTTGGTGCGGCTTGAGCTCGGGCTGGGAAACCTCCCCTGTCCCAAGGCAGGCGCCGCAGCGGCCGTGAGCAAGGGCAGCCGCCCATCCCAGCTTCCCCTGGCCCCTGGTGGCGGAGGGGTCCCTCTTGGCCACTGGCCTGCGCCCGAGGGTTCCCCTTTCCGACTTTATCACCTCCCAGGGTCCCCCTCGACCCCACCCCAGAAGGCGTTGCCATTTCAGCACATGGAGATGCTGTGGGGACCGTGGGGAGGGGTGCGGGTGTCCCATGGGGAGAGATTGAAGGGGTGTGAGTGTGTGTGTGTGTGTGTGTGTGTGTGAGTGTGTGTGTGTGTGTGTGAGCACGGTGTGGAGGGGCGCGAGTTGCCATGGAGACTAAATGGAGAGGAACTTGTATGTGTGTGTGCGCCTGTGTGTGTGTGCGCACGTGCGCTGTGGGGAATGAATGGAGGGGCGTGTGTGTGTGTGTGTGTGTGTGTGTGCACTGTGAGAAATCAATTGAAGGGCATGTGTGTGTGTCTGTGTCTTTGTGTGTGTGCAAGCGTGTGTGTGTGTATGTGTGTGTGTGTATGTGCCGTGGGGAAAGTGAGAGGGCTCTGAGGGCTCCATGTCTGCTGCGGGAAGGTGTGAGCATGAGTGTGTGTGTGTGTGTGTGTGTGTGTGTGTGTTTGTGTGTGTGTGTGTGTGTGTGAGGGCTCCGTGTCTGCTGTGGGAAAGTGCCCTGCAAATTGGCCGGGATCTCGGGTGAGGACAAGGCAACTTCTTCTCGCATCGACTTCTTGCACTCGCCTTCTGGACGCAGGGGCTGCTGTCCAGGCAGCAGGACCAGGGCAGGGTGCTGGCTGCCCGGTGCATGGTCCCTCGTCCTGGCCCTGAGTGCCCAGGGTGACCCGACCAGCTCCAGCATGTGACGGCCGGGTGGGTTCAGGGCTGAAGCGCCACCACAGACCCCTGGATTGGCCGTCGCTTGTTTATGGGCATTTCCGGGGCGAGCTGGGGTCTGGCCAGAGCGGGAGGCAGCATAGGCCGAGCATGGCAGGGGCCTGAGGCTTGGGCCTCCCTGCCCAGCGCACCCAGCAGCCCTGGGTTCCCCACTCCCCCATCAGGAACAAGGCAGAACTCCAGGGGAGCAGTGCATTAAAGAGTGTTTAGAGTCGCTGTGCCATTCTCCAAATTGCTGGGATGATTAGAAATTCATTTCATCAAATATGAATCGAGAACCTTCTTCTTCTTTTTTTATTTAATGCAGCTCAAGGCAAACTGAGATGCACATGAATGATTTCAATGCCAAGCCCATTGCGCTCGTAAAGGGAAAGAAGAGACAAAGGAGAGGCCGGTGCTGATGGAGGGAAGGTGGGGGGGGGGGCGGGGGGAGGGGGCTCAGGAAGGGAGCGGGGTGAGAGGTGAGAGCATCCTTCTGTTTCCTCCTTGGGGGTTCCTGGGGGGAGGGTTGCCCCCAGCAGTGCTCAGGGGCTATGCCTCAGGGAGTGCTCAGGGATGCTGGGGATGGAACCAGACCTCCACACGCACAGCATTTTCTCATCAGCACTAGAGAAAACCATTCTGGAGGGGTGACAGGCCAGGAGCTGCCTGGGAGCAAGCTGGGCGTTGAGAGTGTGGGGCAGTCCGGGGCGAGAGGCTGCCGGTGGCCGAGCTCTGAAGGGAAGCGCAGGTTCCCTGGGGCCCAGAGTCCGTCAGGCCGGGTAGCCTCGCACTCCAAGGCAAAGCTGCTCCCCACTGTGGTCTGTGCCCCCAAGACCCATTTGTGAATCTCCCCCATTGCGCCCTGAGGCCTGGGAGGAATGGGGGTCTCTAGTGCGGGTTCCAGAGGCCCCTGGGAAGGTCCATGCCTCCTTCCTCTGTCCTTCATTTCCCGACCCACCACGTGCCTCTCATCCTCCCTCCGAGCAACGGGCTGCTCCCACGGCTTTCCCCAGCAGACCCCTCCAATTAGCAAGGGCAGGGAGGGAGGTCTTCTTCAGGAACCCCCATCTCGGAATATCATAGAATTCTTTTTTTTTTTTCTGTTGCATCACACAGGGGTTACTCCTGGCTCTGCACTCAGGAATTCCTCCTGGTGGTACTCGGGGATCCATATGGGATGCTAGGAATCGAACCCGGGTCGGCCGCGTGCAAGGCAAACGCCCTACCCACTGTGCTATCATCGCTCAAGCCCCCATCACAGAATTCTTGAGGCCAATGACTGGACGCACTTACCGATCACACAAGGACAAAAACCTTGGACCCAGAGAAGGGTTGGGGTCTGGGGGTTTAGACAAGAGGTGAAGGTGAAGGAAGAATGAGGGCCAGGGGGGAGGGGACAAGTGCCCAAAGATGGCAGTGATTTGTAGGGTGCTCCAGGGAAGGGGCAGCGAGGGGGACGCTCCCTAGCTCCCCTGAGAACACTTCTCTCCAGGTGAGTGGACTGTCCTGCGACCCCATCCACCTTCTCGTGGGGGCCTGGGAACGGTCTCTGCTGCTCCACCCAAACTCAAAGTCCTGCACATGAAGTGACTTCTACAGGGTGTTGGCTGAAACTCAGGTCTTAAAAAATGACACAGACACCAGCGAAGAGATTACAGGCCAGCCAAGGAGAAGGACGGGGCTAGGTGAGCACCGGGGCAGGACTCAGCAGAGCGGGCAGCAAGCTGGCTGCTCAGACCAGCGGGCCCAGCGTGGGAGCCAGCTGCGCAACACAGACAACGGATTTTTCCCTTTTCTTTCCTTTTCCGAGTGGGAATGGATCTCCGGAGATGATCCAGGAAAGCGCCAGCTCACCGACGGGAATGATTTAGGGTTTTGGGCTTCGTCTGGGCGGAAGGTGACATCACCAGGCAGACGGCACAGACGCGGAACAACAGGCCCGAGGAGGAAGTTGATGAGTTCACTTTTGGACATCTTGAATCTGGAACATTTATGTCACCAAACTTTCTTTTTTTAGTTTTCAGGAATTTGAAAACAAAGTTGTCAGGTTTGGGGGACTGAGAACAGCAGCCGCGCAGGAGGACGGTTCCACTGTCGCCACAACCCAAAAGAACCCGTGGCTTTTCCAGTCCAACCAACTTCAGATTGTTTGGGTGGGTGGGGGGGTGGAGGGAGAGAGAGAGAGAGAGAGGAGTGATTAAAGGAGAGAAAGAGAAAGAGTAGAGTAAGAGAAAGAGAGAAAGTGAAAGAGAGAGAGAGGAGTGGGAGAGAGAGAGAGAGAGAGAGAGAGAGAGAGAGAGGAGACTGACACTCAAAGTCATAAAGAGAAGCTCACAAAACTAACGAAGAAACAAAGATTTAAGTCCCAATCTCCATGCATAAACCCTACATCATCATCACCAAATTCTCATGGACGTGTCCATGGATCTGGCCACCAAAGGTCTTAGTCCCTGATGGATAAACACAGAGGTCCAAGTGTGAAGGGCAAGTCCCTTCCATTTCCGTGGAGTCCAGCCAGCAATTCACTGCTGTTCTTTTTTCCATACGGAACAAGGAACCGGTAGAAGGTGAGAGCGACCCCCTTCTGCTCCTCAGTCAGCACCGAGATGGAGGAGAAATAACTGGGTTGAAGAGAGTGGCGCGGAGCAGAGGAGGGAGGCTGTCAAAGGCCCACCGGGAGACAGAACCCGTCTGAAGAATTCCAAAGTGGCAAACCACGATTCGGTTGCCATGTTCTTGGCAGCGGAACCCAATCACAGGACAACGAAATACGAAGTTGATAACACTGAAAATAACTGTTTCCTCTTTCGTCATGAGCAGAGCAGGATGGAGACAGAGAGGATGAGTCTTAGCAGCTAAAATGCAATGGCTGGAAGGGTGGGATTTGTTTGGCTCCGGATAAATCCTCCGTAGAAGAAGCGCCAACAATGAAATTGTTGAACTCATCCTGTGTGAATGAATGAAGCTAGGAGCAGAGATCTGACGAGACGTCTTAAGCAATGGCAAGACCATTACATTTCTTTCATTCATTCAGCAAATGCCATGGAGCGCTTGCAAGCAAAAGGTCATTTCCGGAAACATGCTGGTGGATGCACCGAGGCAGAAGACGGGGTCCCATGCCCCCATACTGTCATGGGAAGGAAGGAAGGAAGAAGGGGGTGGCGAGCATCTATGTCACGGGATCCAGCCAGGGTCAACCCTGGGGAGAAGAGCACTAGACGCTTAGTGGGGAGTCCAGAGCTTCATCCAGAGACTGAGCCTGGAGGGATGGAGAAGTCTGGAAAGAGAGGGAGATACTGACACGTACCACCACAACCCAAGTAGACTGGACAGGTTTCAGAACCCTGCGAAGGGTCCGGGGGAGGGGGGGAGAACAACGAGAGCTGGAAGGTGACAGTGTGAGGGAACTTCAAAAGCAAGAAGGCACCAGACTTGTCTGGGACTCTGTGTGTGTGTGTGTGTGTGTGTGTGTGTGTGTGTGTGTGTGTGTGAGAGAGAGAGAGAGAGAGAGAGAGAGAGAGAGATGGTTGGGGAGTATGGATGGATACTTTCAGGCATTCCATCAAATCAGGGCAAGGCAGAAGCTGCGATGGCAGGCGAGAAAAGAGAGGCTCAACTGGAGAATTGAGAAGAGAGATGGCGTGGCACGGGGGTAGGGGGCAGGGGGGGAGGAAAAAGCTGCCCGGAGCCTGGGATGGGCAATAGGGCCCCGGCTTGGGAGGAATGAGGAGGAGTTCTCATCATGAATGAAATGTTCGGGCTACCTGGGCCGTGTGAGCTGCCCACAGGAAACGCAGGAGGAAACAGGAAAGCGGAAGTGGAGTTTGTGGGAACTGGAGACTGCAGGCTGAATAGGACAGGTGGTCAAGGCAGGCGGCGTGGCGGGGGGGATCAGGGGTCACTGGAAAGAGAATCCAGGGAAATGAGGGAGAGAATGGGCAGGACTGAGGAAGGCAAGAAGGAGAGAAGGTACATAGGACAGAAAGATCAACTCACTCCACATAAAAATGGATGGAACTCGTCCCATACATGTCTAAGGCCAAACAGAATTACGACACTGGTTTTTGACCGGAGACACATTTACATAGATAAAGCCCATTGCTCCCCAGATCTCAGTTATAACAAGGGTGGGGACACCCACAGTGTACCCCAAGGATGATGCTTAAACCCAGGTACTTCCTCTGCAGGGAGGGTACGTGATGGGAAGAGGAGAAGACAGTCTTCTCTCTCCACGGCTACCCTGCCACAGATGTGGTCCATGCCTCCCTCGGCAGGAAAAATAACGCGAGGAAATAACACTTGGTGGAAGGCGAGGGAAAGTGAACAGGCAGTTCGTTTCATCTGCAGTTGCCACAGACACAAAAACAAGAGCAGAGAGGAGGAGGCGTGTGGAGGAGGAAGGCTCTGTCCACTCCCAGGCGCGCCTTCCCGGGTCACTATCTGCACTTCTCAGAGGCCCCTGAGCTGGCGATAAAGCAGCCTCTGGGAGGGCCTCCTCCACACACGTGCAGGGGCTGCTTCTGAGAGACCCGACCTCCCCACCTTGCATGGAACGGAAGCCTCACACCCGCTGCCGTTTCCCACAGGCAGCAAGACACACCCCCGCCCCCACCCCACCCCTCCACCAGGCCGGTTCCTTACCTGCGGCCTCATTCGGCTGCAGATTGGAAACTGCAAGAAAGGCAGAAACGTATCTAAAACTAAATAAAGGAAATGCTTGTTGTCACAACAGCCACCTCGCACAACGGGGCTTGCTTTCTTCCAACATCAAGATCTGGCGGCACATGGGCTCACATCTCACCTATCTGTATTTGGTCAAAGAGTTCCTACGTGGTTTCCAACACGTATTATTATTTTTGGCAAGGGAGATAGAAGCTGATGAATACATGTGTTTGGATTATCTGGCTCATGTATATCGTGTGTGTGTGTATGTGTGTGTGCGCATACATATTAGGTCAATGTATAGTTTAAAAATATCTCCACATTCTTCAAAAAGTCATCCATGCTCTGGGGCTAGAGTGACAGTACAGCGGGTGGGCGTTTGCCTTGCACGCAACCCGACCCAGGTTCGATTCCCAGCATCCCATAAGGTCCCCCGAGCATGGCCAGGAGTAATTCCTGAGTGCATGAATCAGGAGTAACCCCTGTGCATCGCTGGGTGTGACCCAAAAAGCAAGAAAAAAAAAGTCATCCCTGCTCTTAACAGTCACAGATTCGTGATGATGGGGACAGGGACTCTCTGACCCTCCCAGAGGCATTTGTCAGTGCTGGCCATCACCTCCCCATGCTGACCGTCATTCAGTGCTCAAGAGAGCTGCTAGAGCTTGCAACTTACTCCAAGGAGTCCTACGGCACTGCAAAAAGCATGCAAGAACACAGGTAAGCAAAAAGCCTTTGAACCACCCACTTCTTGTGGACCCATTTTTGTCATTCTCACTGCACCCAGGAGTACCCAGAAGAGTTCCCGTTTTCCTCCATCACTGTAGACTGAGGAAAGAGTGCGGAGAGGACTTTGTCCATGCAGTCCTTCCTCAGGGCGGAAAGGTGGGGAGCAAGCCCTCGCAAACAGACACCCTCGGGAGCTCCTGCTTCTGTCTATTCTTAGATGCCTAAACAAAGACGTGTGTTTCTAAAAGCTGGAGAAACAGGAGGATCCCAGGGGAAGGAAGTTCAGCTGGAGTCCAGAAGGCCCTGAGCCATGGGGCCTGGAGCAGCCTGGAGCTCCGGGAAGACGACGTCACAGGAAGCAGTCGGGGTGACAGCACGAGCCGGGAAGTGGGAAGTCCCGGTAGGCCCTCAAGAAGACTCAACTTGGGCAGTTCTGAAGGAAGATTTGGATTGGAGGAGGGCTGGGAACAGCAGGAAGCCTACAGAATAATTCCTATGGGTTTCAGAAAAATACTGGGAGAACTCAACAAACGTGTGAGTGTGTACGCACACACACACACACACACACACAATCTTTAAAAAGTTCAGTACTTTGGGGCTGGAGCAATAGCACAGTGGGGAGGGCGTTTGCCTTGCATGCGGCCAACCCAGGTTCAATCCCCAGCATCCCATATGGTCCCCGAAGCACCGCCAGAATTCCTGAGTGCAGAGCTAGGAGCAACCCAAGAGCATCTCTGGGTGTGACCCAAAAAGAAAAATAAGTTCAGTACTTTCAAGGTCATTATTCTAGGGGCCAATTTGCTTTAGGATCATCCCAATTTACACCGACTGTAATGAGGAACCATACTTTCACTTTCATGGACATTCCAGCTTGGATTGTTGAGGGTTGCAGTCATCCAAGACACAAAAGAACGGCTGTCAAGTAGATGACGGCGAACACGAAAACAGAATGCAACACTTCAGACACTCTTTCTGACGTGTGTGATACACGAGAGTGAATCATCTGGACTTGACACCATTGGCGGGAAAGTGAGCTCGGTGGCTTCCATGGAGAACAGAATGTCAGTTGCTTCCAAAACTGAGCGCAAATACAACGTACGATCCAGCAACCCCCCTCCGAGGCATTTCTCTGAAGGAGGTAAAAGCACTCATCAGAAAGGACATTTGCACCCCTGCACTGGCCCACTGTAGCGGCATTTACAAAGCCAAAATGTGGAATGAAGCCAGATGCCCACAGACAGAGGACTAGGGAGGGAAGCAGGGTTTTGGGGGCTGGGGGGGTGTCTCTGACGCAACAGAATACTACTCTGCTGTTAAAAAGACAAGCCAGCGTCCTTGGGAACGGAATGGATAAAACTTGAGGTGATCGTGCCAAGTCAGTCAGGAAGGGAAAGACAATTACCAGATGGATTTGACTCGTATGTGAAATAGAAATAACTAAAACAAACTGGCAAAGGAAAAACCCATAAAACTTAGGAGAAACCGTAGTTAGGAGAAACCATCGTTTTCACCCTTAGTAAAACCACAGTAGTTTGGGGGGTTGGGGGGGCGGGGACGAACTAGGAGAGAAATAAAGAGTAGGGGGGTCTTGGGGTGGGGGTGGGCAGTGAGGGTTATGTGAGGTCCCATCACATGGAACAAAGTAGCACGAACCGGACTCAGCCTTGCGGTTCCCTGAGCCAGGCAGTGAGGAGAGGGCTGAGTTCTGACGGGACGGACGTCACTGAGGCACGTGGCTCCCCGCAGGCCTCTGGGTGCCAGCAGTTAAGGGGGTGGGAGTGGGGGTGGGGGGTCTCTGACAGACCTCAGGTCTCCAGAAACCTTTGAGTCAACACTTCTGCAGTCCCTGTTACAGCCCAAGGATGGGCTCAGCCAATCCCGGGCCGAGAGAGGTGTGCGTGTAGGTGGGGAAACTCAGCTGCCAAGTTTCCACTGAGTGAGCGGCTTTCTCACGGTGTCCCGGGAGGCGACAGGGAGTACTCGCCTTCACGCGGCCGGACGAGAGGCCTGGAGCCAAGGACCCTGAGTCTGGGCATCTTCCTCCCATGGGAATCCTAGCAGCGGTGACAGCCTTCCTGCAGCCAGCTTCCAACAGGGGGCGCTCACAGTCTCAGGCGGGGTTCCTGGGAGCACGGCTCACACATCCCTAGTTGACCCACCCCTGGCTGCCACCAGCACCTTGGGGGCAGCTGCCACCTTCGCCCCAGTTGCCTGCTGGAGTCCCAGGGCAGGGTTGAGAGGATTTGGTTTGGTGGGGAAATCAAAATTCTTCTTCCGTGGCTGTCACTGGCCACAGGCCGCCATGCTCTCAGGTCACTGCACACCTTCAAACAGACTCAAACCCCAACCCTCGAACGTGCCTTGTACTTCTCTTTTCTTGGAGGGGGGCTGTGAAGGGTGGGGTGCTGCACACAATAACAATTCTCAGCATAGGAAAACCCCCAAAACACAGGCTGACACCTGCTTGATCTACTGACCTTGCGACTCGGCGAGAGAACTGCCAAGAGCGAGACCAAGCGTCCTTGCGGCTTGCCAGGTACCAGGGGACGGGAGAAGCAGAGGGAGTGAGTAAGAGCGAGAGAGAGGTGGGGGTGGGGGAGGGGAGGAACGTTCCTGGCACGAGCCCAAAGGCAAGGCAGCATGTAAGGGGCACCCTGAATATCTGCTGTATTCATTAGTTTGGGAAACCCCCGGGCCAGGACACAGTTAAGCAGACACACCTCACCAGGGCCGTTTTTTCTCCAAAACCACTCTACAAACACAAACATAAATAAGCTCACAGTATAAATAATAAATCCAAAAGTCCCACTTCAAAAGTTAAAAGAGTTCCAACGAGCCCAGGTGGGGGTGTTGAGCGCATGTCTCGCACGTGGAGGACCCGACCCTGCACCATAAACCAACCAGCAAAGGAAAACCAAATGGGAAACACACTCTCGCCCTGTTCCCGATCTTCTCCGGAGACCCAGGACGCCTGGTCCAAATTCTGACTGTCGTCAAGGACGCACTTTCTAGCAGAGGGGCAAACCCTCTGGGCTTCGCTTTTTCCTTTCAAACTAAACAGCCCCCCAACACACCACTGCCCGCTGTGATTCGCTCTGCTCCGCGCTGACACGGCAGAAGCCTGTCATTCTGAAAACACGCCGGGAATAATTCAGCGCCCCTTTTTTTTTTGTGATCACAGAGAATGCAATTAATACCCTGGCTGCCTTGGTATGTAGACCAAACCTTCTGCCACAGTGTTGTGTGGTGCTGCTGTCAGGGTTGGCTCTGCCAATCTTTTCATTCCAACAGAAAGGATGCCAGACCCCGGTGCTGAGCAAAGTATAATGAGGCAGAAGAGGCGGCACGAGCACTTATGGCGGGAAGGCCCGCGTTCCTCAGTGACTTGGGAGACAAAGCCACCTCCAGGTCCAGGGGATTTTGTCTCTGCTCACCTAGGAAAGGCCATTTTAAAACAACCCAAAGAATGGGAAGGGCGGGGTGCGTAAGTCATTTCACGTTTCTGTCTGTCCGCTCATCTCTGGGGATTTTTTTTTTAATTTTTATTAGTGAAACACCATAAGGTAGAGCTGTAGACTTACAAATTTTTGTGCTCGGGTTTCAGTTATACAATGATCAAATACCCATCCCTCCACCAGTGCCGATTCTCCACTACCAGTGATCCCAGTATCCCTCCCAACCCCCACCCCCACCCCCCATCCCACCCTGCCTCTGTGGCAGGGCATTCCCTTTTGTTCTCTCTCTCCTTTTGGGTGCTGTGGTTTGCAAAAGAGACACTGAGTGGCAATCATGTTTGGTCTACAGTCTACTCTCATCATGCATCTCCCATCCTGGGAGGAACCTCCCAACACCCTTTATTGGGTGCTCCTTTCTCCATCTGAGCTGCCTTTTCCCCTAGTGTGTGCAGCTGGCCTCAAAGTCAAGGAGTGATCCTCCTGGTACTTATCTTGGCTATTCTTGGGTGCTAAAAAGCCCCAGCAGTCAAAAAAAACTCTGGGGCTTTTTAATGCACAGGAGATACTTGCTTGTAGGCTAGAGAAAATAGCTGTAGAGAGCAATGGTTCAGGAAAGCCCAGGATCAACGCAGGGGAATGACTCCCTGCAGGCAAAACTCTGCCCTCAGAGAGAAGATGCGAAATGGGGGAAACTCAGAGGGACGGAGAGAGTGGACGGCCAGGGCACACAGGCTTGGGGTTGCCTCCTCAGCACCATGCACAACTCAAGGGCACTGACCACAGCCCTGAAGCAAGCTGAGGTCCCGGGGCCCAGGGAGGGGGCTGACCGCACTTCCCAGGAGCCCGAGAGGAGCCGGGGGACCAAGGCCACACAGGCCCTCTGCGTTGGCTGGGCACCCCCAACACCAACCCCGCTCCTGTCTCAACTCAGCACCCCGCTCACGGAGCCCCCGCTCACGGAGCCCGATCCAGGCAGCCTGTGTCTCTCCCGCAGCCAGGATGGGGAGTCGAGGCTTTTGTCCAGCTGGGAGGGCCGTTCCTGAGCACTGAAGGTTGTTATGAGGCATCTCTGAGCCTCTGAGCAGGTTTGCAGCTGGTTACTCCTTGGGCCGGGGGCCCCAACTTGGAAGGAAGTGTCACAGGGGGTGCAGTCTGTGGGCGAGTCAGTTGTGAGGTAGGGTCTGACTAATGCCAGCATGGAAGGAAATCAGAGAGTGGGGATCTAGGGTACCGGTGGGAGGTGTGAGGATGACTCACACACACACACACACACGGTCACACACTCACGTACACACACTGTATCCACGCACACATACAAACTCACACTCACAGACTTACACTCACTCTCGCATTCATACACTCACACAGTCACGCACATACACACATTCACTCTCACACTCATACACTCAGACAGCCACACACATATTTACACACACGCACATTCATACACTCACACACTTAAACACTCATATAGTCATTCACACACTCACAATTCACACGCACTCAAAGACTCATACACTCACATTCACACACATATACTCACACACTCACTCATATACTCACTCACACACACTCATACACACACGCATTCAAATACTCATACACACACTCATACACTCATTTACTTGCTCACTCACACACACACATACACTCACTCAAACACTCACATACACACACACTGATACACTCAAACGCATTCAAACACTCATACACTCACACACACTCACAAACATACACAGACACACTCATGAGCGCACACACAACGACTCCGGAGTGTCTTCCTGGACAGGCTCCCTTGCCTCTCCCGTCTCTGGGGCCCGCTTTGACTTTCCTCCCGGCCGCCAACGGGACCCCACGGCCAGTTTCCATGGTCTACAGTGCTCACATGAGCCGCTGCAGCCACCATCTGCACACCTGCCACAGCTGTGTCCCCGCACGGCATGTGAAGAGCCCTGATTCCCCAGGTGGCGGGGGGGGGGGGGGCGGAGCTGGGGGCGTCCTGCGGCCTTGGCGAGTATCTCCAGGGCAGGGAGAGTATTCTACACCCCTGAGTCTGCGGTGCCCACCCTGACTTAGAGGCAGTAAGCGCCAACCCCCCCCCCGCCCCCATCCCTACATCTTCACCTGGCTGACCCAGTGCTTGAACACAGCATGGGCCCCAACCAACAGGCCGGACCCCATGAAACAGAAAGCACACCCTTTCTTGGCCAGGGAAGGCAGGGCTGTCCCCAAGAAAGTGACACCGCCCACACTGCGGGTCAGGCTGTCCGGGACAGGCAGCAGGAGGTGCGGGTGCCCGCCCATCTCCCTGCGGCCACATTCACTGCCGTTGATTCTACCAACCAGCCCGAGCACGATCCTGCCCCAGCATGACGAGCACGACCGACCACGGAGTGGGGGCTGCTCGGCTTTCCATCCCTGCTCCGGGACCCCTGGGGTAAGGTTCCATGTCCCATCACCTCTCTGCAGTGACCAGCCAGGGCAGCACCCACATGGCGGGGTCCAGGCGCCGGGACAGCTGCGTCCTCAGAGCGAGTAAACAGCCCTGTGATGTATGTGGGGCTAAGGAAGCAGGAATCCGGGAGTGTAGGGGTCCCCCCGGGGCCACGAGCATCTCTGGGGTCAGGCAAGGAATAACGGACCCTGATCGGCATCCGTCTACGCTGACCTTTTCCTGTTCTGCAAACGTCCATCAGGGTTCTTGGCTTATAGCCCGGGAGAAAACTGCAGCTTGGGAGAAAATGTAGGGTGCGGGGTAGGAGCGGGGAATGAGAGTACCCCCTTCACGGACCACCCGTCTCCCGCCCCCACCCCCCCCCAGCCCTCCGCACAGGGCCTGGGCTCTGCCCCAGCCTCCAGCAAGGCCCGGGGGCTCCACAGAGTGTCCTGGCCTTTGCATTCCGCCAAGCCCATTTGCATAAAACCGGAGCCAAGAGAGCTTGGCTGGGCCACACTCTTCCAGGCTGCCGGGGCCGCCTCTGCTGACCAGGAGAGGGTGGACATCCCCTTCAGGACCTGCATAAAGCAGGCGCCCCTGTTCCATGCCCCGGCAGGGGCTTGCAGGGCAGGTGAGGGAAGGTTGGCAGTGGGCCCCCAGGGGTGCCGCAGTACCAGGGACTTCTCTGCCCCTTGGATCATCTGCAGCCCTGGGGAGGCCGTGCCCCACCCCCCGGGCCACCACACAGCATTCCAGAAAGCCCCGATGCCAGGGGGACCCCCCCACCTTATCTGCAGAGACCAATTTGGGGAGGGAGACCTCAGAGTGTGGCTGCATCTCGCCAGGACAGGACAGCGTGAGTGACAGAACAGAGATGGCAAAGGCGGGACGGAGCATACACAGGAGAGAGCTGGAAATACCCGCACCTCTGCGCCCCATCCTATGTGCTGAGGCACCTTGTGTGCTGAGACAAAGGCTGCGGCACTGCTCTCCTTGCTCCTGCTCCTGAGAGGCTCCATCTGCCTGAGACAAACCGTCCCTTAAAAACTGCTTCTCTGGTCCTGCCGCTGGTACTTGCCCCGATGGTGCTTCTGGGGCCTCAGACATCAGCTTCCAGGAAGTTCCGGGAGCAGAGAAGCCGCAGGCCCCTCCGATGCCAGGCACCAGGCTCAGATGGCAGGTAATGGGCCCAGCTACCCCCAGGCCCTCTCCCGGCGGCCCTCTGACTCTCCCCTGCGGGGTCAGGAGAAAGCTGCTTCAGCAGCTCCGAGCTCCTGTCAGAAGCCAGCACGTTTGTGCCCGAGGAGAGCACTGGGCCCACAGCTTGTGCCTCGGGGGGAAATGCAGCCCCATCCCTGCCCTGGGTGGGTCCACCCGGCCCATCCTTGGCGTCTCCTTCATCCTGGTCCTATGCTCAAACCCAGGACACACGGAGTTAGTCACGTCCATCGCGTCCCTCTGCCGTCCTGGCGGGCCTCCAGAGCACTGTCATGCGTGGACGTCCTTTCCCCTGGGGAAGATGAGCGAGGGGGGAGGAGGGTGGGTCCTAGTCCTGGTGTCCAGCCCGGCCGCCACCCCAGGTCATGTCCCCTCTTGCCCCTTGCAGCACCATATCCGGTCATGTCACTCACTCGGGCTCCAGAACCTTCCCTCACCCCCACCCCTAGCGCTCTGCTTCCCAAAGGGCAAACCTGTGATCCCAGGTGCATTCTCAGGCCCCCAGTCAGCCAGCCAGGGCCACTGCCCTATACCCGGCTCCTCCCACCTGGCCCACAGCTCCTTCATTCTGGTCCCACCGAGCCTCCCTTCTTCACGACTGACCCCATTCCTCAAGCGTAGCCGTCAACACCAGGCCCAGGGCCACCTCCTCCAAGAAGGCCTCCTTTGCTATCTCAGGAACAAGCCACTGGAGGAGGATCATCCTGGTGGTCACCTGGGCCCAGGGCCACCTCACTCCACAAGGCCCGAGATGGTACCCCAGCACCTCGTAGGCACCCAAATGGGTTACCGAACGAGGTCACAAGGCATCGGGGTGCTCAGAGCCAAGCTCCCGTCCACTCGGGGTGTCTGGCACGAGTCCATTCCTGCTATTCTAAACACGCCAACAATGTAACTCCAGCACCCGAGAGTGACCTCCGCCTTCCCCCGGGAGCACCAGACACGGGAGCAGGAGGTCAAGTCCCCCCGCCCCCATCCCGTCCCCCGGAAGGTGCCGGGGCCCGGCCACCACCCCAGGACACGCCAGCTCGCCTTGTCTCTTCCCGCCTGGCGCGGCTTGGCTTCCTGTCCCGGACCGTGTTCTGGAATGAATCATTTCACATAAGTGGATTTTTCAGATGACTGCAGCCTAAACTTTTGAAAAATGTGAACCATTTGGAAGGGAGAGATTTCTGAAACGCGCTGCCCACTTTCCCTGAACCCGTGACCCCGTCCCCGGGCAGAGAAGCCTGTCTGCAGCCCAGGAGCACTGACAGCTGGGGCAGCTCTGCCCAAAGACGAGACACCGTCACCGAGGCCATGGGGGGGGGGGGGGGGACATCATCCCTGCAAGCCCCGAGCTGGTGCACAGACAGTGTTCTATGGTGTTCCTCTTGACTAGACTCTTTTTTGTTTTTGCTTTTTGGATCATACCTGGCAAGGCTCAGGGGTGACTCCTGGCTCTGCACTCAGGAATCACTCCTGGCAGTGCTCAGGGGACCATATGGGATGCTGGGAATCGAAACCGGGTCAGCCATGTGCAAGGCAAACACCCTACCTGCTGTGCTATCGCTCCAGCCCCCGTTTTTTTTTTGGCATGACTAGACTCTTTTATTGTTCGCTATGCTGCTGTTTCTTGTTTGTTTGTTTGCTTGTTTGCCCCAGCAGGTGTGGAACCACATCCTAGCTCTGTCCTCGGGTCACACCTGGCCAGGATCTAGCCTGGGTCAGCTGCATGCAAAGCAAGTGAGCACCTTACCCAAATTACCAGTTGAGTGTCTTGCCCCGACCAGACTCTTTTTGGGGAGTGGGGGGGGGGCAGCACACTCAGTATGTCAGAGGCTCTTCCTGACTCTGCTTAGGGCTCACTTCTGGCCCTGAACTCAAGGATGGCTCCTGGTGGGGCTTGAAGGCCCAGAGATACTTGGAGCACTGCACACCAGGCGAATGCCGTCCCCACTGAACCCCCTTTCCGGCCCCAGTGACTGGACTCTCCAAGGAACCCATTATCCCTGCCTCGAGAAAACAACCCATCAAGTGAGAAAGTATCTTTTAAAAATTGGGTTGGAAGGGCCTGGAGCGATAGCACAGCGAGTAGGGCATTTGCCTTGCACGTGGCCAACCCGGGTTCGATTCCCAGCATCCCATATGGTCCCCCAAGCACCACCAGGAGTAATTCCTGAGTGCAGAGCCAGGAGTCAGCCCTGAGCATTGCCAGGTGTGACCCAAAAAGCCAAAAAAAAAAAAATCAGGTTGGAAAATTATTGTTCCTTATGAAGAAATGAAATTTTGGTACATGCTACGTAGATGAACCTTGTTCACATTTAGGGTTTTTTTGGGGGGGCGGAGTGGGTTGTAGCTCCTGGTGATGCTTGGGGGACCATGTGATGCCAGGGATCAAACCTCGGGCCCCTGCATGAAAAGCACGTGCTGTATCCTTTGAGCACTCGCCCTACCAGCCCAAGTACATGATGCTCAGTGAAACGGGTCAGACTCAAAAGGCGGTTGTTACATGATCCTCTCATACAAGGGTCCCACAGCAGTCAACCTGTAAAAACTGCAAAAACTGTGGTGATGGGGAACTGAGAGGCGTGGGGGTACAGCCTGGGGGTGAGGGGATAGAGACTTAGTACCTACTAGGGACAGAGTTGAGTTTGGGGTGGTGATGACAAAGCTTTGGATGTGGACAGTGACCCCTAGGAAGGGGCTTCATGTCATGCAACCAGAGGGGGCCAGGGGAAGATGGAAACCGAAGATTTGATGACATAACTGTTTCCCTGCGAACCAAGCAAGCATGCCCATTCGAAACGATGGCCAATCTCACATGCTGGGGGGAAAGGCAGCTGAGATTGAGAAGGGACCACCAAGTAAAGGATGCTTGGAGGGCTCACTCAGGTTGGGAGGTGCGTGCCAAAAGTAGACTCTGGACCAAACATGATGGCCACTTAGTACCCGTATTGCAAACCATAAAACCCAAAAGGAGAGAGAGTAAAAGGGTACGTGCCTGCCACAGAGGCGGGGGGGGGGGGAGATGGGGGGTTGGGGGAGGGATACTGGGAACATTGGTGGTGGAGAATGGGCACTGGTGGAGGGATGGGTACTCGATCATTGTATGACCGAAATGTAATCATGAAAGTTTGTAAGTCTGTAACTGTGTCTCGTGGTGATTTATGAAGAAGAAGAAGAAGAAGAAGAAGAAGAACAACAACAACAACAACAACAACAACAACAACAACAACGGCTAAGCCCCTTCAAGTGACATGTGTGTGTCCTTCTCAGCAGGGTTGTGCAGGGATGATCCTAATTTCCAAGCAGAGGTCTCGGGAGGTGCCTGCTACCATCCTAAGGGCCTTCCTGCACCCAGCGGGGGTGCTGAGTGTCTCAGGGCGGGGCAGGAGAACAGTGCAGGGAACTGGGGCACTGTCCTGACTCCAGACCCGAATTTGACCCACCCTGGCCCCGAGAGCAGGTCCTATGCCTCAGACATCACAGATACAACCAGGCATGCACCAGGGTGCTCATGATCTGATATTATCAGGAAGTAAAAAAAAAAATCTTACCACACACACACACACACACACACACACACACACACACACACACACGCATGCACACGTGCATGCACACGTGCACACAGAGAACGCTCAAGTAGTGGAGGGCAGGAGCGAGACCCCCGGTTGGATCCTCAGCACTGCATGGTCTCCTGGGTGCATCAGGGAGGACCCCCAGCAGTGGTGGCGTGGCCCTGACAGCCCCCCGCCCCCACCCCCAAACACGGCATCAGCGGGTTATCGTCAAACCAACAAGCCCCAACAGTGGGGCTGGGCATTCCTGGGAGATACCACAGGGAGGGGCCCCTGGGGAAGGTCTAGTTATGTGGGGCCGCAGCCTATAAATGAAACCCTTCAGCCGATGCTGAACTGCAGGACTTAAGAGTAGCAGCTCCCGCCCAGAGCCGAGAGAGGCGATGAGGGACAAGGCGGCTGCCGGTGCTAGAACTTCGTCTCCCTTAATGAAAGGTTCCGACTGTCCCACGGCCCGAACGAAAATTCCCCTTCCTTTCCTGCTTGCTCATGAAATGAAGTTCCACTCTGAGAGTTGTCGAACGCGTTGCCTGCGAGAAGTGCGTGATCATTTTTTTATTTAAATTTAAATATGCTTAGTAAGCAAACCCCTGGAAAAAAAGAAAAGAAAAAACTTTCCCTTCTGCATCTGAGTGAGCGCTGGAGGCGCTGAAGTCAGGGCGAGTCAGGAGAAGAGGAGAGGGGGGTTTCAGCAGAGTTTCCTATCTTGTCTGAGGCTGTGCTTTGAAGCGGCTTTGAAGACAGTCGTTTCCTATCAACGCGGCAGCTACGAGTCCGCCTGTTATTATGGAAACACGGCGCTGTGGGCCAAACGCTTCCAAATTAACCTGGGGGTGTGGAAACCTCCGGGCCCCCATGCGGTCGGGGCCGCTGAAGGTGGGTTTGTTTATGAGGAGAATAAAATTTACGGCTAAATATAAAAACAGAGACATCATCATCTTGTAAACTGGAGTAACATGTCATTCCACCTCTGGACTTTGGAAAAACACGAAGGTCATGCCTAAAATAAGAGCGGCCCGGGCTGAGGAACCAGCAGGGGAAACCGCAGACTCCGTCCACCTTTTTATTAAGGCATTAGGCAGGTCGCAACTGGACAGTGAGATCACGGCGCCCCGGCAGGAAGGCGCTGGGAGCCTGCTGCTGTCACGGGGAGCACACGGGCACACACACACACATACACACGCGCACGCGCTCACACACACCACTCACCACACACACACACTACACACACACAAATACCACACACAAACACCGCAAACCCCTCACACAACACTCTCCCCACACACACCCCACACCCACAAATATACCCTCCCCACACACAACCAACACACAACCCAACACCCCCACACAGCCTCCCACATACCCCACATACACCCACACAACACCCCACACACATACCCGCTCTCTACACACCTCCACATACGTGCACACCCCAGTCAAAACACACTCATGCACCCCCTACACACATACACATTTCACATACACACACACAGCCCGCCACGCTCCACATATACCCATCCACATACCCTCCCACACACACCTACACAACACACACAGACAAACACACACAGTGGGCCTGGGAGGGCTTCTCGATCGGGTACCTGGTGTCTGAGGGAGCATTGAGCAAATGCGCTTGTGTGCTCTCTTTCTCTCTCTCTCTCCCCCATCTTCACTCCCTCTCTTCTTTCCTGTCTCTCCCTCTTTCTCTACCTCCTCTCTCTCTCTCCATCATCTCCCTCTCTCTTCTCTCCTGTCTCTCTCTGCCTCTTCTCTCTTTCTTTCTCTTTCTCTTCATCCTTTCCCCCCCTCTCATAGTCTTCTCTACCTCTGTTTCTCTCTCTCTCTCGCTCTCTTTCTCTCTCTCCACCCTGTCCCCTTCTCTATGAAAAAGCTCTTTTCTATCTGTGCTGTAAAGGATGGCACCTCCTCGTTACAGGAGCTACAAGCATGATCCACTTCCCAAAGAAACCGAGAGGGCAGGATCCGTGGCTCAGAAGTAGAGCACATGGGGGAAGCCCTGGGTTCCACCCCTGGCACAGCAAAGAAAGAGGCTCTGAAGAGAACAGTGGGCCCAGTGAGGCAGGAT
This sequence comes from Sorex fumeus, assembly GCF_029834395.1. Lineage (NCBI taxonomy): Eukaryota > Metazoa > Chordata > Mammalia > Eulipotyphla > Soricidae > Sorex > Sorex fumeus. The sequence goes on from NW_026606208.1 coordinate 3,861,872, forward strand.
AGGGGGTTAGGGACCTGCCTGCATGCAGCTGACCCTGGTTGAGTCCCCAGCACCACATGGTCACCCGGACACCACTGGGAGCGATCCCCAAGAACAGAAGCAAGAGTAGCTCCCAAGCACTGCTGGGTGTGGTCCCCCCAAATCTAACTTCCCAAGAACCGCAACCACCCTTGAATTGCCGAAGAAAAGCCCCGGTTTTGCCTCTTAGTAGGCAAAATTACTTGACTTTGCAGAATCTGTTTCCTCATTCATAATTCCACTTCCTACCCTCCGGAAAAGGTTACTGGGGTTAAATAATCTCCTATCCATAAATGTCTTAAATCCAGGGTCTGGCATATAATGAGATCCAATAATTGCTATTTCCTTTTTTCCTCCTGATTTTCGTGGACTGAGGCCAATGGCCAATGCTATGATAAATGAAAGTGGGGTAAACGGAGAAATCAGTAGGGGAAGTGGAAAACGCTCCAAGAATTTTCACTTAAAATGGTGAAAGTCCCAGGCAGACCGCTGAGTGGTCACCCCACCACGCTCCACAAAGGGCAGAAGTGTTCTGTAATTTCACCACGTCTGTGGCAACCCCACTTTAAACTACTGTATGGACTGAATTATATTACTGTCACTGTCACTGTCCTCCTGCTGTTCATTGATTTGCTCAAGCGGGCCCAGTAACATTGTGATACTTGTTACTGTGTTTGGCATATATATGTCACAGGGAGCTTGCCAGGCTTTGCCGTGCGGGCGAGACAGTCTCGGTAGCTTGCCGGGCTCTCCGAGAGGGGCGGAGGAATCAAACTCGGGTCGGCCATGTCAGCTGTGTGCAAGGCAAATGCCCTACCCGCTGTGCTCTATACTAACACATATATAAATTTCAAGGTTGAACACTATGTTTTCAGGTGTTAATAAAAGTCAATTAGCCTCCTCGATGTAAATTGAAATACTCCTCGATGAACCGAAAAAAACATGTAGTTATATTGTGTATTGTGCTCAAGTGGTTAAAAAAATTAAATAAAAGACACAATGGGTCAGGCATTTGTGTAGATGTAGGATAATTTTTTTCAGATGGGTGAAATATATAAATGTTTTCTATGTAAAAAGTTATGCACAGTTTCCATATGATATCGATTTTCATCTGGTCTATTCTACCAGGTTATAGACAAATAATCCAATAAATTTTTTGGTCCATTTCATCAGAGCAATTTAAAAATTGCCTCCTGCCCTCATCCCCACCCCCACCCCACTCCCATTCGCTTATTCTTATAAGTCACTGCTGCGTTTCACGACATTGTTGCCCGTCACTCAGCCCTGGTCTGACTCTGAGTCCCATGCCAGGCTGGAATCAGGAGAGGCAGGTGAGGCTTTGTCAGTACCCCAGCACTTATTCATGTCTAAAGAGTGGTGTCCACTCTTTAGCCCACAGCCACGCCCCCTCTAGACAATGCAGAAATCCTGCTGGACTTCAAACTGAACCCTGGACCTACCTACCCAGTTTCTGTTGGTCACATCAAGAATACCCAGTGCTGGAGAGAGAGTAACAGAGTAGGCTGCCAATGTCATGGACCTGAGCCCTCTGGGAAACATTCTGATCACAACCCCAGGAATAGCCCTGAGCACCTGTCTTGCCTAGGGTGGTCATGTGCAAAGCCACATGGGCCAGCGCATATAGACTTGCCTTTGGAAACTCGAAAATGTTCAAGCGAGTCGAGAGACCACATGTTCTCTTTCTCTCTCTCTCTCTCTCTCTCTCTCTCTCTCTCTCTCTCTCTCTCTCTCTCTCCTTTCTCTCTCTCTCCCTCCTTTCACCTGGAGAAACATTCTCTGGAAACTGCCTTTTTGTGGCCAAACTTTCTTCCAATTCATTACTATGAGCTGCCTGTGTCGCCAAGCAAATGTGAGCAAAGTCACGTTTGCAAGCCGGAAGCAGGAGTTTAAGAGAACAGGAGGTAACAGCCGATCACGTGACAAACTCCTCGACAACCAGAAGCCCCGATCCCATTCTTCACAGAGAGTCTGGAAAAGCACAGTGACGCCGGAGAAGAAACTAGCCCCGTGGGAGAAGACTTTCGGTCCGCCAAGCTCCCAAAATGCCCTCCGTTCTGGTCCTCCCCTCTGCTCCCAGCTGACTCCATCCCTGCCGGCCACTGAGACAGCCTTGAAGTTTCATGCACTGAATGAAGAGGCGACATCGGGACCTTTTGGTGGGGGGATGCAGGAGGGCCAGCCCTGAGGCCTGCCTGGCCAGCCTGCCCTGCTGTGTTCAGTCAGGCCCCTCCTTTCTTCCTCACCTGCCCACATTGACCTCCTCCTCCTTGTGAACTCTGCTGGGACGACCTCCTCACCCAAGCCCATCAGCATCTCCTTTCCTTCAGCATCTCTCTCTCCCACAGAACCCACGCTCTGTGGCGGCTGCTGTGAAACCATCTTCATCCCTAAACAAGAAGAAGCCAGGCTTCCCCTCTCCTGCTCCCACCCGCAGGCTCGCAGCCTGCACTCGACACATCAGAGACACAAAGAAGACCCCCAGCCCTCTGCTGCCGGCTTGGGGGTCTGTGTGTGCAGAGCGTGTTGGGAGCCCGGGGATGTGCATTCAGCTAGCACGCACAAGCAGGAACACGGTGTGCCCTGCATCTAAACTGTCACCGTGTGACAATCAACAAGATGGTCTCTAATATTCGTATCAAGGATGTATTCAAGGAGTGATAACACAGCGGGGAGGGTGTTTGCCTTGCACGCGGCCGACCCAGGTTTGATCCCCGACGTCCCATATGGTCCCCCGAGCACCGCCAGGAATCATTCCTGAGTGCAGAGCCAAGAGTAAACCCCTGGGGCCAGAACGATAGCATAGCGGGTAGGGCGTTTGCCTTGCACGCAGCCGACCTGGGTTCAATCCCCGGCATCCCATATGGTCCCCCAAGCACCACCAGGAGTAATTCCTGAGTGCAAAGCCAGGATTAACCCCCTAGCATTTCTGGGTGTGACCCCAAAAGAAAAAACATTAAATTAAATAAATTGGCTTCTTAAAAAAAAAAAAGAGTAAACCCCTGAGCATTGCTGGGTGTGACCCAAAAAGGAAAAAAAAAAGGGGATGTATTCATACTATGACCCAGTGCAAAAGGAAAATCCCAAGAACTCACTGGCAAATACAGAGATACAAGTAGGCCCTTCGTGTTTAGAACAAGGCCGTCCTTTCAGCCGCCGGCTGAGGGCCAAACAGGTAGTGAAGTCTGAGGGAAGAGCCGAGAGCCTCAACTCATATCAAATGTCCCCCCCCGCCCCCACCCATCCCCATGTTTGAAAACCACTAATTTACTCATTGGTCATGCCCTTCCCATATTCCTTGCAAAACGTATTTTCAAATTCCATGTGACATGTACTTTCATCAGTTAATTTTTAATTGAGCCAAATATTAAATGCTCACATTAACCAGACAAAGCATGTTTAGCTACTGATTCGCAGTGACAGCTTGTGTTATTCTCACACACAGGCCAAGCATGAAATAGAAAACTAATAACCCCTTCACTGTATTCTCAAAGTATCATTTATGGGAAAGAAAACTACATTCAAAGGAAACTTGTGTAATGCCTGTCACTCCCCCCCCTGGGCCGCAAGCTGTTCCAGAGTAGGGGAGCTCATTCTCGCACGGATACGGCCGCGCTCAAGAGTGCCACTGTCACTGGACGTATTCATTAAGAAGGAATCTGGCAGGAGCCACGGGGACAGATACTTGGGAGAACAGGCCAATTATCTGGGTGTCCTTTCTAATTTGAAGTTTCTGAATTCACTCATAGATAAGGCCCTCGAAGAGGGCCTGGCAGAGCTACCATAAGGCGCAGATGGCCACTGAAGAAACGAGAGGGAGGGAGGGAGGGAGGAGGGGAGGATGGGAGAGTGGGCAAATTCGCTTGTGGTTTCGTTCACGGGGACAAATCTGTAAGCTGACACATCCCTCTTGCTAAAAAGCCCCTGGAGAAGGATGGTCCAGCTTCGTTACCAGTAAACAAGTCATACAATCGCTCTCACACAGCTGACAAATGATGAGCAATCACGCTTGGAGTCTGCCCCACGCCAAGGGATAAGGAGTCTCCAAACACAAATCCCACACGCGGCCCCGAGCCGAGCCTCCACCACCAACGAGAACTTGGCCCAAAGCTGCCAGGTCCCGGGTCTTGCTCTGACTCCCTGGGGTGCGGGGATGGGGGTGGAGGGTGTTTCCGGATTGGTTAGTGGCCAGAGAAACTAAACCTGGAAGGCTCTCACTTCTGGACACGCACCACAGCCCCAAACCTCCACTTCCAACAGGCCACGGAGATGGACAAGGGCATCATCCACCCCGGTTCTGCTGTGGTTCTTTTGTTTTTGTTTTTTGGGTTTTATTGTTTTTGTTTTTGGGGTTTTTTTTTTTTTTTGGATCACACCTGATGATGCACAGGGGTTACTCCTGGCTTTGCACTCAGGAATTAAGTGATTACTCCAGGCGGTGCTCAGGGGGACCATATGGGATACTGGGAGTCGAACCCGGGTCGGTCATGTGCAAGGCAAACGCCCTACCTGCTCACTCCAGCCCCGCTGCAGTTCTTTTGTCCCAGAGTCACAACACAGATCAGAAGGAGAGAAAATCACCTCGAGGCCGCACAAAGAACCTCGGCTGGCCCCAATATTTCACATAAGGAGATGATAAGCCATCCCTGACTTGAAGGATTTTGATCTGGGCTGGGCTTGAGCTAGAAAACAGGAGGATGGGGAGTCATGTGACCATCTGTGAAGACGGTATGTAGCATGTACTGTCGAGGTGCTGCACATACATACGTACATGTGTATTACTGCCCAAGCATGTGGATTCTGTGTGCGCGTGCATTCAAGGGAGTGCGTGCATTCGAGGGAGTGCATGTTCTTTGTGTAACATTACATTAACGCTGTAAAATTATAACATGGGACTGTCTGGTATTAGCAGCAGGAAGCAGTTAGTAAGAACTGCATGTTGAAAGCAATGCAAAATCTAGACCTCTCTGCAGGTAGGAATGACACACTGTTTCAATTCAATGATGAGAGAGGAAGTCCCAACATTTCAAAAGCATTTTTCATGTTTCACGCCTATTCAGTATTTACGATCTGTGGGATGGGGCATTTGCTACACGCTGGATAAAGACGGGGAGCAGAAAAACATGAGCTGAAGAGGAGGAGTTTCATGCCCAAAGTGTCTCTCATAGAATGATTAGCTCCCGTAAAACAATCCTGGAATGCCATCTACTAGCTCTTTCGCCCGGGCGCTGGGTTCGACCTAAGAGGGGGGACTATTTCCTTGAGCGAGCAAGTCCAGTAAAGGAGAACGTGCTGATTTCATGGAACACAGAGCCTCGCATGGAGGATGCTATTGATCTGATGGAGTTTGCTGATTTGATAGAGTTCGCTCCACTTTGAAGAAAGCGAAACAGGGGTTGGGGAGTCAAGTTCTGAACATCTAAGGTCCCTGTCAGCTGCCTGGTCCGATGCACAGGAATCCCCAGAGGGCCCTGGGAGGCAAGAAAGGCTGGAGCATCAGAGGGCAGCAAGGACTCCTCTGAACAAAGACGAAAACGGGAAATCTATGCGGTCGGGGCGAAGGCCGAGTGGATTCTACTTCAACTCCTCTCCTCATGGCCAACCGCTTACTGAGATTTTCCACTTGGATATCCTTGGAAATTCAAGTTGAAAACATCCTAAATTAATTTCGTCATCTTGCCCCCACGAGACAGTAACTGTTCTCACTCCTTTCTCTCTTCAGGACAAGATCGTTTTTTGGAAACAGATGGGTTTCCACCTTGAGTCCAGAACCCTTTGCTCTGACTCCCTCCTTCCCTCGGGACTCCTCCTCCTCCTCCTCCTCTTCTCCTCTTCCTCCTCCTCCTCCTCCTGCTCCTTCTCCTCCTCAACTCCTCCTCCTCCTCTCTTTTTCTCTCCCCCCCTCACTTTTTCCCATGCTCCCTTCCCCCTCTTTCAAACCCACAGCTTCCACGGGCTCCCCCTGACTCCCACCCCGGTCTTCAGCCTCCATCGCTTCGTTTTCCCCAAGTCCCATCTGGTCTCTGAAGCCTGGGAACGTCCTTTTAGCATATAAACTCGCAATTTTGGATCCACTGTTACACCCAGAGAGACCTTGATGCCTTCATCAAGCCTGATGCTTCAGTTTCCCTGAAACCCACCTTTTACGTTGGGCCTCCTTGACTCCTTTCTCTAGTACCAGGTACCAGAGCCTCCCCACAGCTCAGCCATCCTCAGAGCAGACCCCCCTCCAAGCCCAGCCACCTCCTTCTTTCTCTGGAGGTGGGTTTCATTTTTTTTTTCCGGTTTTGGGACCACACCCTGCAGTGCTCCCAGCTGACTCCTGGCTCTAAGCCCAGGTATCATTCCTAGCAGGGCTCAGGGGACTGTATGAGGTGCTGGGACTCGAACGCGGATCGGCTGCGTGCAAGGCAAGCACCCTCCCTACCGCACTATTGCTCCAGCCCCTAAATCAGGGCTTCTTAAACTCTCCCCTCACAAGCCCTTTGCAGGCCTGAGAAATTCTGATGTGGCCCCAGGCTTAAAAAAATCGGTATACAATGGAGAGTGTCATTCTAAGCGAAATGAGTCAGAAAGAGAGGGACAGACACAGAAGGACTGCACTCATTTGTGGAGTCTAAAATAATATAACATCACATATATGTTATATTATTTTAACATAAATAATATATGTTATTATTATTACCCAAGGACAGTAGATACAAGGGCCAGGAGGATTGCTGGCCATAGTTGGAAGCCAGCCTCATGAGCGGGGGGAGAAGGCAGCAGGAACAGAGAAGGGATCACTAAGAAAATGGTGGTTGGAGGAATCGGTCGGGATGGGAGATGTGTGCAGAAAGTAGACAAAGGACCAAAAGTGATAACCTCTCAGTATCTGTATTGCAAACCAGAATGCCCAAGGTAGAGAGAGAGTCTGGGGGAAACTGTCTGCCATGGAGGCAGGGGGAGGGTGGGAAAGTGGGGGTATACTGGGGAGATTGGGGAATGTGCACTGGTGGAAGGATGGGTGTTTGATCATTGTATGACTGTAACTCAAACATAAAAGCTTGTAACTGTATCTCACTATGTTTCAATAAGAAAATAATAATAGGTATACAGCCATACATTTACTGCTGACCAATCGTAAATGTATTAAAAAACACATTTTGGGGGCAACCCCCCACATTACATCCCCACACCCCACAGTGTAGGACCACAGGACTGTCACGAGCTCCTACAATGCCTCTCCCAGGCTCCCGATGAAATCCCTTTAGACAAAAGTTATCACACATCATTTTGTTCTTCTCTGTTTTCGCGGCCACACCATCAGTGCGCAGGGCCTGCGTTCCTTGCTCTATACTCAGGGATCCATCTGGGTGAAGCAGGGCTGGTTTTCACACTCAGGTCCCTGGGTGCAAGGCTTGCGGGCTGGAATATGTCTCCAGCTCTTAGGACACATTTTTTTTTTTATTTTTATCAGCGAAACGCCATGAGTTACAGTTGTAGACTTACAAATTTTTGTGCTTGGGTTTCAATTATACAATGATCAAATACCCATCCCTCCACCAGTGCCCATTCTCCACCACTACCGGTCCCAGTATCCCTCCCACCCCCACCCCCCCCAACCCCCCCATCCTACCCTGCCTCTGTGGCAGGGCTTTCCCTTTTGTTCTCTCTCTCCTTTTGGGTGTTGTGTATACATTTTTTGTTTTTTTCCACTCAACTCAAACAAATACCACAGGACTTTGCATAGAGTTAGTCCTCAAAAAAACAAAAAAACAAGTCTTTTTTACCCCCAACAAAGAAAGCTAGTGTGCATACTATAAAAAACAAAACTCTGTATCCAATGCTTCCTCCATACCCCCCTTGCTGTCTTGGTTTTCAGAGCTAAGTTTTGGCAATAATAGTTCATTTTCCTTTGAAATTTCTTCTTCTTCTTCTTTTTTTTTTTTTTGGTTTTGTGGCCACACCCAGCGATGCTCAGGGGTCACTCCTGGATCTGCACTCAGGAATCAACTCCTGGCGGTAGTAGGGGGACCATTTAGGGTGCCAAGGATCAAATCCAGATTGGTTGCATGGAAGGGCAACAGTCCTACCCACTGGACTCTCACTCCGGGCCCTCCCCACTTCGAAACTTCTTCCAAATTGTTTTTTTTTTTTTAATACAATCATCAGGCTGGAGCGATAGTACAGCAGGGAGAGCGTTTGCCTTGCATGCAGCTGACTTGGGTTCGATTCCCAGCATCCCACATGGTCCCCCAAGCACTGCCAAGAGTAATTCCTGAGTGCAGAGCCAGGAATAACCCCTGAGCATCACTGGGTGCAACCCAAAAAGCAAATAAATAAATACAATCATCTTTGTATTTAGCACATGGCCCTGTCTCACTGTACTTATAGCTTAGTTATAAGTTATAATGAAAGCACTGCTGAAAAGTTTTCAGTCCTTAAAAAAAAAAAAAAAAAGGAAGCTGGCAGGATTCCACAGAGGAAAAGGCAAAGGAGATAGTCATGAAATGTTCGACTCCAAAGTGCCAACTCCACATTCCTGCTTTATTTGGGGGGATTTAAAAAAAAATCAGATGGTCTGGTTTTATCTAAAGCTGCTTCGATTGGCAATGCCTTTTACACCTGCACTGACTCTAAGGCTGAGGTTGACAGGTAGCAAAGAGGCAGTGAATGAAGAAAACCAAGTATTTTTCCAATATTCGTTTAGAAAATCCCAATGTCACTGAGTAGAGGAGTTGGCTCCGATTCTGTCTCAGAGTTAACACACAGACATAACAGAAAAAAAATGTGCCAAGAAAGAGTTGGAAAAAGTCAAGATAAGACAATACGCAACCGTGGCGGCTTGATTAGAGCACCAAGTGTCAAAAGTCTTCAACTCTGTGCTTTCTCAGCTTCAGAAGCGACAGCTGAGAACAGAGAAATACAGTCACTTGGAACTATCCTGAGAGATGGATTGGTCTCAATGGAAAAAAAAAACTCCCTTGAAACGCTAAAATCTTCACTTGCCACAGAGGAACCCAGGTTGTTTGGAGAAGCCAATAAAGGAAAGAACAGTCAGAAGCTTCTGACTCATTACATGGAAGCCTCCGCGAGCGGATGGGCTGATTATTAACTAAAAATGGAAAATGGCTCCATCCCTAAATTTTTTGAAGGCAACACCAGGAGTTGAAGGGAACACACATCTTCCAAATAAAGACTTTCCCAGCCCACCCGCCCTCTGCCATGTGCAGTGTGTGCTCTGTGGAGAGAACCTTCTAGAGATGGGGTGAATCCTCTCCTTGGCCCAAGTAAAGGTCTCTGCTACGAAAGGTCACGCCAGCATGGCAGGAGAGTCCCTTCTGATGGTGTCGCATAGGGCTTTGGGGAAAGTCCTCGCGGGTCGAGCGACCTTAGTTACGATGGTGAGTCACAAGTCAGCTGAGGCGAGACAGAAGGTCGGACCTGCAGAGATGAGAGCGAGGACGCAGCCAGCAGAATCTCTCCCCTGCCCCGGGCAGGCAGGCCAGTGTCTGCGGCCAGAACTCTCTCTCCCCCAGCGGCCCCTGCGGCCAGAAGCTAGACTAGAGGAGGGCTGAGGGTCTAGCCTTGGGTGTGCCCCTCGTCTGCCCCCTCTTTCGGATTTAGGGCACGAGGTCTGGTCTTGCGGTGACTCCGCCCTTTCCAGGGGCTGCACCTTGGAGGCTTCCCCGGGGCAGATGGCACACGGCGGGCAACAGCAGGAGCACGCAGGATACGGGGGTCCCCACGAGAAAGCCTAAAGGGTTTGGGGGAGACCCATGCGATGGACCATTCAATCCTCCTCCCCAGAGGAAGGTCTGCGGGGTTTACTGGGGAACCAGAGAGCTCAGTGCTTATCACAACAAGAGACGCCCTAAAAACAGGGATTTTTTGAGGGGGTAGGAGAGAGAAAGGAAGGCAGGCAGGGCACTTACAAATAGCTGACACCCTGCAGCGTGTCCCTGAGCCCTGCCAGAAGTGATCCCTAAGCACAGAGCCAGTAGCACCATTGGATGTGCCCCTTCCCAACTAAAGAAAAGAAAAATCATTTTGAAGTGATTTTCTGAGGCTGTTTTGCAAGTATGATGACCCCCATCTGCAGAGAGAGAGAGAGAGAGAGAGAGAGAGAGAGAGGAAGAAGGACAGGAGGCTCAACTAGAAGGACAGGAAGCTGAAGAGGGAACTCCCCGTCGCCCCCCGCCATGATCGTGGGGCCAAAGGCACTTTGGGGTCCTGCCAGCAGCACTTCCAAGAGAGGACCTCTTCCCAAACCCAGAGCACTGCCACCATCACCCGCGAACCAGTCCTCAACTCTCCCCTTCCCTCTCCCAAAGGAAACACTTCTCTTCTCCTTCAAAATCCTTTGGTGTTTTGGGGGGGCTTGGAGCATTAGCACAGTGGGTAGGGCGTTTGCCTTGCACGCGGCTGACCCGGGTTCGATTCCCAGCACCCCATATGTTCCCCCAAGCACCGCCAAGACTAATTCCTGAGTGCATGAGTCAGTAGTAACCCCTGTGCATCGCTGGGTATGACCCCAAAAGCAATAAATAAATAAATAAATAAATAAATAAATAAATTCTTTGGTGCTTTTTAAGGGACTGGAGTGGTAGCATCGCAGGTAGGGAGCATGCCTTGGATGCAGCCAACACCGTTTCAATCCTGGGCACCCCATCCGGTTCCCATGAGCCCGCCAGGAGTGAGTCCTCAGTGCAGAGCCAGGAGTCAGCCCTGAGCACAGTCGGGTGTGGCCCAAAAACAAAACAAAATCGCTTTGTGCTTTTTTGCTACTGGAATGATGTAAGAAGGACAGTTCAATCCAAAAAAGCTCTCCGATCCATCCAATCAGAGCCCTGCCTGTCTTTTCACTTGAAAAGAACCAACAAAACACTAATTCAGAAACTGTAGGCTGGTGTTTATTAAGTCTTCTCGATGCGCAAAAAAAAAAAAAAAGAGTTCCTCATGGGTGAATATTCAAGAGGGGGCTCCCCTGCTTCTCGGTTCTCAGGAGAGGACAACTGTGTGAAGGGTCGTTTTCAAATGACCTATGTTTTGAGTCAGGCCTCAGGCACACATGAACGGCCCTGGGGTTAGAAATAACTTTTGTGAGACAAAGACTGAAGTCTATGCAAAATAACCTGTACCTCCGTCTCCCCCTTCCGCCCCACAACCCCGGGAGTCGAGTGAAGGGTCGGGTGGAGCAGCTGTGGGGTGACTAAGTTTACAAACACACCACAGCCTCCGCCAGGGAGGTCAGGCCGGCCAGGGTAGCGCTTGCCTTCCTGTGCCCGACCCTGGCACCAGGGCGTGGCATGCAGAAGACTGGGTGACTGTATGATGCCTGGCCGGGGATTTCCACCGCTGTTCCCGTTTAGACACCAGACCCCCGGTAGGCAGCCTTCCACCAAAACGCGACCAAGGGGAGCGGGGAAGCTTCACGAGGAAGCCAGTTCCTGCAGGATCTCCGGGACCCAGGCCAGGGAAGAAGCTCCTGATTTCCAGGTAGCTGCCCGCGCTGAATAAGGGGGATCAGATTCCCTTAAAAGGGCTTCACAGCACCTCTGACCTCAAACACAGGGTGTTGGGGGGGGGCAGGGCGGTGCTCTCGGCTCTTTCTCTACAAAGACTGAGTTGTTTTCCCAGCACAAATGCACCTCTACGGAACCACCGCCACTGAAGATGAGATCCGCGATGGGGAAGGTCAGGAAGATGGGAGACAGGGTGGGAGACTTTTACCGATACACCCCCAGGCCTGCCTTCCAGGAGGGTGCCTCGTTCCTCCGGTGGATGAGGCCCGGGAGTAGAGCAAAGGATCCGACTTGGGCTCAGGAAAGCCACTCGGGACTTTCCATCCCCGGCGCCCTCGTGGCATTTAGACAAACAGGCAGGCACGTGCCGGCTCGAATCAGAGATTGCTCAAAAGACCAATCAGTTCCCCCTCGAAAGCACGCCTCGGAGGAACAGGATGTGTACAGGCGAACCCCGTTTCCAATAGACAGCCGAGAGCACAGAGGCCCCGACAACAGAAACGAGAACGGAGCCGAGGGTTACGGTTTGGCCAGCTGCAGGAACAGCGCCGAGCGACGGGGCGTGACGGCCGCGCTCAGGGCGACGCCAGCCTCTTGGTCCCTGGCAACTATGTTATTGCATGGGGCCGCGCGTGACTCTCAGCAGCAGGAGAGATGCACTTTCCCAAGGAAAGTTCATCGTTAAATATATTATTTAAGACGAGCTCCTTTTCAGGCTATTTTTAATCCTATGCGTTGGCTGCCAAAACTGGCCGTAAGTAACCGATCCTCGGCCTCTAGATTGAGGTCTCTTGGGGTCGGCATCCCAGCGGCAAGTGGCCTGGCCTTCCTGCTAATCGGTTTGCGGAGTTCGGACGACGTAGAGAAAAGAGAAGCTACTGGGGCTGGAGCGACAGTACAGTGGGTAGGGTGTTTGCCTTGCATGCAGCTGACGGGGGTTCGATCCCCAGCATCCCATATGGTCCCCCCAGCACCGTCAGGACCAGTTCCTGAGTGCAGAGCCAGGAGTAACCCCTGTGCATCGCGGGGTGGGACGCAAAAAGCAATAAATAAATAAATAAAAATTTAAAAAAAAAGAGAGAGAAGCTACTTGCTGAACAATGAACAAAAAAGGAAGGGAACCTCTGCTAGATGGAGAGGACTAACTTCCTGCTCCCTAAACCTCAAAGACCAAAGGACACACACACATGCGCGCACCCACACAAACACACAGACACACATGCATGCACACGCATGTGTCAGACCACCATGTCCTCGACCAAGGGAAGCCTATGTCCTATTTAACCCACTTCCTTAATCCGTTCTGGTGTCCCCAACTCACTACGCCCGAAATCTGCAGGGGGCCGTCCAGACCCACTCGACTGGCCCACAGGCCAGCCACACACCTGCCCCAACCCTCTCTCTTCTCTTGAAGTAGTCTCGGGACTCGAAACTCCTCAACAGAAATGAAACTGTGTTAAGTGGATGAAATAGTAACAGAGCTGCTCAACGCTGCCTCTCCCACCTTTAACTGGAGGAGAAAAGATCTGAGCGGAACGGGGCCAGCCGTAGCAATACAAACTGGGCAGCTTCTCTCTCCTCACTCTCCACCCCCATCTTCTCTCTTCCACTCCTCTCTCCTCCCTCCTTCTCTCCCTCTGCTCTCTCTCCTCCTCCCCCTTCCCCTGCCTCCAATCTCTCCTCTCTCCTCTCCTCTCCTCCCTCCCCCTCCACACCTCGCTTGCCCTCCTGGTCCGGTCCCTCTCTCCCATCTACCTTCCCCAGGGGGCAGATGACACGACTGAGGACACCTGGGAAAGTAACCAGGATTTTACACACCTGTGGCTTCCTTGGGAAGGGACAGTGTGTGATGCTCCGAGACTGGCGGTCTTCCTGCACGGCATCCCTGGGTGTCAGGGAAACTGAACAGGTTTGGCATCTGGAATGAACGAACCTGAACCCGAACCCGTAGGGGTCCTAACTGAGGAGCTCTGGGGTGGCACCTCCGGAGCCCCCAGGGGCTGGACATACTCCAAGTGGCGGGGTCTGAGATAGTTCTAGAATCACTGCTCTCTCTCTCTCTCTCTCTCTCTCTTTCTCTCTCTCTCTCTCTCTCTCTCTCTCTCTCTCTCTCTCTCTCTCCCCTCTGCAACTCTCTGGATGCCACACGATGCCTGACTCAGACTTCAGATAAAGCCACTCTCCACTCCGCACCCAATTTCTTCATCAGTCTTGACTCGACTGGAGGCTCAGAGAAGCCTCTTTATCAAACCAAACCCAGCTGTCTCTGCATTAGGGGACCTGGGACGCCTGCAGCTGTCTTCAATCCCCGAAGGTTCTGATTTTGCAGCAACAGCAACAAAATTTTTTATAAAAAAAAAAAAAGAAAAGAAGACTTCAAGTCTGAGCCCCCACCACTATTAGTATCTATCACGTATTACATATTAGCTGGTCTCCTTGGCCCTGGAAATGGTACAAGTCATAATGGAACGGCCAAAGAGTGTGCCGATCTCCTTCTGAAGTTTGACGACGGTTCCTAGTGGCACTTTTGTCACACACAACACTTAGAAATGACAGTGTCAGAGTTGCAGACGTGACTGGTGCAAATCTGTATGCCAAGGGCCTAAAATAAATAGGTAGAATAACAACGAACATTTAAAGAGATGGGTAGGGGGCTAGAATAATAGTACAGAGGATGAAATGATTGCCATGAGTGCAGCTGACCCGGGTTCAATCTCCAGCGCCCATTGTAGCTCCCTGAGTACCGCCAAGAGTGAGCCCTGAGTGCAGAGCCTGGAGGAAGCCCTGAGCACAGCCACAAAAATAAAATCAACAAACAAACAAAGCTATGGGCCAATCATTTGTAACTGTCACATACCACCACTGCTATGTCAACACGTCCAACGACAAGACCACATTTCCTGATAGAGACTTATCTTTCGCTCAATTTCTCCATCTTCTGATAGAGTAATCCATCTTGATGCTGGTCTGGAAACTCCTCCTACAGATTTTACCGTCAGTCACTTCTGCTTCTATATGATTTATTTGTACTCTAAGAGGTTTTTGTCCCCAAAATGTTATCACGTTCTACACAGTGTTTGTGTGGTCTGGCATCATGAAATGTAGCCTTGACATTTATCAGCCTCAAATACCTGGAGACCACAAAAACGAACCTACTATAAAAACTCTACTTTGAAAGAAGAAAAGGCGAGGCTTCGCCTCAAAAGAAACCTCAATTGTGTGGACGGGATTGCAGTGCAACTCAACAACAAGATCAAGGTTACATCTTAATTTCCATCATAAACATATGTCTCTGCTCCCATCTTTTTATTAAATTACCCAGTAAATGACAGTTACCTCCTTGGATTTCTTTCAACTAAGGAGACGCTGAAAAGAATTTTTTTGTTCATAGAAATATAAAATGGGAACATTTAAATCAGTTTTACTTTGGTTTTAAAATGATCCTTTTGGAGTTTGGAAGTCCCTACCTCTTTGGTTATGGTGGTTAAAATTAAAACCACCTACTTGGCCAAACATTGAACGAAAATATTCTTTTCAGCTTTTAGTGAATTCTTCCAGAATTACTAAAGACCTGATCATGTGGGCGCTCAAGAAACCAACAATTCACAAACAGCGTCTTCATTTTAGCAACTGAAATGTGGGTATTTTAGAAAGCTGTACTTTTCAACATGAAACAGCGGCATCAATATTTTGTCAGCTTGGATCCCCTGGCATCAGATGATGTCCCTATCTGCTTCTCCCCTTCTCTCTTCCGGGGTCCTTGAATACCAGAAGACTCGGAAGAGCCCTCAGGAATACAACCTGCTCCTTGAAAACTAACCCACATGTGGTCCTTTTAGGATCTGCCGGTCCCCGATAGGTATGAAGAACGTTACCAGTGATGCCCTAGAGATTTGACAGGGAGGCCCCTGTGGCAGCCTTCTTCCAGGATTCAAAGCGACTCCAGAAAGTTCTCCCACAAGAATCATGTATGCCTCCTCCATGTTTGTTATAAACCAGTCGCTTCTGACACCAGGCGAGGACCTCTAGCGCCATTCTCCAATCTCAGCACCTGAACTCTCCCCCGCGGTTATCACACCCCCAGCGGACCTGTCCAGTCCCCAGCACACACCCAAGCCCTGCACAGGTGCCCTTTCAAGGGACAGGCCGGCGCCTCCCACCCAAGGCAGGGACAGCAACCACCCGCGGGGGCCTGAGTCTGGGTTTCTCGCACTCTGGCCTCCATGTGCCCGAGTCTCCAGGGCAGGAGACCACAGGGGGTGGGCACGCGGGGCAGTGAAAGTCGCGAGATGGAAATCGCAGCCAACTGGAAAAGCATCCTCGGGGGACAGAGAACACAACGTGGGCGGCCAGTGCAAAGGCGGTCATTGCGGAGACGGGGATCCTCGAAGGCAACCAGGACCGCGGTGCAGGTGGGACATTTACAGCCCCGGGGCTTCTGGGAGGCGACCTACCTCTTCACGAACACCGCTAGGCTTCCCAGGAGAAGGGGCTCCCCGGATTGTCCGCTTCGGGCAGAATTTTACTAGGTGCTCAGGGAAGGGCCAACCTTTGGGCCTGGAAGCCAGGCAGTGGGGACCCATTTTAGGAGGAGGGGCTGGTTGAGGATCCAGGCGGCCCATCTGGGGGGCATCATCTCAGGTGATGGGGGCGTGTTGGAACAATGCGTGCACGCAAAGTACCATTCACGGTATTATAAATCCTGGCTTTATAATTTAAACGGCTTCTTAAAAAGTAAGTTCAGAGGCAGTGTCTGCAATCCTCAGTTGCTCAATCAGGTAAAGGTGATGCTGGGGATGCAGGGGACCCCTCTCGCCTCCCCCAAAATAAACCTAACCCACAATTTATCCCGAGGGTCTCCAGGAGGGACCTTCGGGTCCTCAGTAGGGGCCAACACCGGCTCAGGAGAGGTAGACAGATGGCGGCGGCGGATCCCAGGTAAGACAGGTGGCAGGTGGAGGCACCCGCCCCAACCACCACCCGAGGCCCCTTCCCAGGCCGCGGCCGCGCGCGCGCGCCCCCGCGCCACCACCCCCAGCCCGCGCGCGCGCCAGGGGCCCACCTACCCAGCCGCCGTTATCCTGGATCCAGGTGTGCAGGTGCCGGTTCAGGTACTCGGTCATCCAGAGGGCGATGTTGTCCACCAGGGGCGACATCTCCCGGTTGACGCTCTCCACGCACATGACCCCACCGAACTCGAAGAAGGCCACGATCCTGCCCCAGTTCACCCCGTCCCTGAAGAGCTCCTCGACCACCGTGGCGAAGCGCCCCCTGGCGCTCAGGGGCGTCAGGTGCAGCTGGCTGGACATCTCGGCGAAGTCGCGGCGGTAGCGCCGGGAGAAGTCGTCGCCGGCCTGGCGCAGGGTCAGGTGGACCACGGGGGGCACCGGGCTGCGCGCGGCCGCGGCGCCCGGCGTGGGCGGCGGCGTGGGCGGCGCGGAAGGCGGCGAGGTCCGGGCCGGCGCGGCGCTGCGCGCGGGCGCCCATGAGAAGATGCCCGGCGCGGGGCCGGCGCCCGCGTCGCCCGCCTCCCACTCGTAGCCGCGCTGCGCCAGCTTGTAGTGGATGTACTTGAGCACGATCTCGCGGTGGTCGTAGCCCGTCCTGCCCCCCGCCTGCGCCATCCTCAGCCGCCCCGGGCCCGCAGCCGCCCGCGCCGACAGGCCCCGCTCGCCCCCGCTGCCGCCCCGCGGCCCCGCCAGCCCGGGAGGGCAGCTATAATCCAGCGCTTTTATTGGATGTGCTTTGCATTCTTGGATGAGGGGGTGTCTTCGGTCACGCGGAACCCTCGATGCTGGTGTTCCCCGCTCGGCGTGGCGACGCAGGCGATTTCCAATCCCCCGTTGTTGTTTCTTTTTTTTAAAAAAAAAAAAAACAAAACTCAATCCCTTTTGGAGCTGGAGTTCACGAGGCACATTATTACGAGTTTTTGTTACCATCCATCTACTTCCTCCGTGATGCTGAAAGGTTCAAAGAAGAGAAAGAAAAACACTCGTAAGTCAAAAATCAGGTGCATTTTCCTTTCACACACGCGGGGACAGGACGGACTCACGCACACGCACACACCCAAGTTACGGAGGCTGGGGAAAAAAAAGAATAAAAGAGGAATGGATTAAACTGCCTCTCAATGAAACTTACTCCCAGGCACTTAAGAGGTTTCTTGGTTGGGTTTTTTTTTTTTTCCAAATCGCAACTGTTTCCATTGAAAGTTACAGTCAACCGATTTCCTGTGCAAAGAACTTACTTGTAATTTTTTTAGGGACAGCCTGAGCCTCGGTCACGTTGCGTTAATTTGTAACAAACCCAACAAATGCACGAGGCAAGAATGCCATCAGTCTTCCGAACTCTCCCCGGACCGCGGCTTTGAAAACTTCCGAATCAATCAGAAGGTGGAAGGTGTGTGTGCGTGTGTGTGCGCGCGCGTGTGTATGTATGTGTGTGCGCGCGCGCGGGCGCGTGTGTGTGTGAGCGCGCGCGCGTGGGCGTGTTGCGAGTAAGGAGTAAAATCAGGAGAATTTCCAAGTTGATTGCCGGCCGAGGAGTCTCCTTCAGTGAAATGTCAATCCGTAGGAATCCCGAGCGGAGCTCCGGGGAGCACGAGCGAGAGGGGAAAAAGGGAAGCAGCCCCAGGCAGCAGCGGCGGCGGCGGCGGCGGCAGATGAATCGCAACGTGCAGTCCGGGCTTGGCCGAAGTCCGGGGCTCCGCGCGCCCCCTCGGCGGTTTCCACGCGCACGAACGCGCGCGCAGGCACGGGCATGGGGCTCCGCACCCGGGAGCCGCGCGGGGACGCCGGGCCGGGGGCGAGCCGGGCACCGGGGCGCGAGTCCTCTCCGGATCCCAACTCCGCCCGGCGGGCAGAGCCGCCTTTTTCCGAAAGAAGCAGGAGGAGGAGGAGGAGAGGGAAGAGGAGGAGGAGGAGAGGGAGGAGGAGGAGGAGAGGGAGGAGGAGGACGAAGAGGAGGAGGAGGAGGAGGAGGAACGGCGCCGGCGGACGGGGAAGCGCGAGCGAGGCAGGACGCGCCCGGCACCCGCGGGCCGAGCGCGAGCAGCCCGCGCCGTGTGTGGCGGAGCGGGCGCGGGCGGGGGAGGGCTTTATTTTTCCCCTCTTTTTCCTAAAAAGGATGACGGCTCCGAACTTCTCCCCCCCTGGACCCCCTCTTCCGCTGCACCCCACCGGCGCACCCCGCCTCCGGGCCGCGCACCCTTTCTCCTCCTCCTCCTCCTCCGGGCCGCCGCCGCCGCCGCCGCCTCCCCCCGCGCTCCCGCCGCGCGCGCTGCCCGCTCCGGGCCCACGGCGGCCGCGCCGGCGGGGAGGCCCCGGGCCGGCACCTCGGCGGGCGGGCGGCGGGGGCGGGGAGGAAGGGGGCGGGCGCGGGGCGGGGGGCCCTCCCGGGCCTCTTACTTCATGCTCCGCGCTCCGCGCCCGGTTTCCTGTCCCGACGTCACACGGTTCATTCAAAAAAAGAAGAAAGAAAAGGGCCCTCCCCGGAGCCGCCCCGCCGCCCCCCTGCGCGCCGCCGCCGGGCCCCGGTTAAAGGCGCCGCGACACATGGCGCGCCCGGGACGGGCCCCCGCCCGCCCGCCAGGCCCGAGCGCTGGGTGGCGCGGCCGGCACAGGCCTCCCGCGCGGCCGCGGCGCGGTGGGTGTGCGCGGGGCCTCCTCCGGCCCGGGGCCGGCCCCGGCGCGCGCGATCGCGGGCGGGGCGGGCGTTGGGGGGCTGGGGGGGAGGCCCGTGGGGGGCGGGCGGGCGGGGGTGGGGGGTCCCGACACCCGCACGCGGCCCGGCCGGCCGGCGGCTGCCGGGGGGAGCGGGGCTTAGAAAACAAGGGCTGGGAAGGCGCCACGATCGCCGGGATCCTTCCCGAGCCGGAGTGCGCGCGCGCGGGCGCGCGCGCGTGCACACACACACACACACACACGGCCCCGGCCCCCGACGAGCCCTCCGAGCAAGTGTGAGTGTGCAACGCCCGCGCGCACGCACGGGGCACCGACGATTGGGGGGGAGAGTAAAGGCGCGCGAGCACACACATGCACGCACACACACACACATGCGCGCACACATACATGCGCGCGCGCGCACACACACACTCATACTCAGCGCCAGGCGGCCTGGGACTCGGCCCACACCCACGCTGACCCCAAACAGTGGAACTCCCCTTGCGGGGGGAGAAGTAACTTCGCACTCAGTAGCGAGGGATGCCCAGAGCCTTCAGTTGAAGTTCAAGTTGCTTCCCAGGATCCCGGGTTGGAGCGGCCATCCATGCCCCAGGCCAGCCCAGGGGCAAGTGCTGGTCTCCAAAGGCACCTGGAGATAGGATTGCCCTGCGGCGGCGTTCAGGCTGGACAAGGTCACTCTAGGAACCTGAGTGGATGGGGTCCCAGCCAATCTGCTGTCTGGAGTTCAGAATCTGAGAGATACACATACTGTGCGCCTAAGCACATATCTGTCTACATGTCTACTCATACTGCACACTTAGGTTTCCATGCACCCGCATGAATAGCCCCCTAGAAGAAAAACCCAAGAGGGCAAACAGTGTTTATTTTTATCTCCAAGAGTCTTTGACAAATAAAGTGCCAAGAAAAAATGTTTACTAAAAGTACAGCAGCTTACTTAATAGGGCTCAAGTTCAAATATATAAGGGACATAGATTATCGTGGTCATAGAAACGTGACAAATGACTTCTGCAATGTACACAAATGGGTTCCGACACTACTGAGTCACATTCCTGGTCTAAAATCAAAGCGTTTGTTCTTAAACAAAATAAGCACACGGGTTCTTTTCATTTCTTCATTTATCATACCCAGAGAGCTAACCTGCCAACCTTTTGCCCCTAAAAATGGATGCTTCTCATGCAGGCTGGAGGGAAGGAAGGAAGACGCTCCTTCCGGCCTTCTGAGGGCTACAGGGTCCGCTTTTATCCGGACAATGGGGGAGGTGTTCTGCCTTGGACAGAGACAGGGTAGAGTCCCATCTGAAACTTCTTTTTTCTTCTCAAGCCCATATAAATGTCCTATTATGGTTTTAGGACGTTCTCAGAACTTTGCCTTAAACTCCCAAATTTCTTAAGAGGAATCGAAAGCCTTGGCGCTTCTGAGACCCAGCATGCGAGTGAGGAAACGAGAGGTCAGGGCTGGAAAAGGCTTTGTACTTCTGCAAAGGCGACAGGCAGAAGCCAGATCCTCCGTTCCCTGAGAAAGAAAACTTCCTTATTTCTGACCCCCTCACCAACCTCTCATCTTCCTGGACTTACCTTCCGAGACAGGTCTGCAATCTGCCGGGACCACGGTTCTGCAGTCCCTGGAGACAGCACTGTAACACTGTCCTCCCATTGTTCATCGATTTGCTCGAGCGGGCACCAGTAGTAACATCTCCATTGTGAGACTTGTTGTTACTGTTTTTGGCATATCGAATATGCCACAGGGAGCTTGCCAGGCTCTGCCGTGCAGGCGGGCTACTCTCAGTAGCTTGCCGGGCTCTCTGAGAGGGATGGAAGAATCAAACCCGGGTCGGCCACGTGCAAGGCAAACGCCTTACCCGCTGTGCTATCGCTCCAGCCCTGGAGATATTCTGGAGAATATTTCGAATGGAAGAGTAAAGCCGTTCCCATATCAAAATTCCATGTGCATGTCATGCCCCAGGAGCAGAAAGGAAGTGTCCCTCAGAACAGTGTGAAGGAACTCCGTGTGGCGAGACTGCACGGGGATTAGTGCCCCTAATCAGGAGTCCGGTGGGGGTACAGCCTAGATCTGTGGAGACCCCCCCCCGCAGTTTCCCAAAGCTATCATGGGGGGTGTTTCCCTTTGACTCCTGAGACCAAAGATGGCCTTTCTCCCAACTCTGGCTGGCTGGAGCCTAGCAGGAGGGTGGCACCAGGAAGAAAAAAAAAGAACAAGACTGGGGAATGGAGATTGTATCCAGTGTGAAAGGCCTGTGTTTTCCTTCTTTATTCTCCAGTCTGCCAAACAAAAAGGTTTTTATTGCCAGTTTTCGCCACCTACTGGTTGGAGCTTAACAACATAATTGAGAAAGTTCTCATCCCTCACCCATGAAATTAAAAAAAGAACATTCTTCTCATCCGGGTCCACGGATGTTGAATACAGGTCTGTATTCCATTTTCCCACTATCCAGATTCTCAGGAAAAGAAGAATGGAAAGATATCATTAGCTGGGACGGACCCTAACAACCAACAGGTCGGATGAAAGAGTGAAAGCCATAAAATGTGGTCCCCTGCCACTAGGCAAACTCGAGTGGAAATAAATCCAGAAGCAAAACACACAGTCAAGAGCGAGAAAACAAGGCGCCCACATAACCTGCACACAACTGGAACTGCAGGGCTAAGCTGTATGTCCCGCGCCTCGGGGCGCAATTCCAAATACCAGTTTCCAGTGGCTTCTTCCTTGGTTCCCGGTTTCTGGAGATGTCGCTGACCTGTGTCTTATACATTAGGAACTCTGAGGGTCTGGGGCTGGGAATCCAGCAATTGCTGGTCAACAAGGCTGGCAGTCCAATGCAAGAGACCAAGGAGGTGGTCACACTGGGGGTTGGGTCACTCCGCGGTCACACCCAGAGATGCTTGGGGGACCCTATGGTGCTGGGATTACACTGGGGGTGGGCTGCACGCAAGGCAGGGTAAACAGTATCCTACGCTTGCACCGCAAAGATGATTGACCGTTATAGAATAATACGATTCTCTTCACCCACCGTCCCGGCTAGAATTCACGACTGGCAGCAATCCTGAGTCTTGCATTCATGCTCCAGAGAAGATCTGCTGCAGGTTCCAGCGTCTGTGTCACATCTTGTCCCTGTGTCTTCGTGAGGAGTGTCCTTCACCAGGTCTAAACCCGTAAGCCAGGGTTTAACTTTAGGAACCCACCGCATTAGCTTCCGGTGGGTTCTGAACCCCAGGAAATGTTTAGAATAATTATGCAGCTCCCTCTGAAGCTAAGCAACACAACTGAAGATAAATCATTCTGTTGTGCCAATTTGTAGGCAAATAAGGTTGACTTTTTGTTTACAAAAGGAAATTCATTCCTGGCAATTTTTTCCTTTCGAATGAATGACTTGGTGTTTAAAATGAAATCAACTCAGAGTAGGGACTTGTCGTCTATTTTCAAATACCAACTGTTCTTGTTGGATTGAAGCTGCCGCCAGAGACCCAAAGCAGCGTTGTGTTAAGCAAAGCACTGGCATCCTACCTAACTCACTTCACTCCACCGAGGAGCTTTCACCCCAGCTTGGTGTCCCCCCGATGTGAACTGCAGGTGAAGAGCTTTTCGAGGATCTGAGTCAATGTTTTTCTCTTCTAGCGCTGCTGTAACTGCACCACAAACTGGGCGCCATCCAAAGGAACTGTCCGGCCCCAGAACTTGGGCCGGGAATGCCAAATTAAGGTTGACACCTTAATTTGGCACTTAATTTGACGGGGGCCAGGATCACCCAGGACTCCAAGGAAAGAGGATTCTTGTGTCCGTCATTACTCCGGTCTTTGCCTTTCTTATTACACGGGTGTGTGTGTGTGTGGTGTCTCCATTTATGATGCCAATCACAGAGTGAGGGGAACATTCCCAGAATAACCTTACCTTCACTGACTATCTGTAAGGCCCGATCGTCCAAAGCTAACAGTCCCAGGGACTGGGAGCGAGGACTCCAGTATTCTGGGGGGTAACACAAGTCAGCCCCTAATGCTGTGTATCAAAGATGGCATCTCTCCAACTCACAAGGATCATTTACTCCAAGGCCCCGTCCCTGAAACTGTCAGGGGGGAATGAGGACTTGTCTATAGCTCCCATCAGGCTGTTTGTCCTTCTGCTGCAAGTGCTCAACGGTGAACAGCTCAGTTCCCCCTGAGGCCTGGGAAGCCCACCCTGCCCTTCCACTGACCCTGCTCACAGCTCTCTGAACTTGCCTCGGGTTCTGAAATGCGCCCACAGGCGTTCATCCCTTTGCTCTCCTGGCCGAGACACAACCCAAGCACCTTATGGCAAGTTCATCCTCCTTTCTAAAGTTCCTTTTCCAGAACTTCCTATTCTGAGCCCATCCCTGGCTGTGCCAGGTGGTTTAGGTGGCCCCTGTACCTTGAGATTAGGTTTAGGACAAAGGCAGGGAGCTTCCAAGTCAGAAACCAGTTCAAATCCCGGCTCCATCACTTTGCAGCTCTGACTGGTGAAGAGCCTGACCTCTGAGCCCCCACCTCACAGCTAAACTGGGAACAGAAATAGTTCGGATAAGGCTCAAGGAGGACTTAAATGGGCCCGATGCATAGCACTCCACAGTGATGTCACACAATACGTTTTCTTTTTTTTTTTTCTTTTTGGGTCACACCCAGTGATGCTCAGAGGTTAGTCCTGGCTCTGCATTCAGGAACTACTCCTGTCGGTGTTCGAGGGACCATATGAAGATGCCAGGGATTGAACCCAGCTTGCCTGTGTGCAAGGCAAATGCCCTACCCGCTGTTATATCGCTCCAGCCTCAGCGTTTACAACTTTAGTCATGGCACCTTCATCATGAGCACAGTGCCATTTCCAGCTTACGCTTCTCTCTTTAGATGCTAAACTCTGAGGACAGGAAGGGTATTTTCCCTGTATGTGTTCTCAGTGGAGATCAGTGTGTCTGGCATTCAGATACTTGCATGAAACCCAGTGGCCCCATGCGGACGGAAAGAATGAGGAGCGGTTCTACTCCCTTGGAGCAGACTTGTAGGAGCCTGCAGGAGAGCAGCTGCGTCAAACCAGGGTGGAGAAGCTGTTTCCGAAGCCCGTATCCTGGCCGTGGGAACGCCCGGCTCGTCGGAGGCTGCCGGGTGGGGGGAGTGCAGGGTACGAAACCAGAACTGGAACCAAGACCACAAAGGACTTTCCTTTTGCAACATCCAAACAAGAAGGGGGAATGTGAGTCAAGTGGGAGAGCAAGCACATGCCTGGCATGTGGGAGTCCCTGGGTTTGAGCCCAGCACCTCCAGGTGTGATCCTACCTGTCCGCCAGCACGGCAGGACCGAGCAGCTCTGGGTGCCTCCCCCATCCCCACAAACCACGTTCCACATGGATACAGAAATGGCTCAAATGGAATGAAAGTTTTAAGTTTGCAAAGCAAAGAATCCACAGTTTCTCAGTGTGACCAAAATCGGTCAAGGTGCTGAGAGAAATTCAGGTGTTTTCTTTCCTATCACCTTTCTACACTTTTTAAGAGTCGACAAGACCTGTCTTTGTTTAATGTGTGCTTTAACATCGTAAGGAAATTTATTTGTACCTGAAACACAGTTTAAGAAATTTTACTAATTCCCTTCTACTCACACAGCCCACCTCAAGATGAGCAGAATGTTTGAAACAAAAGCTAAGACTACCAAGTGCTTACTCTGAAAATACTGCTTTGTAGAAAATGATCACGATGAGGCATTGCTCTTTAGGACTGAGGTGAGGATAATATTAAGTAGAAGGGGGTGGCATTTTGCGAAAGTGCTTCTTAAAGACACCAATTTCGAGAAAAATGAATTCTCAAATCTGTAAAGCTTGTTCCCCATTTATTTTTTTGTAGTGATTCAGAAGTACAAGATATATGAAAATTAGGTTATAATCCTGCCACAAAAGCATCTAAAGTAGCAAACACAAATTCTAATATATATCAAAATAGCTGTGAGCACTCTTATCAGTTGAAAATTTCATTAGAGCTGTCACACTGATCAAATGGAATCGTTATTTGCTCCTCATCAAAATATCAAATCTATTGTCACTGTATTGAGCTCAATTTCAAGATTCAGTCCAGAATATGGAAGTTATGGCTAGTAGGTAATTTTTAAAGCTGAATTACTAGAACTAAAGGAAGCAAGATACAAAGCAACTTATGTCCAAATGAATATGTAAAAGGGGCCTCAAGTGAGTAAGACGTGTTTAAATTAGAACATGATGTAATAACATTAAAGTTGCTGATGATATAATTCCGTTTTAAAAAATGATTAGGGTGTTGTCTTCTTCTAGAAAGACAAAGACATACAATTCTTTGAATTGAAGCAACTATTAACAAAACGCTTTTGTCATCTAAATATTAGAAACGGTCTCTCAAAGTTTCACTCCCAAGTGTCAATAACTGAAGGTTTAACAGATCCAGCTAAAGAATTATAATGAAGCATATGTAATTAGCTTTAATGTAAGAAGACCATTCTTAATAGCATTTCAAATTCTCTTTTCAAACTGTGAAAAGTAAAAATTAAAAAGAGAAAAGAATAATCCCTTAGTTTTTATAAAAAGAAATAAGGATTTTCTGTATCTTTTTTTTTTTTAATCATGAAGGGTCCTTGAATGAATTTTGGAATTTCTATGGCTGAATGAGAGTAAACATTTTAAAATAAATATACTCACAAATACATCAGAATAAAACAATACAACCAAGCCCAGCAGAGGCAGGCACTTCAGGACTGCAGCTTGTACGCTCAGCGAAGTTACTGGTCACATACAGAACATTCCAACAAAATTGTAATCAACTTCTGCTACAGGTAACACCCAGTTCTGGGTACGGTACAAAAGTGCTAAATCAAAGCAATCCTTAGAAAAAAAAAAACTAACAACAACAACAACAAAACAACCAATATTCTACTTTAATAATTGAGGCTCTACTTTTTCCTCTATTTGATATTTAAGATTTGATCTTCACCATCAAAAAAAAAATCAGAATTTACCTTGTAGTATTTTCATTTCTTGAATAAAATCAGATCATTATATGAAGCTGCTGCAATGTCTAAAGTCCCTTCTTCAAAACCTTCAGGCCAGATGTACTTAGAATCTATACTCAGATTTCTGAAGGTTAGGGGACATTACAAAACAGCTCTGGCTGGGGACAGTCCCTAGAATCAAACCCACGGCAGTCAGCTCTTTGGGTAAAATTAACCAACCATTCATGAAGTGGTTAAAAAAACAAACAAACAAACAAACAAAAAACTGAATTCATCTCATGTTTGTTCAAGTCAGGAGTTGCTAACAAAAAAAAAAAACATGGCACCAAATTCAGAAAGAGCAAAAATAATCTCCTAAGTTTTCCACGCAGAGGGTAAGAGACTATGGCCCTTTGGCCTCTGACAAGCAAGTGATTGGGAACCACGGGGGCTCACAGATGGCCTAGAGCTCTGGTGGCTACCCACAGGTGTCCTGCTACGCGCCTGCTCTGGTACCTCAGGCTGACAGCCACCGTGGATTCAGTTTCCACACACAACAACAGTGGAAGGTTTGTGCCTTCGAGGGGCATTGGTAAGAGAAGAATAGAAGAGAGAAGCGTCCACAGAGCAACGGACCCCCTTTCCTTGACTTAAAGGCAGCGAACCATTGGCGGCAATGGCTGCCTGCCCCAAGGACTCCCATCAGGTTTGCCACCGTGGGTGCCACAAGTTGAAAAGACTTGCAAAACCATGATGGCGTCCCCCATTCCTAAACCCAAATGCTGATGATCACCTCGTCTTGATGGTGTTTAAAGGATGTTACTCTCAGACCTCGGTTAGATAGAGCTCTTCATCACGGCTGATGGAAGCCTGCTGGATAGTTTTTTTAGAAAAGAAGTCCCTTTTTGAAGTGCAGAGGCTAAAAAACTCAAGAGCACAAAAGTCTGTTACACAACTTTAAGGTTGTGCTCTTCCACAGAGTTGGGGGTATTGGAAATAATTTTAAAAAGCATCTTTTGCAAAAGCTGGGGTTTTCCCTCCCAGCGTCAACCGGAATGTGTGAGTGTGTATGTGTGTATACGGGAGGAGGGACAGAGGGTTTCACTGGCGGGGAAAGTCCCCCACAAGCCAGAGGACGGCAGGGTGACAGGGTGAGGCGGGCCCCAGGTGACACTCCCTGGAGGCACTTGCTGTGGAAACCAGCCTCGGGTCTGGAAGCAGTACCAAGGCCCGTCTCAGAGAGTGAGGCGAGAACGTTCTGGGCGGTCACAGAAAGCACAGGACTCCGGCTCTCCTCCAAAATGAAACTCGTTCAAGCCAGCCGCATCCCCTCCGCTGGCCCACGCATGAACCGGGTTCCAGTACTGACCATCCGTCCTTCCTGAAGTTACCTCCGCGTGCCCAGAAGAACGCCACACTTCTCAGTTTCCCGTCGGTTTTAACGAGTCATGAATCAATGTTTAAAAAGTCCCCCCCCTACACCCCAAAGTCTAACAGGCCTTTTATCTTATAAAACTAGAAGAGTCGTAGGAATGTGAAAGAGAAAACCCGGAGAGGCCCCGCCGCAGGAATGGGGCGTGGGGGGGCCTAACTGGCCGTCAGACTCGGGGCTGAGGAGCAGAGGCGTACCTCAGGGTTGACTCTCCGCTCTGTGTTCAGCATCGTCCCTGGCAGGCCCTGTCCAGTGTTCTACGCGGGACCCTACACCACGCTAGGGATCGAACTGGGTCAGCGGCCAACAAGGCAAGAGCCTTGTTTGTGACCCCCGAGCATCTAAGGTTCTACTGCTCTGTGGAAAACGTCTCAAGGAGATGACTGCCTTTCTCTGCGGGGACAAGTGAGAGAGACCACAGCACTCGGGCCTAAGAAGACAAGCAAACAGTGCTCTTTCCGCCCGGAAGACCCTCTCCCCTGCCTGCCCTCTCCCCTCCCTCTGCCGAGTGACGGGATCAAACTGACACGACGAAGCCTGGATGGGGCCCGGCAGCCAAGGGCACAGGGGGCACTGTGGAACACTCCTCTGGGAGGAAACACACTAAATTCAAAAGAAAGAAGGGTCCAGAAACCCCACAACTACCTTTCATGGGTGGAGGGGGAGGAGGGAGGGGAAGAGTGGTGAAAAAACTCTTAAAAAGACCTCACAAATCTCTGCTGAGTCATAGAATACATTTCTGGCCTGGATCTCTAAGGGAGAAACAAACAAACAAACAAACAAACAAAACCCAAGAGCACAGAGAAAAAAAAACAAAAACAAATGAAAGGATCCCTCTGAAGGCCGCTCCCTGCCCAGGAGTCCCCGCGCCCCGTCCTTTCCACCTCGCCTCCGCCGGAGCCTGGAAGGTTCTCCGGGCAAACTTGCATAGTATTAATGTGGCCTGGAGCCGCGACTCCAGCCCCTCCGACGGCCAGGCTTCCGCAGAGCCCAGCTCCGCCCTCACACGTTCCAAATAACGCATTGGGGTCTGGAGGCCAAACACGTTCCCCGCTCAGCAGCAAACTGTTCAAATTCTCGAGAAAGTCTCGGTTGCGCAAAGGGTGAGGGTTAGGCCGTTTTGTCCGTGATCTGTGACTTCGTTCTCTGCACCATGCACCGCCGGACGATGCTGTCGAAGCTTCCCAGGTAGAACAGGGCGATGGTTCGGAACAGGCCCATCGTGACCACCTGCAAGGCAAAAGCGCGAGCCTGTCAGGCACGGGGGCGCCGGCGGGGTACTGAACACTCTAAGACGCTGGCCCAGATACCAGGCACAGGACCCCACCCCCCGGGTCTGTCCAAGTCACATGTCCACGGACTACCAGCAAGAACACGGGGCGGGTGAGATCCAACTCGGTAGCGCCAATAACCCAACGCACACTCCAGGCCGGCGGTTTCAGAGTCTGTCCCGAGCCCCAGTCAGAGCAAGTGCCCAGATGGTCTGAATCTGGAGATTGCCCGCTGCTACTACAGAGAGGGGGGTGGGGAGGGAAACTGAGGCACATCCAGCTGAAGCCCCACTTGGAATTCTGACTTGGGAACCTGCATCTTTTCCTGGTCTCGCAGGGCGACCCCCCATGGTCCTCTCTCTGGCTGTTGCTCCCTCTGAGCACAACCTCCCATGCGCCGCGTGTGAGTGTCAACACTTCATCCTGCAATGGTCTTGGTGATGCAATGCCCGAGTGAGCTCCAGGTGACTGGGGAGGCAGCACTTGGCTGAGTGCGCTCGAAATGCATCTTGGACTGGGGGTTTCCCAGCTTATCCCAGGGGACCTTTCCAAGGGTGTGCTGTGTGCTGTGATGAGACAGACCGGCTCTGCCCAGCAACCCCCAGGGTTCTGTAATGTGGGACACAATCAAACGGAGAAAGGAAGTGGCCACCTGGGGAATAAGCACCACAGACCTCTGTCTGATATCTGTGTCTTCCTGCTAACACCTCTGAGGGGATCTCTATTCTTTTTTGTTTTGGTTTTGGGGTCACACCTAGCAGTGCTCATGATTTACTCCTGGCGGGGTCCTGGGACTCTGTGATGGCGGGGACTGAACCTGGGTCGGCCGCACGTAAGGCAAGAGCACCCTACTTCTCCGGCTTCTCAAACAGCCGAGCTACAGAGAGAAACACTTTCAAACATCCAAGATCTCAGAACTGTGCTTCTCGTGCACTGTCTGGTGTCCCCCTCTCCCTCTCCCTGAGACGGCCCAGAGGCTGGATGCTGGCTCTGCCGTGGGAGCCCAGGTCTGACCCCAGCACCGCCCAGTCCCACCACTGCTGCATGAGGCCTCAACACCAAACAAATTAATAAATAAAAGGCCACAAAGGCGCGGGGTTGACGTCTGGCTGGCGGTCCTCGGGAGATCAGACAGGGGGCCGGGGAGTGAATCTGGGTCTGTGGGGTCCAAGACACGCATGCTACCCGCTGTACTAACTCTCCGGTCTAAGGTCAGGAACGGTTTCAGGGAAATAAAACATCAATCATGGAAGAACAGCCGCAGTGAGCTGCTGCGTGACCCTGAAACAGCCATTCCGGTGGTCATCTCAAAGGTGGATCTAACCCAAACCACGGCACAACTGAAATGGGCACACGGGAGGGTGGGACTGCAGAGAAGTGGGACCAAGAGGGCACCCCGAGACAGTGCGAGCAGCTGTGAGGGTGACAGTGAGGTCAAGAGAGTGACAGGCGGGGGCCGGAGCGATAGCACAGCGGGTAGGGTGTCTGCCTTGCACGCGGCCAACCCGGGTTCGATTCCCAGCATCCCATAGGTCCCCCGAGCACTGCCAGGAGTAATTCCTGAGTGCAGAGCCAGGAGTAACCCCTGTGCATTGCCGGGTGTGATCCAAAAAACAAAAAAATGCAAAAAAAAAAAAAAAGCAACAGACAGTGAAGTTGGAGAGAAGGTGGTGTGAGGGGTGGGCTGGGAGCCACGCAGCTGCTTAGTTTGGATGACCTACAGACTAGAAACGGCCCATGAACGGCCCCTGCACCGGCTCCCAGGGAGCCCCCCACTGAGCTGTCCCAGCTCACTGGCCCCCGGAGCTGCGGGGCCACCTAGAGTCCCTGAAGGGCACAGAGCAGGTGGAAACAGCAACCTGCATGTGCGCGCACCCCAGCCCAACTCTCCCGCCTTGCCCGAAGGACACGCCCCGACTTCTGTCTCCCCAGTTTCACGACTTGTGTTCTGAGCCACCCGGCAGGGCTGCTCCAGTCTGATCCTTGGCATGTCAGCCAGGCCCACTTCGCCCCGAGATGGCAGAATCCTGTTTTTCCAGACCTGGGGCCAGTGGTTCGCGGAAGCAAACCCAGATGGACCCCCTTAGAGCTGTGAGGGCGCGTCCCTCTGTCCAGATGCAGCACAGGGACACAGAATGCTGCCCGGCCCAACCCGTTGGGTGGCAATGCCAACCCCGCTCCTATTTTCTCAGCCCTGAGGATGAGAAGCAATGGACACTTCCCTCTCCACACAGCCCAAGAGGCCCTTCGTATCTGGCTGTCCGTCTGTCCGTGCGTCTGTCTGCTGGCTGTGGCTTACCTGCTGGAGCCCTTCGGTGATGGACGTGACGGGAGCCATCCCGCAGGTGAGGGCCGACAGCATGTAGCCGTCGGAGCCGATGGAACTGGTGAAATTTCCTTGCTGCAGGGGGTGGGGGAAGAGAGGGGCGAGAGTGGCAGCGTGAGCAGGACTGAAACCAACACAGGCGGGTGGTGTGGACGTGAGTGTCAGTGATGACGGTGTGCGCGTGGGAGAGAGAGCAAGCGCTGTCTCGGAGCTCATGGACACTCCTGGCCCTGGGCCTAACTGGCTGCACGGCAAGTCCTCAACATGTGGGTTCACAGCGTTGGGGGTCCTGGACCCATTTCCGAGGGCCCACATGGACAAAAAACACTGGCCCAGATGCTCACTGGCTTCTCCGAGTTCCGTCTTTATCAGTGGCCAAACCACTGGCCTATTCGCCAGAACTACAGCGGCAGCACCACACCCTCCATTACCACACACCACTGCCTGGATCAACGCACAAAGCAACGGGACTTTGGGGAAAAAAAAAAAAGATCTTTAGTAAAATGCAAACTGTCAGGGTCTGGGCTGCACCAGGCCAAGGAGGGCTGGGAGGAGTCTCCGGGCACCCCTGAGTGAGAAGTTCTGGGTTGGACCCTGCCCCCTCCCCAATATTTTAAATGTCAGTTTTGCTTTTCGGACGCCCTTGATAAAGCAGCCAAACTAAATGTTTTGTTAAATCTCCAGCCTCGGGACATGTCGTCAGAGACGGTTCACTGAGTGGCTTCCCTGTGGGTCCAGACTGGCTGTGGCCACCCTTCTTTCTGACAGAGCATCATGTGCTTGTTTGTTTGCTTTTGGGGGCCATCCCCAGTGGTGCTCAAGGCTCACTCCTGGCTCTTTTTTGTTTGTTTTTGTTTTGCTTTTTGGGTCACTAGCTCTGCACTCAGGAGTTACTCCTGGTGGCGCTCAGGGGGCCATATGGGATGCTGGGAATCGAACCCGGGTCAGTCGCGTGCAAAGCAAACGCCCTACCCTCTGTGCTATCTCTCCAGCCCCTCACTCCTGGCTCTTCATCAGGGATGATTCCTGACAGGCTCGAGGGACCATATGGGGTACTGGGAATTGAACCCGAGTCAGCCGTGTGCAAGGCAAGCACCCAACGCGCTGGACTAGCTTTCCTTTCCATGTGAGCTTCATAGAGAACTGCAGTTCCTTGGCCGTCCCTGGCCGTGGGAACCCCCCCGGGGGGAAAAGGAGCAAAGTCAGCCCGTCTCATCGAGGAACGCTTCCAGGGCCCAAGCTAAAGCCTGAGCTTCCGAGAAAGGGGGAATCTGGGAAATGTCACACTCGCGGGTCTGTCAGCTTCCCGTTGTACAGACTCCACTTAGATGAGCCACGATGTGAATGGATGCGATTTTTTTTTTTTTGGTAACTCAGTGAACCCATATTTTCCAAATGACTAATGTGTCATATTACAAAACCATGAATGGGGACAAAACATTCAAAGTACAAGACAGACCAATGGGTCTTAAAGGGAACAGAGAACAAAAAGTTCATTGATGGAGGTTCCCATTCCACGGCGCAACTAAGCTTGAGGAAACGGCTCCTGAGTTTGGCTTTCAGGATCAAAGAGCACCCACAAGTGTCTGAGGAGCCTAACCCCACCCTCCGCCTCCTTTCAATGCACCCGCGCCTTCCCTGGACCCTTCCTCGAGAACGACACACGAGGCAGGTCAGAGGCAGCTGTTCTCGACACTCACGGGGTCTGGGAACCGCACCACGCACCCTTGACGTTCGCTCTGAACTGACTGCAACTGGGACGGGGTCCCGCGGAAGTGGGGTGGGTTCACCACCGCCACTGAAAAAATGGGATAGGGGCTGCAATCACAGCAGAGGGTCGTGTTTGCCAGGCACACAGCCAACCCAGCTTTGATCCCTGGCACCCGAGGGACCAGGAGTGATTCCTGAATGTAGAGCCGGAGTAACCCCAGAACATCGCCGGGTGTGGCCACAAGAAAAAGAAAATGGATTAATAGGCTTTTCTTAAAAAGTTGTTCGGCTCCGAGGCTGGAGCGATAGCACAGCGGGGAAGGCGTTTGCCTTGCATGCAGCCGACCCGGGTTCGATTCCCAGCATCCCATAGGGTCCCCTGAGCACCGCTAGGAGTAATTTGTGAGTGCAGAACCAGGAGTAACCCCTGTGCATCGCCAGTGTGACCCAAAAAGAATAAAATAAAAACAAATAAAAAAAATAAAAAGCTGTTCGATTGCAATATCTAAGGTGACAACAGTATAGATCAGACTCTGCGTTGAGTTTTCTGGGGTTGCCGACGATGCAGCGTCTGAAACGGCTGAGAGAGGAACAATGGGAGGGTCCGGGAGGCTCCACCCCTGGCACCTCGTGCCCCCCCCCCACAGGGTGTGGCCCAAAAACAACACGCCAAGAGAGGCACATACTTGAGACGCACCAGACTAAATAAACCCTTCTGAAGTAAAAAGGGATCTTCCCGACTCCTCACCAAAGAGCGCATTTGCTGCGCCCGGAGATAAACAGGAAAAGCCAAACTCATGGGGTCCGGGGCGGGCATGGGGGTGGGGAGAGCGTTTTTCTGGGAACAGTCAAGCTGAGCCGAGCACAGAGACTCGGGCTGCTTCAGTGGGGCCGGGTCTGCCTGGCTTCTGCCCATCTGCCCTCAAGTCACGGAGGGGGACACGCCCCTCCCACTTATTGGCGCCACAGGTCCATGGGCGTGTCTCAACCTCCCGGCCCCCAAATCCCCAAGTACACCCTGAGCCTCAGTTTCCAGGCTCCCCTCCTCTACGTGGCAAGTTGGCGGAACTTGTCAAGGGGCTGGCGACACCCACGCTGCTCTGAGAAACCGCTCTGACTGGGCGCAGAATACATGCAGGTGGCCACACCTGACGGGGGAGACACTGCAGGGCTCAGAGTCCTTTATCTGATGCCAGCCACAGGGCAGCTACAGTGATTCAAACAGCAGCTACCAGGGAAGGCACAAGGCCGAGGCCCCGCACATCTGGGAGAGGGCGAGTCTCGTGTGCTTTGCAGAAGAACCCAAGTTCCCAGCAGCCATGCTTATCAAGCAGCGGCCCCGAGACAGGATGCAGAATTCCTAGTAGGGTGCGAGAGACAGGCAGCGGGTGGGCGTTTGCCTCGCACGTGGCCAATCCAGGTTCGACCCCTCGCCCCGCATCTGGTCCCGCTAGCCCCTGCTTCGGGGCCGAGCCCTGTGCAGAGCCAGGAGCCGAGAGGCAGACCTGGCCCAAGCACTGAACATAGATATCGACAGAGCCCACCGCGTCCGAGGAGACGAGCAGAGCGAGGCACGGGATATGACGAATGTGCCGGCCCAGAAACATACGATTCATGTCAAGTGTGGGACAAACACCCTTTTTTTCCCTTCTTTTTGGGTCACACCTGGCGATGCACAGGGGTTACTCCTGGCTCTGTACTCAGGAGTTACTCCTGGCGGTGCTCAGGAGACCATATGGGATGCTGGGAATCGAACCCGGGTCGGCCCTCCCGACAAATGCTCTACCCGCTGTGCTATTGCTCAAGCCCTGGGACAAACACCTTTCCCCAAACGCTCACAAAGAGAGCAAAGGCAATGTTGTACTTACGATGGCGTGATGCACAGGGGTTACTCCTGGCTCTGTACTCAGGAGTTACTCCTGGCGGTGCTCAGGAGACCATATGGGATGCTGGGAATCGAACCCGGGTCGGCCCTCCCGACAAATGCTCTACCCGCTGTGCTATTGCTCAAGCCCTGGGACAAACACCTTTCCCCAAACGCTCACAAAGAGAGCAAAGGCAATGTTGCACTTACGATGGCGTCTTTCACGATCTGTTTGGCCACCTGCTCCGGTTTGCACACAGATGTGGTCTCTGAGATGAGACGAGTCTCCAGGGGCTGAAAGTGGAAGAACTGGACATGTCACTACCCACCCGCAGCGGCCCGTTGCGCGGCAAAGGGCAATCATCCGTGCAGTGCCCCGTCCGACCGCTCACCGGGGAGCGCCTTTCCGTTGTCAGAATGAGGCCCAGCTAGAATTCTTGATCCGTTTCTACCTTGCAGGTGAGAGCAGCCCAGTCACCAAGGCCGAACAGGAGGCCCTGGGCACTGGGCAGGGGAGGGCCCAGTTCCAGCGACGACCAGCAGAACTGGAGTGACCCGCGCCCTGTGCCCCGTCCGAGAAGCCACTCAGCACCGTGGAGACACAGGATGCAGAGCCTAGGCCGAGGGTGCGGACCAGGCACGGCAGAGCCGCAGCCCTGGCCTGACCGAGAAGACGAGAGGGAGGCTGGGGGAGGGGCAGCCCAGCTGGGCCCTGCGCCTGGGGAAGTGTTTTCCGGGAGCACCAGAAAGCCCAAAGCATACTCTTTCTCCTCAAAAGGTCCATTGCCGTGATCCCCATCAGAACTGGGGGGTGGGAAGGCAGGAGGGGAGAGCGCATGAGTGGAAGGCACAGGCCCCCCGACACGGCCACGTGTGACCTTGGAGAGAGCACCGCTGAGGGTGGTCCCGTGACTTTTTTTTTTTTTTTTTTTTTTGCTTTTTGGACCATACCCAGCAATGCTCAGGAGTTACTCCTGGCTCTGTACTCAGGAATTACTCCTGGTGGCAGTCAGGGGACCATATGGGATGCTTGGGAATCAAACCCGGGTTGACCGCGTGCAAGGCAAATGCCCTACCCTCTGGCTATTGCTCCAGCCCCGTGGCCCCATGATTTTTTTTTAAAAAAAAAAGGTATCCCTGAATTCTGAACGGACAGTTATCTCGTCTTGCTTTCCTCTCCTTGCTGCTTTAAAATATATTACTGGAGCTTATTCTACTTGTCTACGTTGCATTGGACCAACTGAGGTCCTCAAAGGATCTTCTCCCTCATTTATTTTGAATCTTGTGTGGGTGGGTGGCGACATGCACGACATTTTGTAAAACGGAATTTCCATTAGAACCCGACTTCAACTGCACAGAACTGTCCATTCTGTCACCATTAGAGGTAGAAATTTAAATTTTAGTAAACACATGGGTATGATCTCTTAGGAGAGAAAAGCTTTACATGCCATGCATTTCCTGATGAACCTGAATGAAGAGAAAGGTCGCCGCCCCCACTGGCTCGTCCTGCCCTAGGTGACAGATCTGTGGATTTTTTTAAAGCACGATGGCGCCCCCTACAGGGCCCACGAGCCAGCACGTAATCTTAGTTACTGGAAGAGGCCTGCCCCACCATTGACGGGAAGGAAGAAAACGAAATATCCACCTTGACATCTAAATCCAACCTCCACAGGGAAATCACCACCCTTGGTCAGCTTCAGTTTCAAAAAAAGACTGCTCGCCCAACACCACGGGTCTGCTGGGTGGGTCCCCACGTGTCCTAAGGCAGGACCTTTGAAGGAGTTTCCTTCTCCAGAACCTCAAATGTTATAAGAGGCCAGGCCAGGTGTAAGCAGGGGTCCCAAATTAGAAGAAGAAAACTGGGGTGGGGGGGGGGGGAGGGTGAGGAAGAGGAGGAAGAAGAGGCAGCAGCGGCTGAGCCAAAGAAAAAAATGGAGAGGGGAAATACGATTTTCAATCCTAAACAGCTCTACAGATCTACAGTGTGTGGAGCTCACGGGCCAGTTCTATGCATGTTCTATGTTCTATGCATGTGGAGCTCATGGGCCAGTTCTATTCACACGCCATGAGGGAAGAAAAAAACCATCAGAACTGGGTTAGAATCTGGCAGCGACTAAGCTCTGTATTGCAGGGGTCTTTCCTGCTCGGAGTCAGGGCAGCACAGGGCTGGTGTTCAGGCCAGCGGCAGCAGTGACCAGCAACCAGGGTGGAAATAAAGCAGGGGCGGGGGCGGGGGCGGGGAAGAGCTGGCAGAGCTGCAAAGGGACCAGAGGGGCTCTGGGGACAGCGCCAGGCACTGTGCCGTGTCCGTCCTCGGCACCACCTGGGCCCTGGGCTCTGCAGGGTGTGGCCCGGGGGCCCCTGTGCGCACCTGCAGGTGTGGCCCTGGTAACCCCAGCACCGGGTCCTCGCGTTGAACGTCCACCCCAGGTAGCCAAGCGGCGCTGGGAGTGGCCTTATCTTAGTAAAGGCCCAAAGTCCAGCCCCATCTGATCTCACTAACGCTGAGCCTCCCCTGGCAACAAAGGAGGAACAGGAAGGGCCCTTCTGAGGAGAAAGCGGCGAGTCCCCAAAACACCCGAAGACACGGGTCCCAACGGCCACGTCTCAAAGCTCGAAGACGTTTGTGAGGGCTCCGGCACGGCTAAGCACAGGGCGGGAGACATGGGCAGTGGGCAGGTGGCCGGGCCTCTCCCAGCAGGCTGGGAACTGGGGTCCAGACCCTTCTCTGCAGTCACTACCAACGTGTGCTGCGGAACTTCCCTTCAGGTTCGAGGCCTAGCAGGTAACACAGCGCTAGTATGCGCCCAACTCGGATTCGATTCCACGGGTCTCTAAGATTGCCGGGGGGCGGCCTTGGGGGCCCCGGGTACCCCCAGCACTGTGGGGCGTGAGCAGTGCCACCTCCTCGGGCACCTGCCCTGATGTGATGGTGCCTGCCACTGAACAAGAAGCAACGAGTCTAGGCCTCCTGGGCATCACCTGGGAGCCCCCTCTCCCCCCAAACTAACTGCCCAGCTTCTGACATCCACTGGCCACATTCCAAGCGCCCGACAATTACCAAAGGAACATAGCCATAGGGAACAAGGTCATCCTTCTAGAACATTCAGGCCATGGTGCACACCAGGTTTGGGACCTGTGGGGGTGTTAGCCTTCACATGAGAAAGGGTTTGAAGACGGGAGGGGCACAGACTGACATCCGCTTCCCACAATCCTGGGCCACTCCCTGAAGGACAGACTCTAAAAGAGGGCCGGGCAGTTGCTGGCTTACGGAGTCGGGCAAACGCATCGCATCAGTGGCTACTGTTCCCAAGAAGGCAGCTTATGAGCAGCAGCGAAACTGGAAGCAGATTCAGAGTGCTGGGTTTTGGGGGGATTTGGGGGAGCTTCCCCAGCAGAGCTCTGAGTCAGTGGTGCGGGTCTGTGGCACTGCGCCTGGCGTGGGGTTGGCGCTCTGAGCCGTCTCCCCGGCCCGGATACATTCGGATCGCGGACCCAGAAGGACCTGCGGGCGGGCAGAGCCAGCGGACAGGGAGCCCAGGCTGAGTCCCAGGTTCCTGCCCGAACAGCTGAGGAAGCCGCGAGCGGGGTGGGGTGGACACCAGATCAAGAAAGGCAAATGCGGAAGGATGGAGGAAACCAGAAGTCCAGGTGCTCCAGTGCTGAGATGCCCCTGAGGTCTCGGGTAGAGACAATGACTCGGCAACCGAGTTCAGAGGACAGAATATTACTTTTAAAGAGTATCATCTCACTAGTTAAAAATAGAGGCTGTGTTTAGCATCATACGCAAAACATCCCTTCATTAAGCCAGGCTTCCAAGATGAGCAGCAGAAAACACCTCTTTTGGCAACCTGGGTGCTTCCCCCAAGACTCCAACTGCAAGTTCTAAAAAGTCCTGAGCCCCCTTGGCCCGTGTCTTTGTGGAAAGGGAATCCATTTCCTGACTGATGACGAAGGTGGGGCGCTGGAGGGTGGGCAGAGGGGCTGGCAGGGGACAGGGTGAGGGCTGGTGGCACTCACCTTGGTTTTGTTCTCTTCCACAAAGCCGGGCGTGTCTGTGTCGGGCGGATAGGCAACTGTGATGTAGACATTGTAGGGCTTCACCTGTGTTTCAGAAATGACATGAGAGTCCACATCTTCCCTCCCAACCAGGCTGCCAGACCCACGCACGGCGTCCCACCCCGCTTCCCCAAGGCAGCCTGGGCCTGGGGGGCTGGAGGCAGAGAGGCATCAGTACCCCACGCGTAAACCCACCTGCACAAAGAAATGAGCACACAAAGCTCACCTCCAGCCGCCAGCTCCGGAAAAGGGCTATGCCCGGGAGTGGAAACCCACTGCCCTTTCCACGTCGTCCAATTCCGCAGGCCAGGAGGCGGCTGGGGAAGTTGTGCACTGAGAGAGCTGCGCTCCCGCATCGCGGTCACACGGCACTCCAGTGGAAGGACAAGCCCCCTCGCCTGCCACCTATCCGCCAAGCTCCTTCCTGGCAGCTTTTTGTTTTTGTTTGGGGACCACACCAAGCGGTGCTCAGGCATCACTCCTGGCAGTGCTTAGGGGGGATCATATGGAATACCCGGGATCGAACCTGGGTCAGTTGTGAGCAAGGTAAAGCACCTTATCTGATATACAATCTCTTCAGCCCATCTTCTTCTTATTGCTATTGGTGGTATTTATGTTGTTTTGTTGGGGGGGGCACCACACCCAGGGGTGCTCAGGGGACCATATGTGATGCTGGGGACGGAACCCAGGTCCGTAATCTGCAAGGTAAAGCCTTTCCCCGACATACTATCGCTCCGGCCCAGCTCCTGAAACAGGTTGATTTCACTTCTGAAACACCCCAGATTTCACCCACATCCTTTCCCGGGAATGCCAGGCTAAAGCCCCAAGCCCAACTTCCTAAAACTACGGGCCGCAACCCCACCTGGGGGGGGGGGGAGCACAGAACTCAATGCTGGCATCACAAAAAAAGGTGCTTTCAAAGATTAAAGACTTACGATTTGTTACCTGTCATGGTAACATACCCAAGTTTGGGTAGAAATTTCTCAGACAAAAAGGGGGCGTACATGGAATGAGTGCCGAAGTCCAGGTCCAGAAGTCTCTGTCTCCCGAGAGGTGTGAATGGGAGGCGTGGACTCACCGGGGTGCGGGCCTTCTTCCACAGAACAGGACCGCCCCCTGGGTGAGCCCCGTCCAACCAGCCAAGCGCCTCCTGAGAAGACAACCTCACCCCTACTCTGCATGGAGACCACTCCCCTTCCTGGAAGCCCTCCTCACCTTCGCGGGCGTGAGAACAGTCTCTGGCCTATGCAGGCTGGTCCTGCCCCCATCTTCCCAAGGGCTGGGAGCAATCCTAGGAGCACAGGAGGGGAAGAGTCCTGGCAAGCAACCTCGAGGGTGAGAGAGCCAAAGGCTGGGTCCCTGTGGGAGGGGCTGCGAGGTGCTGAGGGTGCGGGAGCACCCGCCGACATCCACCGGCAAGCAGCTTCCAAGCCCGGGGTGCTGGGAAAGCCGTGAGCCGGGTCGGCCCGCGAGGTGGAGGAGTGGGTCCTTCCCGAATACTGCCTCCAAGAGACATTAAAAAACAAACGCCCTCCCACTGCCTTGTCCTCAGGGCCACCCGAGGCTCCCAAGAGTCCCTGAGGCCGCCTGTTTGAAGCTTAAAGCTGGCTGCCCAGATGAGAACATTCCAGGGTGCCGGGGCTCCCAGGAAGGACCAGGCTTCGAAGTCCGGAGGGCGCGTCAAGGGAGCACTCCACGTCCAAGGTCATGGCTGCGCTCCCGAAGGTGCCAGCAGCTCTCCCAAGGTCACCCCCGACAGTCACAAATGACTCCCTCCCCCTGGACTCTGCGAGGGCCAGCACCCTGACCGTGACATGGGCAGCGCCGACAGCCTTCTGAGACATTTGGAACTGAAGGAAGGCCCGGGGCACGGGACTACA
This sequence comes from Sorex fumeus, assembly GCF_029834395.1. Classification (NCBI taxonomy): domain Eukaryota; kingdom Metazoa; phylum Chordata; class Mammalia; order Eulipotyphla; family Soricidae; genus Sorex; species Sorex fumeus. The sequence goes on from NW_026606208.1 coordinate 3,902,602, forward strand.
ATGACCCTGTCCTTTCCGTGACTCCAGCATCCCAGCGGGGAAAGTTTCCAGGGAAACTGCAGCTCTGCTCGTTTCTGCAGACGGTGCTCCCCGCAGCCACCACGCCCTCCCTGGCCTCTCCTCTGCTCCTCCCACTCAGCCTCCGTCTCCAGCTCCCATGCTGGGATCATGTGTCCGTCCACCAGAGATGTCCAGTGGCTCAGAACTCACCTGTTACCCTGTGATCCTGAGATCTCTATCTCTCCCTCTCCCCCCCCCCCTCACACACACACACACACAAACACGGTGGAGCAGACGTGTGAAAGGGACCCTCTACCCTGAGTGTCAGCTCCAAGTCGCACACATGGTGTCATGATGACTTGGTGCGTGGGGGTGAAGGTTGGGAGGAGCATACATAGTCAGGTGGAGAAGGAGAAAGAAAGACCCCTACTTTCCTTCTACTTACTCCTGGTGGGCTTGAGAACAATATGGGGTGTCAGGGATTGAACCCAAGCTGGTCTCATGCAAGGCACGTGCCTTATCTGCTGTACTATCACTCAGCACCCGCCTCCCCCCAAAAAGAAACCCACAACTTTTTTTATTTTTGCTTTTTGAGTCACACCCGGTGATACACAGGGGTTACTCCTGATTTTGGACTTAGGAATTATGCCTGGTGGTGCTCAGGGGACCCTATGGGATGTTGGGAATCGAATCTGGATCGGCCATGTGCGAGGCAAATGCCCTACCTGCTGTACTATATCGCTCCAGCCCCAAACCCACAACTTTAAAAAAATTTTAATATCTGCACTTACAAGACTGGGGGAAAATAGGAAAGAAAAAAATGCCAACAAAGCACTGTGGCACTGTCCTCCCACTGTTCATCGATTTGCTCATGTGGGCCCAGTAACATCCCCATCGTTACTGTGTTTGGCATATTGAATACATCATGGGTAGCTTGCCAGGTTTTGCTGTGCGGGCGAGACACACTCGGTAGCTTGCCAGGCTCTCCGAGAGGGGCGGAGGAATCGAACCCAGTTTGGCCGGGTCAGCCGTGTGCGAGGCAAACACCCTACTCACTGGGCTATTGCTCCAGCCCACCAACAAAGCATCCTTTCAAAAATGACTCTTCGTACATAAGTGTTTCTAGGATCCTACTTCAGCGGGCCTAGGGATGGGGCTGGAGAGAAAGCTGTTCTGTGCTCAATGAACCAAAAAGGAGCTTGTCATTCCAGCCTGTGCTCTCTCTTACAGTGCTCTTTTAGCGTTTTTCTATTCTAGATCTGTAGAAGCCAGCGTTCTCTTGGAACACCTATTCCTTGCAGCTTTCTAAACAAACCTTTCAATAAAAGCCAACTTGCTTTACTTTAAAAGAAAAAAATAGCCAAAGGACTTGACAGCAGCTGTGTTGTGAGGCATCATTCCCAGGACCCCGGGCTGTGTGGGACTCGAAACACCCCCCAGCCCATGCACACGTCACAAAGCAAGCAGAGGTGGACGAGGGTCCCCCCCCCTCCGAAGTCTGCTGCCTGTGGCCCAGCCTTGCTGTTCCCACCAGTGCTCAGAGTGGACATTCCGAGGGGAGCCCAGAGGCACGGGCCGGCAAGCCGGGGCCTGGCACGGGCTGTGAATCACGCTTGTCGCCCAGAGCCTCAGGGACTCTGTTCATACTAGCAACTCCCTCCTTCCTCCTCCCCCGTGTTGACATCTGTTCTGCCTGCTGGGAAATGAGGCCACCCAGATATCACCATCATCGCCCAGTGCCTGTGCCTGTGACTCGCAGAGCCAGACTGAGGGACAGAAAGTTCCAAGGGGTGGGTCTGTCCCGCCTCAAACGCCCCTTTCCAAGCAGGGCTCCAAGACCAGGGTGAGGCCTGACACTCAGCACCCGACAAACGGAGTGATTTCTGCTCTGAGATCCGGCGAGACCCAGTGCCAAAAACAGGAAGCCGGGGCCACTGGAAATTTCATCCCCGTGAGGCCACCATCAAGCTCTCTGCCTCGCCCCTGGACAAAGTGGCCAGAGAAACAAAGTGCTCCCTCGCCCAGGGCCCTCTCCGAGGGGAAACGACCCAAGAAACACCATCAGCCTCACAGACCCGACTGTCGGGGCAGAGATGCAGAGCACAGAGCTGAGAAAAGGGAAAGCTTGAGGCTGCTTCCTTGGGGAGGTGACGGTGCCCACAGAGAAGCAAACGACCTTGTGTTTCCGTCCCAGGCAGAACTGGGAGAGACCGATGGCGGGCTGCACCTGGTGGGGGGGGGCGTTTGCCCTGCACATGGCCAGCCCAGGTTTGATTCCTACCACCCCGTATGGTCCTCTGAGCTCTTCCAGGAGTGATCCTGAATGTAGAGCCAGGAGTAAGCCCTGAGCATCGCCAGGTGAGCACTCCCCCCCACCAAAAAAAAGGGGGGGGGTCGCTCTGAGACCAACTGGTGGTCAGCAGGGAAAGGGGAGTAGGGGGCAGGTAAATCACATGACCCAGGACACAGCCAGACTCTTAGCACTTAACGTGGCCCAGCCACAGGGAGCAGGGCTGTTAGAACCCAGCTTCACCCTCCAAGCAATCCCGCCCTGTGTCCCAAGGCCCCCGCGCCCGACAACAGGCCTCTTCTCATGCCTACGGGAACTTCTGGGCTACCCCAAAGCAAAGGTCGTTTAACTAAACCCTGTGGGCCAAGGCTGGCTCTCTGGCTGTGGGCTTGGTGTTATATTTTGCGTTCTTTAATCACAATGAATTAACTGGTACTGCAGGAACACTGGCTTTAGGGTGTTAGAATTCAAGATCTCTACTATTGATCCTCATTTCCAGCTGTCTCTATCCAACTGACCCCCGACCCCTTTACTTATTCGCCCACACCTACAACCCCTTCCCCTAGGCTAATTTCCTCCACCCTATTTCCTATAACACAAAGTTCAGATGAAACACAGCGCCCCCCGCACTCCCATGTTGTGAAGGGCCATCTCCCCACGATCACAGAAGATGCAAGTGGTCAGAGAGACATCATAAGACACCATGTGGCCCTCAAAGGCGAAAAGATTTACTCTGGCCCATACAGAAAAGATTCAACAACTTCTGAGATTCCCAAAGATTCCCAGATTCCCTGCTTGGAAAAGCTGGACCACCACAGTACAGGGCTGCGTGCGCTGCCATGGGAAGAATCACACCTTCCCTCTCGCAGCTGCTGACTCGGGCCGGGAAGGTGTGATGCTCGAGATACATCCCAGGGTGACAACCATGCAGCAATAGATGGGAAACACTCACCCTGACACTAATCCTAACCACACCTTCCACAAAATGTTCTGCTGTGAAAAAAAAATTGTTTTTTAAAGACTCGACTCTGATCTTGGAATTGAAAGAGAAGCCGCAGGAGGACCAAGGGATCTTTTTCGTTCTACCTCTTGAAGGAAGTCTGAGACAGGGGGCTTTAACTGGTTGCTCCAGAAGCCGAGAGCTAATGAGAAGCTGATTTAAACTCTCCTCTCAATGCACCCTCAATCACTGCCACATTTAGTCATAAAGGGCGGGTTTCTTGGTTGAAGGCACATCTCCATGAACCAATGTCTGTTGAATCTTATGCATACTCACAGAGGGTTAGAACAGTATCTGGAGGAATTACCTGTACTCTGCGCAGTTAAATTAAGAACAGAACCCTTGCAATCATTTAATCCTCATTATAATAATCTTTATTAGAAAAACGCTCAATGTCAGACTCAGCGTGGAGTCAACCTCAATTCTCTAATTTGATACAACATGTGCAGAGAAAATACAAACAAAAGAGCATACCTTGGATTGCGAAAAAGAATAAAAATAAAAGTGAGGGCCATCAAGATAGCTCAGAGGACCAGAGCAAATGCTTTGCTTGCCAAAGACTCAGGTTCCATTTCCAGAAATGCCTGAGCACCACCAAGAGTGGGACCCAAGCATCTCCAAAAGTAGCCCAAAAGCACCACCAGGCGAGCCCCCCCCCCAAAAAAAAGAGAGATAAATTAAAACTGAACTGGGGAGAGAGTTCACAGAGCTAGAACGAATGCCCTGCGTGCAGGAGCCTTCCCTGGGATCGATCCCTGGCACCACTTGGTCCCCTAGTAGCCCCCAGGTGCAAGTCCCCACACTGCAAGCCCAGGGGGGCAGTGCATCACCTACATAAATGCACATGCCAAGGGGTAGGGCTGCCTCCAGCGCTTACCTCCATCTGCAAGGCCTCTGCCAATCCGCGGAGTGCAAACTTGGAGGGCGAGTAGGCCGTGTAGCCGAACAGGCCCAGCTGCCCAGCCTGCGAGGCCACGAAGACGATCCTGCCCACGCGGCGCTCCTTCATGGTGGCGATGACGGCGCGGCTCGGGTACACGCTGCCTAGATAGTTGACGCTGATCAGCCTCTGCAGGGGGATGGAGAGGACAAAAGACATCACCCGAGGGCAGCATTGCCAAGCTTTGCCCAGGGCCTTCTGCAGTGGACGGCACAGGGCCAGGGATGCTTCCCGCCAGGCTGGTCCCCACGGCTGCTGCAGCTGGTCCCCGCGGCGATGCAAGTGGGAGCCCGAGGCCTGCTTGGGGGGTGGGGGTAGGGTGGGGGGGGGGTGGCCACCTGGGCAGCCCTGGCACGGCCAGTCTGCAGTGAAAAGTGCATGGCGAGGCCGCAGAGCCAACCCTCGGCAGCCCCCACGCAACAGGGGTTCGCGCCTGGGAATATCTCCGAGGAGGAGCACTGCCACACCCCCAGCCAGGAGCCAATGTCAACGGGACCGGACGCCGGAAGTGAGGCGCCGGAAGCCGGAAGTGGGACACCGGAAGTGAGATGTGGCTTCGCGAGGGCGGCTTCCGGCCGCCATTCCGTCACCGAGCCGAAGTCACAGAGCCAACGCAGCGGCCAAATCCACAGACAACAAACAAACAAGCAAACCATCTTCCTTACTTGGGGTATAAATTCCTCTTCGCTGACTCTAACCTTTCTACTTTATAAACCTCTCTCGCTCTCTCTCTCCTTGGACTGTGTGTGTGTGTGTGTGTGTGTGTGTGTATGTGTCTGTGTGAGAACGCCCAGTATAAAGGAGAAACGCACTGGACAACAGGACCCTCCCCCCCGCCCTCCAAAAAAAATTAGTTTTCTTTCTAGCCTGATTCTCTACATTTATTTTAAAGGTTTGAATTTCTTTCTTTCTTTTTTTTTTTTTAATTTTGTTGACTAGAAAATGAGACAGAATAGACGAGCAGTATGCTCCCTATTTGCTGTCGGGCTTCGGGCTAAACGTGTTTGTTGTGTTTCATTTTGTTTTTTGAAGTTATAAATTTAGGAAACGACTTCGTTAAGGGGGAAAAGAAAAGGCGAGAAAATAAAGGCAGCTGGGAGTAGCGGCAGGGCCCTGGGGGCTGCCCCGGGCTGAGCTCATCGCTGTCGCCGCCTTCCACCTCCTCCTCCTCCTCCTCCTCGCCACTGGCCGCCTTCCAGAAGGGCCAGTCTACAGAGATTCCGCCCAGCCAGTCTGTACTCTGTCCTTAATGCCTTGGAACCTGGCCTTGATGGGGCCTCCTTATGGATCAAAGTCCCTTCAAGCCTCCTTATGGATCAAGTCCTTTACAGGATAAGGAATGTTCATCCGTGGAGAAACTTGACTCTGGCAAGTAATCTTCCTCTATAGTCAGTTGCGGCAGAAGCCGGGAAAAGTATTCGTAACGCTCGCCTGTCCTTTACCAACTACAAGACCAAGATGACTGCCCTCCGACATCCTGATGGATCCATCACATCCTCCAGAACGGCAATAGAGAAGATTATCCATGACTTCTACTCAAATCTCTTCGATAGCCATGTCCACTTGCCGACATACCAAATTCCACAGGATGGATATGTCGTTCCCAACGTTCTCCCTTCCTAAATCCAACACGCCATTTCGTAGGTAAGGAAACGAACAGCACCCGGCCCAGACAAGGTCAGACCTGAACACCTGAAGAACCTGCCGTCAGTACTCATCAATACACTGGCTCGGCTCTTCACACGCTACCTGTCTGAATGCAAGGTTCCGTCCCAATGGAAAACCAGCAGGACCGTACTACTATTCAAGAAGGGAGACATCCACAACATTGGCAACTATCACCCGATCTGCCTATTGTCTGTCATCTACAAGTTGTTCACTCGAGTCATCCTAAATAGGATTGGTAGAACACTAGATGAAGGACAACCATGCGAGCATGCCGGGTTCCACAAAGGATTCAGCACCATCAACCATATCCACACGATAACCAAGCTCATTGAGGTTTCTCGGGAGTTCAAGATGCTGCTCTGTTTAACATTCATTGATTTAAAGAAGGCCTTTGATTCTGTTGAGATGGAAGCGGTCATTGAAGCCCTAGCCAATCAGGGCATTCAAGCCCAATACATCAGGATCCTCTGTGAGCTGTATTGCGGATTCACTACCAGGATCTCACCATTCTACAAAGAAGTAATCATTGATGTCAAGAAGGGTTCGGCAGGGTGATACCATTTCACCGAAACTCTTCAGTGCCACCCTCGAGAACGTCATGCGATGACTGGAATGGGAAGGAATGGGAGTGAAGATTGATGGTCGGCAACTACACCACCTCCGCTTTGCTGATGACATTGTTTTAATAACACCAAACATCAGCCAAGCGGCACAAATGCTGGTCAACTTTGACCATGAGTGTGGAAAGGTAGGACTACAGCTGAATCTTACGAAGATAATGTTTATGAGAAACAGCCTTGTTCCTGATGCCCCATTCGCTCTCAATGGAACGACCATCTCCGAATGCAACAGCTATGTGTACCTAGGTCGAGAAGTCAACATGACAAATGACCTGGCACCCGAGCTGCGCAGGAGGAAGAGAGTGGCTTGGAACGCCTTCAAGAACGTCGAAGAAATAGCTGAGAGGACGAAGAACCTCCGGCTCTGGGCACATCTCTTTGATTCCATTGTTCTTCCTGCATTAACATATGCCTCAGAGACGTGGGCCCTACAAAAACAGGATGAGAACGCTATTCAGGTCTCCCAAAGAAGAATAGAAAGAGCTATGCTTGGAATATCACGTTTCACTCAAATGAGAGAAAGAATCCGGAGTTCCGACATCCGTCGACAATCAAAAATCAGGGATGCTGTCTCATTTGCCAAGGTGTCAAAAATCAGAATGGTTGGTCACGTAATGAGATTTAAAGACGACCGCTGGACTAGTGTTGTTACAACTGGATTCCACGGGATGTCAAAAGACCGCGTGGCCACCCACCTACCAGATGGTCAGACTTCATCAAGATCATGAACGATCGGTTTGAGGTTCTTCATGTTCCCAGAGAGAACAGATACCATTGGGCTACACTAGCACGGGACAGGGACAAATGGAGACGTTACTGGCGCCCGCTCGAGCAAATCAACGACTAACGGGAAGTTAAGTGATTAAGTGATAGTCAGTTTATTTAAAGCATTTTTTTCCATTCTTGGTTTCGGGGGACCCACCTGGCAGGGCACAGAGACTTCTCCAGGCTTGGTGCTTGGGGCAGTGCTCAAGGATCAAGGCATTGTAGATGTTTGAGCCATCTTCCTGACCCTAATCTAAAACTTTTCCATCTGCTTTTATATCACAGACTTACCCTTTTCATATTACAAAGTGAATGGCAATAAATTCAAGGTCACAAACAAGATTTCTCATTTGGGCTGTGAGCATCATGGATCTGAGAGGGATGAATTTCGATGCCTGATCTTCAGCCAGGGCACTGCAAGTCTCTCAGAGCTGGCAGGGGCCTGTCTGGAGTTTGACATTCTCCTTGCTTTTAATAAAGCAAAACCTTTCATATTTTCCTATTTTCTCTGTTTTTATTCTTCAAGATGGGAGATATAGTGCATGAGGAGACATGCCTGACTGGAGAGCAGAAACCATCACTGTTCTATCTTTCCCCTTCCTGACCACCTTTTGTCTCCAGGGCAATCACTTGTTGGTGGCCTCCTCCTGGCAACATCTGCAAGGGCTGTAAACACTTGCAGGCCATGGCGAGGATGATATAAAGCAAAAAGGACATTTATGCTATCAAGAGGTCCAATAAACATGACACATACTGAGTTGCTGCTTGTGTGAAATACTACAACAGCTAAGATATTCTAGGCTGTAAGAATCTGAGGCCACATATGTAGTTTGTGGTTGACCAAAATGTCATAATGTCCTGTATCTGATGAGGCAAAGACAGTCAAATACTCAGGTTAATATTGTTACTATCACAAAGGCCTGAGCAATGACTGGAAGAGGAAATACATGTTAAATGCCGAACAGTTCTAACCCACAATAAGTTCTCAGTAACTGCCGACTCTTATTTTATTATGAACAAGAGCTTACACAGATACCAAAGATCTATTTTCCCCTGACATTGGGAACATTTAAAAATGTAACGTGTCTACTTGAAAATCTAAGGGCACATTCATTAAAGTGATTAGATATTTAAAAGTATACAATGTTAGCTTCATAAGCATGTAAAACCAAATACTTTATTGGGGAACTCTGAGTCAATAACAAAACATTAATTCAATCAAGTATTTCCAGAAAATCACTCAAATATCTGGAGACCAAACAACAGACCTCAACAACCCAAGAATCAGAGAAGGGAAATGACAGAATGTTTTAACTAATAAACAAAAACACAACATATCAAACTTCATGGGGTGCTGCTAGTGCAAGACTTAGGTGGAAATCTGAAGCATTAAACGTGTTTATTAGAAGAAAAAAGGCCTTGAATTGATGGCCCCAGCATCTAGTTAAATAAATTATAAGATGGCTGGAGCAAGTACAGCAGGTAAGGCACTTGCTTTGCACTTAGCCGACCTGGGTTCAATCTCTGGCATCCCATATGGTCTCTTGAGCCCGCAGGAGAGGTTCCTTAGCACAAAACCAGGAATTAACCCTGAGCACCACTGGGAGCATCCCCACCCCCCAAAAAAAGTAATAAAAAGTAGGGTAATAAATTTAAAATAGAGTAGAATAAAACAAATAATAAAATAAGTAGAAAAATCAGTAAAATCAAAAGCTGATTATTGAGATCAATAAAATCAGTAAGTTATACATACTGATGAGAAATGAAAGGACACAAAAACAATCCTCAAGAATGAGAGGTGACATCACTAAAACTCTATGGGAGAGCTCTGAAAAGATAGTGAGAAATAATGTCATATCAGTGAATTCAATGGCTTAAATGAACAGACTCCTTGAAAGACACAAGCTACAAAAGTTCACTCAAAATGAAGGGGAAAATGTAATCCCACATCTATGAAAGAAATTGAATCAAAGCCAGAAACTGTTCCACAAAGAAAAATTTGGAAGTTGTTGATGAATTCTACCCATAATGTAAGAAAGAGCAGCATCAGTTCTAATAAACTCTTTCATAATACCCAAGAGCAGGGAATACGCCCTTTCTCATGCTCTTGAGACCAGCATCACCCTTAAATCCCCAGCAGAAAATAACATTACAAAGAAAGAAACTTATAATTAGTAGCCCAAAAGAATACAGAAATGATAACAGCACATATCATTTATAACATGTGGCATTTATCCCAGGAAAGTAATGTTGTTTAACATTTGGAAATGAATCAATGCAATTCACCATATTAACCAACAAAAAAAGAACTCTCACATCATCCCAAGAGATGAAGAAAAAGCAACTGAAATGATAGGCATTATTTATAAAAACTCTTGGCCAACTAGGAATTGAAGGGAACTTCCTCAACTTGACAATGAGATCAACCATACACAAACAAGCTATTATCAAGTTTTATGGCAAAGTCTGAATTTTCTCATCTTAGGGAAGATGAATAAAACAAGGATTTCTGCTCTCAGCCGTTCTATACAATACCACACTGGATGCACAAGGGTACCAGACGGAAATGAAAGAAGTAAATGTTGTAGATGCATGACTTTGGATGCAGAAATCAATATGCACTTCTATTATAGACTCATTTAGCAAAACTACAAGATCAAAACACAAAAATCAATTACACTTTTCTATTTAGTAGTGAACACTCAGAAATTAAAGTGAAATAAATTCACTATGTGGACTACTATCAAAGAAACAAAATACTATGCAAGGCCATGCATTGAAAGTTACAAAAAAAAAGTGTTGAAAGAAATTTAAGAACATCTAATAGAGACAAAGAATGCACTCATGAGTTAAGACAACATAGGGTCAGAGTGACAGTACACTGGGTAGGGTTGTCTGCCTGGCATACAGCCAAGCAGGATTCAATCCCTAACATCTCCATATGGTACCCTGAGCCTTTTCAGGAGTGATTCCTAAGTGCAGAGCCAGGAGTAATTTCTGAGCACCACCAGCCAGCTGTGACCAAAAATAAATAGCACAGCGGTAGGGCGTTTGCCTTGCGCGCAGCCAGCCCAGCAGAGCCGGGTTCGATTCCTCCACCCCTCTCAGAGAGCCTGGCAAGCTACCGAGAGTATTCAATATGCCAAACACAGTAACAAGAAGTCTCACAATGGAGACGTTTACTGGGCCCGCTCGAGCAAATCAATGAACAACAGGAGGACAGACAGAATTATTTGTTTCAATAGATCTATAGGAACAAAATGAAAGTAAGAAATTTAAAAGAGCAATGGGGAAGATAGTGCAACAGGCTGGGCTTGTGCTAGCATTCAGGATACTGGGCTCAATCCCCAGTACCACACAGTCCCCTGGGTATTGCCAGGAGTGACTCCCAAACATGTAGCAAACCAGGTATGGTACAAAAACTGAAACATAAATAAATGTAAAATAACATTCACAGGTATGTAACCAGATCCAGCACCAAGAAACTATAAAGAGAACCATTACAAGAAAAATTAAGTATGTTGGAATCCCCAATACTACCTCAGTTTTCGGTGACTCACAGGCCACAGACTTATTACTAAGATTTATGACAGTGGGGGGTGGGGGATGGGATGGAATAAGGAGATACTGGCAGATGGCTGATGCTGGTGGTGGGATTGGTGATGAAATATTATATGCCTGAAACTCAACTATCAGTAACTTTGAAAATCATGGGTCTTTAATTAAATTTAAAAATACAAAATTTAAAAATTAAAAAGACTTATGACAGTAAAAGGACACAAGGCAAAACCAGCAAGAGTCAAAGACAGTCAGGTCAAAGTCAGGGAAGGCCTGGTGCACATTTCCCGGCATCTTCTCCCCAGAGAGCCTCAAGGACCCAAGGCGCTCCCTCAGCAGGGAGCGTGGCATTTTCTGTACATGTGAATTCCCATAAAATGAAAACAACAGGGAGGAGGAAGAGGAGGAGGAGGAGGAGGAGGAGGAAGAGGAAGTGATGCAGGGAAAGTAAGGGAAAATTCATTAGAAGTGGAAATGGACATTTTGGGTTGCTTTCAGAGTAATTCCATATAGTGCCGTGAAATCATACAGTGCTGGAGATCAAATCCTGCCTCCCACATGCAAAACATGTGTTTCAGCCCTTTGAACCAACTTCCAGGCCCCAAAATGGATTCTTTTCTTCAGAAAATGCTTCAATATGGTACAGCCAATTAAGCCAGCTGTACTTTCTGCCCTGGGGACCCTGGTACAATGACTGCAAACAGCAAGTGGCCTGTGGCTTGTCTGGGCTGTTCTAAAGGACCTTGGATACAGTCCTCTGCAGTGAACGTTCATATCTGCTCACGCTGGCCCCAGTCTCACCGATATGCAGGTGCCTTTCACAATAGCCAGGGTCCACACTGGTGAAGCCATCATGTCCATCTGCACCACATGTCCCAGACAGGGACCATGAACTGAGGCTCTGTACTGGGCCAGAAGCTCCACAGCCCAAGAAATGAGGCTTGACCAAGTTTAGTGCAGATGCTTCTGAAGACAGCGGGACTGAAAAGTGGCTCATCCCAGATGGCTGTGGGGGTCACATACACTCCTGATCAGGGGCCTCTGGACAGACAGGGGGCACAGCTCTCCCGAGAGTCTCAGCGCTGTCCCTCCTGAGTCCCTGCTCCCCAACCCAGCCTTCCCATCCCATCACGCCCATCACAATAATTCCTGCTTCTTAGCCAAACCAAAGGAAAAAAAAAAAAACAAAAGAAAACATATGAATGTGGAACATGTGTTCTCACAGGTGCAGATGGCTACCCACTCCTGGACGTGGCTGGAACCTGGCCCGGGATGGGAGCCATCCAGAGACGGGAGTGCACCGAGGGACCTGGGAGAGGAAAGGCTCGCTCCCCATCTCCATCTCTCTCCCTCGCTCTCTTACCCGCTCTCCCCATTTCCTGGCCACCTCTGACGTCTATGACTTCACCACTTCATGCCTAGACAACTCCCTTTATCTTCCCCGTAGATTCTTTCCACAGCTGTGGGACTAATCCCCCAAGCCTCCCTCTCATCACTAACTGGTATTCAAGCCAAAACCATCAACTTCATGTGGTGCCGAGAAAGATCCAGAGGCTCTCCAGCTGGTCCCCCCATTCACGTCCACCCACACGAGGACCTCTCCAGCTCCCCTCAGACGTCATGGTGACTCACCACAGTCCACCTGCAGTGAGACATGGACACACCAGTCCATGCTTCTGTTCTTAATCAAAGGGAACGCTATTCACCTTGGCAGAGGAAAGCTTCAAAAGCTATTACCCAGAACACTTGCCACGCATGTGTGAAGCCCTGGGGGTTCAATCCCCAGCACTTCAACAACAAACAACCATCACCACAATAAAACACAAATATAAGACCAATAAAGGTCTTTACAACAATTAACTGTCAAAAGACCATTTCGGAAAAGATGGTTGATGCAAAATCAGCTGGAACATAATAATCCAATCTCGGGCCAGGGAGACAGCTCTAGTGGTAGACGGAGCTCAAGCCAAGGATGCTCAAGGCTCCCAATTTGATCCCTGCACCAATGATACCCCCTTCCCTGAGCACTGCTAGGTGTGGCCCCTGTATCTTAGCAACAAAAGCATTAATAATAAGAGGGACAGAAGGAATAGTGCAGCAGGTAGGGTGCTTGCTTTGCACGTACTCAACCCGGGTTCCATCCTATAGCATACCGTAGTCCCTTCAGCATCAATAGGAGTAACCCCTGTGCATTACTAGGTACGGCCTAAGAAAACAGAAAATTCAAAAATAATTTTAATAATCTCAAATCAAATACCTTTATTTATTGTTTCATATTTTGGTTCCTGATTCTATACTTTTACTAAGGGTCACTCCTGGCTGGCACACAAGAGGTCCCGAGGGTCACACTCAGCGGTGCTTGGGGAGCCAGGGGTGCCCCAGCCATGTTCTGGGTATAGAACACAACCCTGGCACATGCGAGCCGTGTGCGCTACCACGGGAACTTGCTCCCCAGCCACGTTCCTCGTTATTTTTTTTTGTCTGTTTGTTTTTCGAGCCACACCTGGCAATGCTTAGGAGTTACTCCTCTTCTGGCTCTGCTCTCAGGAATTACTCTTGGCAGTACCCAGAGAGCCTTATGGGATGCCAGGGCTCGAACGTGGTCAGCTGTGTGCAAGGCAAACGCCCTCCCCACTGCACCATCGCTCCAGCCTCGGTGCCTCACACTTTTACCTTGACCCAAGGACAGCAAGAGACTCTGCTCCTCCACGATCTCAGTTTTTCACTGATGCTAATACTGACACCTGGCACCAAAATTTAGAACCACTGAGCTAACAGCATGCTCCTGTCAGGGCATCCCTCAGTGAAATCTGGCATATCGCGGAGGTTTCACTACCATTTTACAACTGGAGAAGTATGCTCAGAGACTTGTCTATACGTGCTTAGGGCTGACTACTGGTTCTGTGCTCAGGAATGAGCCCCAGCAGGGCTCAGGGGACCACAGACAGTGCCAGGGGCCACATCAGCACCCGCCTTAAGCGCCATCTCTCTAGCCCTTTGTGAACACCTTTAAGGCAGGCGAGCCAGGCTCTAGAAAAATCCTTCCTCCAGTCTTCCTCTTGGCTTCCAGAGCACCGCATGCATCTGACACGGTTTATTCACAGACCCTTTATGCCAGCTCCATTCTGCTTCTCCTCGACAAGTAGAATCCAAATTCCTACTTACTTCAAAAGTACCAACTTCAAGGTCTTCAAATTTTCCTGCCAGGGCGATCCCGGCACAATTTACAAGCATGTCCACTGGGCCCAGTTTCTCCTGTGCCTGAAACAAATGGAGGAAGTGGGCATTAAGAAAGAGGAAGGCAAAGTCCCATATTAACGAGTTAACCCAATCTATAAAACAGAACAAATAATGAACACTGGTCGATTCTAGGCCACAGAGCAAAACAGCGAGAACCGACCCAACGGCGGGTGAAGGCACTGCCATTAGCCCTGTCACTTACTTGCTTTATGACATTCTCCACTTGGTTATAGTCTTGCGATACATCAACTGAGATACAAAGCACCACCTGTTGGAGAAAGAACAGAAGCTAATGCAGATGTCAAGCTGTCAGAAACTATTTCAAAGTATTTTTTTTTCTTTAATTAAAGGCATTCTTCCCAATTGATAAAGCACCTGATTTCAGATGGACAGATTACAGTGAAATCTGCTGACAAAGCCGGCAGTCAAGTCTCACTTTCCTGGCAGTTTTTGTACAAAACTTTTTTTTTTTTAAGCTTTTTGGGTCACACCCGGCAATGCTCAGGAGTTACTCCTGGTTTTGCACTCAGGAATTGCTCCTGGTGATGCTTAGGGGACCATATGGGATGCTGGGGATCGAACCAGGGTCAGCCACGTGCAAGGCAAACACCCTACCAGCTGTACTACCGTTTTGGCCCTGCAGAAAACTCTTAAGTAAACACAAAGAATGCTTAAAGAAATGGTGGTGAAAGGGGGCACACCTTCAGATGTAAAATGAATAAATTTGGCGAAGCTAATGTACAAGTCATTAATATCATTAATACTAGCACAGTGTACACTTGAAATTTGACACTTGGGTCTTAAATGTTCTCACCACAGAAAAGAAACTCGAGCTGTGTGTGATGTGAATCAATAAACATTTCACAACGCACACAGATATGAAATCATGGCTTTGTCCCTTTAAAACATAAAAATTGTTTTTGTTTGGGGTGGGGGCAGTTTGGGCATACGTGACCGCTCAGGGCTAATCCTGGCTCTGTGTTCAGGGACCACACCTGGCATTTTTGTCAGGACACCACCTGGGCTCGGCCACATGCTAGTCAAGCACCTTTTATCTCTTCCCCCACCCCACCCCCAATTCTATTTTATCAATGAAATCTCAATAAAACTGAAAACAGAAGGGGAAAGAAAGCTAAAACATTCTTCTTAAAGGCTGCTAATGGTGAGAGAAAATAGATGGGGGTCCCCTGTGTCCAGGTTTGGGGGGGGGCTGATGAAAATATTCTGCATCTGGATCTCAGGTGCTGGTTTCTCAGATGCAGCATCTGTTCAAAAGCCACTGGTCTGGGGCTGGAGAGATAGCACAGCAGATAGGGCATTTGCCTTGCACGCGGCTGACCTGGGTTCGATTCCCAGCATCCCATATGGTTCCCTGAGCACTGCCAGAAGTAACTCCTGAGTGGAGAGCCAGGAGTAACCCCTGTGCATCGCCAGGTGTGACCCAAAAAGAAAAAAAAAAGCCACTGGCTTACACTCTCGCAATAAATCTGATTTCCTGTACAGAAACTGAACCCCGGTTACTAAAACCTCATATTCATGTTAAGAAGAGTGACAACCACCACTTGGGTCATCAGGTTTTTAAAGAATGCCCCCCTTGACTGCCCCACGGCTTGAGAGCTGATCTCATACACTGGGGGAAAAGGTAGCTGGGATGGAGAGAGGAGCACTAAATAAATGACGGAGGGATCGCTCTGGATAGTAGATGTGTGCTGAAAGTAGACTATGGACCAAACATGACGGATGCTTGTAACCTGTATTGCAAACCATACACTAAATAGGACATTGTATTGCAAACCATAACACCCAATAGGACAGGGATTATGCCTGCCACAGAGGAAGAAGGAGGTGGTATGGGGTGGGGGTGGGGGGAGGGATACTGGGAATATTGGTGGTAGAGAATGGGCACTGGTGGAGGGATGGGTACTTGAACACTGTTTGACTGAAACACAATCATTAAAGTTTGTAATTCTGTAAATGTATCTCACGATGATTCATTAAAAAAAAAAAAAAGAATAGCCCTCTTGAAGCACTGGGCTCTGAATGTTCTCAAGGCCTTCTTGTAGTGGACCGAAGATACCAGCTAACAATAGCACCTTGTAGAAGCCACCCTACATGGAGGCTGGGTGAGAAACACAATCTTTCAAGGCCAAGGGTACATCTTGGCTGTCTGAGCTGAGCAGAGAGTCAAGTCACACTTGGTTCTCTTGGAGGTCTGCTCGGCCTCCCTGAATTTGGACTGGGGTGGCCATTCACAGGCTCTCTAGAGGCGCGGTCAGCCAAGCTGAGCCCAGCACCCACTGCCCTGTGCTAGGATACACAGGAACGATAGCGGAAGAGCTTGCCTGCGTTTTTCATAGAAAACAACTTCATGTAGTCTTTGAGAAGAAGAGAAGGAAGGACTTAAGAGATGGAAGGAAGGAGGGAAGGAGGAAGGAAGGAAGGAGGGCGGAAGGGAGGAAGGGAGGGAGAGAGGGAGGGAAGGGAAGGAAAGGGAAGGAGGAAGGAGAGGGAGGAGGAAGGAAAGATAGAAAGGAAGGAAGGAAGGAAGAAAGGAAGGGAGGGAGGAAGGGAGAAGGAAGAAAGGGAAGGAGAAAGGGAAGGGAAGGGGAGGGAGGGAGGGAGGAAGGAAGAAAATAGGAAAGGAAGGAAGGCCAGGCAAAAAGCATGCATTTGGGGGCTTATTTTGATAGAAATTTGTGAAATACAAAGTAACAGGAATCAGAACAAATCATGAGCTAGTTTTTTTTTTCCGCTTTTTTTTTTTTAATTTTTGGGGGAGCCATACACAGCAATGCTCATGGGTTATGTGGGTGTCAGGAATATGTGGGTCTCAAAGGACTAAAAAAAATTACTTCTAGTAAATTATTGAATACTGTACAAAAAGAGTATCTGAAAATAGCATAATTCTTGCATCCTTCCCTACATGTCTTTCCTGCCCAGTGATGTGTGGGACCAAACCACCACTAATGCAGCCTAACATTCCTCCAGGTTATGTTTGAAAAAGGGCTGTGTCCTCAGGCATTTGCATGGGATAAGTCTTACCACCTACGACTCAGATCCTAAGGCTGTGGGTTTCTTCACCTTTCCGCTTTTCTCTTCCCAGGAGCCCAGAACATTCCTATGCCTGATGCCCAAGCCTAGCATTTAAAAACATTATCCAGGGGGCGGAGAGATAGCACAGTGGGTGGGGCGTTTGCTTTGCACATGGCCAACCCGGGTTCGACCTCCGGCATCCCATATGGTCTGCCAAGCACCGCCAGTAGTAATTCCTGAATGCAGAGCCAGGAGTGACCCCTGAGTATCGCTGGGTGTGATCCAAAAGAAAAAAAAAGAAGTAAAAACATTATCCAGAAGGAAAAATCAAAACAACTCATGATTGGGGCCCGAGCAGTAGTACAGTAGGGAGGGCATTTGCAGCCGGTCTGGGTTCAATCCCCGGCATTCCACCACCAAAATGAGTGACACAATCAAGTTGGGTAAGAATGCACTACAGTTATCCAATCTCTAGGCCAGATAATAAATCAGTGATTGTCAAGGGCTGGCAGGGCACGGAGGGACAGGTAGGGAAGTTCCTGGATTACAATAATGTTCACACTGAGTCCAGGAACACTGTGTACAGGGGGCAGACGGGGCACCAGTGAACTGCACACTTTAAACCACGGAATAGCCTCACATGTGAATGCTATCTCACAATTATTTTTAAAAAAATGTGCCACAAAATTCAAAAAGTAAACAAGACATACTCGGTCCTAAGCCTGAAGATGGTCAGATGAACAGCAAAGGTATTAGCACCGAATCCGGGTTGAAGGGGCTACCTCTCAGAATGTGGGGGCGATGAGACATGATTCAAAGGGCTGCAGCAATGCTCTGTATGTGAGACCCCCGCTTTCAATCACTGGCACCTCACGACCCCCGCAAGGCACGATGTCAAGAATAACCCAATGTACTTCCAAGTGTAGTCCAAGCAAGAAAAGAATGAGTGGAGTTCATGCCCAATTCAATCAGCCTAATCAGTGGCTGAATAAATAGTAGTTCTCCTACATAAAAAAAAAAAAAGAAAAAAAGAAAGAAAGAAAAGAAAAGAATGAAATGTGTGGATGAGGCTGATAGAAACTTGGAGAGAATTTCAGGAACCCTGAAATTTATTTCTGATGCAGAGTGAGAAACGTGTGATTATTAATGTTATTATATTTTATTACAACATGCCATTTTACTCATCCAAAAAAAATCCAAGACCAAAAATACATATAGGGACTGGTGCAATAGCACAGTGGGTAGGGCATTTGCCTTGCATGTGGCCGACCCAGGTTCGATTTCCAACATCCCATATGGTCCCCTGAGCACCGGCAGGAGTAATTCTTGAGTGCATGAGCCAGGAGTAACCCCTATGCATTGCCAGGTATGACCAAAAAATTTAAAAATATATATATATATTTATATACATACATTTTTAGATCTTCTTCCCCTTAAGTTCTGCAACCAATGAAATAAAACCAGTGTCTAGTAAAGCATGGTTATTTCATTATTTTACTGACCACAGCTTAAGTGAGCTCTTTCCCCCCTTAATACGACTCTGCAGACAGATTTGTACAAACAACCTATGCAGAAGACAAGGGATGTTACCTGTTTATTATTAATAGAGTGCTTTTCAATCTCTTTCTTTGCTTGGAGCAGCTTGTCCTAGAAGCAATAAGGAACAGTTAGTTCTGGAGATTGTTTATTTGGTCGCTTGTCTTCTAGAAGGGTGAGAACAGGCAATCATTTGCGCATTTATTCCTCTGCAGAACACACGAGATGGACCTACCGAGCAGTGAGCAACGGCCTACGAGAGAAAAGGCAGCTGGCGAGCAGGTGAAGAGATGGCCGAGAGCAGGATTTTAAGTGCACCGGGGGCAGAATCTTCCATCCTCCTAAACAGAGGCAGGGTCTGGCGTGTTAAGACACCTCTGCCGCTGTTATTCTTTCCTTGATTCTGCGCTTAATTGATACGACTGGTTCATACAACCAGGCTCTGTGAAACGTTGGCGGTAATACCGTGGAACGGAGCCAACAGGGCAGAGGATCTAGAAAATGCCAAGTGGCCAAACAAGTTCCTGAAGTGCCTGATTCCAATGTTAGGTTTTGCCTTGGTTTGTTTTTAGTTCACAGAGTTGTGAAGTGAACACGATCGAATCTGGGGTTAGGTTTTGTATATGGTGCTACAGGGAAGCTGTGTTCACCACGAAAATCTCCTATCAGTCATATATTAATAAAGAGAATAGGAAAGGGGGGGAAAAACGCATCCCAGAGAAAGGCTAAGAGAAAAAGAAAATGACCCCCAAATCCCAGTGAAAAAGAGTGAGCTGGCCAGCTCATCCTGTGAGAACCGTCTTGCCCTGACATTATTCAGTTGGGACATGGACAAGGACCATCACATGGAGGAGGAGAGATCCAAATCTTGTGGAGCATGTGAGGTCCAGAAGCTTCCAGAAGCTTCCATAAGCTTCCACCTACTCCCACCCCCACTCCCACCTCACCCCCCACCCCCCGGCTACGAAAGCCCATAGAGTGAAAATTCCTATGCAGAAAATCTGAGCTTTTGCTTCAAACTATACCTTGTTACTTATACTAAGAGCCTTCAGAAAAGCAAACCCTCTCCATAACAAACTATTTCCTCCAAGATCTCCAATTTCATTCTCAAGATGCCAGAGATGGGCTGACTCGTCTTTGTTCCTTCTAAAAGCTGTGGTTCAAATACAACCCGTGGCTAGAGAAGACACAGGCCACTGATCTCCTGGAAGATGAGTCCAATTTTGAAACACGGGTACGTGGTGACAAAAAAAAAGAGTCCCTTTGGGGGGTGGATGGGGGTGGGAGGGATACTGGGATCCGTGGTGGTGGAGAACAGGCACTGGTGGAGGGATGGGTACTCCTACATTGTATAACTGAAACCCAAGCACAAAAATTTGTAAGTCTACAACTGTACCTCATGGTATTTCACTAATAAAAATTAAAAAAAAAAAAAAAGAAGTACCTGGAATACCAGGTACATTTGTAATGCCAAGAGTGATAATTTATAAATGGTATTTTTCTTATACTAGACATTCAAAATAAAGAAAAATATTAACAAAATAAAATACAGAGTCCCAGCCATAAAGACAGACACAAGTTGGTTTGGCCACAATCAGACTCGGAATTCCATCAGAGAGGGGAAAGACGCTCCCGAGGTTGGAAGGCTTGTCGGCTCCTTCCTGGGCAGCTCTGGGAGTCCCAAGGGAGCCGCGAGCACCCTCCCCTCATCCATGCCAGGAATGAAGTCCCACAAGACACCGCCGTTTCCTCCCAGTTGTGTGTTCACTCGCAGTAGGTGGCGTCAACACATTTCAATGGCACAGTGGGAGGATTCGGGGTTGAATGTTGCCTCCGCCTCCGAGTGGGAAAGAAATGTTGGGCATCCAGGCTGACCTCTGGGCCTCGGTTGCATCTGCCCGTCTGCCGGGGCCTGCTGGGCCTTGGCCCCCGGCCCCGGGTCGGCACACTCCAGCCTGCCTTTGCATACGGGCACCGACACCACATGGGCCTGCCCACCTCTTCCTCCCCGTCCCTCAGTGCCCTCACCCCCAAAGTCTCCCCAGCACTGTGCCGGGGGTGCAGCCATCCAGGGCCCTTGGCCACAGAGCAGGGGGAGCCATGGCAGTCCCCTGGGTCTGGGTCCTGAAGGCAACGATGGCAAGAGGAAAACAAGAAAAACTTGAGTCTTGTTAACTGCAGAAAGGCATGATGTGGCCTGGTGGCCAGAGGCAAGGAGATTCCACGGCAGATTTCAAGCATGTCAGAGGTCTGGGCTGTATGTGTGGGAGGCGGGGTAATCCCCAGTGCCCCTACTGGCCTCCTCTGCCTCGTGGCCCACAGCATGCCACACCAATGCATGCTGACAATGGCACTGAGGGGACTGCAGGGGGTGTGGGGGGCGAAAGGGAGACAGCACAGAACGGGAGCAGAGGGTATAAGGTTTCTTTTTCGATGTTGTGACCCTTTTCTGAAAACTGAGTTCAGGGTCTGGGAGACAGGGCTGCAGATAATAATCAGGGCTGCAGGACACGCTTCGCGGGGAGGGAGGGCAAAAATGGTGCCCCACCCCCACCCCCCGAGTGACCCAGAAAGAAAAACAATAAAATAAAGGGTTTGCAGGGTTTGACAGATAATAAAGCAGGTAGGCACTTGCCTTGCATGTGGCCAACCCAGGTTCGATTCCTGACACCCCGTATGGTCTACTAAGCACCACCAGGAGTGATTCCTGAGCGAGCACAAAGCCAGGAGTGACCCCTGAGCATCGCTGGGTGTGGCCCAAAACAAAAACAACAGGGGCTGGCGAGCTAGCCCAGGGGTTAAGACACGTGCTTGGCATGAGGCCACCCCGAACCAATTCTGGGCACCACATCTGGGGCTCCGAGCAACATCATCACTCTTGAGCACAGAGCAAAGGTCTAGAGTCTTTGGGTGTGGCCCAAACACTTAAAAAAAAAATTTTTTTTTTATTAGCAGCGTCTACAACGTCACCAAGTAGTTGCTGGCACTAAACATCTATTTGCAGTGCTCACCTGACTTGGACTGAGAAGTTTCTGCCCTGATTACGAGCAGTAACTGACAGTTCAGGAACTACACCTCCAGGCAGAGATGTGAGAGATTTCCAGCAAAGATGTGGAAGCACTTGGGCGCACGCGTTTTGCGGAGGCTCTGCCCGCCGAGAGGGCACCGCGCTCCGGGAAGACTCACCTCATTCCGCGCCACCAGCGTGATGAAGGCGCCTTGCTTGTAGCACTCGATCGCGATGCACTTTCCAATCCCACTCGAGCCACCCGTGACCTAGACACGAGAACATCATTTTCAGCCCCTGACAGCCCCCTCTGGGACAAAACTCCTTTAAAATAATTAAGATCTGGGCCGAAGGGCCGGGGTGATGGTGCCGCGTTCAGGGTGCCTGCCTTGCACACGGACCAACCCATGTTTGATCCCTGGCACCTCCACCCTCAAGTCCCACCAGGAGTGATCCCTGATCATGGCCAGGTGTGGCCCCCCCAAACAAAAATAAACACCACAACAAAAAGTACAGGGGGTCACTGCACACCTCATGGCCTAGGGTCTCCAAAGCAAGGAGATGAAGCTGGCATGACCCCTGATGTAAGCCACAATCCACACTGAGCACAGCTGCTGCCTGCCACCGCACCCACTACACACCACCAAACAAAAAATAAGTTTCTTTAAGAGGGAAAGTATTGGGACTGGAGCAATAGCACAGCGGGTAGGGCGTTTGCCTTGCATGCGTCCGACCCGGGTTCGATTCCCAGCATCCCATGGTCACCCAAGCACCGCCAGGAGCAATTCCTGAGTGCAGAGCCAGGAGTAATCCCTGAGCATTGCTGGGTGTGATCCAAAAAGCAAAAAAAAAAAAAAAAAAGGAATTAAAAATAAAAGGGAAAGTATTGATAAATTATGACAATGGGAATCCAGGGAGGCTCCCCACGGCAGGACAGCATCTGCCTTGCAAGTGGGAGCAGGAGCACTCTGGGACCCCTCACAACCAAGCATGTGAGCTCTGGGACACCCTAACCGTGTGTGCGTGATACGGCCACCGAGGTTATGCACCCCACCAGCACGCGAGCACGAACCGTGCTCATCACAAACCGAGGAAGGGAAGGGTTGAGACCTCCGCACGAGTGCACATTTTCCCATCACAGAGGGAGGCTGGGGCGAAGATGCGTATGCCTCGCGTGTGGCCACCCCAGTTCAACCCCCAACCTGCCACGGTTCCCTGGACACTGGTGGAAGTGACCCCCAAGCACAGAGCTGGGAGAGGCCGCTAAGACTGCAGGTGTGACCCAAGAAACAAAACTCAAAGCATTTTAAGTACAAAAGGCCAAAACTGAAGTACAAAAGACAAAGTACAAAAGAGAAAAAGAACAAAATTGGGACGGGCAATTAAAAAGTGACCCTGTGGTGTGGGAAAGATTGAACAGAGGGCGGGGCGCGCCTGGGTTCGATCATCAACATCCCTTCTGGTCCCCTGAGCACCGCCGGGAGTGGTTCCTGAGTGTAGAGCCAGAAATAACCCCTGAGCTTTGCTGGGCGTGGCCCCAAAACAAATACAAAAAAGGCGCATCCACAAAGACTACACTTTTCAGGTAGATCTGTGGCTCCTTCAACCCGACCTGACTTAAGGAATGAAGTCGAGGTCATGCAGACGGGAGCTTACAGGGCGGGTCTGTGCAAACAGGCATGATTACATCGAGGGGTTCGTGCAGATGGGAGAGCTTACGCTGAGGGTCCCTGCAAACAGGAGAGATTACACGGCAGGGTCTGCATGGAGACTGGAGCTTACCCTGCAGGGTCCATCCCTGCATACAGGAGAGCTTACACTCTAGGGCCCGTGCAGACTGCTCTTACACTCTGCGGGTCCATGCAGACAGAAGAGCTTACGCTGTGGGGTCCGTGCAGACTGGGGGTCCGTGTAGACGGGTCCAGGCAAAACGAAGCGCTTATACCGCCCGCAGAGCTTGCTGCTCAAATTGGTTTGGGCCCAGCCCTGTAAACTGCCCGCCAATGTTTCCCTGCCTTTACTGGAGGGAAAGTGCCTCATCAATCCAGGGACTAAATGATGAATTGGTCTTCAGCTGAGCACAAATTCAAATGAACATTTTCCCCTGCTGCCTGTCTGTCGTGGATGTGCAGCTGTCCAAGAGAGGAGCCCCCTGCATCTCTCGGAGGACACGGAAATAAATTCCTACTATAAAAGTAATGGCTGGAGCGATAGCACAGCGATAGGGCGTTTGCCTTGCGTGCAGCTAGCCCGGCCGAGCCCGGTTCGATTCCCCCGTCCTTCTCGGAGAGCCCAGCAAGCTACCGAGAGTATCTCGCCCGCACGGCAAAGCCTGGCAAGTTCCCCGTGATGTATTCTGTATGCCAAACACAGTAACAACAAGTCTCAAAATGGAGACGTTACTGGGCCCGCTCAAGCAAGTTGATGAACAACGGGAGGACAGTGTTATTGTTTATAAAAGTAATATATAGGGGTTGAGTGATGGTACAGTGGGTCGGGTGTTCGCCTTGCACACAGCCAACCCCGGTTTGATTCCTAGTATCCCATATGCCGCCCCCCCCCCACACACACCAAGCACTGGCAGAAGTAAACCCTGTGCACAGCCTGGTGTGACCCCCAAACCAAAATAAATTAATTTTAAAAAGTTAAAATTAAAATAGATGATCACATAGAATTACCTAAGGGCAAAGCTTTTCTCCCTGACTCGGCGGTCTGCCCCAATATAGCACAGTCACTCTTGTCTCTTTCATGCTACCTCCAACCCCAGGGCCTTTGCACATTCCAGCGCCCTAAGCCAGAAAAGCTCTCTGCCTTTTTCCATCTAGCTGGCACCATGAGATCTCAGTTTAAACATTCCTTCTTCAGGAAAGCCTTCAAAAGCTGTCCCCATTCTCTCGCCAACCCACCTTTCTGCCCTGCGTTTTCCCCTCCTCGCACTCTTATTATTCAACAGTCATGCATTTCTCTGCGATTAGACTGCAGGCTGTTGCACCAACAGCGATTCTATTTCTGCTCCCAGCTCTATTCCTACATTTAGCACAGTACCTGGCAAGAGGAAGGGCTCCGTATAGATTTAACTTAAGCAGACAAATGCAACCCGACGTTGCTAATGACTGACATTACTGATGACTAGCAATCCCTACACAAATTATATAACACAACTGGGGGTGGGGGTCAGGGGAAGGCGTGGGCAGAGCCAGGGAAACACCCCCCCCCCCAGTACTGCCAACTACAAAAAGATCCTAAGAAATCTATGTCAAAGAACTCAAGGGCTTGACAACACCACACCAAACAGCTGCACAGAAACTCTGCAAAACATCTGCAAATATTGGGAATGTGTCACTCTGAGACACCACACCAGGATGTTCGAATCCTGAGAAAAGAGATCCCCAAGTGTTTAGTACATAATCTGTGGGGGACCCCGCACCTCTAGGAGGGGATGCGGAGTCCCCCAAGCATCCCTGGGAGTATGCCCGTCTCTCAGGCACAGAGCCAGGGGTAACTCCTAAGCATAGGTTGGGTGCGGTCCCAAACAAAATGGAAGCAAAGCACCTTGAGGTCCCCCTAAACAATGAGTCCCCATGTCTGGGGGATGATAAGGCATCCCTACTTCTCTTCAGCCTTGGTTTCCCACCACTGGCAAAGATATTTCTTTGGTGGATTATTGACGAATTATTGACAAAAAGTCATTATCATAATTAGGGTCACCCCCACTGAGGAAATCTTTGCTATCTGAGGAGGGCAGGAGTCGCTTTAACTCATTTCCACCAGATTATCCAAGCCCATAGCCATCCACTATGGAACAGAAAAAGGTGCCGAGGTGTTTACTGATGTCCATGGTGCCGAGAGATGTCCCTACACCAAAAATAAAATGCCCCCTACCAAAGCCTTTTAAAACGCCCTGTTAGGAGTTTTGCTCCATGGCTTGGAGGCCAGCCACACATTCTAGGGGAAAAGGGAGCTCAGATAGAGAAGGGAGCACCAAATGAAGAGTGTTGGGAGGATCCTCCCAGGAGGGAGAAGCATGCTGAAAGTAGACTATTAGACCAAACATGATTGCCACTCAATGCCTCTCTTGCAAAACATAGGACCCAAAAGGAGAGAGAGAACAAAAGGGAATGTCCTGCCACAGAGGCAGGGTGGAATGGGGGTGGTGGGGGGTGGGAGGGATACTGAGATCCGTGGTGGTGGGAAATGGGCACTGGTGGAGGGATGGGTGTTTGATCATTGTACAACTGAAACCCAAGCACAAAAATTTGTAAATCTACAACTGTACCTCATGGTGTTTCACTAACAAAAGGTAAAGGTAAAGGTAAAGGCCCTCCCGTTGATCGTCGATTTGCTCGAGCGGGCCCAGTAACGTCTCCATTGGAGACTTTGTTGTTACTGTGTCTGGCATATCGAATACTCTCGGTAGCTTGCCGGGCTCTCCGAGAGGGGCGGAGGAATTGAACTCGGGTCGGCCATGTTGGCCGCTTGTAAGGCGAACGCCCTACCCGCTGTGCTATCGCTCCAGCCCTAACAAAAATTAAAAAAAAAAGTAAATGATGGAGAATGGGCACTTGACCATTGTGTAACTGAAACCCAAGCACAAAAATTTGTAAGTCTACAACTGGACCTCATGGTGTTCCACTAATAGAAATTTTTTAAAAATAAAAAAAAAAAACGCCCTGTTACGCAGCGAGTGAATGGAAGTGACGAGGCTTCTATGCGCTATGGTCTCAAGCGCTGCGTAGCTCATTAGCGATCCCTCTTGCTGCCCTTTTCCTTGGCCTGTAATTCAGCTACATGAATGACTTACACCACAAAAGGGTCCCGGACAAGCTCTGTGTAGGAGCCACAGCGGTAGGACCCCCGGAAGGGCGCTTTGGCTTGTATGTGGTCGGCCCAAGTCCCATCCCCGGCAGCCCCTCAGGAGTGATTCCTGAGTGCAGAGCCAGGAGCAACCTCTGGACATCGCCAGTTGGGGCCCCAAGGCCAAAGAAACCAAACAACAACAACAACAACAACAAAAAGTGTTCGGTTGTGAGAGTAAGAGCAAGGCTTCACCTGAGGGCTAGCGGTTCCGTTCCGCTAATGCCCTCTAGTCAAGTGAGCTCTAGGTGAGCTACTTCCTCGAAATATGGGAGTCACTCCAGGCCACTCTTCTTGAATGAACGGCACGGGGGCTAACCACTGGATCACTGAATCCAGATTAGGGACACTGATGAAAACAGCTAAGAACTTCGCTCCCCTCACCTTCGCTCTGCAGTGAAGATAGTCTCCATGGTTCTCTCTTTTAGCCACAGTTCCACAAGTCTCATGGAGGGCAAGAGAGGGATTTGATTTGCAGGGGTGTGTGAAGAAGAGGGGAGAGCTGTTTACAGCCCTACAGGCCTAAAGAAAAAGAAAGTGGTGGGGGGAGGGGAGAACTTGATTTTCTGGTTCTTACTAAGTTCGTTAAGCAGGTTTGAAAAAAAAAACAGCTGATTTACCTATGTACCCTGTTAGACTTGCCACGCAATAGTCTTTGCCACTGTAATTAGGAAGATAACCCTAGTATGTCGGGGAACTGTTGTAAAAAAATAAAACAATAAATAGCAATGACTTAAGTGTGTTCATGCCTCTACATGGGCCGGGGATATTCTAAACATTGGCTCCTTCTCCTCAGTCCGGCCGTGGGGTCCTGACAAATCTCAAGAAAAAGAATTACACTGCCACTCACTGAGGACATTAAGAACGAAGACAGATGGTGACATCATGTGAATTATTCATGCCATCCTCACATTATTTATAGTGGGGTATTGAAACTAGGGGGGGTGAAAAGAAGGATTCCTTCTTCTGGGTCTGTCCCAAGAGACACAGTAGCTGAGCAGCCGGAGAGGGTCACTAAGTATACAACATCCTCACAAACACAGGGCCAGATTTGTCCACACTGCTGCAGGACGCTGGCTACCTTTCACCCAGCTGTGTCCTTTAAACAAGTTCCCAGAAACTCCAGCTTCTGTTTTATGCTTGATGGAGGTTGGTTGGTCTGGTTTTGGGGGGCACACCGGGCAGTGTCCTGGGCTCTGCTACTCAAGGGCTCAGAGGACCAGATGCAGTGCCGCTCAGCGGCATGCAGTGCCCTACCCGCTCTACTCTCTCTCTCCAACTTTTCAAGCCCAGCTTCCGTGGCTTGAGTTCCTTGGCCGATGTGACACTTTCTAGCCGGCTGGGAAAGTTTGGCTTCACTCTCCTCTCTACGTTGCGCACCTGGAATGGGGTGGGCGGAGTGCAAGCGAGAGGTGCCGGCTAATCCAACTAATCGTACACGGGGGAAAAAAAAAATCGCGTCGGCTTCTGGGGACTTGCTTCAAGCCCAGGTGAAGGCAAGGCCCTCCTCTCCCATCCAGCGCCTGCCGGTGTCACCTGAGCGCGCCGGGCACATGGGTGCGCATGGGGATAAGAGACAGACACTCACTCCTCCTCCACCCCCAGCATCCCCTCAGGCCCGTTCTGCCCTGGGCGCACCGAGGCTCAGAGAGAGAGAGAGAGAGAGAGAGAGAGAGAGCACCACCACGGGGGGCACGGGGGTCGGGTGCGGGGCGCGGGGATGGAGAGGGAGGTGGGGATGGAAAAAGGGGGAAAGGGGCGTCTGGGGCCGGGGGCTTCCGGGGCGGCTCAGCCGGGCCCTGCGTTCCCCACGCACAGCCGGGTGGGAGCGCAGCCCCCGCACGAGGCCGCGGGCTGCCGGGGTGGAGCGGGGGGACTCGCACACGGCCGGGCGCCGACGGCGCGGACCGGCACCTGGGCCCCGTCCCCGCGCCGCCCTCCAGGTGAGTCACCGCCGGGCGCCTCCGTCCCCGTCCCCCCTCCCGCCAACCACCACCGCGCGCGGGGGGCCCCCCACTCCCCGCGCCCGACCGCGGTGTCCTTGGCAAAAGTTTCCGAGCGTCTCGGGTGGTCCGGGGGCGCCGCCGGGTCCCCCCACTCCTACGCCCGCACCCCGAGCGCTGCGCCCCCGCCGCCCGCGTGTCCCGGGAGGGGGCGCGACAGGTGCCGTGGGCCGGGCGGGCTGCGCTGCGCTGGGCTGCGCTGGGCTGCGCTGGGCTGCGCTGGGCTGGGCTGGGCTGGGCTGGGGGGGCGGCCCGGCGACGGGGGTGGGGGTCACTCACCACCACATGCGCCCCGGGCAGCGCCAGCGGCTTGGGGCTGATGAGCGGAGACACCATGTAGAGCAGCAGCACGAACGCCACGAGGAAGGCGGCCGCCAGCAGCAGCATCGCTCGGCCGGGGGCGCGGGCGGGCGCGGGGGCGCGCGGGGCCGGGCGCGGGGGGCGCGTGGGGGGACGCGGGGGACGCGCGGGGGCTCGGCGGGCGCCGGCGATCACGCGCGGCCGCAGGAGCCGCGGCTGTTTGGGTCGTTGGCGCGGGGCGGGGCGGCGGCCGAGGGGAAGAGGAGGAGCCGGGAGGGCGCGACGCGGGGGGCGGCGCTTCCCGGAGGCGGGGATGGGTGGGTGGGTGGGTGCGCGGCGGCCCAGGCGGGCGTGGGGGTTGGGGGACACCCGGAGAGCGACGCCCCTTTCACTCCCCACCGCCCCGATCTCCCGCCCCCGCCCGCTTCTCCTGCGGACACCGGGGGGGGGGGGGGGGGGGGGGAGTCCCGCGCGCCCCCGGAAAGGCGGGGCCGGCGCCCGGTGGGTGCCGAGGGTGCTGCTTAGGACCGCGGAGCGCCGCCTGGCAGGGCATCCCCCCCCCCCACCCCGCCTCCCGGGGTCCCCCGCCGCCCCGCACCCCGGATCCGCTCGCACGCCCCCACCCCACCCCCGGCTGCCCCGGGGAGCGCACGGAGGCGCCTGGTCTCCCAAGCCGGCCAAGCCTCGGGAGCTGGCGATCCCGGCCAGGAGGCGCGGTTCGGCCCCGGTTCTGGGCTGCTTGGGAAACGGAACCGGCCCACCTGCCCGTGCCCCGCGACCCGGAAAGCCTCGGCGGGCGGCTCCCGTGCATCCTTCCAGCCTGGCGCGCTCTCCTTTGCGCTCCCCGGCCCAGGCAGGGTGTGTGTAAGGCAGATTGGTCCAGACCCAGTGCTCAGCTCCGCGGTTCCGAGCCGTGCCCTTTGGAGTATTCACCAGAGCCTGTCTCTGCGATTTGTTCAGAGCCTTGCCATATGCAAAACCCTCAAAAATAACGTTCCCCTTAATTCTCTCTCCCCCACCCCACCCCAGATCTCTCTGCATCTGTAGATTTCCCATTCCGCGGATGCCACCTCAAGACACTGGCACAAGATGTGGCTTTGCATCTATCTGACGGCCCTCAGGGCTCCCGGGCCCATCCGAATACAATGTATGAACACTGCGTTCTTTTTCTGCCCCAGTTCTCTTCCGTTGTCGGGATAAAGCACTTCCCGTTTACCCACTTGATGGACCTTCTGGTGGCATCCACTCTTGAGTGTATCACAGGTGATGCTGCTTTGAACATTCCTGAGTGCATCTTTTTTTTTTGGGGGGGGGGGAACGTATGTTTTTTTATTTCTCTTGGGCCTAAAGGGCAGGACTGTGGGCACTCGTGTCACCAGGACGAGCAGGCTGCACCACTTGACATTCCCTCCAGCTCTGAGGATTGCACAGTCCTGGCAGGCGGCCTGGCCACCACTTGCACCGGGCCTAACGCTGACGGCCTCCCAAGCGGCCCGGACTGGCATTTCACTGATTTTGATTTCCACACACACACACACACACACACACCACACATGGCATATCTGTTTGTTTGCTTGTTAGGTAGGCGGGGTTTTTGTTGTCATCAGATCTACTCTCGAAGCCTAGGGGCAAAGGAACTGACCTAAGGTCAACCTCTTTTTTTTTTTTTTAATTTTATTTTTGTTTTGCTTTTGTTTTTTTGCTGACTGAGCCAAAGACTCAAACTTTTTTTTATTACAACACTTGGGTTCTGTGTTTCCTAGGAAGGCGATTCCCAAGAGGTGACAGCAAAAAGTTATACAGGTTGGGTGGGGACTAAGGGGGGCTGAGGAAGAGAGGTATACAGCCGGGAGCCAGTGGAGGAGATGGGCCCACCTTGAGCCCTGGAACCTAGATGCTTGCCACGCCAGGGAGCCCGCCCAGGCTAATGGCAAGGGTCTACCAAGTCCGGGATCCGTTTTGATGCATGGTCTCCTTCCGGGCGGGGGTCTCCGATGCAGTGCCAGCCCCTGCCAGTACAGCCAGGATGAAGCAGGCATTGTAGATCTTGAAGGGGAGCGTGAGTGCATGGCTCAGGGACACTTGGATGACCCACAGTGTGGCATGTATGAAGAGAGATCAGCTCAGCACCTGTGCTTGGGAACCTTTGAAGGCCTCCTATGCAAGTTCCACGCAAGCCACCTTGAGTCTTTCATAGCAGAATGCCAGGAGGAAAACCACCAGAACCATGAGGACCATGGCGTTAAGGGCTGTCCATCACCACACGTGGAAACAGCAGTTCCACATCCTGGGAGCCAAAGAAGAAGATGGTCGGCTCCCACATGTCATATTGTGTCCACTGCCGTGGGAGTGTGGGGCCAAAAGACTGAGGGGAGGGGAAGTGGGGGTCCGCTGGGGGTCTCTGGGGCGGGTGAGGTCACAGTCACTCCCTCCTGTGGCGCAGATGACACACAGGGCCAGTGGAAAGATTTCTTCCTCAGAGCTAGGCAGGTAGATCAGTGGTTCTGGTTAGGAGCAGAATCAGCCTCCAGATGCCCGGAGCATCAGGAGGTCATCCTCATTTTTTTAAATTTTTTTATTTTTTTAATTACTGAAACACCATGAGGTATAGTTGTAGACTTACAAATTTTTGTGCTTGGGTTTCAGGTATAGAATGATCAAGTACCCATCCCTCCACCAGTACCCATCCCCCACCACCACGGGTCCCAGCATCCCTCCCACCCCCCATTCCCCCCATCTCACCCTGCCTCTGTGGCAGGGCATTCCCTTTTGTTCTCTCTCCTTTTGGGTCCTGTGGTTTGCAAGAGAGGCATTGAGTGGCAATCATGTTTGGTCTATAGTCTACTTTCAGCATGCTTCTCCCATCCTGGGAGGATCCTCCCAACACCCTTTATTTGGTGCTCCCTTCTCTATCTGAGCTTCCTTTTCCCCGTGTGGCTGCCCTCCAAGTCCTAGAGCAAAATTCCTGGTACTAATCTCGGCCACTCCTGGGTGTTAGTCTCCCATTTTGTTGCTTTATGTTCCCCAGGGTCATCCTCATTTTTGTCTTTTTTTTTTTTTTTTTTGCTTTTTGGGGTCACACCCGGTGATGCTCGGGGGTTACTCCTGGCTCATGCACTCGGGAATTACTCCTGGCGGTGCTCGGGGGACCATATGGGATGCTGGGAATCGAACCCGGGTTGGCCATGTTGGCTGCATGCAAGGCAAACGCCCTACCTGCTGTGCTATCGCTCCAGCCCCTCATTCTCATTTTTAACGCATTGCCAAACGGCAAGGTGTGAGTGCACAGTTCCCAAGATTTCTTGCACTATTTGCAAATCTGAGGGGTGCCCTCATCTGCCTTAGGATTGATAAATCAATATACACGCTGTTATGGCTTTTGCAGGGAAATGAGGAGTGAAACTCAAATCCCAGAAGCATACATGCCAAGGTTCTATGGCCGTGCCCCACCGTCCCCAGGAGGTGGCTGGATTGCCAACCAGAAAAGCTCCTGGAGTGTTCAGTTTTTATTGGGGTTCATTATGTACGCATGATATGCTGAGCTCATCTCCAGAACACTCCAGGACAACTGGCTACAATCACCAAGCTAGCATGCAGTTCATCTTTCTAGCATGGCCAGCTAAAATCCACATGGCCCAGCTTCTTCTAAAGATGGTTCTCCTAGCTCTGACCTAGATTTACCCCAGATGTCGAAGGGCTGGCCTTCTCTTCAGGAAGACTGGCTTCTTTACTCCTCGGTTGCCCCTGGCTTTGAGCTTTAGTTTTCCTATGACAGAACAGAAACAAACCTGCCCCTACTGTATTTGGAGGAGGAAACAGGTGGCTTTAAACTTATTCCTCCACAGATCTGACTATCGGGAAAGGCCAGTATTGCTGTTCTACAGACAAGACAATGTGCTACTCTCAACGCTCCCCCTAAACAGAGTACAGAGCTGGAGTCTCATGAGAGACCATCCCAGTGGAGTGAGAGTCAGTGCAGGGTCCTGGAGAGCATGCAAGTGACAGGCCAAGTTTAGTCCCTGGAACCACATGGCCCTCATGAACTCTCGAGCACCACTGGGGAGAACTGCAGTGCCCAAAGGAGGTCTGTAGGTGATGTCCAACGTGGATAGAATGGTATTGTCCAATGATTGAGAACGCGTACTTGTTGGATACCTGACATCGATGACATCACTTGCTTCGAGCTTCTCTCAAGCTTCTTTTTCTCATGGATGTGTTCCTTGGTACTCAGATATCCTTTTTTTCCCATTTGTGATTTATTTATTTATTTTGGTTTGGGGGCCACATGCAGCTGTGTTCAGGGTTTACTCCTGGCTATGCGCTCAGGGATCACTCCCAGAAGTATTCAGTGGGGAAATGATATGGGATACCCAGTATTGAACTTGAGTCGACCACATGCAAGATGTTGTACTATCTCTTTGCCTTATGATATATTTTCGTTGAGTGTTCCCCCATGAGGTTAGATTAGATCCAGGAACTATGTTGCTCCAAATTCCCAGCACTAATTCCAGTCTAACCAATGGCTTCCCTGGGTTCCATCTCACTCACGGGGTGTAGAGTGGCATAGGTACCCAACAAGTCCACTTTCTCAATCACTGGACAATACTATTCTATCCACGTTTCGTAGCTGAAGAGATAATCTGACCCATCAGTGTCTCAGACATCCTGGTGTACAGTGGGAAGCCGAGTTACAGTCTTCCTGAGGGATGCAGCCACTTCTGTTTAAGCCCTGGTCCACGGCAGGGGAATAAAGGAGAGAACTATAGGCACACTTCCATCTCCCCGTGGGCAGAGCCACTCAGCAACATTTTCCTGCTCCTTCCCTGCCAGATTCCCCAGAAAAGTGGAGGATTCTCTCTACTGGGGAAAACCACCTGGTTCATGGGGAAAACCCTGAGGGATGACTCTCTCCCTCCCAGTCCCTCTCCCTCTCTCTCTCCCTGCCCCTTCACTTACTCTCTTTCACACACACACACACCATAAGCTTCTGGGCATGGAGGTTAAAAGAGAATTGAAAGTAATTGTTCAAAAAGACAACTCTAGAGGTATGTCTAACAAAATGTGAGTTAAGAACCAGTGTTCTGATGAAAGAAATCAAAGAGGTCATGAGAGACATACCCTGTTTGTGAGCAGAAGACTCAGACCAACTGGGTAAAAGAGTGTCTTTATTTAATTGAAAGTTTCAGCGGGGCCAGAGATGGAACCACAGGTCATGGGGCTGACCCGGGTTCAATCCCCAGCACCATATATGGTCTCCTGAGTTCCGCCCGGAGAGATCCTTGAACACAGAGCCAGAAGTAAGTCCTGACTACACTCGGGTGTGGCTCCAAATGCCCCCTAAAAAATTAAAAAAACAAAATAGCCCAAACAGGTGTTGAGAAAACCAGATAGCACCTGCAAAGAATGAAATGAACCCTTATCCTACATCACAAACAAAAGTGAACTCAAAATGCATTGAAGACTCAGCCCTAAGACCTGAAATAATGTTCCTTCTAATAGAAAAGTGGGGGTTGGGCTCAGGGAACAATTTGGCAATGATCTTGGAAATAGTTTGGTTTTGACACTAAAAACACAGGTGATGGAAGTAAAGATAAACAAGCAGGATTAATGCCATCTTAAACATTTCTGCACGACAAAGGAAACCATACAATGAAGATGTAACCTGTAAGATAAGAGAAAATATTGGCTAGCTATATATCCAATAAAGGGTTACTATATTAGGAACAATTACAACTCAGAAGCAAAGCAAAATAAAACCAAAATCCCAAAACCTGATTAAAAAGCATATGGATAGATCTTTTTTCAAAGATGTACAGGTACATGAAAAGATGATTACATTACTAATATTCAGAAAACAAAACCACAATAAGATATCACCTCCCACCAGTTGGGGGACTAGCATGTGCCTTTTACTTGGTCAACCAAGATTCTATTCAGGTACCCCAAATGGTCCCCTGAGCACAACCAGGAGTGATCCTTGAGTATGGAGCCAGGAGTAAGCCTTGAATACCACTAGGTGTGCCCGCCCCAAAAAGAATAGAATTCCCATTTGATCCAGCAAATGCCAGGTGTGGCTCCCAAAACATGCAAAATCTTGCTGGAACTTTTTTAGAAAGTATATCAGGACAATTTGAGAACTGACTTTTCTTATAGTAAAATACATACAAATATGTATATGTGTGTGTATATATAATATATATACATATATATGTATGTATATATACATATATGTATGTATATATATGCATATATATATAATGGGCTCACCCCCAGTGATGTTTACAGTTTACTCCTGGCATGGCTTAAGGGAGCATATGGGGTCCTGGGGATCGAACTCAAGCCACCTTTGTGCAAAGCAAGCACTACCCACTGTAATATTCCTCTGATCCACAAACAGAAAATTTAAGGTATGCATACTACCTGTTGTATTATCCCTTTAGCCCCAGCAATAAGATATTTATAAATCATATTATGCTAAAATTTATAAAGACAAATGAGAGGAATATTTTTTGAAAAAAAAAAAACTCAAATCTGAGATAGCAGCCTATCTACTCTAAGACATGAAATAGTAGAGTGGGTAGGGCACCTGCCTGGCATGCAGCTGACCTGTGTCTGATCCCTGGCATCAGATGGTCCCCTGAGTCCCAACAGGAGTAATCCCTGAGTGCAGCTCCAGGAGTAACTCCTGCGCATCACTGATGCGGCTCAAAACCAAAACAAGACATGCTATAGACACGCAACACATAGTATGTATATACTGTAGCTGTCAGGGCTGAGTGACAGAGAACAGTGACATAAGGTAAGGACACCTAGAAAAGATCCCCACAAAGACTCCACTCATTCCTGACAAAAGCACAAAAATAACTTGTTTGCTTGCTTTTTTTTTTTCTGGGGGGGAGCGGGCATACCTTATTAGGGTGACTGTGACAGGACTGAAGATGGCCGTGTGCTAGGCAAGTGCTCTGCCCACTGTGCTTGCTGAAGTCCACAGAAGTCGCGGAGGAAGGTTTTTTTTTTTTATCCATAATATTTTAAAATTTTTATTAGTGAGACACCATGAGGTACAGTTGTAGACTTACAAATTTTGTGCTTGGGTTTCAATTATACAATGATCAAATACCCATCCCTCCACCAGTGCCCATTTCCCACCACTACGGATCCCAGTATCCCTCCGAGCCCCATCCCCACCATCCCATCCTGTCTGTTTTTTTGCTCTCTCTCTCCTTTTGGGTGTTGTGGTTTGCAAAAGAGACACTGAGTGGCAATCATGTGTGGTCTATAGTCTACTTTCAGCATACTTCTCCCATCCTGGGAGGATCATGGAGGAAGTTTTTGAGAAACTGGCGGGCTCACTGGCTAGCCACAGAGCATTCTGCCATCGCTCCAAATAACTTGAGAGCCCCACCGGAAGCTAACACTGTTCCCAAACAAACAACTCAGATGGAGTGATGGTTCATTTTTGAGGCTGGCCAGTCTGGACCACAGGGTGCCCAGAACCTGGATACCTATTTTGGGGATCTCTGTGCATCTATTTCATGAGATGGACATTTAAGTCAGTCCATTGAAGGTTTCTACTGTCTAAAGAGGGCGGGTCCCTTCTAATCAGATTCAATCCTAAATAGAAGTCAAAGTCTGACCCTGCCCCAAGAGAATTACCCGTGCCCGCTGGCCTCTGAACTGGAACACTGACTCTTTCTCCTGCCTTTGGACCTGAGTTGAAACATTGGCTCTTCCCGGGCCTCCAGCTTGCCAGCTCACCATGGAGACCTTGGACCAGCCAGCCGCCATAATCACGTGTGCCAATTGCTCAGAATTATCGGCAGGTCTGTTCTCTGGACAACCTTGCCTCCCACAGAAAGGATCCCGGACTTACACGCAGAACGATGGGACCTCTGGGAAAAGGCGATCGATTTGAAAAGAAAGAAGATTTTGCCGTGTTGGGGTCCCCACAAAAAAAAAAATTAGGTCACTAATTTTAAAAAGAGGTCAGGCTGGTTTCCAATTTCTCCATGGAGACAGTCGACCGGAGGGAACAATGATACAGCTATAAGGTCTGCGAGGAAGGAATGTGAAGCTGAGAGTTCCTATCGTGCTGGTCTTTCGTGCCTTGAACATGAAACCTATTTTTCTGCACCTATTTTCCCCATGGGTGCACCTAGAAAAAAAGTATTCGTCTGTTGAGGCTGTTAGCACAGTGGTGGGCACCTTCTAAGTGTCTCAGTCAGAGAGTGGAAGCCCACTCGAGGAACAGGCAAGTGTGCTGACACTTTGGTCCGAGCTGGCTGGGCTACTCTGATAATGGAAGCTCTCTGGGGTCTCCCTTGGAAGGACACTAATTCCACACCCGGACACTCAGCCCCCAAGACCAATGCACCCCTCTATGACACCTCCAAGTATCCTGATACTGGGCATTAGGGCTTAATGTTCCAATCTGGGGCCAAAACTATAGGAGAACTGCCAGCCGTTTCAAAGATGAAACGACAGCATAAGGACTGTCCTTGGGAGATTTGAGAAATGAATACACACACACACACACACACACACACTCTTTGTGTGTATATATATATATATGGAGCAATAGTACCGCTGGTAGGGTGTTTGCCTTGCACACGGCCAACCAGAATTCGATTCCTCCGCCCCTCTCAGAGAGCCCAGTAAGCTACCGAGAGTATCTCGCCCGCATGGCAGAGCCTGGCAAGCTACCCATGACATATTGGATATACCAAAACAGTAACAACAAATCTCACAATTTGTTGGGAGATGTTACTGGTGCCCACTCGAGCAAAATCAATGAACAATGAAGGACAGTGCTATACAGTGATGTGTGTGTGTGTATATACATATATATATATATATGTATATATCTCACTGTCTTTGTCCTCCCTTTCTTCATCGATTTGCTTGAGCGGGCCCAGTAACGTCTCCATTTTGAGACTTGTTACTGTTTGGCATATCGAATACGTCACTGGTAGCTTGCCAGGCTTTGCCGTGCAGGCGAGATAGTCTTGGTAGCTTGCTGGGCTCTCCGAGAGGGGCGGAGGAATTGAACCCGGCTCAGCCAGGCTGGCTGCGTGCAAGGCAAACGCCCTACTGCTGTGTTATTGCTCCAGCCCATGTGTATATGTATAAATGTATGTATGTATGTATGTATGTATATATATAAAACAGTAGAATAAAGATGAACGCAAATGTACGGGCTAGGGCCAAGAATGGCATATAAATGTTATATACCTTAAGGATGTAAAAGCAAACACAGGGATACACACACACACACACACACACACACACACACACACATATATGTATATGATGTAAATTATAGAAACAGAACAAAAATAGGGTCTGGAGAAAGAATGGTGGGGAGGGTGTTTTGCCTTACAAGCAGCTGATCCAGGTTTGATCACTGTCACTCACCTGGTCCATTGAGCCCTGCCAGAAGTGATGTCCAAGCACAGAACCGGTTTTGAGCCGGGGTGTCCCAAAAACAAAAAAAGAAGAAAAAGATCCTAATAACAAATACACAAAAGTTTCCAGTGAAAGACATATATATACACACACACATACACACACACACACACACACACACACACACACACACACACATATATATATGGGAAAGGAAGGACAAAGCCCTACTCTCCAGCAATCCAGGGCCATGGGCCTTGCACAATAGTCCTGGAAATGTTCCCAGTGGGAAGTGCAACCCACTGACCTCTGCCAGTCAGTTCAGCCTCTTCATTTTTAGCAGACGCCACAGTTTCCCAAGTTGTGTTGAAATCCCTTTTTAAATTTCCTTTAGGTTTGTTTTGTTTTCTTTTTGGGTCACACCTGGCGATGCACAGGGGTTACTCCTGGTTCTGCACTCAGGAATTACCACTGGCGGTGCTCAGGGGACCATATGGGATACTGGGAATCATACCCCGGTCGGCTGTGTGCAAGGCAAACGCCCTGCCTGTTGTGCTATTGCTCCAGCCCCTAATTTCCTTTATGTTTGTACACCATTTAGAAATAAAACCAAAAGACATGCAAAATACCAATTTTCATAACTTCCCATTAAATGCACTTAAGAATATACTTTAACAAATACTGTCTAGAGCTGCAAAATGTAACTCTGTCATTTTAATAATAATAACAGTAGTTTAATAGATATTTTCGGAGGCTGAGGAAGCCGTAAGACTGAATCTCTAGGGGCTGGAGCAATAGCACAGCAGGTAGTTTGTTTGCCTTGCATGCGGCTGACCTGGGTTTGATTCCCAGCATCCCATATGGTCCCCTGAGCACCGCCAGGAGTAATTCCCGAGTGCATGAACCAGGAGTAACCCCTGTGCATTGCTGGGTGTAACCCAAAAAGCAAAAGCAAAAAAAAAAAAAAAGACTGAACCTCTAACTTGGTTGGCCAACTATCTCCAGGAGAGACTCTCAGGTCCTCTCAACACTG
Organism: Sorex fumeus; assembly: GCF_029834395.1. Lineage (NCBI taxonomy): Eukaryota > Metazoa > Chordata > Mammalia > Eulipotyphla > Soricidae > Sorex > Sorex fumeus. The sequence goes on from NW_026606208.1 coordinate 3,941,854, forward strand.
AAAGGCAAAATACAAACAAACAAACCAACCCCATCTTTTATAACAAACTATCATTTCCAAAGATTGCTGCCTCTGTTTCTCCAAATCAAGTGCTCTTTTTCATTGTGACCTTGACACTCACAAACTGCGTGGAGGGACCAGGTTCCCTGAATGAGGTGGGTCTTTGTGACTATTGTGGAAGAAGGGACATTCTAGGATTTACTCAGAGTCCATGTTGCTTCTTCCTGGCTTTCCTGGGAAACACCCTTGAGACTTCATGTAAACTCCCATCATCTGTGGCCATGTCCACATGACAATGGATGCGTCCACTCGGGAATCCCAGCTCCTAGACAATAGCCAATCCCCTGTGGAAGTCATGTGAGTGAGGCGCTTTCAAAGCCAACGGCTTTGTCACTCGCATTGCCGATGTTCAGCTGTGGAAAACAATCTAAACTAGGTCACAGCAATCTGTGGACGTTCACTTTTTCCAAGGCTCTAACTTCCGATTTGACCCTTCGATGCTTATTGGACCCTGCAAAGCATGCCATTATTTCTGTAGGAAAGTCAAGATAATGAAGACAGAAAGTCAAAATCATGAAAACAGAAATTTGATGAATAAGCAAATTTAGCGGTGCAATTCTTTTCAAATTGGGTTGCAGCGTTCCTCCTTAGTAACCGCGGTGTTACTAAAAGCATCTGTCCGCATATAATATGTCCGCATATAAAAGAAATCTGTCCACATCAGGGTTCACCTCAAAGCCGTAACCTGCAATGGAACTGGAGGCACTAAAGAAGTCTTCACAGTGGTTTCCGGGGTGATAGGGTTAGCGTCCTCAGAGAAGAAACAAGAGAAGATGCTCACTCCCGGCCTCTGCTACCCAGCCCTTCATATCCCCCTTCACAGACAATGGAAGACAACGGGAAGTCAGTCTTCAGAAACTCAGGAAAAGAACTCTTGGCAGAAGTCTAGTCTGCTCGCGCCTTGATCTTCGACTTCCCAGTCTCCAGAGCTGTAGGAAATGAGTATCTGTTGTTACATCACGTGGTCCACTATTTTGTTAGGGCAGCCCCAGCTGAGACGGCCCCAAATCACTTCTAAATCAACTTACAAATGTTTGTAAAAATCCAAAAATTGCACTCTTCACTGAGCATAGTTTATTTCCATGGCTGTTGTTTAGTAAGAAGCAACACACTTAACTTTGATACAAGCGACTTAGTCCAAATATTTTTGTTCTAGACTTTGCAGCTATCCCATCAGAAAACATTCCTGCATAAAACTTAAGCCGCAAGTCCCATTTGTTGACAAAGAGATCCTTCATCGTTTTGAAAAGTGGATTGTGTTTGCCAGCAATTAGATGCGAAATCTTAGAATTGTTCCTTCATACCATCATGTTAAGATTGCATGACATCACTAGATCACTTTAAGATTAGAGCAGGCCACTTCGGAAATAGTTGCTTTAGAGCCAGAGACCAACGGGCTAAGCACATAGTTTGCTTCCTGGCACCTACTGTCCCCCAAACACAACCAGGAGCAACCCCAAGCATCCAGCCAGAGCCCTCGAGAACCCTTGGATATAGACCTAAAAGATAAAACTATTTCACTGAACCAAACCGCCAACATGCGAAGTCTGCAAGAATGAGAACAGCCTGTGTGGAAGGACCGGGGGTCTGACCTTGAGAGCCTTCTACCTGCCTCATACCTTCCACCTGGCTTTGAACCCTTGTCTGTTACCTCTTCCCTGACTTCAGCCTTTGCCACTTCCACCTTGGGACATATTGTGGGTCCCTAAAATTGTTCCTCTGTTCTTCAATAGCACAGCGGGTAGAGTGTTCGCCTTACAAGCGGCCAACATGGCCGACCCGAGTTCGATTCCTCCGCCCCTCTCGGAGAGCCTGGCAAGCTACCGAGAGTATTCGATATGCCAGACACAGTAACAACAAAGTCTCCAATGGAGACGTTACTGGGCCCGCTCGAGCAAATCGACGATCAACGGGAGGGCCTTTACCTTTTACCTTTTATGTTCTTCAAACTGCAATTTGTTTTGGGTAGGTAGGCTATACCCGGCAGTGCTCAGGGCTTTCTCCTGGCTGATTCCATATCCCAGCGGTTGTGCTGAATGCTACAATGAATAAGTGTGCACGTTCCTTTGAATGGATAATTTTGTGTATTGGGGGTACATACTGGAATTGCTGGGTCATATGGCAGCTCTAGTCTTACTTTTCTGAGATATCTTCACACTGTTTTCCCAAGGGCTTGAACCAGTCGACATTCCCAACAGCAATGGATCAGTTTTTTCCTGCCACATTCCCACCAATGGCAGAATCTCCTGCCCCCATGCCTGGCTGTCCTTACAGGGCCCCTTGGAGGGGGCGGGTTGAGTACCCCCTCCCCCCCCCCCCCCCCCCCCCCGGACAGAGCCCCAGCAGCTGAAGACCTCCAGAACCAGCCACAGCCATGCTGAGACCACTCTCCACACGTCCGGACAAGCCTCATGCATGAAGGAACCGGCAGAGGAATCCAGGCATGAGGGTCCCGGGGCTGAGATCTCCAAGCCTGCTTGGATTGGGGCTGAGCCTTCTCCACCCAGATCCCCCATCTTCCAGTAGGTAGGTGTCATACTCAACCAGCTGCCGCCGGCGCCAGGTTGGTCCCATCAACGGCCAAGACCCAGAGACTATAAAACCCAGCTTCTGGAAGTGCCTGGCCCTTCACAGCCGTGTGACAGCTTACTATCTCTTTCTTACTTTGGAGAACCTGGCAGGCTACCAAAAGTATCCTGCCCACACGGCAGAGTCTGGCAAACTTTCCGTGCCGTATTCAATATGCCAAATACCAGTGACAATGATTGGTCTCATTCTCCTAACCCTGAAAGAGCATTGCATTTGGCTCTTTTAAAATCTCAGGGCTAGGAAGGAGACGTTACTGGTGCCTGCTTGAGGCAATCGACAAACAGAATGATCGTGATCGTGATTCCCACCAACAGATGGTTGCCAACATTTTCCTGACATGTGCCATTCTCACAGGGTGAGACGGCCTCCCGATGTCTTGATTTGGATTTCCCCGACAGCAATAATGAGCACTTTTTCATGTGCTTATTGGCCACCTGTCCATCTTGAGAGAAGTTATCTATTTTCTTTGGATATTTTTTGTTGTTGATTTTTGTGAATACTTTATATATCTTGGTAATTAGCCCCTTATTTGATGTGCTGACTGCAAATATTTTCTACGGTTAGAAAATAATCAAATTAATTTGTAGAAATGAATTTACATGAGTTAATTTATGCAAATTAATTTATACCAAATTAATTTATACAAATTCATCCAGTTGGGTGTTTTATAGTTTTATCTGGGTCATTTATGAATTTTTTGCCATAAAGAAACTCTTTGATAAAGTCCCTTTCTTTACTTTTGTTTCTGATGTCCTTACCAATGGCGCCATATCATTGAAAGCAGCTCTGAGGTTCAAATCTTGGAGTGCTCTGACTATATTTTTGTCAACATATTTTATGGATTCTGGTCTACCTCAATGTCTCTGATCCACTTTGAATTGACCTGTATAATATGCATCATATTTCCAGGCCCAAATACCTGGTCCAGTTGTCTGGGTATTACTGGGAACGGCCCCTAAATCCCCTACAAACATATAAAAATAACAAATATGCTTCAAACCCCCTGAGGTAGCTATTACCAACATCCCAGAAAAAAGAAAGAGAATGGGGATTAGAATACAGAATGGGACATTAGAATACATATTTATTGGGGGAATATGGAGAAACTGGAAATATCATGCATTCCTGAGAGAAATGTAAATGGCAGTCACCGCAGAAAACGAGTTGGGAGCTCTTCAAAAGGTGAAACACAGAATGACCCTAAGCTCCAGCAATTCCACTCCTGATACATGCCCCCAAACTGGAAGCACAGGGCAAAACAGGGTCCTAGGCAGCAATGCTCACAGCACTATTGACAATGGCGACAAGACGAGAAGCCACCCAAATAGACACTTGCAGACAGAGACCAAGTGCAGCACATGTCCAGGGGAATAACACAAGCCTCCGAATGGAAGGTATTCGGAGACAGGCTGGGAGCAGGGATGATACCCTTGGGACATCGTGCAGGCAGGTACCAGATCCCAAAGGGCCATTATTGGAAGGCTCATGAGGCTGCCTAGTGTGCAGAGCTGAGACTCAGGTCTGGAGATGGCCCGCTGCCCACTTCAACCCCTCTTGTCCAGTCCTAGTCACTGGCTGACTGCGACTGTGCAGCACTGAAAAAGGAATCGGCTCCTTCCTCAAGCCATGAATTTCGGGAATGACTTGTGCAGAGCCGAAGCCGGTTTTTCTGTGAGTCCCAGGTCTGGCCATAGCCCTGCACCTGCATTTCTAGTCTTGATCTTGTGCTGTTCCAGATTTCACAGAGAAGCTGCCGGCTCCTTCAAAAGAAGTCCTCACTCATTTGTTATCCTACATCATTCCTCCCATTTTGACAGTAAATATCACCACTTAGAATTCACCTATTAGTTACCTTTGGAACTTCCATTTCTTGTTGTCGCTTCCTGACAGCCTGGCACCACCACTTACTATGTAAGATGGAGCATCTGTGTCTGCCTGTTCTTCAGGGCCCTTCCTACCCTCAAGCACCTCCACATAACTTTGATTATAAAATAGACAAACAGATAAACAGAATGTACAGAGACTAATATTCTTTAAAACTCACTTTTTTTTTCTGTACTACCCATCCTGAAGTTAGTATCACACTTTTTTCAACATCTTTAATGCTGCCAGGGCCTTTTTATTTCTGCTAGTGTATAAAATAGTGTTTGACGACTCTTTGTTTTAAAGAGGGAATACATTCCAGAGGAATTCTCTTTCGCTTTCCTTTGACCTTTATACGGGCCAGACAGGAAACTGGAGCCACGTCTGAACCACTGTTGAAGATTGTCCATGTTCCACTAGATATGCTACTGGGAAGTCTGTGGCAAACATCTCATACCCTTAACACTTGCCCGCAAGTCTCTGAAATAGATGATGACTACCAGATTTCCCCATAAAGAATCAGCTAGTGCCTCCGAATGCTACCAGGGTCCAAGTATTGCCTTTCTCCATCTTACCACAGATTTATTGAGTAGCCTCAAGGCATGACAGCAGGGAAAAATCACAGAACTACACATTTCCCTATGTTCATACAAGAGCCAGGCTCAGACACAGAGAATCTCAAGTGTCAGAGTGAATGGCCTGACTGTTCCGGAAACTGAGTGAGATGTAAGCTATCCATCCTGGCCAGGTCTCAAGTTTTACCAGAATTGGGAGTTGGGGAGTTGCACTGCAAAAGAGCATCTTAAGGGCTAGGTTGCCATTTATTTTGATTCGCGTAACTACTGAATTACTGCTTATGATCTCTAGGGTAAGAGATTTTTATCACACAACTCCACCTGGCTTATACAGATTAAATGCCACTACTTGGTTCCTGTCTCAGCATGATGGTGGCTGGTCCTGGAGGTCTTCAGCCACCATCATGCTGAGACCACTCTCCGCACACCTGAAGGTACTGGCAGAGGGACAAATCCACGCGGGTTCTGGGGCCGAGATCTCCCAGCCTACTCGGATTGGAGTCGAGCATCCTCCACCCAGATCCTCCAAATTCCAGTAGGCGGGGGTCACACCCACCACCTGGTTTCAGCTTCTGGAACCGCGCGGCCGCGAATGCGGCCGTGCAACATCTTATCAGGACATCTTTTATGACATTTTATCATCTCATTCCTTCTTTGGACAAACTTGCAGGCTATCGAATGTAGCCTGCCCACAGGGCAGAGTCCGGCAAACTCCCCGTGGCGTACCAAATATGCCAAATACCAGTAACAATGATGGGTCTCATTCTCCTAAAGAGCCTTGAATATAATCTCAGGGTTAGGATGAAAGAGACGTTACTGGGGCCTGCTCGAGGCAATCGACGAACAACAGGATGATGAAATGAAATGAAATGAACTTGGTTCCTGTAACCAAAGGCTCTTTCCAGTTTCTGCAAAATTAGAGGGCCTCGTGAAACACTTCAGAATGCATTCCTTTTATCTGGCAAAGACTCGGTTAATGGACTGGTTTCTGGTTCGTAACTGTTGCGGCTTTGTGAATAAATCTTGTATGATAAATCCATTCTAATATTTGATTCCTACAGATGTTGACTGTTTTTCACATTAGAGTGCAGAGCGAGTCCAGCGTTGAGTTCAATCTCTCTAAAACCAGTCATGCAAGCAATTAAAACCCTCTCAGATGTTCAAACCAAAATACCAAATTCAGAGTTTCTGTTGACCGAACCCATGTTATTTCAACCATATCTGGAACAAAAGGATTTCCCAACTGAATAACTTAATTCATCCCAATACACTGTCCTCCAAATATCCACTAATTCTCAGATTCTTCCAAATTCTCACAAATGCACACATACTGAGTTTTACTTTTGATTAACTGTAGTACTTTGGATGCAAGAACTATCTTAGCCCATTCATAGATTTCCACCCCCACCTTGACCCCGGTAAATAGTTCTCATGCCTTTACTTTGTTCCACAACAGCTACAAAGTTAAGGTTTCTCAAGACCTTGCCTTCACTGAGCGTATCACTCCATGTGACCATAGATAATACTGCAATTATGCTGTCTCATCAAGAGTTGCCAGAAACATGCCAGTTAGTGAGAAGCTGTCGCCGAGCCTGTTTCAATGTCCTGCCATTGCCATGGTACGCATGATGGCAGAACATGGGTGGTATGACCTAACATGTCATGGCCAGGCCAGGCCTGCCTGCCAAGTGATGCAGAACCACAAGCTCTACCTAATTTGGTTCCTGCAGGAGGAAAGGGTTGTGACCCAAACCAGGAAGCAAGTTTGGATGAACAGCACCCCTCCAAACTACCTGTGAGTGATGGCTCTGGGATGAACTGCTTTGTCTTTTTTTTTCTCTCTTCCTAAGAGTTTTTGTCATTTCCTTGGGCTCCAGGAGAAAAATCAAATTCCAATGACTAGCAGTCTAAATGGCTAATACTTTCTTAAAATGTCTACATATTTAGTAATAAAAATAATTTAAAGATTACAAACATAAAACCTTACTTAGTGTCAAAATACAAAAACAATACTTAGTGTCAAAATACAAAAACAAAAACTTATCACCCAGTTAGAGCCAGTTAAATTTTCGGTGTATGTGTATGTTTCAGTTCCCATTTTTTTTTAAACTCCTATTTTTCTTTTTTTTGGATTTGGGGCCACACCCAGCAATGCTCAGGGGTTGCTCCTGGCTCTGTACTCTGGAATCACTCCTGGTGGGCTTGGGGACTGTATGATGCCAGGAATTCAACCTGGGTTGGCCACATGCAAGGCAAGTACCCTACCCAATATATTATCTCCCTGGCCTCAATTCCCAATTTTCTTAAAAACAAACCATCAAAAAAGTCAAAAATTGAGGGGGGGGGGGGGGTGGAATTACGCACGCTGACTATAGAGTATGCTAACTTAGAAGGAAAACAAAGAATCATTCAGTCAACAAAGATTTATTGAGCACCCATCAGACACCAGGCACTGTTCTAGATACTGGAAACACGGAGGAGAACAAAAGAGAAAAGAATATCCCAGCTCAGAATACACATCAGCAGGAGAAAGTACAAATCAGAAAAAAAGTAAATTATACAGTGTGTTAGCTTGTGGTAACTGCTACAGAGAAAAACAACGCAAGGAGGGGCTATAAGGAACAGCAAGAGAGATTCTCATTTAAAGTAAGATAACGGGTATATCAGACAATGAAAGAGGCAAAAAAAAAAAATCAGCCAAATCTCACTCTCACAAATAACATTAACACATCAGTGAAAATCATTCCAGATATCTATGTAGACTACCGATGTCGAAATGGATATTACGGGTGACTAAGAGAAAAATCGAGCTAGGAGAAAGATACTGTATTTTAATATGAATTCAAAGTGTAAAAGATAGCCTTTCAATAACCAGCAAATTATTAGGAATTTATTTTCCTTTCTCTCTCTCCCCAAATACATGTTATCAATCACCCACTTCTAAATTTAGGAATTAAATTATATGCCAATTTGCCCAGAACTGACTTCTTTGAAGAGGGAGTCTTCCAATTCAGAAATAGGGTCTCTACTTAGCAACTTAAAAAGTTTTGGGAACTGTTTCCTAGTTTTCTATGTGGAGGTCCTATGTTCCTTTCAGATTCATTTTGGGGATATCTGAGGCTTTTATTTTTCCTGATGTCATCTAATGCTGTAATAGTACTTTTCCAAGAATATGAAATATGTACCTTTTATAACTTTCTTATAAATTATTTTGAATTTTAGATTAATACGAATTTTCTACATACACAATCATGCCATGTGAGAATGAAAATTTTGTTTCCTCCAATAAAGCCCTAAACTTACTGCATTGGCTGGACCATATGTGGTGCAGAGATGAACCCAGGCAGGCTGCCAGTGTGCCTTAAACGCTGCCCCATTCCTAGTTTTAGAATTGATTTGAATCCTAAGTGGATACTGAGCTTTAATAAATTCCTTACAGGCCTGCTTCTCAAACCTGTGTTCTCCCTTGGACATGCATCTCACCTGCCTGTCTCGATGGTTCTTTGCTGCCCAAGCTCTCTCGAACACACTGCCCCTCTTTCTCTCCTCGAGCCTGTTTCTAAGTTTCTTTTCTTTCTTTCTTTCTTTCTTTCTTTCTTTCTTTCTTTCTTTCTTTCTTTCTTTCTTTCTTCTTTCTTTCTTTAATATTTTGGTCCACATTTTTGAGATAATGTTTATTTATTTTTGCTTTTTGGGTCACACCCAGTGATGCTTAGGAGTTACTCCTGGCTCTGCACTCAGGAATCACTCCTGTGGTGCTCGAGGACCATATGGGATGCTGGGAATCGAACCTGGGTTGGCTGCGTGCAAGGCAAACGCCTTACCTGTTGTGCTATTGCTCCAGCCCCCATGTTTCTAATTTTCAATTAAAAAAAAACCCTTGCTTTATTACTTTGCCTCCTACTGAAATTCTTTTCTTTTTCTTTTTTTTTTGGGGGGGGGGGGGGTCTTACCTGGCAATGCTCAGGGGCTACTACTCCTGGCTCATGCACTCAGGAAGTACTCCTGGCAGTGCTCAGGGAACCGTATGGGATGCCGGGAATCGAACCCGGGTCGGCCGCATGCAAGGCAAATGCCCTACCTGCTGTGCTATCACTCCAGTCCCCTGAAATTCTTTTCTATTAGGGAAAGGTGATGAACCCACAATGCCCGTGCCAATGTCAGGACTGATGTGATGTAGGCCTGGCATTTCCCTGAACGCAGGTGGCTCAGGTGGGTCAAGCACTCTTTCCTCAAGTCAATCTCCCTGGCTTGCGCCAAAGGGCAGCAGCTGTAGAGATGTGCTCCTAAAACTTCTGCAGAGGTGCTGGGAGGTGCTCAACCCAGTGCTCTCCAGGAAGGAGCAGCCACCGCAGGTTGGCATCTGCCAACCTCAAGGCTGCAGCTTGACAACCCTTTGAAGATTTCCTGGCTGGAGGGGCAGCCCCTGGTGCAGCGGGCCCCGGTGGTGAATGTGAGACCTGGTCAGGAGGCCCACAAAGGATGGCTGAGCAGCTCATGGCCAGGATGCCCTACAGGCGGTGATAGGGGCAGCCCATCTGGATTTTCTTAAATTTCACCAAATTAAAAGAGAGACTTCCCCCATTCCTCGGCAATACTGACTTTTTAGGATCATACCCAGCGGTCCTTGGGGAGGGAGATGTGCAGTACCGGGAATCAAGTCCATCACACATGATTATGTCCCTCGAGTCCCTGATCTCTTTTTTAAGCCTTTATTAAGTAATAAATATGGTCCATACCATGCTCATTCCAAGGGAATTGTAACTCTGTGACGAAATTACAATCTATCTGATAAATACCTAAGAGAATGTTCTGTGACCGTGCAAATTTTAAGAGAGTAATGGCAGGTTGGTGCCGAAAAAACTGAAAAAGTAGCATGTGGGTAGTTAATTCTTTAACAAGGGTCATGTGTCATTTCTAAGGAAAGTCAGACTTGCACCAGCAGAGGAAGCAGAATGGACACCATGTGAGGGTGGGAGAACGGTATGAATGAACGAAGGAGGCAGGCAGGGAGGCAGGAAAATACAGTCTCTGAGTGCTCAGAGTGGAGATGAAACCCCCACACGAACGCTCCATGTTGCCACATTTGCAGTCACGTTAAGAACACAGACGGGAACAGTCCTGGGAGGTTATGTCCACTTCTTAACTACACAAATTTACTATTGCACATTAGTCAAATATACTCATTCCACTTTTCTGTGTGCACATGTAGTCAACCCAGAAATCAACATCCTCATGAAATACTTTGTAAATAAGGTCTTTGTAGGTTTCACACTGCGATTAAAAAAATATACATATGTATTCTAAAATATACGTATGAAAGTTCATAGAGATGCTAAAGTAAGATTGACTTGCAGTCTCGAAAACACCTCGAAGTTTTCTAATTCTTATAATTCTGGATAAAAACAGCATGGGGTCAAGGGCAGGGAGACAGCGCCAAGGGCTGGAACACAGCTTTGCACCCAGGAGCCCTCAGGCCTGGCCACACTGGGGGTGGGTCCCCAGCACTACGGGGCGTGGCTCCCATACAAAACAACAGAGGGCGTGGGCGTTCAGTTCCCTCAGACTCACCCGTTACTGACAAACACATGGAAATGACCTATGTGCTATACTCTACAGCAAGTCTGAGGGAATCAAATTCCAGAAACCATTTTAGAGAAAAATGGAGAAACCAGAGCTGTGGCTGGAAGGAATATGGGCAGACACAGCTTTAGAGCATATGTGAGAGGGAAGAGTAACAGCACGTCCTCTAAGTCAATACTTCCATACTATTCGGTCAGGTGCTTCATCAATGTAAGTAGAATACTGTAAATATAACTACTGATTTTCCAAACGATGCAACTAATAGCAAGATTGCCTGCATAATTCTGCTGCAAGCACAGGATATAAACTACCTACAAGACAACCACAAAGAATTTAGAGTTAGTCTACCAAACCAATTCCTAGTTCTCACTTCAAAACTGCTGGAAATTAGATTTTTGTATCTTAATGACTTTTAATAATTTCTGTGTAATCACTTAAGACAGTTACTTTATATTATACAGATCTCCAAAAAAAAGGAAGCATACACAGAAGATTAGCCAATTGAAGATTATATAAATTTACTTCACATAAGAACAGTATTTTTCACGCCTATGATTTCCATTTAATATCAACAAAAAAATCTGTACAGAAGATCCAAAGGCAACCAAGTTGCATAACATGTAAATGTGCAAATATATTTAAAAATGCAAGTGAATTCTATAGCATTTGTAAGGTAGAATTTAGGAATCTACCTTATTCTAGCTAAATTAATGTTCTGCAAGTTTAGTCAATGCAAATATACAAGGCACAACTTAGTGCTGATGCTAAAGTGTGTAATACACACCCTCAGATTACTTATTTGAAGATATTAAAATAATATAATATCAAGTTTGTATTTTATTATTTAAGGAGACATCAGCTCAACTCCAAAGCTTCAAGAAGCATCACAATGATACTGTATGTGTGGGCCAGGAAAAAAACATTCCCTGAACTTAAAAGATAGAAGACAAGACCCTTGCTATTCTATATATTTAAAAAAATTTTATGTATATATAGATATATACACATACACACACATACTGCAACATCACACAATGAATTTCCCACAATTCAAAGAGGTCAATCTTTTTAGCAAAGGTTTTTCCATTACAGTATTTCATAACAAAGTTGTTTAAAAAGTACATATTATCCACCGGTTTTGGTCAATCTTGCTAGTAAAAGACACTGAAATAGACAAATTTCTTCAAGATAAAGACAATGCCTAATTTAGAAAGTCTTTCTCTTGAGATTGCACAGTGAAAGGTATTTAGTTAAATATAAAAGCCTGCTGCTTTTAAACAAATTATTTAAATCTACAGAGATAAACATCAATTTGTCCTAAGGATTTATTCAGAGCCTGAACTGAAACACACATCAGTTATCTTTAACCCAATCACAGTGCTCTTTTCTGTTTATTGCCCATCCCTGAGAATAAAGATGCTAGCATTTACGTTTTCGTAAGAAGTGAACAAAATTTTACATTGAGAAGAACGATGCCTAAGACTATTTGTAAAAATATGAAATACAGCCTTATTATTCTAGCTTAAAAAAGAAACTGCTTGCAAAGATCACCATTTATAACAATTTTAAATATTTGCATCGCAAGTCAACTTTAATGGTCTTTTTAACTGGGTAATTTCTCTTCTTGCCATTGATAAAGCATTCATTTCCTCATAAGCCCCCTCCTCTAGAATCGGGTATAACAACAGGTGCCACCAAATAGGTAATGGAACAAAAGCACAGATTAAACTGAAAGGAACCGCTGAAGTCAGAGCTATATTCCCCTGTGGACGGACGGCGAGTTTTACTGCGAGTAATCTGAATGTCAGCCAAGAAAGGCAAAAATACCTACAACAGAAAGAACATATATGGTAAGGGTCTTCCTTGCAGCCTCTGCTCTAGCCTTCCTGGCCGAAATCTTCCGTAAACTTCTTCAGTTTCAACAAGTCCTGCTCATTGACGGTGGGCTTCGTGCTCGAGAGGGACCGCAACATATCGGACTGTCAGGGAGAAGAGAGGGTGCATTAGGAACATCCAGTCATGAATACTCTCAGAAATAGGACTGATTCTGATTTATTTTGATTTTCATACATTTAGAGTAAAACGTACTGCATTGCCATTGCTATTACTGTTACTCAACGTTGATCTGACTAGCTGCAGTGCCATTAATAACTACATCCAATTCCTTATCCTTCCGGCATTACTCCCCACAGAGAAGCCTTCAGTTGCCTGCCTGTCCTGACTCAATCGTCAGGGTCCATTCCCCGCACCCCGTTGCCATCAGCAAGACATTCCTCTTAGCATCAAGACAAAGGTGCCCCAAATATGCCCTTGATGTCTTTTCCGGTTTTTAGTTTTCTAAAATAAGAGTAGTTTTCCAGGGGCTAGTGTGATAGGTAGGTGGGTAAGGTGTTTCTCACGTCCCCCTTCTCCCCCACCCCAGATGCCAGAAGTGACTCCTGAGAACAGCCCAGTGTGCTCCCTGGCCCCACCCCTCACACACACACAAAAGAGTAGTTTTCCAACTGCGATTCGAAAGGAATATAACCAGTAGTCAATGCTTAGATGGCTCAATTCCCAGGATCACCTGGTTCCCCCAGGACAACAGGAAGTGAGCCCTGAGAACTGTCAGCATGACCCCTTCTAAAAATAACAAAATGTTAAAGTATTAGCTAAAATTATCAATTAAATGATAATAAAATATGCTGATAAAAGGAATTTGTTTTTAAAATGTCTAAGAGTGTATGTTCCCTAAAAGAGAATGTGGTCCCAAGTACAAAACTTTGAAAAATGATCTTGTGGGTCAGAGAGATACTAAGTGGGTAAGGAGGTTGCCTTTTATGCTGCCGACCCAGATGTGATCTACTGTGCTGCATATGATCGCCCACAAACCCTGGCAGGAGTGAACCGTGACCATAAAGCCAGCCGGGAGTAAAACCTGAGTACAATGAGGTGTGGCCCAAGCCCCCCACCCCCACCCCATCAAATAAATTTTTAAAAATGTCAAGAATTAAGCAAAAAAGAGTTTCTGAAATAAGGATTAAGATCAGTTAACTCATAAATCTAATTTGTATACACACTTGTTCAGTGTGTATTTATGTAAGTTATACATCTGCAGCTATTTACGCCTACTTGTTTGTCTGTATACCATGTAAGTTTCTTCTCTGAAAACTGTCAATTCTCACATAAAACTTGGAATATCTACCAGAAGAGAATTTTACAATCTGAAATTTTTTCATAAAAAAACACAAACACATTAGATATTCCTAATCACAGTAAGTCTTGAAAATAATATGCCTTACAGTGACAGTGACCTCAGAGGTGCTCTGGGGACCATAAAAGGTGTCGGAGGTTGAACTTGGGTTTACAGCGTGCAAAGCAAGCGACCAGCCCACCACATTCTCTCTTCGATCCCCAGAACTCTTATTACTTATGAAGTCTTATTCAATTCTTCCAAATGAACTACAGTTATGTCTTTGCTTATATAACTCCACCCCCCAAGACCCTCCAAACCCAGCAATGCTCAGGGCTTACTCCTGGCTCAGGAATCACTCTTCTGGCATGTTCGGGAGGCGGGGGGAAGGGGGTGGTGGACCACAAGGGGTGCTAGGAATCAAACCCGGGTCTGTGATGTGCAAGGCAAGTGCCTGACATGCTGTACCGCCACTCCCCAAAACTTTTCTTCAAAGTCTTTTACTGCAAACTTTCTTGGAAACCTTAAAGAAGTCCTCGGACACCATGACACATGGTAGGGGTTCTGGATATTTTATAAAAACAGATTTGTTTATAAAACCAAACTCTCACCACAGGGAGGAGGGCTCTAAGAGCTGGACTGCTCCTTTGTATGAAGAAGCCCTGGCCCTGCTCCTCATGTGTCTGGCCACATGCCCCCAGGAACCCTCCAACTCCTAGTTTTTATGAAGGTTAGTAGGTAAGTCTTGACAACTATATGCAATTTGGTGAAGTTAACCTAGATAGATATCAAACCTGTAAATTTAGAAAACTGTACAGCTTTGAATAACAGCTTTTCCACTTAAAATTAAATTTTCCTCAAATTACAAATTACTTAAAAGATTATTTTTTGCTCGAGCGGGTCCAGTAACGTCTCCATTGGAGATTTTGTTGTTACTGTGTTTGGCATATCGAATACATCACGGGTGGCTTGTCAGGCTCTGCCATGCGGGCGAGATACTCTTGGTAGCTTGCTGGGCTCTCCGAGAAGGGCGGAGGAATCGAACTCGGGTCGGCCATGTTTGCTGCGTGCAAGGCAAACGCCCTACCGCTGTGCTATCGCTCGCCCACACGGCAGAGCCTGGCAAGCTCCCCATGACGTATTCAATATGCCAAACACAGTAACAACAAAGTCTCCAAAGGAGACGTTACTGGGCCCGCTCGAGCAAATTATTTTTTAACAATTTATACTCAATTATTTCAATTACTCCTCTACGTTTGTGTAGTAGTAAATAAATGTTTAATCAAATAAATATTTTCTAGCTCATCTCACCTACTAAAATTTTTTATCTTTGACAAAAGTATGTTTTACAATTTTTCTTAAAATCAAACAAACTGTCTGACCATGCTAACAACAGGCTCCAAGAGTTTGTCCCCAGGAACATCCATCCAGGTCATTTCTATGGCCCCAGGGTCGCCAGGAGAACAAGGCGTCAGCAGATCATCAACTATATTGTTAGGGTCAGCTCGAGAAGGTCCAGAAACCTGAAATGAAAGGAAACTGAAATATTCATCTGAACAAATTAAACAAACATTAGGACTTTGGCCATTATCAGGAAATCTGAAAACGTACTACGTTGTTAAGATATTTCAGAAAATAATTAGAAAAATATACAACAAACATGATTATCTCTGAGTAAAGATGAATACTGCTTTACTTTAAATTTTTCTACAATAAATTATTTATTGAAACACAAGAAGTTCGCCTGCTACAGATGGAATCCCGGTGACCAAGAGCTTCTACAAGCAAGGCCCAGGTATGCGGGTTCCAGAATTAAATCTCCAGGCCGCATGGCAAAAGAGGCCGGGGGCTGTCTGTCCCAGATCCCGCCCGCCCAACAGACTGTCACACCCAGAATTAGCCTCTGGACGCCATCTTAGTGCACCAATAGCCCTGGCCCAGAGACATGGCCATGAGTCCCTGAATACACCACAGGGCCAGAGATCTCTCCAGGCCCCATACTGAGCCAATTTCATGTAGGTACCCCAGACAGAGCAGGTTCCAGTCTCCCCGTCTACTCTAGATGGAATCCTGGTGACCAAGAGCTTTCACAAGCAAGGCCCAGGTATGCAAGTTCTAGGATGAAATCTCCAGGTCACACATGGTGGTAAAGGAATCGGGCTGTCCCTCCCCAGGTCCCTGCCTGCCCAGCGGACTGGCTGTCATGCCCACAATTTGCCTCGGGTGCCATCTTAGCACACCAATAGTCCTGGCCCAGAGACTCCCAATTGAATCCCAAAATGGATTAGTGCCATACAAAGATGTCTCTGGAACTCAACTATTTACAGTCTAAAAATTTACATTTACAACTGCAGCCGCACAAGCTCTCATGATAGTCAAAATGATCAATGGAAAATAAATTATCTAGCGTCTGCCCCTGGCAGGCAGGCTTGAATGGTGGTGGAAAAATTTAATCAAAACATAATACCCAAATTTAGAAAGACAGTATCGGGGAAATTGTCTGCCACAGAGGCAGAGTGAAGAAATGGGGGGAAGGACGGTGGTGGAATATATGCACTGATGGAGGGACGGGTGTTCCACCAGTACACAGCGGAATCTCAAACATGAAAGCTTTGTAACTCTATCTCAGTAAAAAAGAAAAAAAAATAAGTTATGGGGAGTTCACGTCCAATTCAATCAGCTTAATCAATGATTGAACAAATAGCAGTACTCCTACATTATTAAAAAAAAGGAAAAAGAAAATGAGATAAAGATGACTTATAATCTCTTTTTATTAAAATATCACTATCAATGTGAAAAAAAAAGAAAAAAGAAACACAAGAAGTTAAAAATAAACGGCCCCTGGCTAAGATTTTCCTTTTTTCTCTAGGGTATATTTAATGGAAATGAAGTTAAAAACCAGACATATTAAAAAAAAATTTTAAGTTTATTATTTCTCAAAGCTTCTGTGATACCTGAAAGTTTTAGTGTGAAAGAACTAAAGCTTTATCAACAAACTTTGAACTATTTGTATGAATTATATCACTTGAAAGTTAGTTTATTGTACAGAAAAGATGTACAGGTCACTTTAAATCCCTGCCCTTGGAACAGGTAGCCAATCAGAAGGTAGAATGGAATGGGGGGTGGGGGGGATTTGGCTACTGATAAAAGGAAGCCCAGAGCTTGCCCTTTCTCTGGACCCAGGTCAGGTGTGGCTGCATGAGCCTGGATGGACAGGGACCTAACCTGAATACGGGGGGAGGAGAAGGGGGGTGTCTGGGAGGTGGAGAAAGTGCTGAGCTTGGGACTCGTGCATGCGTATACACACAACACACACAACACACACACACACACACACACACACACACACACACACGAGGCTAGAGAGTAGGAAACCCAGGACTAGGCAACAGGAACTGTTGGGGGACAGCTGGGAGGCCTGGTGACCACGGAGCCAGGGTACTTGGTGTGGGCAGCTGCACACAGACAGAGAGCAGCGTGGGACAGGATCTGGCCACCATTCACAGGAGACAAGTGGACAGTGTGGGGCAGAGAAGTCATTCAGGGACCGGGAAGCCCCAGGGACAGGACCCAGTCATCGCTCATGGGAAAAGGAGAGCCTGGACACCTAGGGAGGGCCCTGGACATCTTTTCTGTACAGTGGACTGACTTTCGTTCTTCGAGTTTTGTATGCAAATCCTTCAATTCTCAAGAACCCACCAGCACAGGGAAATCTGCTCTCGTGCAAACTCTAAGAATGTTTCAACATTATTTCTATTTTGTCTGAGGTATAAATGCATTAGCAGCAACAACAAACTGAAGTTTCTATAACTCACCAAATAAATATTTGTAAAAGTTATTCACAGAAATTTCTCAAACATTGTAGGACTATTAATAGTGGCCACTAATGGGATGGAGAGATAGCACAGCGGTAGGGCGTTTGCCCTGCACATGGCCAACCTGGGTTGATTCCTCCATCCCTCTGAGAGCCTGGCAAGCTAGCGAGAGTATCTCGCCCACACGGCAAAGCCTAGCAAGCTCCCCGTGACGTATTCGATAAGCCAAACACAGTAAAACAAGTCTCACAAGGGAGACGTTACTGGTGCCTGCTCGAGCAAATCTATGAACAACGGGAGGAAGGTGCTACTAACGGGAAGATTTTTTTTCCCATAAAATGAAAATATGAATATCATGTTAACTCCACTGAATCAATTATCCTGAAAATCTTCAGAGACAAAATCAACGCAGGTCTCGAAACTCCATGGAACACAGAGAAAGGGACGGCTTCCAGTGCGAAACTTACCTTCTTAAAGTGGGTGGCCGACTGCACCTTGCGAACAGGCTGCATCAGTGCGTCGCGCACGATGATGCTGATGTCTGCCCCGGAATAACCATCCGTTTTCTTTCCGAGTTCTCGGAAGTCCGCTTCTGTGAGACTGTTCTGAGTGGCCCCCAAGTGCAGTTTAAACATTGCCGCTCGGGCGTGGGGCTCAGGCAAAGGAATATATATTCGCTTCTCAAATCTTAAAATGAAGGAAGAAATTAAACCAAGAATGTTACTACATTCGATTTCTACTAAGTATATTTTCTAAAATAAAAGATTTAGGGTCTCTTGCACACAATGAGGATAAGTTAAATGGGCCTAAACGGGTCAGGAGTCAGGATAAATAAGGGAGAAATATTCAGAACATATTCAACGCAAAGAAACAAAGAGCAGGTAACCAGTTCTGTTTACGTGTTTTCATAGGTTTTGGGGGTCATTTTGGCTATCGGGCTTATATGTCTGTAACTCATGAAATATTAGTTTCCCATAGAATCACACTCTGAACTTCTCGATCAAGATTAATACATGTAACGATTACTCTCATAGATAAACACAGTTATACAAAAGGACCTCTTTATTTTACTTTTGGGGGCTCACAAGCAGTGCTCAGGGAGCCCCAGGGACCACTCCCGAGAATCAAGGCCAACTGGGCAGGGTGGTTCAGTTTGAGGTGCCTGCAGACTGGGAACCGTCAGGGACACATCTGGTGGTGCTCTGGCCTTCAGGGCCACACCCACAGTGCTCTGGATTGGGGGTGGGGTGGAGGACTGGGTGCTGGGGTTTGAATTTGGGTCCTATACCACCCCAGAACCACTAAAGTATCTCCCAGGTCCTCACTTTATTTCACTTAATTTACTTATATAAGGGGCTGGAGCGATAGCACAGCAGTAGGGCGTTTGTCTTGCACGCAGCCAACATGGTCGACCTGAGTTCGATTCCTCCGCCCCTCTCGGAGAGCCCGGAAAGCTACCGAGAGTATCTCATCCGCACGGCAGAGCCTGGCAAGCTACCCGTGACGTACTCGATATGCCAAACACAGTAACTACAAGTCTCATGATGGAGATGTTACTGAGCCCACTTGAGCAAATCGATGAACAACGAGAGGACCGTGACTGTTTACTTATATAAAAAAGCAAATTTTAATTTTTTTTAGGCTTTGTTTTTTGTTTTTGAACATACCCAGCGATGCTCAAGAGTTATTGCTTGATCTGGATTCAGGAATTACTCCTCATGGTTCACAGGAAACCATCTGAGATGCCTACGTGTTGTAATATCTCTCAAGTCCATATTTTTGTTTTTGGAATTACACCTGATGCAAAAACTCCTGGTCACTGCTCAAGGATCACTCCTGGTGGTGCTCAGGGGACCATGAGACTGTGAGCATAGCACCTGGGGCTCCTGCATGCTGGACACTACTCCAGCTCTCTGAGATCGCCCGGATACAGCACCCCACTCCACTCCAATGGGTACATCAGAACAAATAATTCACTCTATTCTAAAGAAGTAATAGGTTTTAAACAGAATAAATAGGTTGCTGTCTTAGAATTTTGGTATTTAGAGAGAGGGAGAAAGCACTGAGGAAAAATCCCGAGTCAGCTCTGTGGCAATAAAAATGAAAACATTTTCGTCTTCTTGAAAGAGAGGGAGGGAGGCACAAAGCACTGGAGCGTGCGCGCTGCACATGAGAGGTCGAGGTTCGATCCTCAGTTATGAATGAACAACTGAGCACTGCTTAGAACAACTCCAGAGCACCCAGTCAGCAGAGCTCAGAAAACTAAAACAGCAGCAGCAGCAACAACAACAAAACCACTGATTTTTTTCCATTATCTCTAGAAATCCAGATCCTCCAAATTCCAGTAGGCAGGGGTCACACCCACCACCTGGCCCCCTGGCGCCGTGTAATCCCATCAACGGCCAAGACTCAGAGACTATAAAATCCAGCTCCCGGAACCGGAACCGCAGGACATCTTATCAGGACATCTTTTTATGACATCTTATTATCTCATTCCTACTCTGGACAAACCTGCAGGCTATCGAATATAGCCTGCCCACAGGGCAGAGTCTGGCAAACTCCCCATGGCGCACCAAATATGCCAAATACCAGTAACAATGATGGGTCTCATTCTCCTAAAGAGCCGTGAATATAATCTCAGGGCTAGGATGAAAGAGACGTTACTGGGGCCTGCTCGAGGCAATCGACGAATAACAGGATGATGAATGAATGAATGAATGAATGAATCTCTAGAAATGGGTTCAGAATGTTTTATTTTGGGGCCACACCCGGTAGTGCCGAGGGCTTGCTCCTGGCCCTGTGTTCTGGGCTCCCTCCTGGGGGGCCCCATGGACTGAATGTGGTGCCAGGGATCAATCCTGGGGCAGCTGCATACAAGGAGAGCGCCCTGCCCTCTATGCCATCACTCTGGCCCAGAATTCGGGCGTGTTTTTCTAGGACAAAGCAGCTAACAAACCAAAAAAGATAAAAACAGCAAAAACAAAAGTGCTGATTTTTACAGTCCAAGATTAAATGGAGTAAGGAAAGAATATAGAAGAAAGAATTAATCTTTTATATATTTCCCCCCACTGAAATACCAAATATTTGGGTTTTTTTACTTTAATTTCTGGGCCATACCCCAGTGGTGTCGAGGCCTTAGTCTTGGCTCTGTGCCCACAGATCGCTTCTGGTGGGCTGAGAGGGGCAACATGGAGTGCTGGGAATAGAAAGACAAGCACCTTACCTGCTACCCTCTCTGGTGCCAAATTATTTGCAAAGATCCAAGGCAACGGGGCTCACAAAACTTAATCCGAACTAATGGTAGGAATAGGTAATTATTTTCCAATGTGACAGATTCCGATCTTAGAAATCTCAACTGGTAATACAGCAAACACTTGCCACTCTTTGTCCAAAGCAAGAGGACAACAGTACATTTAATAATTTTAAAAGTTATTTGAATGTCTCCTTTCTAGAGAAAAACTAAACTATTCATTTGCTATATATCTGTCGTTAGAAACAAGAGAATTACTGTCACCATACCTTCGCCTAATGGCAGAGTCCAGAACCCAGGGTATATTTGTAGCTCCAAGAACCAAAATTCCATCATTGTCCACACCAACCCCTGCATCAAAATATGTGTTATGTTAAATATGCTGACATTTTATTTATTTATTTCTTAATAAAGTAGGAGAGCTGCTAGACGTTGACATTTTAGTGCCGGTTAAGCCTCAGCTTAAAAATATGGTACTTTAATGTTAAAGCGTCTCATCTTGAGACTCTGATAAAAATTCTTTTCAATCAAATATCATACTGCTAAAATATGCAAATATTCCCAATAACAGAACCCCCAAAACTACAGATGCATGTTTTATTTGCATGTAACCTCAGGACTTTATGTCTCCAGTAAACAGAAGGTGACACTGGAACCAGATCACTGACCCTCTTTCCACACTCAGGTATCTGCAGTGGGGCTCACCGCATTCAGACCCCAGCACAACCTTGGCAGCCTGATTGGCAACCTCCCACAGCTACTCACTTCCTGGTACTTTAACATCAAAGTACCAGACAGAAAACCCGTCCTGCCTGCCAGGATTGATTCTGAGCAGAGTCAGGAGTAACTGTTAGCATGGCTGGGCGTGGCCCCCAAAACAAAACAAAATTAAAAAATTTAAGAAAAAGAAAGCCCTTGCCCACTGCTTGCCATACTGGTCACAGAAACTCCTGCACATGACAGAAACTGAATGCACCCCAAGTCTGTGAGAGCACTGCTATTCCAGAAAGTGACAAGTAAGAGCAGGAACGTATTTGAAAGTTTCTTGAAAGACTTCCGATTTCTGTTTTCCTCTTACTAATGATACTGTTTCATGTGTAAGTTCGTGAATGCACAAACCTCTTTACTATTTATGCTAGCAGGTCCCACAAAATGATTATAGTTGAATAAAATTATATACCTAAGTGGTAGATAACCGGAGTGAAAAGAGGCAAAAAAAAAAAAAAGATACACTCAATATCGTTAAGGCTGGAAAATTTCCGCTCAAATTATTTTCTTTTAGAAGTATAATAATGGGTACATGATAAAGAAAATTTTTTAAAAAATTAGCCTCACCTTGCATTTGAACCAAGAATTCGGTCTTAATCCTACGCGCTGCTTCGCTCTCATTTTCGCTTCTTGAACCACAAAGAGAATCAATTTCATCAATGAAGATAATGGAAGGTTTGTTCTCCCTGGCAAGTTGGAATAAGTTCTTGACTAACCTAAAAACAAGTAAAAGCTTTCAGTTTCTGAAAAACAGTAAGTGGCATAACAGTAAAAAAACAATAAAACAACATGCCAATATTAAGTACTATTACTCTACAAGATTTGGAAAAACCTAATCATGTTTTGGCCCAGAAAAAAAAAATGTACAACTGGAAAATCACTTTACAGCTAAGTATTTTTTTTAAACTATCTTTGCCCACAACATAAATCTCAACATAAAGACAAGTCTGATAGAGAGATAGATTACTATGTCACTTGTCTACATGTTTATTATTGAGATAAGAAATTATTACTTGATAAAATGGCATCAGCAATTACCTGACGAATAGAATCATTTAAAAAAAAGCCAACTTATTTACTTACTTTTCACTTTCACCGAGCCACTTAGAAACCAGGTCAGAAGAAGATATTGAAAAGAACGTTGAGTTGTTGGCTTCTGTGGCTACAGCTTTGGCTAAGTAAGACTTTCCCGTCCCAGGCGGCCCGAACAACAGGATCCCCCTCCAAGGGGTTCTCTTGCCTGAAATTCACAGCAGAAAAATAACGTGAGACCTTCAAGACGCTTCATTTCAGCGGCTAAAGACATCACCCATACTGAATACGGCGATGAACTTTTTCTAAAGCTACTGGTAAAATCAAACATTTTTAATTTATCAAAGTAAGAGAGATCATACACAATGTATGTGTGTAATATGTATTTTATATGCATATATATTTTCCCCTAAGCACTTTGCCCAGAGTGTTTTTATTTAGAATCATCTGCTTGCTCGTTCACTTATCATCTATGAAAACTACAGTGTGCACATAGAAAATTATGTATACAGAAGGGCACTGGGACCTCGGTGGGTTACAGCTCAGTAGCAGAAAATGAGTCATGTTAAAAAGCACTTCTCGGTCATTTATTTTGTGCGCTGCTTGATAACAGAACCTACACCCACCGGGAAGGGCAGCTGGAAGTATTTTCTTTGGAAATTCGTGACTTCTGGAAGAGTGAACCTAAGAAAGTTTGGCTAACCCCCCGAGGCAGTTCTATTCAACTGTCTGTTCACTGATTATTATCACATATAGTACATTTTCTTTCAAATAACGAGGAAACTTTTGTTCGTTGTGTCTGTTTTGCTTTGGGACCACACCTGATAGTGCTCAGGGATACTCCTGGTGTGGTGCTTGGGAGTTTCTTGTGGGGGGGGAAGGGAAGAGGGGTAGGGAGGTACTCAGCGGACCATGCGGTGCCAGGGAGTGCACCCAGGCTTCCTGCATGCAAAGCCTGAATTCCTGCATCTTCCTGGTCCCATGATTTGACAAACTTAACAAAACCCTCCCTTAAATACTAGTTGTACAAAATATATGTTAATCTTAATTTTGCTCAACAGGAATTATAACACAGCCTGAAACAAACCAGGCTAGGTTACACCTGGCAATCAAGTATCAGATATACATTAAGAAATATATTAAGGCAACTATGGATAATTAGAGGTATCTGCAAAAGGACAGTAGTCTACAGATGACCAAAGCAAAAACGAAACCAGTTAGTTACTCTAACGAAAACCTTGACTTTTCCAACATATGTGGACTTTCCCCGTCAATTACAATGTTGAGCTCAATTTTCTAATGCAGATATAACACTCCATTTCAATGAGGGCACTGCACCTGTCTCTATCAGACTTACCTATGCTCTATGGGCTGACAACGGGGTGGTTCTGCAATACATGTTTTACAAAGACATACACGTGTATGAAATATCTTTGGATAAAGGCATTACCACTACCTTGTAACAACTGAGGGTAGTAACTCATGATATGGTAGCAAGAATACATACGGCTTTTACCTCAGTCATCAGGGTGCTTTTAAAAATCATTAAACGACAACTTTAAAGTTATCTCACCTGTAAAAAGATGAGGGAATTTAATGGGCAATATCACAGCTTCTTTCAGTGCTTCTTTGGCTCCTTCGAGACCAGCGACATCGCTCCATTTCACATTTGGCCGCTCTATAACAATGGCACCTAAAAAATTTAGGTAGGCTTTGAATTAGGGAAGACTATGCCATCAAAGATATTAGGCAACACGAAAGATGACGTTAAAGAAATAACTCAAGAACTGCCCGGAAACATTTTATAAAAATGCCCCTAAACCTTTCTAAAGCAGATGAGGAAGCAGCTGAATGATCCGTCAGCAGGAGCAGGAATGCCTGGGCGGCTGGCTCATAACTAGAGCAAAAGTCACTTCACTTTGCTAGCTCTGCTTCCTTGTTGTTAGATTAAAATAATTCCACCTGTCCACACTTCCAAGTGACTCAGACAGGTTAGAAGGATCAAGGAACGGAGTATTAGAGTGCTTGGAAACACGCGAAACACCCACTTCACCCACGGCC
This sequence comes from Sorex fumeus, assembly GCF_029834395.1. Lineage (NCBI taxonomy): Eukaryota > Metazoa > Chordata > Mammalia > Eulipotyphla > Soricidae > Sorex > Sorex fumeus. The sequence continues at coordinate 3,966,622 of NW_026606208.1, forward strand.
ACTGTCTGAATGACTGACATTCCGGAGCACCGGCAGTCTTGTCCAACAGATTATTTTTGACTGATCATTTTTCCTTTTAAACAAAAGAAATGGTGATCTAATGCTCTCTGAAACTACTTAATATATTTAACGTGGGGCCGGAGCGATAGTACAGTGGATAAGGCAATTGCCTTTCACGCATCCGACTCGGGTTCGATCCCTGGCATCCCATATGGTTCCCCGAGCACCGCCAGGAGTAATTCCCGGGTACAGAGCCAGGTGTGACCCAAAAAGCAAAAATAAACAAAATTTTAAAAAAAAGAAAGAAAATACTTTTAACTCAAGATAAGCAAACGGAAAGATATCCATAGATGTGAGGAGGGGAGGAGAAAGAGAAGGAACGGCATGACAGAAAAAGAGAGTTACACATTCTTGTTGCTTTGCAATACTTTGAGATTTTCAATTTTGCCTTCAAATTAAACCTATTTACAGTTTTGCGTGTGTCTGTACCATCAAAGCTATTTTAATTATTTCATTTTTGTTTGTTTTGGGTGGTGCTCAGGGCTTACTCCTAGCTCTGTGCTCAGGGATCATTCCCAGCAGGCTCGAGGGACCATAAGGAGTGCTGGAGATGGAACCAGATATGCAAGGCAAGCAGCCCACCTGTTTTACTACCGCTCTGGCCCCTAATTATTTCATTTTTTAATGCTGAATATCAAAAAGTCATAACCATCGGCGTAGCAAATCAACAAAAGATTTTTTTAATATGGCTCACTAGAAAACCTTTTTAGGTTATCGTTTATCAAAAGCTTCTCCAATTTTCCAGTCACGGTCACAATCCTCCCGTTGTTCACTGATTTGCTCGAGCGGGCCCAGTAACGTCTCCATCATGAGACTTGTTGTTACTGTGTTTGGCATATCGAATACGTCACGGGGAGTTTGCCAGGCTCTGCCGTGCGGGCGAGATACTCTCGGTAGCTTGCCGGGCTCTCCGAGAGGGGCGGAGGAATCGAACTCGGGTCGGCCATGTTGGCTGCGTGCAAGGCAAACGCCCTACCACGGTGCTATCGCTCCAGACTAATCAACCACAAGCTATGAAGCAGCCTGCTGGAAGAGGACAGACACGTCATAGGGCAGAGTGCACCCCTGACAGAGCATGCTGGCCACTAGGTAAGATCATCCTACCCATCACTCTAAATTATATTCTGCAGCTTATTTCCCCAAATTATAAAAATCTACGTAGACTAAATTAGGCACTGTAGCACTGTTCTCCCATTGTTCATCGATTTGCTCGGGCGGGCCCAGTAACGTTGTGAGACTTGTTACTGTGTTTGGCATATCGAATGCATCACAGGTAGCTTGCAAAGCCTTTGCCGTGCGGGCGAAATACTCTCGGTAGCTTGCTGGGCTCTCCGAGCGGGGCGGAGGAATCAAACTCGGGTCGGCCAGGTAGGTTGCATGCAAGGTAAACGCCCTACCCGCTGTGCTATCGCTCCAGCCCATAAATTAAGTAAAACCATAATTATTGTTTACAACCCCAAAGTTCAAATTAAGTCTAAATTAAGAAAAAAGCCCAAATGCCAATTCCCTTCTACCCTTCACTCTTCTACATTTCATTCGGATTATTAAACCTATGAGGAAATATTTACTTCATTTCATGCGTTCTACATAAAAATAAATTTATGTTATATATATGAGCACCATCTACTCAAATTCTGCTATGAATTTTCTAAATGAGTTATGATTTATCTTCACAGTAAGGTAAATTATGCAAGGTTAAATCTAGGTATTGTCATCAATCATTAATCAAGATTAAGTGTACAGAAAGGAAAGCCTTTCTCTGTTCACGCATCCATTCATTAAGTTCAAATTAACAAAACAGACATTGCCAATCACAGTATATAATTCAAAATAAAAAAATCATTATCTAATATTTCAGGTCTCCACAACTACCCAACAATTAAATAGCTGTCTATATATATATATTATATTAGACAGTGATTTACAAAGTTTTAGGCATACAATGTCCCAACATCAATCTTTTCACCAATGTTCGCTCCCCTCCACCAACAGATATCTTTTTAGATACTCAGAGTGACCATTTACTGAGCCTTGATAATATCAGACAGTATTTACACTGTAACCTTTCAACAGTAGAAGTTACTGATTTCAATTTTGGAGCTCAGACTCTAAGGGATTAGATAACCTGCCTAATCAGGCCCCCGGAGTAGAATGCAGATGAGTGGAAGGAAAACCCACTGCCTTGCCATCCTGCCAATACACTGAGTAGAGTAGGAAGAGCTTGTATCTGGTGGAAGGGAGAATAGGAAGCAGAAATTGGTGAATGTAGATGGCAACAATGAAATGGGGTGAAAAAGCAGACGAGGAAAAGTGGGTGGGACACATGAGGAAGTCACCAATGAATAAACTACGCTATGGCAATGTTGGGAAATTTAAATTTAAATATCATCACACTTTGTAGTAAAAGCTACCATCTCTGAAAGGGACAAGCAAGACAAACTAAAGGGCGTAACGTGGACTGATAGGGCATTTCGAAGCAGGTAAAACACGACTAATATTTTTATGGTATAAAACCCCCAACCATTAGAGACCCAATAGAATAAATCCTAAGAAAATGTCTACAGAGTTAGCATGTGACCTGGGAACTAAAGTCAGTTCCTGAACCTCATTTAAATAGAGGTTAAAAAAACTATTCAAATAAGCAATTAACTGAAGCAGATTTTGGGTTTTGCTTTAATTTTGTTTTTTAATTTTTTAAGTAAGATAGTAAACTTAAAAAGAAAATCCAAAGCAACCTTGAAGTTGATTCTGTAGTTTCTTTTTTTCAGGATCATCAGATTCTCCTTCTCCATCACTGTCATTCCTAATAAAAAGAATTTAATATATTCAAATGACCTCTCATTGCTATCAAAATAAGACAAAAGTGAAGAAAAGATTAATCCAAAATACTTGTGATTTAAGTGCAAAAGCAAGACACATTAAAAATTATATTCTTGACAATTAAGAATAGGTTAAACAGCAGGCATTATTATCCATTAAGTTGGAAACATGAACAGGAAAAAAAAAAGAAGTCAGGAACTTGCTCCAAATTCCCAAGACATTACCTATGCATGTCTTAATTCGTAAGTGCATGACCCCCACAGCTCATTTTATGTAAGATATAAGATAAGCTGCAGACTTGTGAACAACAACAAAACCCATCATGACCAGGCTTGTTTCCATTTCAAACAAGAAGTCACTACTAGGGGGTAAAAATGAAGAATAATCATGATTTGAGGTACAAAGGCCTGGACCCTAAGTCTGGGCTTTCTTACAAAAAAACTTTCTAGCCCTAAAGAAAAATTAATCAAGCTAGATGTTTCATATCTGGGAATTTTGTTTGAAGAAATAACTTGTGAGTTCAAGGACTTGTCTGAAAGGATAATCATACCCATACTTTTTGCATCAAGAAAAAAAATCAGAAGTAATATATGTTCATTTATAGGAATTAGTATATGATATATTCAGTGCAAACTTTAAAAATGATGTAGAAATAGTTTATTGGAAATATGTTCATGATAAAATGCTGAATGGAAAATGTTAAAGTAAAATATATGGCATTATATAGTTTTTAAAATATGAGACAGTCCTCTTTTTTTTTTTGTTTTTGGGCCGCTCCTGGCAGTGTTCGGGGTACCATATGGGATATGCTGGGGATCAAACCCAGGTGCAAGACAAGAGCCCTGCCCACTGTGCTACTGCTCTAGCCACAAGACACTTGACTTTTTTTTTTTTTTGCTTTTTGGGTCACACTCAGCAATGCTCAGGGGTTACTCCTGGCTCTGCGCTCAGGAATTACTCCTGGCAGTGCTGGGGAGACCATATGGGATGCCGAGGATCGAACTAGGGTCGGCTGCGTGCAAGGCAAATGCCCTACCCACTGTACTATCACTCTGGCCCCAAGACACTCCCCTTTCTAAACAAGCTCTATTCTAAACTGCAGACCTTGACTACCCTAAGTTGGAGGGCTCGCTAAATAGCATTTTTATACGCACCAGTATTTTGGATGAAGGTGTCGGGTGAGGCTGTGTGTAAACACATTCAGTTCCCACTATTCCAACTACGTTTTTTTGTCGTGGGGGCTGGACTTAACCCTGCTCCTCGGCTCCCTGCAGCGAGGGTTGCTCCCAGTCTCCCCAAGAAGACAGGGGCGAGCGGAGGTGGGGCTGTGCGTGAGGCCGACGCCTGCCTGCAAGCCTTCCTGCACTTCAGCAGTGCCGAGGTCCTGCTGTCTGCTCCCGGCAGCGCGGATCCTAAACTGAACGCCCCTCATCAGGCGGGGCATTGCTCCCAGTGATAGGGAACGCCTGCCTGGCTCCCACCCCCCAATTCTGTAAGCTCCACTGTAATGAACTCATTTGTGCTTAAATGAGCCAAAGTGAACCATGCTGCTCCAGACAGGAGAACCGGCGCACCCCGACTAGCAGGAAGCCTCTTAGAGCAAGCCAGAGGGGCTCCAAGACTCTGTGAGCCTCCGCTCCCAGGGAGGAGAGAACACAACTGCTAGCACGGAGTGGGGGAGGGGGGCTGAGATCTTGGCACTTCTGCAAAGGATTTTCTCAGCCAGGTCTGGGTTAGCTGTGGAGTGTTCCAAGGAGACTTCGAAGCTATGCTCTGGAGACACAAGGTGACTCCCTCTGACTCTGGGCCACCAGGGTCAGCATTCAAGGGGGGCCCCACTGGGGAGTCAGTGCTGCTCAGGCCTTCTGATGCCAGGGATTACCCAGGCCATCCAGGTGGTGGCCTTTAAGTCACTTCCAGCAGCCCCCCACTAGTTCGGAATTCCAGTCTGGCAACAATAGCCTCAGCGGCCTTTTTTTAATTCCAAGAACCCTGGCAAAGTCCCATCTGCTGAAACTCCACAACCCAAGGATCAGCAGGGATGTGGGTTTTGTTACGCTAATGCTGTAGCTGCAGAAGAGGAAGTGCTCTTTGGGTTCGCAGACCAGGACTACAAAACCTGGTGCTTGTCCCTTTCTTCAAACTCTCACACAGCATGAAGCAGTCGGCTGTCCAGAGGCCACGGTGGGTTGGGGGGGGGGGGGGGGGGGGGGACTGCAGGACACCTGACAATGCTCAGAGGCCATGTGGCACCCGAGATTGAACCCGGGCCAGGCCCGTGCAAGGCATGCACACTGACTACCATCTCCCAATCCCCTAGAGCCTCGTGGGTCCGTCAGTCTGTGTCCTCTGGAACCACTCCTGGCGCCAACAAAATGGCCAGTGGGTGAGGGTGGAAGTGTCCCAGCACTCAGCAGAGAATAATCTCCAACCTATTAGGCTGAATAAAGTAGGCATCTGGAAATAACGTCTTCAATATTATTTAATGGCCAGAGGGCACAGACTCCAGAACCATTCCTACCAGTGTTCTCCTATACTACTACTAAATGATCATAGAGGATCGTTTGAGGATTTAAATGTCCTGAGTCTGACACATTAGGGGCTCACAAACATTTTCTGTTAAGGACTGATGAGCAATAATTTTAATGTTATATGGGCCACAGAGTTTTAGTCACACGTACTTGATTTGGTTGGTATGACACAAATGCCCCCAGACAATAGATAAATGAAAGGCTGCAATTACGTTCCAACAAAACTTTATCAATAAAAACAGGCAGTAGAGAAGATATGGCGCATGGCTCAATGTCAGTAGCTGAACAAAAGATATTTAATAAAGGTTGAAATAGTTGCTAGAATACATACCCCTTCTCCTCAGCTGGGCTTGGCTGTCCCTCTTTCACTGGCTTCTGGGGTTTCTTCTCTTTCTTTTTCAGGTACTCCTTTAGTTTTTCCGCTCTATCAAGATATTCTGTGCACTTTACCCTGATACTTTGTTTGGCTTTATCTCCCTGTGTTTCATCTGTGGAAGGGAAATGAGAATTTTTCACATTAGTGTTTTATACGAAACAGTTAAACTCTTAGACATACATTTTAAAAAAGAACTATGGATTTGGGGGGGGAGGACTGTCTCTAATACCAGTTGTAATAAACAATTATCAATTCTTTTTTTTATTCCTTCCACAATGCTGGAGGTCAACAGTGGTATGATTAAAAGATTTTTTCAGAACAAAACAGGATATTATATATTAATGCTGAATCATACGAAATCATTTCATACTTGGGGTTTCTTAGTCTCTTAAATTCTGGGCACACAGCTGAAATCCGCTTTCTCAGACAAAAGTTATTAGACAATGAGCACTGGAGCACTGTCCTCCCGCTGTTCATCGATTTGCTCGCATGGGCACCAGTAATGTCTCCATTGTGAGACTTGTTGTTACTGTTTTGGCATATCGAATACGCCACGGGGAGCTTGCCAGGCTCTGCCATGCGGGCAGGATACTCTCGGTCTCTTGCCAGGTTCTCCGAGAGGGATGGAGGAATCGAATCCTGGTCGGCCATGTGCAAGGCAAATGCCCTACCCACTATACTACTGCCCCAGCCCCTGTAGAGGAATAAGGACCCTGATGGAGTTAGGGAAAACTAACTTAGCCTACGGAGTGTGATCTGGGATATATAGTGAGATGTTCCCAGGAAGAGCCACCACTTAAGCTTATAAAGCTCTTATTGTGTTCCTACAAAATGACTAGAAATATTATTGGAAGTAAATTTAATAAGATTGTTTAAATGGATTACTGGCAAAGGAAAGGAGAAAGCAATATGCACTTAGAGAGAATTCCGCCCTTGGGTGGATCTCCTAGTAGGAATCCAGAGGGCTGAAGCCCCTAGATGACATACTGTCCCTGAGTGGATCTCCTAGAAGAATTTGCCCTGAAGGAAGGGCATCTGCTCACTGTCCATGATAACGTTCAATCACACCTATGTGTAATTACCACCCCCAACCCTCCATGATTTCTCTTTACCTAATGCTATGAGACTTTCATAAACGGCCCCTGATTACCAACCAAGCTGTGGCTCCCGTCCCTTTGTCCCGCATCGGCTGGCCAGGGTGGGGATGCAAGAGCGGATGGAGAACGTCCCTGAACACACTAGGGGAAGCCCAGGTCACCGCAGGACAGTGACCCTCTGAATAATGAACTGTGTAACTGACATCTGCATACAAGTGTTAGATGAGCACCTAAGATGAAACTAGTGTGTCCTGGAGAGCTAATGGGATTTCCCCTCCCAACTGATGACTTAGAGCATCCTGGCACTGCATTCCGTTTCCATCAGTAAAGCGCCATTCCTCCTCTCTGTGACTCTGAATAACACCTGGAGCAGGAGCTTACACTTGACCACGTGGAGGAAATACTGCACGGCGTGCTGGTACAGCTGCAGGGCCTCCTCGTAGTTCCCGGCCTTGTCTTCCTGGGCCGCTTTGCTGGCGAGATCAATCGCTTTCTAGTGGAAGGAGGGAAAACCGCACCATCAGAAGCAGAGCACAAGCACAAATTGAGTTTTTTTACTGTCTGCTGAGCCGTGCCTGATGGAGCTCAGGGAGCAGTGCGAGGGATGCGGGGCAATCACCCTACCCGCTGCACAGTGCTCCAGTCCCCAGCACAAGCACACGTTTGAAACAATTATCCCTGAAAAAAGTTCCTCTTCTTTGGTTTCTGGACTACCCCCGGCAGTGCTCGGGGGCCTCCTCCTGGCCTGCGCTCTGGGATCACTCCTGAGTGTTGAGATCAATTTTGTGTGGAAAAATGTCTGACCTCTGTACTATCGCTCCATCCCTCACCCCAATTTTTTTTTCCCTTTTTGGGTCACACCCAGCGATGCACAGGGGTTCCTCCTGGTTCATGCACTCAGGAGTTACTCCGGCAGTGCTTGGGGGACCATATGGGATGCTGGGAATCGAACCCGGGTCGGCCTTGTACAAGGCAAACGCCCTACCCGCTGTGCTATTGCTCCAGCCCCGCACCCCAATTTTTTTATGTACTTATTTTTTGGTTTTGGGTCACACCTATAGGTGCCTGGGGGATCAAGAGCCATTGGGGGTTCCAGGGACCCAAACCTCGGTTGGCTGCGCGCAAAGCAGGCACCCTGACAGGTGTCTCTCTCTCCAGGCCCCGTTCCAAACTTTAATCTTAAAACAAAAAGTATTTTTGCTGAATCACCACGTATTTCCCAAATCATAACTATACATCACAAAATATGACTATGTGTAAACGGCAAATCATACTTATTCTATAAACAAACACTATCTGAAAATTAGAATATCTAGTGCCAAGCAGAGTCTCACAGAATTTCTGCCGAACAGAAGTCATATTAGGATAACTGAATAATTTTAAAACTTAGATTAAAAGCCTTCAGGGTGAGTCTCAATCATCCCTATATTACCGTAGCTAGAGCAAGTAACACTAGGTGAGTGCAAGTGAGGTGTCACCTTCAGAAGCAAAGGGA